>NC_045693.1:15686672-16311672 GCF_003331165.1 Xiphophorus hellerii | reverse complement strand
CACAGAGTATTATAGCTCACAGCATTATGTATCAGAGTTTACAGACACCCCGACCCACCCCCACTCCATCTCCACAGACCCCTTCATCAACCAACAATCAAACCCCCCACCTTCGCTCACACCTCACGAAGGTCAAGCCTCTGAAACTAGTCAATAACTAATGAAGATATGTCTATTGTGCGTGATAGAGCAGAAAAACGGGAGAAACTTTAAAGCCACTGAAATCAGGCAGAGATATTAGCATACACTTGACAAGAAGGAAAAGAAGAAAAAAAGATTAACAATATTTAATGATTTGGAGTTTTCAAAGAAAGGAGGAAAGCGGAGTGCGAACTGTGAGCAGCCACATGACGACCCCGAGGCTTATCTCGCAGAGGCTGTTTGGCTTAAGCCTTGGCATTAATATACTGATAGCCTACGGAATAGCCAAGCATAAAATGAATGTAAAAGGATGAAGAAACAACAAGAAAGGGGAGAAAAAAACGAGGATAAAAGTGGTTAGGCCTCCAGCTTAACAGACCATAAATATAGAACTACCAGGGGTTTATTGATATGAACGTTATTTCTGAGACATGTTTTTGTCACTGCTTTATAATCAAAGCCAAAATAATACTTTTTTTTTTTTTTTTTTTCGGAAAGTTTTCCAGGAGCTACAACTTTTAAAAGCATTCATGGAGAAGATGGAACAAATTAACTGTACTCCGATTTGTAATTGAATTTGAACAAACAAAAAGACACTGTAAAACAGAAGGTGCTTCACAGAAGAAACCCTCGCCGCAGCCTTTCCAAAGGGCTGACGCTTTTATCCCTTTATTTTATTGATTAAAAAAGTCCCAGAGGCACTAAAACGTACAGTCAGTGATTAATGTCCCTCTCAGAAAAAGAAATTATATAGAATAAATTAAACTACTGCAGCAGCAAATTGAAAAATAAGAATGTAAATGAGCTTTGAATACTTAATATCATAGAGAAAAATAGGCAATGAGGCCCAAAAATGATGAGGGATTAGTGGAGAAACATGACATTAGCTCCAAATGGCAGAGTGTATGTTCCTCTACTGTCAAAATTTAACTGTCGCCTCTCATTTTCTGGCAGGTAAATGAAGAATGGGTGGGAGTTTGTTGCATCTGAAAGCTCTAACCTTGTCTGCAAGGTGAAAAAATATGAATGCATAGGTTCATGCCAGGACCTCTGATCTTAAATAAGGTGATTTTAAAAAAAAGATCTGTCTTCAAATGCAATTACAGAAACTAAATGACACATTTGCTGCATAGTTTTAGTGTGTAGAAGTGTGTGTTTTAGGTTGTAGCATTTGTAGTTTAGTAACAATCTGACATTAATGTATAGAGAATAGATAGTCAACAGATACACACAAAGCTACATTTGGTCATTAAATTACTTTAAATGTTGATAGTCGCCTCTTTATTCCAACCTTTTATTGCCGCATCTTCACAAAAACACAAACAGAAGCGCTCAGCTTCTTTCCTGCCTCCAGAATCATTTATCTAGGTGTGAACTGCATCATGCATGGTTCCCTCAGTCGGAACCATTAATTATGCCTTCACAGTATCACTTACAGCCACACTGCGCAGATGTTTAAGCCCTCGGAGGCTTGGCTACTCTACCTTACTTAATCTGAAACAGCGCCGTACTGTCAGCCAGTTCAGTCAGGAGCCAGGACGGCTCTCCATCTTCCATCAGGGTCCAATCACAGCGAAAACACTCCAGGTCACATGACCAAGCTGCTTAGCATCCTTCATGAGCTCTCCATTTTTTTTTGTTGTTATCCATACTGTGAGTGTGTTCCTTTCCCTTGCTGCCTTCAGCAGGCCGTCTCCTTCCAGAGGATATAGCAAGTTCTGTGCGTGCAGAGCTAAAGATGCTATAAAAGTTGCTGAGGTATAAAATCGAAAGTGCTCAAGCTGTCTGGCACTGGAATTGCTGCCTGGCAAAGGCCTGCTTAAAGTGGTAAAGGATCTCGGGCCAAGACCAGTTAATGTTGTAAATCTGAGAAAGTTTGGGCTTGTTTGTTTACATATTCCAGGCTTAACTGAGGACAAGTAAGAGCACACAGGGAGCTGTACACAGCACAGGCTTTTGTATGAGTCGTAAAACCTGCATAAAGTATAAACTGGCAACTGAAGCCACCTCATTAATTCTCTGCAGTTTAAATGATGAACTTTTGCAGTAAATGTTAAAGCAGCAAACAGTTGAAGCTAGATTTTTTTTAAACAAGAGTACAGTCATACCAGATAAATTAGAAAAAGGGTTCTCTAACAGTCTTTAAGCAGGTTTTTTTTTTTACATACTTTCCATTAATTTCATTAAAGAATTAAGTTTATAATAATACCAGAGATAACAGAAAAGAAGATCTAAACAGAAAAAAAAACATAGTTTCGTACTTTTAATCATTTTGTTTTGCTTATTATGTTGAGATGTTTCCCAATTCCATTTACACACTGAGCATTATAAAATATAATGTGACTAAATTTGAATAATTCTGCAAGTCACTGTGACATTGTACCTTAAGTTGACTAACTGTACTTTAACTTTAAAAATCTAAATGTTCCCAAGCCCAAAGTATCTCAGTGTGTATAATCCCCTCTGCTGGCTCTTTGATATATATTGATGCAGCTCAATATAAAGCTCATAAAAATAACCTCCACTGAGGTGTTACCGGGTTTCTCTGAGTACACTGTGAACCAAAACACTTATCCCTATGAGAGATCAAGCTTATCTTATCAGTGCTTACGGTCGTAGCTGTACAGTAGAAGTACACTCAGCTGCTCATGCAGACCGTGCTTACAAGAGATCAAACGCAGGTCAGAAACTAGTCTTCGTAATCCACACAAGTTTGCCACTCTGTATATTTGAGCCTGAGTGAATGTGTGCCACGGTGAAAAGGGAGGAAATGAGTAAGAGAGGTTGCAGATTTTTGCAGTGTGTCAGCAGCAGTCGCAGACAAAGCACAGGAAATGTACTACAGTATGAACATTCACAGCTAAACTTTTTTTAGTGATCGGGAGAGTTGTTTTTACTACTCGGAAGCCTGACAATTAATTTTTTCAATATTAAAATGCATTTTTGTGGTGTTGCAGGAAGAAGCAAAAAACACTAAAAGATTTACAATTTGGTGCAAAACAAAAAGGTCACTAATTCTTTTCTGTTTTGTTTTTTTTAAAGAAAATTGTATTCACATTTCCTGGCCCAATTTAAGCATGGTGATGCGTCGAACCTGACCTCTGTGATACGGACCCACACAGACACATGCACACAAAGAGGGTGGGGGGGCGAAATGAGGGATGGAGGAAGGTGACAGGTAAACAAATTCAGTGTCATATTCTCCTGCTGTCTTCACTGTGCCACTTGGCATTTTAATGGAAGGGAATCTGATGTAACATATAGTGGTAACTACAGCAGCAGCCTCGTACCAGAGGGGGGAAACTTAAGTCTTCAGACCTATGCATTAAACATATTGTAGAATAGAGTGTAACATTTATCACTGTCATTCCTAGAGAGTTTGTGTAAATTTAAATGCGCTCAAGCGTGCTGATTCCCCCCCTTCCACAATGTACGAGTACAATGCCACCCCAAAGCCCATTTTCCTGAAATCCTTCTCATTGTTCTGCACGACCATACCACAAAACAGCTATTCATCTTTGGGGAATATGCTGTACAGAAATGTCTTTGTATGCGAGGCCCTTTCCTGTTTCTCTGTTCCATGTTTCATAATACAAAAATTTGTCCACCTAGGTTTCATGGTTTAATAATAAAAAAAACTTAAATAAACAGAATATGTCCTAGAAGATTGCATATTTATTTTGCTGTGAAGCACATTTGTCAGAGAGTTTCAGCAAGACAGGCAGAAGTGTTTATCTTACAATCGGCTTCTGAATGAGGGAATGTTTTTTTGTGGTATTTGTGTTTCTATTATTGTGTATGCCTACCAAAGAAACATAAAAACACAATGAGCATATATTTACATACATACACACATTGCATTTTACACAAAAGGAAGTAGTACACCAAAGGACAATTAAATATGACTTGGCAAATTGATTATGACAAAGAAACCTGTTTTTTTCTCATGATTGTGAGCTGTGGAAAAATGAAACAATGATGTCAGTAATATAATGTAACAATAGTGCTTTGCAATACCAAATGACAAACCAAACATTAAAATAAATTGCCTAACCTTTGCAATTTTCAGTCCCAGAAGGAGGAAAAATGACAGATCATGGCTTATTATTCACTTAAAGATCCTATATATAATAATGATGTCATCAATAAAGAACACAATCTCATGGCTCATGCAGTTTTCAGAAGAAAAAAATTAAGCAAATCCCTTTTTTTTTCTCAGATCATCAGTTCAAGTCCAGGCCTTTATTATTCAGGCAGAAAAAAGAACAAGTCTTTAAAAGACTGTAAGTAAGACAGAAAGAGGGCAGCAGCGAGAGAATAAAAGAGGCTGAGAGGGGATGAAGGAAAGAAAGAAAAATGTCCCACATTAACTTTCTGTTACCAAAAGGCAGTCATGAGTCCATTTGTCCCCTAATGTGGGTAGAAGTTGACTGAAGAGGCATTTCAGTGTGGTTAACGTGCTACGTTTTGGGCAATCAGCAAACCAACTATATTTCATTTGACAAATAACAGAATTACAGCTGTTGGGTTGACAGTCAGTGCTGGTCTTTCATTACTGACTGGAATTTGATGAGAATTCATCTTGACTGAAACTATAGTATACGCTATTATAACATGAATGTGAACACAAAAATCTTTTTAGCTCTTGGTAAATACATTTGCCCCAAGATCGAGGATGTGGGATCCTCTTTTATTGTCCTGCCATAGATTGAAGTTAGATTCATTTGGATTACTCAGAAAAAGACCCAATAAGAGGCTAAGCAAAGGTACCATTGCTTTTTGTTTAATGAGCTAAATAGATAGAATAAAATCAGTAGATGAAATTCCTATCTATACCAATCCACACTTATAGTAACATATAAAAGCAGTAATGCTTTGAGACTGAGCTGCTTGTTTTTGGTTCCAGGTAAAATCCAACAGCAGTAAAGAGCAACCTGCAGTATATGGAAAGCCAGAAGAGTCACAATTTGTTTGCTTTGGATTTCCCAATGTCTTTTCATAAACATGTGCATTTTGCTAAAATGGTGATTGGTTAACACTGTATTAATTTTGTAATTTATAACCACAGTAAGGTATAGAGTTCTGTAATGTTTTTCATTTTGAATAACTACAATGAAAAACCCTCATAATTTATGTTTACCATTTCCAAACAAGTAGAGCAATGTTTGAGTTGTGGACTTTATAAAATGATTTACAATTGACACCATTAATACACATTGGATGTATCATATTGAAGCACCAAATACTGGCCTTCAGCTGTGGTAGGTAGACTCTATACATCACAGGTGTCAAACTCCAGTCCTGGAGGGCCACTGCCCTGCACCTTTTAGATGTGCCTCTGCTGCATCACGCCAGAATAGAATAATTAGGTCATTAGCTATATATATGAACTAACCAAACTAAAAGAAGTCATTGGCCCCTGCATCTTGGAGAGTTTGCCACTGACTTTTATCAGACTGAAATACTGATATGTTGCTCATTACAGTCATGGAAAGAGAAATATAGCCTACCCATTTTTTTGAGTTTCATGTGTAAATGATCTGGCATTTAGTAGGTTCTAATTTCCTTTAAATGTAACCTCAAAAGTAGAAAAATACACATGACTGATTTCATCATGTTCTTATTTTTGTTAAACTTAGGTGAAGCCATCTTTTCACTTAATTTTGTCTAACTTTTTATCACCACTGTTTTGAATCTTCCTTTCATTTTGTTTAAGACACATGGAGATCCCCCCCCCCGCTCTTTAGTGACACTGGACTGATTGATGCCCTCCGTTCCCACTGATCACACATTACAGAGCACATTGAGGCATATTGTGCACTTCAGCAAGGGTCATTTTCAGGGAGCCGTTTACTCTGCCTCTGCAGAAAATCTTAAATAAATTTAATTGTCTGCATCCACCATCAGAAATGACTTTATGCATTTTGCTTCATAATTAAGAGCTTTCACATCCATAAACTTAAATCACTGCGCACAGCTGTTGAGGTGTAATTAAAGCATTAAATATGTGAACGATCAACTCCTGCTAAACAAGATGACACCCCCGATACAGAACTTAGAGGTGAATCAGAAAGCTGGCTAGGCTTTTTCTGAAACCAAGAGACAAGATATGGGAGTTTTTTTTTTGTTTTTTTTCTTCCTGTTTTTATCAGATTCAGATACCATCCCCATACATCACACCAGCTCGCCTTGGCGTTAGTAGCTGAACTGATGCTAACACCATTAACTGATGATTTAATGACATTGTGGATAAGGACAGACATCCTCTTTCTATCACTTTTTTTCCCATCACTGCCTGCTGGCTGAAGATGCAGTGAATCTGTATGTTTTTGAGGATGAGGGCAGTCACAGTCGTATCTCATCCACCTCCATTACGCCAAGGTCACTCCATTGCATTTCTTAATGTGATCAAGGAAAGTGTCACTTTTGCACTTCTCTGGCAGTAAATAAGAACTGACTCTAATTTGAATGTAGTGTACCAGAGGCCCTTTATGGGTTGTTAATTTAGTGTTTAAATACATTTAACAGTTGAGAGAGAGTACTGATTAGGCCAGCTCCCCACATGAAAGCTATTTTTCTCTCCACATTATTATTATTATCCTGATGTAACAAATGAACCAAGACCTTACTTAGAATCAGGAAAAATCTCGCAGGCAGTAAATCTGTAACTTATAAGTTGCAGAAATTATATTCAAATATGCAGTAATTTGAATATAATTACTGCATATTAAGAAAATATGTAATTTTTCTTAATTTTTTTATCAAATTTCTGGTTATATTGCAAAATTTATTTTTAAGTATGGACATTTTTATATATTATGTACTTAAATGGTATATAATATTCTGTCTTTATATTGTGTCTAAAGAATCAAAAAAAATATTTGTAAGAATTGCAATTTATGAGTTGGAAATAATAGAAATTATATTAGCATCGGATAGAGAATATAATGCTGGGACAATGCATGGAGATTTGTGTGTGTGTGTGTTATTCTTGTGTAGTTATTTTTTCTCAAGGAAGAAAAAAAAATTAAAGATCATTTATAGGTGTTAGTTCTTATTAAAGTTAATTTCTTTAATTTATGTTTCCAACCTATAAAATAACACAAAAAACTGCAGGCTCTGCCATCCAAGAAAAATGAAACAAACTTTTGTAAAGTAAAGATGTTTAATATCCACTGATAGTGTGGTACACACTTAATTTTGAGTCATTTTCAGCTGAAACGAGTTGACATGGGCGGGTTCATCTGCTAATTGTTATCCTTTTGTCACTCTAAGGACCAATTTGCTTTTCAACAAAATTGGACTGATATGGTATCTTTCTGCTACATGCAAGGGAAATATTACATCTAACAATATTTTCACATAACTTTACTGCAAAAAAAAAAATGCAGGTAAACATATTGATGGCTACATTTCTTAATAATATGGCTTCTGAACCAAAAGCGACCAAATGATAAAACTCTCACACACTGCAGCAGCTCACTACATAGATTGGCCATGAAAGCCATTAGGGCCCAGTCACAACACAGATTTCTCCTGACATCTAATGCCAGTTATGAAATCGAAGGATAAGTTAATGTGTCACAGTGGCATTGATTTTTCATTTACCTCTCACCGGCTCCACTCTCACAGCTGGCTGGGATCCTTTTCCTCCAAGTTTCTGAACAGATTGCTGGTTCTATGCTGACATAGAGCTACGTGAAATAACAAGAGACTCAAGCTGAGTGTTGATGAAAGTTGCCCGACCTGATTACATGTAACACCATGCAGTTATTGTCTTTTAGCAGAACTCAGAGAGTTTCAGAGCTCAGATTAGTTTTCTCTGTACTTGAACAAATGGATACATAATATTTTATTGGAGAACATTTATTTTAAATTTTTAATATAAATGTTTGTTTTTATCATTTTAATTAAATTAAACTAATACTAGTAAAAAAAACCAAAACGATTTGTTTACAAAATTTTAGTGTACTGAACAACATGAGATCAGCTACAGCAGAAACAGAATGAGTGGCTCAAAAATTCTCTGCCTGGTTTCTACGAGAGGAAAAACACGCTCACGTAACAACAACACGGTGCTCAATGAGCTATGTCCTCAGTTCCATATGAGATTGGTTAATACAAAAGCTTGGTGGTGAAAAACATTGTCCTGCTCCCGGTGACAAAGACAAAGTGCCCGCGTTTGGCGCATATGCGAGTCAAAGGGACAGGTGATGACGGGGAGGGAGACCAGGGAGGGAATTTGAATTTCACATCTAGGAGGAGGCAGCTTGTCATTAAAAAGCCTTAATTTCAGTGTCAGGTAGACTTACAGGTGATCCATCATCCTGTCAGAAGAATTTTATTTTGTTTTAAAGGACTTCAAAGACGGCTTCCCAGACTCTTTATTGCAATTTCAATTAGTTTTTGGGGCAATTAACAGAAGAGCCTACTCCTATGTGTGTGGTCAAGAGACACCTACGCATCCAGGCAGATCGGAGGGAAAATAATATAACATTTAATTGAAAACTAAACAAATAGCATGACTCTTTTTTTACCAGTTTTATTAATAGGAAATGTTGGTGGTGCTTTTCTTTTGTACCACCAAGAAACTTCACAGTGGCACTTGTGGATGCCTTTTATTGGCACATTTCTACATAATAAAAGCCTGTCCGCTCCAATCTCTCCAAAAGGACACACTCAGAAAATAAAATGGATCAGAGGGGACCTGAGAGTGGGACACACGTTAACCCAGATAAGCTCTGACAAAACACCATTACCTTCTCCTGTTCACACGGTCACATACAAGACAGCTAATAGTCTCCTGTCCTTTGGAGGAATCCATCCAAATCAAAAGCAGAAGCACACACAAACATTTCTGTAGATTTGCAGCCTGTCTGTGGTGGGAAAATAATTAACAGGAACCACTTTTGCACAACTAAAAGTTTTTTATTTCATTAAATTTGCATGAAATGTGGTTCTATTCTTTTTGTTGCCCCATCTGTAAATCCTGATCAATGATCAAACTACCAGTGGAAACACAAAAACAGCTGGTCAACAATTAAAACAAGGGTTTGATTGCGCTGAGGCTAATTTAGAGCCTGTATTGATTATTAAAAATGGAATTGTTAACATTTTAAATATATGGAAAAACTGAAAAAGGTTTTTTATTTTTCAAAACCAAAACACCATTACTTTTTTGTTTGCTTTTACATAGTTTTATCATCTTAAAGCCCTGTCTCACTTACAACAAGAAGCAAACTTTATAGTTGAACCAGAAATATTTAAATCCAACTTATTGTGAGTAGAAAAATCAATCAAACGTATAATTGCAGTAAGATTAAAATTGGTGAATGAAGTAATTTTCACCTTTGTCTTTATTTCAGCTTAACATTTTTCTGAGCTTGTGTTGTTTAGATAAAGATCATATGTCATTTAATGTATTTGATTTGTTAAAAATGACAAATTTTCATGTAAATGTTGCAGACAAAGTCAAAAGCAGTAAAAGGTAACATTTTTAAACAAGCTGTTTGAATTTGTGCTATCTGTTCAAAATGCACTAATGCTCTATGGAATAACTTTCTCTTGTTGAACACAACTTTAATAAAAAAAAAGTTGCTGTGAAAATATTACAGTTAATATTTTTTCTAATTCAGTGAGAGGCATGTAAATGTAGCAGATTTTTTTTGTATTTTTTATTTCGAATCACCTGAGCTAAAATGTTTTCTATAATCCAACACTGTATGCCATGTCAGACTCTGCACCCTTTAGATGCTGAAGGATGACAAGCCTCAGATGGATGTGACAGCAGCAGTTCAGTCACTGCATGCTGCTGCTCGTGTTGTAACTCGGATATATAACCGCTGGCGTCTTTACATCACACTGACTAAATGGACAAAAATGCCAGGGCAGCAAAAAAATGCCGAACAAAACGTGAGGCTTCATTAGCAGAACCTTCCCAGCATGCTTTGCAGTGACAAATGATTGACTTGGAACAATATCTAAGGCGATCAGGATAAAGTACCAGCCATTTCAAGGCTCAGCAAAATTCAAATTCTAATTAGACCTTCCACCACATTCCAAATAAAAATGGGTCCCTGGGTGGTTCACCCAATCAGGTGTCTCTCGCAGACCACTGAAACAAAACGAATAAAGAAAATGATTAAAGTGATAACAAAGGCATAAAATTCAAATTATAGCAGCATCCCATCTGGGATCTTTGTGTCACCGCACTACCGTTTCTGCTCTCCGTCATTTTCTTTGACTTTCTCCAATCCATTTACACAAATCACCCACACGCAGACGCACAAATACATGTGCAGCATGCCATGCTTTCTGCACGAGGGCGATAAAAGAACAGAAGAAAAGCCAGGGAGCCATAGAAGGAGCTAGAAAGAGGCAGGGAAATTAAAAGGTAGAGAGAAAGATCGCAAGGAGGCTCTCAGCTTTGAGGTTATTAATGACTCCTCAAAAAAGTGCGCCTTTTCCAATCTCTCCGAGAAGCGCTTGAAGGAGCCCACAGATGAAGCTGACCTTCACAATGTTCTTTGGTCTTTAGTTAAGAAATTCACTCACCATTATGGCATCATTAGGGAAACAAGGATAAAATTACTCCATGGTTAATGACCTATAAGATCCTCACCAAAATTTGTTTCAGATCTAATAAAACTGAGCTTAACACACTCGAATGAATTATGAGGACTGCTACACGGGGGCATTAAAATGTGGGGAAATAGATTTTCTGAAGCTAGGAGGACTGGACTTTTCAAATCAGATAGTAGAATGGAATTTTCTGGGCAATAAATTCTACCATGTCTCAATTTCATTTTTTTTTTTTTTTACCTCACAGAATTTTTCCAGCTATGATGGAATCTCTGAGTGGGATGGCCTCTAAAAATTCATTGCCAATTGCCGTCTCTTCCTCTATCCCCCTTAAGGTAGATAGATTGATGGATGAATGGCTAAATGGGCAAATAAGTGGAGAAAAGCATAACTGAACGAAAACTCAATGTATGATAGAAATAAATGATTAGATACACATATAGATACTTTAAGAAAGTGAAAAAGGCATGACAAAGAAGAAACGGTAAGACATAAAAACTTTCTAAAACATGTACAATGCTTAGTGCTTATGTTTTTAATGCTTGCCTTTAAATTGGACACATGCTGAGCATCATTAGGATGACATACGTGAAAATGAGAGAACACATAAAACTTATTAAAGGGCAGATGTCATAATTACTATTCCATTGAATTGTGTTCAGGTTTGTAGCTTGAGTTATACATTAATTTACATTATAGAAAGTGAAAAATTGTTAAAAAAAAAAAAGAAAACAAAAACGCCAAGTGCAACCTGTGGAAAGTTCCAAAAAAGTTATGATGCTACATCTGGAATGTCAAATTCAACATCCAACGCATAGCGAAATGGCCACCAAACACAAAAGCAATGACAGCAGTGTTTAGGTCAGTGTTTAGGACTACAGTCCTCGAGGGCTGCTCTCCTGCAACTTTTAGGTGTGCCTCTGCTGCACCACACCTGAATAGAATAATTAGGTCATTAGCAAGGCTCTGGAGAACTGATCTACACAAGGAGGAGGTAATTAAGCCATTTCATTCCAGCGTTTTGTACCTGTGGCACATCTAAAAACTGCAGGACAGCGGCCCTCGAGGACTGGAGTTTGAGACCCCTGGTTTAGGTCAAATGTTTGCTTATAAAGGAAATATTTATATGGTGAGTTACCAAGGGAGGCATATAAAAACAGGAGAACTGTTGTCTCAGTCTCAAAGCAGTAGTTTGGAGACCTATGGAACCAGCACCCTACCTACAGATTTAAAACCACTCATGAACTCAATTTGTCTGTTGTTGACCACAGTGATAAATGACCACTGGTGACAAAACTTGTACTTCAAAACACTGAAAGTCTGACAGCATTCAGACAGATGTAGTAATTTCTGCTCCAGTTATGACCAGCATCATTATCCTATTGTATTCTGTTCTATTGTAGCAATATTAAATGTACTGTCACCAGAGATGCCTGCTTTATACTAACCAGCCATTCAGTGAATGTGCAAGTCTGACTTTACTCTACATAATTAGTACATGTTTTTGAGGATTTAAGCTAAGCAATACAACTGCCACATATTATTACAAGTTGCCCTTTATGAAACTGAAACTCTGTAATCCTCTACATGTAGGATGCAAAAAATTCACTTCAAGCTACTAATACACCTGTGATGGATTAAAATGAAATTAAAATCCTACTATAATTAGATTTCAGTTGTACAGAGAAACATTCATTTTGCTCAGACAAGGAGAAAAAAAATACTTGCAGTTGAAACTAATTATTTAGCTTAAGCATAGAAGAAAATTGTTTGGAGAGTAAAAAAAAACAATGTAAGCTAAATTATTTTCTTAGCTGATAAATTTGTTGCTCATCATCTGCGTAGGTGTCTCGTGATCTATGTTGTTTCTCTTTCTCCTCAGCTTTGGGTTGTTCCTTCCACCAAATTCAGAATTACAATTGTTTCTTCATCGTCAAACCCTTGATTCCACGGTGCTCAATGTTTTCCTGAATGATCTTTTTAGCAACAATGATCGCTCCCTTTTCCTTGTTGCCAATCAACAACCATCCATCCATTTGAACAATAAAAAATATTCACCATCTATTTTTATCAATAAAACAGTATGCTTCTGTATTAAAGCCATAGACAATGAAAGGCATCAAGATGGTGCAATTACTGTATATACATGAGTGGATGAACTCTTACAGATTTGGGATTTGAACTCGAAAGGCATTTTTTGTTTCAGAAAATGCATTTAGAATACTAATTTGTTTTGAAAAACGTATTGTGATTTATTTCTGTTTCAGGATTTTTTTGATTTACTGGCTTAAAACAATTATGATAGAGCTTACATGAACCAATGCACATGAAGCTCTACGTTTAGCATTGTAAATACCTTTTTTTTTTCTTCCTTTTGTTGTTTTCTGTTTTAACCCTTCTTGAAACTAGTTTGTGTGTTTTGGTTGCAGCCCCAGAGAAAGGGTTTGTGAGCTAATGGCATTTGCTCTCTTTAAACTTTAATCTTTCCTATTAATTCCCTGCAACTGGAGAATGTGCGAGAGTTAATGTTCCATGAACGTGTTTCTCACTCTGCAATCTCTTCAAGCTAATTACCTTCAGGTGCTAAATGGAGGGAAATTGCAATCCATTTGGAAGGCAGAATTTTTACCTCCCCTTTGCCTATGAAACACTGTGGGTGCAGTTAAAAAGAAAGAAAATCAAACATAAGAAGCCAAGCTAGAGAGTATGTTTAATCAGAAATGGACACTCAGGCAGGGCCCTGATTGGTTCTTACTTTACCAAGGTAGCTTTGGGAGAGTAAATTGCTTCCTGTGGTTTCCCGCCTCACTGCTTATTTTGCAGGTCAGTTGGAGGTCAGCAGGTGCAGCAGTGGACAAAACACTGAGCAGATGTTTGATTGACAAAGATCACACAGATTGGCAATCAAAGTATTCTGATGAGAAAGGGAAATGCTCACTGAATGGCCATTTCATCAAGGAGATACAGAAGAAGTCAAACTGCAAATTAAAAGTGGAGAGTAAGACGGTGCAGCAGAATCCCAGCCGCTTGTAAAGAGAAAACATTAAATATCAGGGGCTGACACAGTATTTGTCATTGACGGAAACAAATGGATACTAATGGCTCCCAAGTCAATCACTAATCGGTAAGACAAGATGAACGGGCTTGTTGCAGGCAAATAGCCTTGATAAGTTTTACCTTTTAAAGCTTCGCCTGTGGTGAAGGGTTGAGTGAGGAGGAAGCAGGGAGAGATAGGGCTGAGGGCTGAGCGAGCAGCGGGGGTCTTTTACCCTCCTCAGAGGAGACCAGAGCGTGGAGGGTCACTTTGTCCTCCCTTTGATCTCAGTCTTCAGATGGCCCAGCAGGAAATTAAAGATGAAAGGAGGTTCAGACTACTGTCTAATAAACACACAGACAAAATGCCCTCATTTGCTGACACAAATCCACTCTGGATATGTAGAATCTAGGGATAATTCATGCATAGATCTGGATTACCAAAAATCTTTGTCCACAGTGCCCATTGTCACGGCACAAAATCTTAATATAACTTTATTTGTTTTTAATCCATTAAAACCCAAAACAACAAAAAAAAACTTTTTTCTTCATTTTCATTTTTTGTGATGTGACTGAGTTTAATTTATCACTAAAATATATGTGCTATGAGTGTAACCAAGTGCTAATGTTATTTTTGCGAAGTAAATTAAATATACTAATAATTCAGTCAAAAGGGAGTTTTTTTCTCATGTCTTTCAGTTAACATATTTGACTATATTTCATAAGTTTAACAATAAATAAATTAGTTGTGAGGAGCAAAACAAACAATCCAGATCTCCTACGAACACTACTCCCCTCCATTTATCTCCGTGGCTGAGAGCAAGAAAAATACACCAGGCTGGGAGTCTGGAGAAACATCAAAAGAAAAGCCTCCCATATAACTGCAGCTCTGTTTTTCTAGCACTGAATGAAAAACACTTCTACACTGTTAACTAACACCAAGGATAGTTTCTTCTGTTGCTCTCTGTGAGGACTTTTGCCTGAGCATTAAATTCAGATTCCTTGAAGGCATAAGTAAACCCCGAATGACCGCTGATGTCTTCTTGTGTTTTTATTTCTTTATGAATCACAGTTAGGCTACTGTTCTAGTTTTTTTCCCCTCTCTTTTCAAAATGCCAAAGCTATTTAGATAAATCATTAGAGGTGTTATGGTCATACAGCGGCTCAATAGAGTAGCATCCCCATGTAAAACTTAAAGGTTATTTTCTCCATGAACACTTTGAGGGTCCACTGATCCCCTTTAAGTGTCTGTTGGAAAATGCATTGACATTTTATATGATTTGAAAAACCCCTATTCAATAAACTCTCTTCAGGTTTCAGGTTGTTGTGTCCACAGTAGATAACCCCTCAATTTAGCTTGGTATAGCACTTTATTCTGTGAAAAACTAAGTGGTCCTTTCCTATTTTAGTTTCTCTCTTGTGAAATTTTGTCTTAACGTAAGAGACAAAATATGATCTAAATGTGTTTCCTTTACTGGATATATTCTAAAACATTCTTGTAGTTACCTTCCTGCAAACAATAAAGCCATATAGAAAACCAGATTTTAAAAAATTCTTTTTCCAAGAGTCAGATAACACAGATCAACTTAATGGAGGAAATAAACAAATTAGGAATTCATCAATAGATTTTTTTGTTTGTTTGTTTTTAATCCATTTTATGGGCATCAATCTGAAAAGCCACGTTAATTTAATGCAAATGTTGTGTTTGCCTTGGGTTGAGAAGGTCAGTAAAGCCAGGGTTGACATCATTTGGATAGGGAAATTTGCCATTTCACGCACCAGCATACTAGCAATCTGTAAGACTTTCTGTGACAGGATTAAAAATTTAAGATTACCAGCAAAACGGCTTCAAAGCCAAAAATTGTCATCCCGACCTTATCTTCATGTCGTTGCTGTTTAAAGTTCAGTTTTAAGTGGCTACATTCCTTTGTGATACATAAAGTTTAATCTGAGTGCAGAATGAGAACACATAAGCATCAATCTCTTACTCTTATTTCTCCATGTTGTGGTATACATAATGTACATCAGCATGCTCGTATCTCAGCGCAAAGCAGTTACATTTAATAAACCATAATTCAGGAGGCTGGCAGCACTGAAGGGAGCTGCAATAAGGAGTTGGCTGGAGGTCTGTGTGGGATAGTAGCTGGCCAGGCTTCCCTGTCCAGTCAGGCTGAGTTGGTTCACAGAGATAACGTAGGTAATGGTGTTTCTGGAAGAGTGAGGCCAGATGAAACACACCACACGGGCAGATACCACAGGCACGCTGGCCCCTTCTGTTGGAAAATTTCATTTTTTCCGGCAGGAAGCCATGAATGCAGAGACTGAATCCAAATCCGGTTTTCCGCACTTTATCAGCGTGTGGCCCACCAAGTGGTGAGATGGTGGGGGAGGCGGAGGGCTGCAGGAGGGGGGCAGTGGAGAGAGGGGGTGAGGGGGTGACCCACTCAGCCGAAACCCTCCACTTTAATCCAATTTACAGCCTCCCCCAGCAAAAGATAATTACAACCCTTAAATCAGCTAGGAGAGGGCTAGAAGAAAAGGCCTCACTCACCAAAACTGTGCCTCTGGCCCCTGAAGTCTCCACCTAGAGAAGGAGGAGAGGGAGGGCTCTGTTAGCAGGGCTCAAGCAAAGGCATTGTGACAAACTAAGAGTGTGTGTAGCTAATGAGGCAAAGTGATTTTTTTCCAGCAAATGGATGCCTGCTGGGCACTGAGAGAATGCACCCCAGGATTTCTTTTTCTGGTTGATGTTCACCACGGACGTAGGGGAGGTATATTTTAGGTTGGTGTTTCAATAACTGTGTGTGTATCAAGCTAGTTTGATAGTGCATATGTAAAGCTTCATAAACTCTCTACTTGTGCTATGAAATGACAATTTTTTTAATTTGTTATATATATATATAACAAATTTTTTAATTTGTTATATATATATATATATATATATATATATATATATATATATATATACTGTATATACCTCTGTCTTTCATTGTTTAAAGTTGTTGTCTTATGTGATTTTGTTAACACATGCTGTTGTTTTCCCAAATTATTTGAATTATAAAGGCCGGGCAATGAAATATTTAGTCTAAACATGTCACAATCTTTTGTCTGCAAACTTTATTTTGTGACAAAAGTCTTTGAAGCCAGAGCGAAGGAATGGGGTTAACTACTGAAAAAGAATGTGAGGAAATGATAATGGAGGGACTCGCAGGGGAGCGGAAACGCCGGCCACTCCTAATTAACCAAAGGAGAGACACTCCCAAAGTCTCCCATTCACAACCTCACAATGGAGATCACCACCGAGCAGAACCTGGAATGAAATATGGGAGGAGTGACTGCAGAAACAGGGCAAAAAAAAAAAAAATCTCATTTACTGTGGACTTTATTTTTGTGTTTCTGTTTCATAGCATTAGCAACAGGCCTTCTGTCCACTAGTCCACTTCTCATTCAGTCAGGTTGTGCTCTGAGATTCCCACTGTTCAGTTTTGTAAATACGAGGCCTGACAGCATATATGAAAGGAATAAGGAGAGAACATTTTCACAGGTCATCGAATGTAGATCTCTCCTTCTCCAACCCCTCCTTACATCCGTCATTGTCCTCTTTCTTTCTTTCAGTTGTGCCATCGGAGACCACAGTCGAGAACGATGTTAGCAGCATCGAGGGGGGCTTATTTTGCTATAAGTCAAGTCAAGTCAAGTGGGGGAGGGTTTTTGGAGGGGGCAATGAGAGAAGTGTGGGCCCACCTGCCACTGATTATCCTCTCAGTTAGAGGGTTTAGTCTTGACCCCTGAACTTCAGAGCTGCCCCACACCACTAATCTGTTAATTAACCGAGAAATACCCTGGAAAAACTTTAAACAGCCATTGTATGTGTGTGTGTTTAAGTAAGTGTGTAAAACAACGACACAACAACAGGGAGAAGGAGAAAGCGGTATAGCAGTTCACAGTGTGACATAATGGTGATTCTGTATATAGCTGGCACATTCCCTCACTGCAGCACTTCAGGATAAATAGGACGCTACAACTTCTGTTTCTGCTTTGATTGCCATGGTTTTCGCCTTCTCAGCATATAGGAGCCCAACATCTCTGATGACACTTATATGTTCAATCTAAAGATTATATTTCCCAACTTTCTACCACTCCTAAGATCTGGGTAATTGTTGCGAATGCTATAAGTGTAAGGCAAGAAATCTGTAGTTTGTGAGAACTCCAGGCCCACATACAACCAGAATGATAAATTGTTGTTTCGACTTTGATCAAAAATAATCACAATAATGGGTAATGTTGTTTTTTATAATGGTTTCAACAGTACAAGAAAAACAGAAAAGCTAACTGCATTTATTAATAAATTAATTTATTTTTTGATTGAAAGATTGGGTGATAGATTGTTTTTTTACAAATGTTTGTAAATATTTTGCAATTATTATTTTTCCCTTAAATTGTCATTTTTTAATGACAACTAAAAAAATTTAGTAAAACATTTTTACTACATGTAAAAATGTAGTGTAGTACATTTTTACTTAGTGTGTAGTAAAACACAGAACACCTTCCTGCATGTTTTATGGTATCCAGTTTAGTCCAGATTCAATTCAAAACAATACATTTCAAAAGAAAAGGTCTGACATTGAAGTTACCTTGATGTTTTAATGTAAAAGCCCACAGGTTTCAAATGGTTACACCAAAGGTGTGTCAGAGGTAGTAATTTTATTAACAGGGTCATTTATACTTATGCTTACTTAGATTAGTTGTATGGAAACTTTAGTACCATTTTGGTAACTGCCTGGATCAACTGCTATCCCCTGTAGGAAAATGTAGAGGCACACAGTTCAGTTACATTCAAATTATTTTACTATCCAGTTAAATTCAGAGGATGAGTTTACTCCAAATTGATAAAAAGTTTGGATAGCTCAGTCATTTGCATTGAGTCATTGACTATGCAGGAATTCCTCATCCTGTTAAATGTTAAAGCATATAGTGACCCTGGAAAGAAATAACTTTCTTTTAGCAGGAGCTGCACCAGCAGAAACAGGCAGTATGAGAGCCTGAAAACGGGAGCCAAGATTTTGTATGAAAAAGAAAAACAAAGATAACATGAAAATTATGACAACAATAACTCCATTGAGGAGAGAGAAAAAAAAAAACCATGTGAGCCAGGCGTACTTTCTGCGCATAAGAGTCACTTACAGCTTTAATTAATTGAGGAGAGCTTCACGTTTCTTTTTCGGTTTTAATTTAAGCTCAGGATTGAGACCATTGACATCTAACTGGTGTTAATGGAGCTTGCAATTAGGTGTCTGCTGAGATTTTGACTATGCTGAAATCCAAGGACCAGCTTATGCAAATAAATAAATAAATATCTGTGCATTCTAAGTACATTTCATCATGTTGTTTGGTTTAAAGGCGATTTGTTTTCCAGCATTTTTCTCTTATATCCATGTCTAATAAACAGTAGATTAGCTCTCTAGATTAGCTGAGATCTTTTGGGCTGAGTACTTAACTGTGCATGGGACAATAAACAACATAACAAACTATCTATAAAGTGCAGGATTTTAAAACCTGCACATATAATATTTTATTTGAGACATCAGAGCATACAGTGCCATCATCACTTCACTTGTTTTCGACCTGTTCTAAAAATGCTGTCCTTAAATATTAATGATATATAACCTTCTCCCGTAATGATCTAATAATAACCTTTTTTATAAAATATCTCTTTCTTGGTTGATAGGACACACCTGGTGGCCCTGCTGTAAACAAACAAAAATCTCCATGGTTGCTGGAAGGTAGCTGATAAGTGGGGCAACAAAGTCAATTAGTCCTGTGTTTATTAGTATGTGACAGGTGCTGGGTCATGCAGATTAACTCACAACCCTTGGAGGGATGGGACAACAATAATAGTGAAACAAGTCCGTCCGACCAGAAAGTAAAGGTAGCAAAAGAAACATAGCAAAGTCTGCGCAATTAATTATGGGGATTAATGAAGTTCTGCTTGATTAAACGTTGATGGCATTAAAAAGAAAAAAAAAAAAGAACGCCTATTTTTTCTCCTCCTAGTGACATAATGGACACTTTTACATAAATAATGGAATCCTTCATGGTCATGGAGACCAACAAATTATATGGTGAAAACAACCCCTCCTCCTGAACACTTCATCGATTAATTAAGGCTATTGCCCTTGATTATCCAATAACAGGTTTTGTAAATGTTTGACCTCTAACCTTCAGCCTTCCCTGACTGAAGGGTTATTGACTGACGGAAAAGGTCTGTTTTCAGATGACCAGATTATTACTTTTACATTACAACACTTTTACAAAGAGCAACTGACAGAGTTGATTTTCATGGACGTCATTGAGCCATGGTAGTGGTTGTTTTTGTAGAAAGTTGAAATACATTTCTTCACTATCACACTGCACCCATTTAGACACCCATTACATTAAATGATTGTCAAAATGAAATGTTGGATCAATAGTAGCCATTGTTCTCTAAAAGCTACTGATGCAAAAAGTTTCTTCCAGGTTGTGGTTCAGGAAAAAGAACACCCTACTTGATGTTTTTGGGGGTTTTTTCAATCAAGTGAATAGATTATTTTTAGTGTTTTGCAATATGATGCCATAAAAATGTTTCCAGATATGTTTTATTGTTAATCTGTTGTACGTAAATACATGATTTTTAACTCTCCTTTTGTGGCAACTGGGGAATGCAATCTTTACAGTCACGGTTAGACTGTATGTATGTATTGTTAAAATGATTCAGTAATGGTACACATACATATCTGTTGAGAGACTACATGTATAAATGGCCAAATTACTCTGACTTAATACCAATTTGTTTGCACAATAATAATATAGACCTGAGCAAAACAGTGTCTTCCACTGACACACAAGTTAAGAAGAGTTAAACATGGAATACAGAAATGAATCCTATGCTAACCCAAATGCGTGGGGTTTTGGCAAAAGTATTCGCACCAATAAAACCTTTCCATATTTTATCTTATTAGAACTAAAAACAGTGTTTTTACTTGGATTTTGTTAGACCATGAGAAAGTAATACACTATTGTACAATAAACCAAAATATATTGTTTTATTTTTTACTTCTTTTTAATAAAAATCAAGAAATATGGCATAAATGTGCATTCAGCTCTTTTTAATCTAATGCCAGAGCAAACATTTGGCATCACTATCACAAGTGGCATCACTTACTCCATCTGGCCATCATGTTATACTGTAAGGAGGAAAGCCATTGTTAAAAGATAGAAGAATGGGACACAGCAAACATGTGAAAGATGATGGTCTGGACAGATGGAACCAAAACTCAACTTTTTGGCCTAAATGCAATAACAATGTGCAGCAGAAAGCTAATAATTCACATTATCCTGAACATACCATCACCACATTGAAACGTGGTAAAGGCAGCATCAGGCTGTGAGGAGCATGTACTCTAGCAGTTACAGAGAAGTTTGTAAGACTTGATAGAAAGCTTTATGTCTAGGGTTTTCAGGCTTTCCTGAAAGAAATCGTGTAGGCTGCGAAAAACACTAAAGCTGCAGAAGGACTACAACCCTGAACATTCAACCAAGCCTACAAAAAGGTACCATACATTTTCTTTTTTTTGCAACCAATCTTAAACAAGAGGATCAGGCTTACAAAATCCAATTGGCCTGATCTTCTTTGATTTTGCTAAAGATTTCTCAGTCTGTCCGGACTTTGACCTGAATCAGGAGTTGTTAGCTCATTCGGAGAAGAAAAAAATCCAAGAAATTATTCATTTCAAAAGCTTGCTGAGTTCTGAACTAGCAGAAAAAGATAATTATTTTAAAGGGTATTGCTGGACATGAATATAAATTAATATATAGCAGTTTCAGGATTATAAACATGGAAAAAATCCGCAAGATAAAGTGCAATCTGTTATGAATGCAATCTTTAGCAAACGTTTTACTCAGTTTGTATGAATTACTGTCAAAATGGAGATATGTCACTGGTATTTCTGTCATCAACACGGACTCAACCGTAAATAGTTTTAAACGTTAATATTTAAGCGGTTCCAGAGAGGACACAAGTTAAGAAAACATAACTAAAATCAGTCCTTCAAATGTCAGTATTCAGTTATTGAATAACCGGAGGTCACATTAGTTTGTCCAGTTTTTTGATCCTCTATCCAGGATTAATCCCTGCACTCAGAGACTCAGATATTTGTCCCATCGCACATTCCTCAAGTGGATTTGAACTGCAAGGATTCATGTGAACAAAAAAAAAAAATCCCCCTGGCAGAATTCGAAACACCACTGATGTGTCAACATATCAAATAACCATTGTGAAATGCCATGGCTGCATTCATTTCTTGTTTTGGTGCTTGTTGAACAAGGTGGCGTGGGATTGCACTCCCTAACCCTGTGGTCTGTCCTCTAGGGCACAAGGAATCTAAGTCACTCACTGCACATCAGGCTTTTCCCCCCAGGGTCCCTGGCACTGGCAGAGGCAGGTTAACAAACTGTAAAAGGCTTCAGCTGAGCAGCACACAAACAGTTTCTCTCCACAAAGGGAAGGGGCTCCAACAAATGCCATAAGCCTTTAATGAGATAGCTGATCTCGGTTGTAAAGAAGAAAAGAAAAGAAAAATGTTTCTCCTCTCAAGTTGGTGGCTATTAGAGTCGGTGAGAGTGAAAAGGGGAAGCTGCCCCGTTTTCTTAGGAGCCCTCGGAGGCTGGCCAACATGACAATGCTGGTCAATTAATTGGTGAAAAAAGTGAAAATCCAATTAATGTGTATCAAGCTGGCAGTTTTGCATGATGATGGTTCATTAGGAGACCAAGCTGAGAGTGGAAGAGTAGAGGGGCGGAGGGGCTTAAACCCCACTCATTAAAGCTCTGTCTTACTCAGTGGGGTTTAGACTCTGACTTATTTATGCAACAGGTTGCAAACAAAACCTCAATGCAACACTCATTTGGTAGATTTGAACCCACTGAATTCCTAAATGGTATGGGTGGGGATCTGCTTTAGCTTGGTTCAAAGTTTATGTGCTTTTGAAGGTTTTGTGACAGGTTTCCATGTTTAATTATTGCGACCCCCTGGTAAAGATGAGCAGGAAAAATGAAATCTTTCATTTCAGTCTCACACTAATGCTTTAATTTAACATTTATTCATTTTAGAGGCTGGAGGGGAGAGAATCCAGTAGTCAAAAGTAACTATTTTTGACAAATTCACAATATGTACATGTTTAATCTTTGTAGGTGGGCCACTGTCAACTTTTGATTGGTAATCCATGACTTCCTGTTTTGCTGGGATACCAGTATAATCAGAAACACAGGCCTATTTCATTTTTTACAGAGGACAGGAAAGACAGGCACCTTTTAGGTAGAAACTGTCCAGCTCAAGCAAAGATGATGAGTGTGACAATATTTGCACTTATATATAGAATAAAACTTTTCACATTTATGTAGAAGCTCACATTCTGTCTGTTTTTGTATCTTTTTTTTTACTTTACTGGTCATTCTCCTCACTGGGGCAAGAATGACTTGGGTCCTTTCCCAGCTGTACATGTCACTGGTTGGTTTAACCTTTTTAATCATTACTTTGGGTGAAAATGTGAGCAAGTTCCAATAAGCCGTCATTTTCCAGTAGTCATTGCCAGATTTATGCCGATGGACATGCATCTACATTACTTGAATGGTATGTTCTCTTGTCTTTACTATTTTGAAGAAAAACAAAGAAAGCTCACTATTTCTGTCACTCAACAAGTTTAAGAGTGAAGGATATTTTCCAAACGTCTTTCATTTACGCTTAGGTTAGAGCAATTGTTTGGAATAACAATAAGTGTGCTACTAATAAATTTGTAAAAAAAATAAAAATCTGAATTTGTGGTATTCTTCCCACTCAATACAATTCAATTAAAATAACTCTATTTTGTAGTATATATGGTATAACACATGATATGTTTATGTAAAAGTCTGTGCAGTGTCTGCTAATGGTTTCTGAATAATTTTAGTTTTTTGATGTCCTTTAATATATGCTTGCAAGCAACTTGCAAACCACCCTGCCGCATAGACAGCCGACTTTTTCCTGTACAATAAAAATGCCTCATTCTAGTAAAGTGTGCAAGCTACTCATCAGATGTGCCATGAAATCATTAAAATGGGTGCAGTGGTCCTCTCAGCGTAATGCAAAAGGAGATGATAAGGTTCTCATGGCTACTTCTAAATCTAACCACATGCTGACAAAATAAAGAATGTACTCTCATACTGTTGCAGGCTGCTTTTGTTTGTCCAGCCCCTGCCTCAATGTGTAAGATTAATACTCTTGCCACACTCTCATAGAATAATGTCACTTTAATCTTGTTTGGGGCAAAATTCGAAGTGGAGTGTGTCTACTTGTTTCCTGAGATTACTTCATCTTTCTTTCGGCTGCGGTGTGTGACTCTGCTGCCTGCTGTCCCCTGGCGTTGGATGTCCCATTACCCTTCACACGCCGCAACTTTCTGCTGTTTGCACAGCGCTGGCCACAGGACCTATAACAGGGGGCCACTATACTGCTTGTGTTCCTTTACTATAGCAAATCTCATTTCGCCTGTGCCACCGCAGCGGACTATTGCCAGAGGCTGCTTTATTGCGCATATTTTAGATAGTTCAAAATGTTTAATGCAAACTAACCCACCAACTGTTTTGCTTTATTTCTGCAGCTAAAATCTTGTTTGTTTGTTTTTTCAATTTAGACAAAATGAAAGCACATCTAATACATGTATCCAACTCCTAAACTACTTTTTACCACAATCAAACAAATTTCATTTAAACTGTAAGATACAACATAAAAAGGCCAAATTAGACATCTCATTTTGGAATGTGAAGCTTCCTTTTTAGCCCGTTTGCCATTAGGTTACTTGTATTTCCGTATTTTCCTTCAGTAATTTACAATAAGTGTTTTCACGCTCATGCTTTCCACTGTGTTGGCCCCAGCTTTCAGAGTGAATGAGCTGCATTGCGTCAGCAATAAATCTCTAATTAGGCTTGATGTAAACACCACAGTACAAACCACATAAATTCCTCACGCAACAGCTCATCATTTGCACCTTTAGCACACAGACCCAGCATAACCTCTGACCAGCAAATCAAATCTGCTCGCTCTTGGCTCATTGTTTGAGATGTGTAATTACTGTGTGTTGTTTAAATACAGTACACTATTAATTTGTCTTTCCAGTCACTCTATAGGAATAAAAAGGACTACTCCACTGTGTTGGTGGATGTGCAAACTGCCAGAGCTGCTATTTTTTGCTGCTTCCTTATGTCTGAGGTGAAGAATCTGACTTTGCATGGAAAGCTCTGCACTGTTTGGAGAAGCAGTGTGTTTTTTCCCCTCTGTTCCTAATAATCTATTCTGTTCAGCCAGCTGCATACGTTGACAAATGTTTCCAGCGTTAGGTATTTACCCGGTGAAAGGTAATGGATGCAAGGGTTTTAAAATGCCTGATGGAAGAAACAGCAAGCGTACTGGGAAATAAAAAAACACAATAGGGAGCATTTGTCTCTTCTTTGCAAAAAAACAAAAAAAAAGAGGTGGAAAGGATCTTTCCAAAACACGTTTGCGATATAATGTCAGGGCAGATATATTTTTTTTTATTACCATACAAATAGAAAGAGAGTCGTTTTACAGGATATATCCAAAGCACATTCCTATTATTTGGATTACTGATGTTCTAAAATGTAATATTTTCTTTCCGTTTTTACATTTTATTGAAGAGGAATTGTAAAACTGGGTTCTTATTGTCACACACAGTTGCAACCTGGCAATGAAATACAAAGCAACAAAACACGTGCAGTTTGTGTGCCTTCACTGTAGCTTAGATTAATAAAAAACCTCTCAGACTGAGAATGAGTTATTGCTGCTGAAGCTCAGTTAGTTTCTCTAATCTCTTGATTGTGTTTTGTCAATTATTTCAGTTGCATCTTATTCTTTCTGGTTTATGTTTGTTTACCTTGTTCTTGGGAGCTAATGAAAGCTGTGTCGGTGCATTAATGAGCCTGCTCGTTTCTGCCGAACTCCCCTTCATCTTGCATCCTTCGCTTTTTTTCTATCAGTCTGCATTTCCTCACTTGTTCTTGTTTTCGTTTGCCTCGGTGTCATGCCACTCCTTTACAGCCTTATCTACTCATTTCTGAATTATCACCTCAATTTATGACCACATGCTTCTCCAGAGGAACTTTTCAAAGGGGAGACCTGATGGGTCCCCGTTATAATCTTAGAGGTGGTACAACAAAACTGAAAGCCAATGTTACGAATTTTATTAAATACAAGGGATGGGCATTTACAAATGGTGTAATATAAAACGACAAAAACTTACAGAAGAATAAAACAAATGAATAAAAATTAAACAAAGATTGTTATGAAATTTACTGAATCTTTTTGACTACTCAATTAAATTATCATCATTATATTTTTTTAATCTTATGCATACCAGACTGTTTGGCCAAATTTTTGCAGGGGGCATACCTTTCCCTCTTCTCCATTGTTCAGCCACTCTTTGTTGTCCTAGTGTTCAATTTACATGATTTCAAATCAACCAATGGAGCTTGCTCAGCATCAAGATCTAATACTGAACAAAACAAAAGAATATTTTTAAAAAGAAAATACAATGTGAAATGAAGACGTGTTTCTAAAATAAAGTTGTGTGGTTTCAGAATATTTCACATTGCAATTCCAAAGTAAATGCAACAAATATAAATTTATCTTTTATTCCCACCAACTTGGAATTTAAAACAAACACGACAGAGCTGAGTGTGAAAGAGTGTGTTGGTGCTGTATTCTCAGGCTACTGGGATTAATGAATAACTCCAGTGAGAAACGCCTCTGTTCTTAGGCAGGACAAAATGACCACAGGCAGCAAAAAAAATTTGGTGGTCAGTAACTGTGCCCGTGTTTCCCATACATACATTATTATAGCAATAGTAGTGGTGGTGATTGAATTTCTGACCTTTTGTTGAAATGGAAAAGGAGGGAGGGTAGTGCATTTCAATTTTTGTTGTGTCATTCATGTCTTAAAATAACTACGGGGAGGAAAGATCATGGCTTGATTCAATTACAGTGTTGTGTAAAGGCTAAAGATGACTGTATTCTACATGAAACCTCACCTGTATTCCAGATTCAAACACTTTTAGTCGTGTTAAACAGGTTCAGTGAACAACTTTGCTCTTGCTCTTGAAGCCAATTTAGACTCCTGGAGTCTCAAGTTACAGTTTACTGAAAAAAGAAAGCATTTTTAATGCAAGATGATTGATACATAATATGATTAAAGAATTCAGTTACAAATATACGAAGACGGAAAACCCAATTCTGGGCTTTTGATGCCACACACACGTGATAGTTGGGAAACATGAAGTCGTCTATGGAAATTTGGTCAACAGCTCTGCCAATCAATAACAAAGTTCACATTAAAAACTGCTGACAGCTGTGGGAGAGCGTTCCCACTTTCATCTAGCGCTGGCTCTGCGGCGTAGCTCCACAAATCTCTTCTCTTTATTAATCTTCTGCAGGTTCCCATATCCTGAGTCACAGAACTAAAACCAGTAACATTTCTCACTCATCATCAACGTCATGGCTCTTCCTTGTTAAATCTTTGCCTGTTTGTGAAAAATTCAAACTACAAAAATAAAAGATTTCACTTTATAAAGTCAAACTGATGGGCCTCCACTTTCACCGCGAAGCCCACACAGAATCTCTATCAACTGAAAGACTGAAACTGAAAGAAAGAAAACTAGTTTGCTGAATGAAAGCTGTCCGTGTTCACATGTTGGATTTTCATAAGAAAATCTCACAAAGATCAATAAAGCTCTGAATAAACCATGTAATGTACAGTATATATTAGCTTTATTTATTATTATTATTATTATTATTATTATTATTATTATTATTAATAATAAATGTTATACTCTTTGTTCCTTTCTAACTGATTCTTGATCATGAAATGATCGGTTCTCAATTGACTCTCATTGCTCATGGAATAGCTGGCAGCACTTAAAGCAGGCCTCTGCTGCCCCTTAGGGGCAAAAGACAAAAATAAGCTTTGAAGAAATGGTAGAAAACTCAACCTGAACGGTCGATTCATCATCAGTTCATTCCTTCTTTTGGAGATTTGCTTTGCTTGTTTGTTGGTTTGTTTTAGGTAATCTACCATCTGAATTTCAGTTCACACACTTATCAGTCATTTTGGTCCTATTGTGTATTTAAAGTGTGGAGACGCCAATCTCATAGAACACCTGTTCTGTGTTTTAAATACTAAACTCCATCTCAAAAATAAGATTAAATGATCTGCCACTAGATAACAACAGTAATTTTTCTTTTTTGGGGGGACAAAAAATATTTCTAGATTATCCTCCTTTTATTATTTCATATCGCATTAATATATTTATTTATTTATTGTTTCTTTGTTCATGTGTATTTTTTTATTTTGTCATATTATCTTACCAAAGCTGTTTTCTCAATTACATGGATCAGGAAAAAAATAAATGACTTAGAAGGGATTTTTTTATTGTTTATCCTGTTATTGTTTCATGGTTTCCTTCAAATTCAATTTAAAACTATATAGATGTATAAACAAGCTAATTGAGACTTGCACAAAATAATGACTGAAATAAAGCTTGATCAGAAAATTTTATTAAAGGAAATTAAATTTCCTTTAATTTTTAACAATTAAACAATCTTAGAAAACCAAGATAAGTTTCTGTATTTGTTGATGCCACGCAGGAAATTTTGTAGCGGACGTGGCTCCTCACAGGTGAACTGGACTCAACCCGGTTTAGTTAAAGAAATTTTGTGAACCGAGTCCAGAAAAAACAAACACTGTCAACTTTTTATGCCGTTTTACATTAGCATAATTTAGTACAGAAAATTAGATGTATTTAATAATAAACAAACGTGGTAAGGTTAATTTTATTTGAATTGTCCAATGCAGAAAGAATTTTAAAAAGGCCATGATATGACGTTTTATAATTATCATATTATTCATCTTACCTTACTATTGATAAGTACTGTATATTTGAAAGGCAGAGCAGATTATAGTCCAGGTAGCTGCTGTTTTCATAAAGCCAAGTCAGACGAATCTGCAGTTTATCTCTTGGAGGAGACTGTATGATCCTTTAATGAACAAACTGTGTTCTTCCCTGTTGACATGAAAAGTGGGTGATTCTACTGGATTTTCAGTTGTATCAAGAAATAATTTATGAGACAGGTTAAAAGAGATTAACCTCCAATTAGGTGTGAGGCTACAGTAATTTGAGTGACATATCACAGACAGATTTGTCTCCTCGTATTTTGTAATGGGATAAGACGCCAAGGCCTTCGCTGCCTTCTTTTAGGCAGAGAAGGCAACCAAATGGAAGGTCAAGAGGAAGTATTTGCAGTGTCATATGCATGGTGTTAAGTTCCTTTTTTGCGAGGATTAGTACATGCACTTAACCTTCAGTCCCATGCCACGGCCCCTTTGGGCTTCTGACCTGAAAAATATGTCTCCTCTTTTCTCTTCCTCTGGAACTTGTCAGCAGGACAATGTGGAAGGAAGGAAGAGATAAAGTTGCGAGGCTCTCCTTCTGTGCAGTGTTTATTTGCTGTGTCAAGAATTGAGAGATTACACCGTTTCTATGCAGCAAGGGAAGAATCTGGTCAAGCATTTCCTCGGGCTAAAGCTGTCATCTGAAGAGGCTGAGAAGGATTACTGACACCTGCATTAGGAGCAAAAGTCCAGACTCAGGCCCATTTGCTGGTAGTATAGCGGCTGATCATCAATCATGTATTTAAAGTGTGGAGAAACCATTCAGAAGCTTTAGTTTGGGCTGGTAGACAGAAAACTGTGTACAGTATCAAGTTCCTTTTCCCTTCTTTTTTTTTGCCTTTTCAATTCAGAAATAAAGGTGTTTTTTCATTTCTTTCATTGTTTTGAATGTATTAAGTTTCTATAAATAGAAATAGCTTAAAAAGTTTAAACTTTGTAACTCTTCAAAATATAGAATCATAAACAAAAAATATTTTCTTCGAACAATCCTTTAAAGCAAAAAAAAAAAAGAAGAAATGCTTTTTTTAGAAGGATCATTTTTACATAATTGATCATAAAGTGCAGCATGCTTAATTAAGACTCTGACTCTTATTAGTTTTTACCTGTCCTCTGTGTTCAGCCTGCAGACAGCCAGTCAGAGGCAGCAAGGATGGTAACACTAACCCTTGTGCTGTCAGCGGTGTGATTGATCATCAGCAGATAAACATCAGATTGGCAAGAGAACAGGACAGACATTGATCCCCAGAGGAAGAGAGGACTTGTCACACATCACCATACACAAACCTCATGTGAAGCATCTGTCAGAAGACAGAGACAACAGAGAACTGTACCTGTGTGACTAACATGGGAACCCAGAGACAGCTGTCAGCTGTTTTAGATGCAGACCGGTGACCAAAGAGTACAATTCTGTTTGATTCAACTTAGAAACGAATGTCCAAACTTCCCCTTAATATCCTCTGAGTCTCTGAAGATAATGAGAAAATAAGATTTAATCTATGCAGTGCCTTGCAAAAGTATTCACACTCCTTGAATGTTTCCAGATTTAGCCACAACAGAACAATCAACTTTAGTGTATTTCATTTAGGTTTTATGTGAGAGTAATGCAAAGCAGCGCATATTTGTAAAGCGAAATAAAAATGACCCATGACTGTCAAAATGTTTTACAAGTAGAAATTTGAAAAGTTATTTGTAATGTTTATATCCTTCACACTTTATTCTGACAACCTGGTGCCTTTCAGGTTATCAGATGTGTAGGTAATTTAATCTGAGTAAAAATATGGTTTTCTTTGAAGCCCTCGGAGGTTTGTTAGGCAATATTGGTGAACAAAGCATCAGGAAAACCAAGCAGGTCAGGGAAAATGTTGTGGAGAAGTTTAAAGGACTGTTAGACTGTAGAAAAATACCTTAAGCTTTGAAAATGTCACACAGGCTTGTTCATCCTCAGAAAGAGGACTGCACAATCGCTCTTCTGTACAAACATTGTGGTCCACCTGAACTGACACATTGGGCAAGATCTATAAAAGAAAGACACAGCAAACCAGGCCCATAGCTACAAAGGAGGAGCTACTATAAGCCACAGCTCAGATGAGAAAGTCACTTGATGAGTAACTATATTTATTTAATTTAAAAAAGTTATTTTATGTTTCAAGACACAGTGAATATGGGGAAGAAGGCGATCTAGTCAGATTAGCTCAAAATTGAATTGCTGTAGGAACATGGACACATATATATAAAACTAGCACTGTGAGCACTCCATAACCTCTGCGAAAAATAATGGTAGCAGAATTATGCTGTGGACAGGCTTTTCTTCAGCAGCTACAGAGTCAGAATGAATGAGAAGAAGAAAACCTTCCAGGATTGCCCTGCAGAAGACCAGAGACTCGGACAAAGGGTCACAGCAGGTCAACACCCCCAGGTCTACAGTGGACTGAATACTTTTGCAAGACACTGTAACTGATTGAGGAGCCATCTCGCGCGAGAAACAATGAGCAGTTTAATAACATTTATTTCATTTAGATGTCCTTAAGAAAAGCCTCTGAAGTTAACACCCTAAAAACATATCTTCACAGGGAATGCATTCGGACTGAGTACATAATGATGTCTCACCCGGCTGGGTCCAAAATATATATATTTTTTTTCTGTTTCTAGCAACAGACCTCAGCAATGAAATGTTTAAAGAGCAAAAGGAAGGGGGCAAAGAAAATGAACTGAAGTGAATGGTTTTGGTGAGAAAAAGAGGCCAACCTTGTGTCGACAGGAAGAAAAGCATTAGCACCCCTTTATGTCCGCATGCTACGCTGTCACTGTACTTTCCCTTTAATTAAAACAGTCACAAGTTTCATTGAGCGGCGAATCAAAGGGTGGCTACACCATAAAGCAGACACAACCCTGTAACCCCACCAAGTGTGTTAGTGTGTGTCCATGTGTACCATTTGAAAATCAGACTTACACCCACACAGGAACCAGGATGGAGGGAGTTTAAGCTGTAACGATTCCCATGGTCAGTGACTCAGAATAAGTGAAAACATGACTATTAAGACAAAGAGGAAAGCACAGACATTTAGAAGTACTGCATTCAAAGAAGATTTTTTTGGGTTTCTTGTTTGAATAAAAGTAGGGTTCTGATGTTTGATAAGTTTCTGCATATTTTGGATTTTTCTAAATGTTCCTACAAACAAAGTCTATATTTCAAAAGTTAGCTTAGAGTTACACCATCTCCAATATAGCCTTGCATCTGAACAGTCATTTTTAACCTGCAGATCATGAGAATATTTAGGAGCTAAAGACCCAACAGCTTCCACAGTTCACCATTTCATTGATCATAGCGGGGGAATCCTTGCCAATAACATTCTTTTTTCAATTTAAAAACTCTTCAATGGTCGCATGGAGCTGCATTACTATTATTTTAGCTCTCCCCTAGGTAAGTTATCTGGGTTTGTCATAACAAGCAGGGATTCCTTTTTTGGCCCACGTCCTTTTAGTCAGAGGAACAAAGAGCATGAATTATGCATGTAGTATACATAATGGTTGAAATTGCTAATCATAGCTCATGTAACTTGAGAGGAGGTTAGTGGCACTGATCAACAAAGGGTAGCAGAAGAGACAACACAGGATAAGCTAATGTGGGCTGAAATGGAGGTCCACGTATTATTCAGGATAGAGGTGTACTGAAAGCAACAGACATTTTATTTTCTTATAAAACTAATTATAATAAACTGCAAATAATCTCATGGTAAAATGATAAAGAAGTACCATATTTTTTTTATTACATTCCCAAAATTTATATTGAAAAAAAAAAAAAATCTAAATGGATTAAATTAAGCAGTTGAGTTCTGTGTAGCTCAGTAAACTTTACAGATTATTGTGTCGGCATTAGCACGGCTTTATCTGACAAAGCTGACATTCCCAGAGTGAGCTTTAATCCACAACTCTGACACCATAATAGACTTTTCTGATGGGGCTTTCACATCAAGGACACATTTAACTGAACACTGTTATATGTTGTTGTCAACAAAAATAACCTGACTGTGCACATGACTTTTAACATATTTAAGAGTGGATGGATGGAAGACGGATTAAAGCTAACCATATGATACATTATTTGCAAAATGTCTGTCTCTGCAGAAGACGCTGCAGCCAAAGGTTGTGTTGTTTGAGTTATATTGGTTATATATCCTGGCTAATACTTCAAAATATTTTAGAAAAAATCATTATGTGTATTTGTTTGTAACGCATGCGTAGTTCTTAAAACAAAGCATTATACATCAGTAATCATTGAGATTGTTGTAAAAGGCAACTCAAAACCTAAATGTCTTTTTGAAATTATTGCAAATTAAGACTTTTGTTGTTGCTTGTTTTGTATGGCTAGAATTGCTTAGGTTAATTTTTTGCTGCCATTGCATAGAGTGACTTTTTTTGTTAAGACACAAACAAACAAAAAAGTAACAAAATGAATTATATTTGAAATTAGCTGAGAACAGTTTAGCATTTGTAAATCTTTGAAGTCGTACAAAAACACATTAGAACCATTAAAATGCCCTTCTGTAAACATGTACCATTCCAACACCTTTAATACATTTCCCCTATTGGATGAAATCTGGGAGCAAAGTCTTTGAGTAATACCTCACTACGCCATAAACAGAGATTGAAAACACTTGGAGACAACGTGGAGTCAAATTCTGTGATGCTTAACCCAGTTTTATGAAACTTGAAAATTTATTTTATTTTTTTTTTTTGCTATTGTTAAAAGATAGAAGTTTGTCTTTTGTTTGAGTTTAAATAAATTCTCATTTTAAATTGAAACATATGGTTATCGTGTATTGTAACACACTTAGGTTTTGCTTTGCGTATATTCTGGACAACTACAATGGCAAGTGTAATTATGATGCTAATATGTGAAACACATTTAAAATACAGAGTACATAAACAATTCCTCACTCAGTATATCCACTAACATATTAGTATTGAACACATTCTATATATTTTTGTCTGTTTTGCAAAAGAAACTGCTTGGCAGTGAGCATTTGTAGTGTTTCTAGCCAGTCGTCTCTGTCACAATGACAGAGTGTCTGTCTGATGGGAGCTGTGATTTCCCTGACCCCATTGTATTCAAACAACATGGGCTCCTCACACAGGAAGAGCAGCTGAAACAATGGTGCAGGTGAGTCTGGAACAATTTCCCCTGAAGGGTTCTCCACCTGTCATTTAAAAAAAAAGATGTGTGTGTGTTGAGGCTGGTGCTTTTAAATGAAATTAAAGTGATATACAAAACCGAGTGATGTCATTTCTGACTCCTAGCCTGTATGAAAGCAACTCTTTTGGGCCTTGCAAATCAAGAGACTGTACATTTCCTCCCCCATAATTCCTTGCAAAAGAGCTCAAGTTCAATCAGATTGAATGGGAAGGTAATATACATTTTCAAGTGTGCCTGAAATTATTAGTTTGGCTTTAAAGTTGGTAGTTACTGGGTCATTTTAATGCATGAATATGCTTTTGATCTGTACTGTGCCATGGTTGCTCTGGGTGTGTGTTAAGGGTTGTTGTCCTGGTGGAAGATCAGTATTTCTTCCAGTCTTTGGCAGTCTCTAGCAGGTTTTGTCCAGGACTGACCTGCATTTAATTCAACCGTATTTGTGTTAACTCTGAAAAGATTTGCTCTTCCTGATGAAGAAAAGCATCCCCACATCATGATGACGCACCCATTATGTTCACACTGGGGATGGCTTTTAGATGATATGCAGTGTTGGTTTTTCACCAAACATTGCATTCTAAATTTAGGTCAAAATGTTCAGCTTTGGTCTCATCTGACCAAAACAAGTTTTTTTTTTTCTTTTGCTGTTTCCCCAACATGCTTGAAGTCTTTCAGCTTTCTTTCAACATCCGTTTTCTTTCACCACCCTGCCGTCAAGGCCAGACTTGTGGAGAGCATGACTAATAGTTTTCCTGTCAACAGATTCTCCCACCTGAGCGCTGGCTTTTTAATTTAAAATCATATAAAATGTTTCCTAATAATTCGTTCAGCTTTCTTTCATAAAATTCCAGGGAAATACACTAACGTTTGAGATTGTAAGGTTGCAAAACATAAAGTTCAAGTGTTTTGAGTACTTTTGCAAGACACCATGTGTTTTAAATTAGCACTCTTTACCACTCTCTTTCCTCTCCCAATTTGTGCCCACCTGATAATGGAAAACATCAACATTTGAAAACAAGATGTAAATGGTCATAACATAATCTTGAGTTTTTAGACCACATAACTTGAGCTTTGTTATACGTGAGCTTTGTGCTGCATGCAAACATGTAGTGTCATATTTACACATAAAAAGGCACATGGAAGAAACAACTAATCTTATTGATATTTAAGCGTCTGCTGCCCTCTACAGGACTCACTTGAAATAACTGTAGCGTAGCAACAGCTTTGTATTTTGTCTTTCAAATATCAGAAACGTGTTTTGAAGATCATTATAAACCTTTATGAACACCCATGAAACTTCATGGTTTCAGATTGAAATCATGTTAAATCATATGCAGCCTGGCTGTACATGCCGACTGACGCAGCACAAACAAGGACTCATTGAGCAACATCTGAGCCATATGAGGGCGCTCAGTGTTCCACACCATCCACAGGATTTATTTACCTTCTGACAGGCAACCACTAAGAGGAAATTTAGTGCGCAATGAAAGAGGTACCAAGAGTGTGTGTTTGTCTTTAAATGGGGAGCTGAACTAGAACATCGTGGTGGTGTGACTGGAAAGTGACTGTCATCATCCCAAAGAGCACAAGACAGAAAAAAAAAACAAAAAACTTGTTGAAATAGCGACACACTGAAAAATTTCAGTTTTTTGTTGTTAGGAACATTTTTTAATTGACCTCAGTTTGGGTCATGCACAACGGTTTTAGAGAAGACGTTTATGAAAGGCGGAACATGAATTGAAGCCATAGAAGCTGAACAAGGGAGGGTGGGTTTCCTGTTTTCTCAGCTCTCTTTCCTCTCCCTTCAGGAGCACAAGCAGCATCATTGAATCCATGTGTGCTCAAAAGCACATTGTGCATCTAAATGTCAAAGTGCTTTGAGCACTATGACATTTGTCACTCAGTGCAAAGAAAGCCAAATGTTGGAAATATTGCATGAAAATCATCTGAAAATTTGTGTTTTTTTGTAAATACTGAGATGACTGAGGACACATTTACTTATATATGAACATATTTACTCCTTAAAGATCCCTACTGCTTTTCTTTTCAGATCATAAAACCAATCTTAACATTAGACAATAGACAATGCAGTTTTAAAATCATATATTGAACCAAAAATGCTGAACAAACTTACCTGGTCTTGTGTGGAAATATCTGTGATTAACTGTGTTGTTGCGCAACACCCCCCCCCCTCCTTTCTGTCTCTACTGTCTCACTCTCTGCTTCCTCTTCTGAGAGGGGAGATGTGCTACCAGCTCTCCTTCTAACGGGTTAATTGAGTTTTCTAAATCTGCCGGGATTTACCCTGTCCAGGACTGAAGTAAACTCTGTTTAAGCTGGTTTCGAGAAACGATTCGCCTGGTTTTCTGACGGCCTACATCCAGGTGTCCCACCCTTCTTCCCCCTGTGAATTAGCCAGACTGAGCAGCCTACAGCCAACTAGTTTCACAGAGCACACCTGTTAACGGTCGCTCGTTCTCTATTTTACAACTTGCATTTGTTATTGAACCAGGTAGGTTTTAGTGACTCGGGCGAGTCCCAAGGATGACGTTTTAAATTTGGGCTACCAGCAACCTAAAAACATTTTAAACTTTTTCCTCTCCAGAATCAAACATCACAGCTATTTTACAACCATCAAAGAACTTTAAGGTGACTCATTAACTGAATGTCCACAACATCTTTTAGATTTTCTTTATGCTAAATATTTTATTAGTAAGGCAGTTTTGCAAGGGTCAGTACAGCTTAATTCAGTAGCAGAAATAATCAAATAAGTAAAATCAATCATCTAGTCTATCTTTCCCTACTGCTGATACTAAGAACTAAAAAAGAAGGGAACCTTTGAGAGAGACGGACGGAGTTTGGTGTTTCGAACCCCAGACCTGGCTTGATGATGAAGAAGGTGTTGCAGCAGGAGGAAGAAGTTGATCGGCGAAGGCAGGGATCTCTGTAGGTCTGATGAGCTTCTTTTCCACATGGATGGTGAGGTCACACAGGACTTGGTGCTGGCAGGAAAAAAGGCACCAGTTCTTCTTCTTTGTCTTTGCCTTTGCCTTTGTCTTCATCTTTGTCTTTGGGGTCTGAACCCAGCTGATGAGAGAAGTGCGATGTGAAGCCACAGGTTGCAGGGCTGACGGGTTGGTCCTCATGGCAGGACAGTCTTCGGCTCTGTGGCCCCGGCTCTTCTTCAGCTGCAGAGTTCTTTGTCCATCTCGATCTTGGCTCGAAGCTGCCCGGAGGATCCAACAAAAGGTTCCTCTTTTGCACCCACCTTTTATAGGGTTTATCCACCCTTTGGTGCGTTTTCATTGGCTGTCTGCTTAGACAGATGACCTCACATCCATCACTGTCCTTCAGACATTATGTCCTGATGTCTGTGCTAATGTCTCAGGGTTGCTCAACCTCCTATGTCCGTTGTCTTCACAACCTTTCACCTAAATAAGGCGTTGATCATCTCTGCTCTCCTGTTAGTTCCTTGCCTTTCACCTTTCACCTACTCTCTACCTCCAACATATCAGTGATGTTTAATTGCAGTTACACCTTTTACACCATTTCAAGTTCAATGTCAAAATCACATTTATATCACATTTATTTTCTTTAGCTTCTCTGATTTAGCATTCATTTATAATTTTATAACCATAACTTATATCACATTTATTTTCTTCAGCTTCTCTGATTTATCATTCATTTATGATTTTATAACCATAACTTATTAATTATACTTATTATAATCCTAATGTGAGTTATTACAGATGTTCTTCTGAAAAGAAACCAAGAATAATCCATGATTCTAATTATTTAATACCAAAGTTACAGTTACTTGTTTTTCTTGTAAGTGTTCCCACAAATGTAAGTGTAAATATTATTACAAGTAAACCAATATTAATATAAGTATTTTACTTTGAATCTTATCAAATTACCAAAATGTTTAGATTTAATTCTTTAAAACTTTCATGCTTTGAAATAAGGAATAGTCTCAGCTATTTTTATAAATCTGCAGGCTGGAAACTTCCTCTTTTTCCAGGAAACCTGCTTTTCCTGTTTAATGACTCTCTCTGACTGACTATGATTTCTTATGATTAGATAGAAAAAAGTAGAATTAAAGCAAAGTTTGCATGAGACAAAACAACACACACAACCAGATTTATTTTATTGACACCTAAGTCTACTGTTGGGCCTAGATGTCACTTGAGTGATTCATTTTAAAGATAACTTTATTTATTATTACTGTTAAACTAAAATCTCCAGCATGGGGAAGTGGGATGAGCTCGGATTTTCTTGACAACCGTGACTGATTCAATTTCACATACTGATTATTGCCACAAAAGTAAAAACAAGACTTCACTTAAATATAACCCGACTGACAACCAGACACATACTTAAATATCACAAAAGTAACACCTCATGCAATTTTTTGCATGAGGCATAACTAGAATTTTTTGCATCCCAATGCAAAGAAATTCTGGTTATTTGGTGACATCTGTCCGTCAGGTCCTTGGAATCTTCTGCTATTCCCAAAATGCCCAAAAATATGCCAGAAAATTTTAAGGAATACATTTTATATGACATTACTGAAGAATTAATGTGATGGTTTTGAAATGTTTAAACAAGTAAAATGAAATGAAAAAAGACTCTCTCAAACTGGTCTTGCCCGGGTAAAAATTAGCCTGCTTTCGTTTTTATAATAACATTTTAAAATCTTTTGAAAAAATGAATATCTTAGTGTTGTGTAATGTGAAATATGGGGACAGGTTTTATGATAAAATCAGTCTGACACATTTAGGACACATCCAATACAAATCTGCCGCTGTCCACTACTTTTGATTTTATCCTATTTGCCCACAGGCAGTGGCAGAGAAAAAAGTAAATATTGAGTGATACTGAAATTAGGCTGATACATCTGTCTATCCCTACTGAAACAACCCTTCTTTACCTTCAACTGGTAGCAAGTTCAACGATATTTTTTTGTTATTTCTGGATCTCTTTGTTTTTGCATTAAGAAGTTTTAGTTATTCTCTGCACAACTATGACAAAAAATTATTTCTGTTATCCCCTAGTTTTTATCTTAAACTTTTTGTTTTTTGTGCTAATGTCAGAAGTGGATCCCAACAGTTTCTGTTTGGCTGGGCAGCTACAGCTACAGTTTCTAGCCCTTATTAAACAGCAACACTTGTAAAGAAAAGAGCTATGATTGTAATTATTTGTTGTTTTCTCAATTTAGCATTTTTTACTGGCCCAAAAACAACTTAAACATACATTTCTTTGAATGCATTACATTGGCTATCACATGTAATATAGCCATGATATTTGAGCCATAAATGTATGACTATCTTCTTTGCTTTTGACAATCTTTCTGCATAAACAACTTTCTTAAATTAGATTTTTAGTCACAAAAAAGGAAAATCTATATAATGCCTTACTTGAATTAGAAAAAAAGTTTTATAGCTAGAGTTATGACATTTTTCTTCCTTAACAAGATTTAAAATACATAATTAAAGGCTGAAATTTGCTTTTGGGCTGGTAGCCGTTTTTGTGACATGCATAAATGAGATCCTGCCATACCCTCATGATACTGCATGTTTTAATCACAACTTAGAGGTTTCCTCTCACCTCATACATTTCAACTCATTTTTTAAGTAGCATCAAACCATGGCAGCTCCCACTTGTAATAAACAAACTTATCACAATAACAACTTACTACGACAAGCAGTTTCAGTAAATATCTTCGAAGAACTTAAGATATTTTTAAGCTTTAAAACCGTTGTGATGGCCGCCACATGGCTCAGAGGTAGAGCAGGCGCACCATATACAGAGGCCATAGTCATCAATGCAGATGTCCGTGGTTCGATTCCTGAAAAGGAAACTACTGTCGAAAAATAATAATTAAAAAAACCCCACTACTTGTGCCGATACAGAAACATCTTAAGTAGAATGATCTCCTTGACCAGCAGCTGTCTCCAAAGTGCTTTGCAGCAGCTGGGACGTTAACGATGAGGAATGTGGAGCTGAATGGGTTCCCTGTCTCAACGTAATTCACACACTGCCAAATGGGGATCGCAGGCAACAGGGTACATTTAAACAATTCTGCATTCATCCTCATTTGATCAATGCATTCCTCATCCACTGTGCATTTAGAGACTTTCATATGACACAAAGTCAGAAGAAGTTCTGTTCTTTAAGGACGTTCAAAGTGTAATGAAATACTACATTGTGATATAATATGTGTGTGAGGGTTTTTCTTTTCTCGTCTTTAAGACTTAGTACAACGTCAAAACCAGATTTTATGTGACTGCTAATAGATTTGCAAATAGTTATAAAAATATAGCCTGGCTAAGCCACTTCCAAGTATAGGCAGTAAATATAAATAGGATCACCCCATTTTGTCATACTGCAACAACAAACTTCAGATATTTTTTTTCACAGAAACACAGAACATTTAAGGTAGAGAAGAAAAAATAGTCTTTTCAAGATATTTACAGCAGCACACAGGCCAGAGATAAAGTTATGGGGAATTATATAGTAAAGTTAGGCTATAAGAAAACATCCCTTAATGGGGGCTGAATCTGATTTCACAACACATTTTTATTATCACTCAAAACCCTAATAAAATAATTTCAAATTTCTGACTGTTACATGGCAAAATGTGAAAATGTTCAAGGGGTATGAACAGTCTTATGAAGAAGCATCATATATAAAAAATATTTTGACGTTTTCTGTTGTTGAAACTGTAGCTTATCATGTGTGACAGAATATTTTTTTATTGGTACAAACCGCTCACATCAAAAGGAATTTAATCATCATTTCAGCAGAATAACATTTAAGTTTGTGTGATACAGCTCTAATAAATTAGGTATAATCTTTTACTATGCATCTAGGTTCATCTGTAAACAATAAATATGGCAGCAAAAAAGTATAGGCAGTAGTAGGCTTACACAATGCAATGAAAACCAACCCTAGAAAATGATACTCCATCCTTGTCACTTCTAGTTATCACACAAATAAATATACAACAACAAAAAATCTAACTTAAAGCAAACGTTCAGCAAAAGATATGGCAAGGTGTAGAAAATGAGAATTAAACTGGAGAGAAATTTTGTAGAAAATGAAAGACTAGTTAAATATGATGATAACAGAGGAAAACAGGTTTTGCATGAGAGGATGATTAGTAATAGGTTGGACTTAAAATGAATCCTTTGTGCATAACCTGAGGCAAAATGTGAAAGGCTGGAATTTGGTTAAATGAAACAAATAATATTTGTATGTTCTTAAGTTTTAAATAAAAAACAGTGTCATTTTAACAGTTACCATAAGAAACCTGAAATACTTACTTTTCTATTTCAGAAACTAAGATATAAACTGAGACTTGTTACAGAAAAAATATATATTACGGATTATATTAATTCCAAAAGAAACTCCAAACACTGACAGTTTTAAAGTCAGGTATTTGTGTATCCTTGGCAACCTGGTATGTTAAATATTAATTTTAGAATTTTTAAGGTGAAAATAATCTGCTCTATATGAATCTCTGCAGCAAACTCCTTTCCTTAAGCAGCATGGCAGCACTCTGGGGTCTGAGCCAAGCTGAACACAAAGATGTCATTGAATCATAGTCACAGTAGTTACCTTTATACAACACCACCTGTGTTTTACAGAGATATGGTCTGAGGCATGCACACATATAGCATTCTGCAAAAAACTCCACATATATTTCTGAAGATTGAATAAATGTTGGTTCTAAATTTTTGTGAAAAATATGATGACCTTAATTTTGCCAGCAAATACAAGCCAAACTTGATAGACAAAATTTCTCAAAGAGCTCATAATGTAGTTTAACAGCTTAATCTCTTGTTTAGGCAGCATGGTGACAGAAATAACATGTTATTAGAAAAGAAGCTTCACTTAAAGCCTCTCATTCATTCCTAGGAGGTAGGACAACTTTGGCTGGTGGGAGGAAAATAACACTGAACTACTAAAAAGCCATCTGAGGTAAGTGATGTTTCAAATATAGTGTTTCCTAGAATATATATATATATATATATATATATATATATATATATATATATATATATATATATATACTGTATATATACAGTACAGACCAAAAGTTTGGACACACCTTCTAATTCAATGGGTTTTCTTTATTTTCATGACTATTTATAAGGCAAGAAATCCCACTTATTAACCTGACAGGACACACCTATGAAGTGAAAACCATTTCAGGTGACTACCTCTTGAAGCTCATCAAGAAAATGCAGAGTGTGTGCAAAGCAGTAATCACAGCAAAAGGTTGCTACTTTGAAGAAACTAGAAAATAAGGGGTATTTTCAGTTGTTTTACACTTTTTTGTTTAGTGCATATTTCCGCATGTGTTATTCAAAGTTTTGATGCCTTCAGTGTGAATCTACAATGTCAATAGTCATGAAAATAAAGGAAAGTGTGTCCAAACTTTTGGTCTGACGTGCGGTGAGGTTCATGGCTGGCGAGGCACTGACTTAATCAAAATCATAAGACCCCCTGCATATTGTTTACATACGTATATTTTGCGCATGCGGACAACATTGAAGGCCTATGACTATACTTTCACATGCCATCTATAGCCGCACTGCCAATATACAATAATTCCGTTAACTCAATGAAACTTGGAAATATAAATATTTTTCATTTAGTGCTATGCTGCACAGCAAAGGGGAACCTATGAGGGGCCGTTTAGGACAAAATTTACGTTTTGTCTCTCACACACTACCAAAAACTCTCGCATACTCCAAAAAAGTAGCCACGCACACTCCAAAAAATTACGTTTTGTCTCTCACACACTACCAAAAACTCTCGCATACTCCAAAAAAGTAGCCACGCACACTCCAAAAAATTACGTTTTGTCTCTCACACACTACCAAAAACTCTCGCATACTCCAAAAAAATAGCCTCGCACACTCCAAAAAATTACGTTTTGTCCCTCACACACTACCAAAAACTCACGCATACTCCAAAAAAATAGCCTCGCATACTCAAAAAAATTACGTTTTGTCTCTCACACACTACCAAAAACTCTCGCATACTCAAAAAAATTACATTTTGTCTCTCACACACTACCAAAAACTCACGCATACTCAAAAAATAGCCACGCACACTCAAAAATTACTCACGCACATTCAAAAAATACTCAAATTGCGTATACACACACTACTAAAATGTCACACACACACACACAAACGTTAACTTTCTCGCTCACATACACTACTATCAGCTCGCTCACATACACTGTACTAACAGCTCGCACATTCACAAACGTTAACTTTCTCGCACACATACACTGCTAACAGCTCGCACACACACAGACGTTTATCTCTCACATACACAAGACTAAAGTTGAACACACACACAGTACTAAGACTCGTTTTATGTATGTGTGAGAGCGAGACTTTTTATGAATGTGTGAGAGCGACACTCTTTTTGAATGTGTGAGAGTTGTCACGGAAGAGGCGGGGCATAATTTTTGGATCAAACTGCGCATGCGTAGATCCTAAACTATAAGTTTCGATTGTTGACTCACTGTATGTTCTATTACTTAGTATATTTGTGCTTTTAAATATATATAGAACGTTTAACTTTCTTGTAGATTAAATGTGCTATAGAAATAAATGAATCTGATTGATTGATTAAAAATAGCAAAATTGCTGTAGTACAATCTGTCCACTGGGTGCCAGATTGTAGCACTGCGGGCAGTCGTTGAATCGTTTAATGCGCCTGTCAAAGTGCTGGTTGCCTCCGGAGAAGATAGAATGGTGTTTAAAATGGCAGCTGCCTGACCAATTCTCTCTCGTTTCGAATTAGAGTTAGCCATGTTCGGTATAGCAAACTCTTTCTTCTTCGGCACTAGTTGGCGCCGGTTAATAATTCCTGTAATACTGGCACCCAGTGGACAGATTGTACTACAGCAATTTTGCTATTTTTAATCAATCAATCAGATTCATTTATTTCTATAGCACATTTAATCTACAAGAAAGTTAAACGTTCTATATATATTTAAAAGCACAAATATACTAAGTAATAGAACATACAGTGAGTCAACAATCGAAACTTATAGTTTAGGATCTACGCATGCGCAGTTTGATCCAAAAATTATGCCCCGCCTCTTTCGTGACAACTCTCACACATTCAAAAAGAGTGTCGCTCTCACACATTCATAAAAAGTCTCGCTCTCACACATACATAAAACGAGTCTTAGTACTGTGTGTGTGTTCAACTTTAGTCTTGTGTATGTGAGAGATAAACGTCTGTGTGTGTGCGAGCTGTTAGCAGTGTATGTGAGCGAGAAAGTTAACGTTTGTGAATGTGCGAGCTGTTAGTACAGTGTATGTGAGCGAGCTGATAGTGTATGTGAGCGAGAAAGTTAACGTTTGTGTGTGTGTGTGTGACATTTTAGTAGTGTGTGTATACGCAATTTGAGTATGTGAGTAATTTTTGAGTGTGCGTGGCTATTTTTTTGAGTATGCGTGAGTTTTTGGTAGTGTGTGAGAGACAAAATGTAATTTTTTTGAGTATGCGAGAGTTTTTGGTAGTGTGTGAGAGACAAAACGTAATTTTTTTGAGTATGCGAGGCTATTTTTTTGGAGTATGCGTGAGTTTTTGGTAGTGTGTGAGGGACAAAACGTAATTTTTTGGAGTGTGCGAGGCTATTTTTTTGGAGTATGCGAGAGTTTTTGGTAGTGTGTGAGAGACAAAACGTAATTTTTTGGAGTGTGCGTGGCTACTTTTTTGGAGTATGCGAGAGTTTTTGGTAGTGTGTGAGAGACAAAACGTAATTTTTTGGAGTGTGCGTGGCTACTTTTTTGGAGTATGCGAGAGTTTTTGGTAGTGTGTGAGAGACAAAACGTAATTTTTTGGAGTGTGCGTGGCTACTTTTTTGGAGTATGCGAGAGTTTTTGGTAGTGTGTGAGAGACAAAACGTAATTTTTTGGAGTGTGCGTGGCTACTTTTTTGGAGTATGCGAGAGTTTTTGGTAGTGTGTGAGAGACAAAACGTAAATTTTGTCCTAAACGGCCCCTCATAGGAACCCCGTTGAAGTACAAGTCAAACCACACTTCTCTCTCTCTGTGTATCAGCCAAGCTACACGTAAACTCATTGCTTGTAGCTCCCCTTATTTACTGTATCACTAGCTCGCTGTCTCTTACTCTGCAGACCCTGAGTCACAATGTCTGGGATTATGAGCGCCCCCTGCCATGATTCAAGAAAACTGCCTGCCTCACCTCGAATCCGTTCTCTGCCGTTTCTTATCGCTCCTCAGCACACAATTTAGAAGAAAAAATAATCTAAATTCGTTAAGCTAAATGAAAAATAAATACTTTATAGTACAAAACACAGGATGAAAAAAGCAATATAATTTATCTTAAAATTATATTATTCTTCCTTGATGACAGGTGAGGCTCTGCCTCACCTGCCTACCCTGACCTCATGTCACTATATACTGATCAAGTTCACATGTATTTTCTTAAATTACCGCAAAACCCTTAAAAGTAATATTTTTAAAGTTCTGAGTATTATCATATACATACACCTGGGAGCATACTGTATGAATGCTCCTCATAGACACAAGGAACTACTATTTAACTTTACCTGAGTAAGATTTTAAACTGCTAAAACACACCCCATCTGATCAAATGAGACCTTAGCTGTCTAGTCCAGTTTTAATTATAATATTAGTAAATATTTGTGAATATATGATGAATGTCCCAATCTGATTCTAAATATCAATAATCAGTATAGGAGCCCTAGACTGAACTCTGATAGACATATTGATATAATTTGATGTCAGTTATACCCCCAGCAAAATGTGCAGATGTGTTTGCATGGGTTCATTTTTAAACGTAATTTTGTTTGTTTCTTATTGCCTGCAAAATTGTTGTACATTAATCTGTCCAGCAAATTAATTTGTTAAATGTTTTACAATTATATTAACAATTAAGGAGAAGCTGTGTTGGCTGCAGTGACTCTGTCTGTGTCATTATGGGCCATGTTTATGAAGGTAATCTGTTTGTATTTTTAATTTCAAACAAAACATAGTTCACTGGAACTGCACAAAAATATGCTATGGGCTAAATTATCCTCAAGACATATGATAAAAACAGAAGAATCATGTTAAGATAAGCTTATTACTACTGAAAGGATCTCAACATAAAAACATTGTCATCAGAAGCAAGATTTCAATTTCTTGAATTATATTAAATTTTTAAAAGCACAAGATAAAAGCTATTAGATAAAACTATTTCAAAACATTGAAGCAATTTTCCCATTTAACCCTTGTTCAGGTTGCTGTAGGATCCAGAACATTTATGGTACATGAGTTAAGTTAGACACAATAATTTCAATGAATTCAATGGATTGTTTCACTTTGAAAGGGGAGTTGTCAGTCATTTACACTGATTTTATCAAAAGTAATGACGCTTCAGACTGGGACCCTGTATTGGCAATTGATACTCTTAACTGACTTTTTATTATTGGTATTTGTGACATGCTAGCAATGTAAGGATATCCCAGCCACTGTTGCCAGTATTTTACTGTGAATTAGGTTTTTTTTGTGGTTTTTTTGCAGTGTACTGCAGAGGCTGTTCCAATATTATCCCACTTTTGTTTATCTCTGAAAATGCTATCATCTTAAACTAAAACCATACATCTCATACAGTGACCACTGAAAAATGCTGACTTATCTGATAGTTGACTAAAAAAATAACATGGCACAAAGTGCCAGTTTGACAAACTGGCATCTCAGTGAATAAAGTGTACATATAAAGTATTCCCTTTAAAATGAGGCTATCTGTTGGTAAGGTTAGACACATGGTTAACATGTTGTTTGTTGTTTTGGTTTATATGTATGTATTTGTTATACTTTTTTTTATTGGAGCTGTGCAAAATTTCTTCAATACTGCTACATATTCAAGCTACATCTAGCTTGAATATTCTTGTGAATACACGGATTCTCCCTGGTTTCCTCTCAGAGGACAAAGACATGCATGCTAAGTTGTTAGGTCTCAAAAATTGCCTTTCATGTATGAGTGTTTCTGTGAATGATATTGTTTGTCTCTGTTTTCCTGTGATGAACTGCCAAGGATGCACCCCACCTCATTCTATGGCCCAGTCTTTGCAGAAACTCCACTTGATTATGAAAATTGTTTATCCTCAAGCAAACTGATAGACTTATTACTCAGTGTCTTTTCATCATCCACAAATCTGTACCCAAACAGCTTCATGGTAGGACCGCACACCTTCTGCACAACCTGAACCAGCGTAAAGGGAATGCTAGTCCTCCATTTGTCCGCCTGCTCCGAAGAGTTCTTCTGTGTGGAATATATTCCACTGGCTTCCTCTGTAGTCTGTGTGTTCCTGAGGATCCACTCCCTTGCTCGGGAGCTGAAAGGTATCCCTGTAAACGTGTACATCTCCTCGGCCTTCTGCATCGGGTATCGAGCAATATCCTCATAACGCACCAACATGTAGCGTCCCTTTAGCCATTGGGGCTTGCTAAGTCCCAATTCTGCAGATATCCTAACTTGATCACAGTTTCCTTTTAGCCTCTTCACCTCCTCGTCGTTTTCAGGCACCTGTCCGTCCTGCGCCCAGGCTTTCCATGTCTGGTATTTTGAGGGAAAGGCCACCATGCGTGAAACTAAGATGGCTCGTGGATCTCGAACCAGCTGAATAATGGCGACGTTCAGATGGGGGTCCTCCACCAAGGGCTGCAGTGTGTCCAACTGTCGCACACGGACAGCCTTGATGGCATGGTGTTGTTTGGAGAGGCAGGACTCAGACACAAGAGTCAAGTTCAGTGGTCCACACTGGCGAATCTTGCAGTGATACCTAAAACAATACATACTTTCATCAGACAAATGTGTTTAAGAGAGTTGGTTCTGAGTTTTTACAGGTAATTTAAGCAATAAAAAATAAGTTTACTAAATTTACCAAAAGTGTTTGTTAGTTTAAGAATATCTTGAAAGAATAAGTTCAAGGAAAGTATTGCTTTTGTTAAGCACTGTAAGGACAAGCACTGTAAATATAATTACTAGATCCATCCATCCATTTTCTGTACACCATTGTCCCTAGTAGAGTTGGGAGGGGTGCTGGTGCCTATCTCCAGTGAACGTTTTGGGTAAGAGGCGGGATACACCCTGGACAGGTCGCCAGTCTGTTTCAGGGCAACACAGAGACAGACAGAACAAACAACCATGCACACACACACTCACACCTAGGGAGAATTTAGAGAGACCAATTTACCTAACAGTGACATTTTTGGACTGTGGGAGAAAGCTGGAGTACCCGCAGAGAACCCACGCATGCACAGGGAGAAATTGCAAACTCCACGCAGAAAAACCCCGGGTTGGGAATCGAACCCAGGACCTTATTGCTGCAAGGCAGCAGTGCACCTATATAATTACTAGAACCTTTGTAAAATTCAATTTAAAAAGAGTCATTAACAATACAAGATATTTCAGATGCCTTGTTCTCCCATTTTGCAGCTTCAAAGTTGGTTTAGTAGTATTTGGACAGTACCTCTCAAAAACATCTTTGAGTACAGGAGTACAAACAGGTTCTTCGCAGAGAGCTAAACTTGACTCTCTGCGGAAAAGATTAGGGGTGACGTGGTTCTGCGGTGATGGAGAGATGAACTTTTCAAGGGGAGAGAAATTACAGAGGAACAGCGCCTGGAGGATGTCCCCGTAGATTCCTGGCAAAGCCGTCGAATTGTTCACCTCTGCTTCTGTGGCCAACAGGCGCTCAACATGCCACAGAGGCTCAAACAAATAAAACATTGTCTCTCCCTGTTGATTGAAAAACTCCCCCACGAACGATGATCCTGTCCGTGTGCTAGCCATGAGCAAAACATGCTTGCGACCTCTGCTGTTTCTTTTTACATTTATATCGTCAGTTTCATCCACTTCTTTCTTTTCTAGGAGATTTGTTTGGCTGTTTTTTGTAGCGGGTTGTTGGCCGAGCAGCACTTTTAGAACATCCACATAATCTTTGGATGCTGTATTGTTGTCATTCTGAGGAGTCTTTGGAGTTTGCTGTGATATCTGCCTGTGGATCAGCTTATCCGAGACCCTGGTAAAAAAGAGATAATTGAGCATGAAATATTAAAATGTATGAAACATTATTTGTCTCAATACAACTACAAACATCCATGTAATTTAAGTTTAGATAGAAATTTAGTCAGATAAACCAACAACCAATGCAAAGCAGTAAGAAGTAAAGCATCACCCAAGACATTTAGCTTCTGATAAATACTCTCCTTGCCACGCTTATCAGTTTAGCCCCATGATGATAGTTGTGGTCATCTCAATAATACATGCCTTACTCTTATATGACTCATCAGATAACAGCTACTTTGGAGTTGCACCCATCAATTAACCAAAGATGAAAATTAAGCAATTTTCCCTTCATCAACTTCCATTGGTGATTAGTTGTTCGATTACTGAAAATGTTATCATTAAATGCATCAAAACTAAGAACCCCCATCTTTTATTGCATCAGCCAACAACATGTTTCTTGATGCATTTTTAGAATTGAGTAAAACTCAGTTAAAGTTAGAGGCATGTTCTTGAACCAATAAGAACAGTGTTCTTGGAATCAGCTGCCAAAAGTCAAATTGAAAGCTAAGATATCAAAACAGTTAAGATTTGTAAGAGCTAGTAAAAGCCTCATTTCTGCATCTCTAACCTTTCTATATGTAATTAAACACAAAGTTCAACAATGGGGTGTTGACAACATAATTGGCAGGTCAGCAGCAAACCTGAAAAATCCAGACTTTTCAAGACTGTAGCAACCCTGATAAATGGCTTTTTCAACATGTGATGCTGCACTGTGTAGTAAGAATTACAAAACAGTAAAAATATATTTTTACATCCAGACCAGATGTGAATGACTTAAGTAATATTCAGCAGTCACTAGACCCTGATAGTGCGGTATGCTGGTATGCAGACATTGCTGCACAACCCAGCAGGAATTGTAAAAGGGGGTAGATTCAGTTCTAAGAGCTAAGTACAAACTTTTATATAAAAAAAGTTTCAATTTTTCTAGCATCGAATATTAGAGCTGATAAATAGCAATCAGCACTGTTATCAAACCAGGTAAGCCTTACAAAAAATAACCAATAATGGTTTCATTTTTAAAAAAATGTAGCTGACACAATGTAATAAAGGAGGATCTCATTCATAGAATCACAAGGATAAACATTGCAGTGTTTTAGTTTACAGTAATTTTATAATAATGGTGAAGATAATTTTAATCTTTCCTGAGATCTGCCTATTTGACACTTATGTACTTTGTGTGGAAATATTCTGGTTGTAATGTAATAGGATTCTGACAAAATTAATATCTTTCAGATATCCAAGAGATGTGTACAAACATGTGGTTTACCGTCACAGTTCTGACGACTGAGAAATAAGACACACCTGTTTCCTGCTTTGGTCACAGTTTCGGTTTTGTTGGTTTGAGGAGGATATTAAATTCTCACGCCCATGGCACTTCTAACTGATAGCATCATGTGCAGATTTCACAGAGGTCCTGATGCATTTAGATTTATGTAGAAAACTTAAGCTTTCACTGCCTAAAGACAATGTAAAACAGTCCAATAATGTGGAAACAAGTGTAGATATACAGTAGTTGATGGTTACAAAAAGTAAAAAGGAAAAGATATGAAGGGGGAGAAATGGGCCTTTTATTAATGAAGGTAAATACCCAAAATTACTTTTTGGAGTTGTCAAAATAGAATTTTATTTTTTATCTTAGTAGTCTCAACAATTTTTCTTGAAAATATGAAATTGCAATAGGTTCTTGATTTTTTATTTTTATTTTACCTTGATAGAATATTGCTTTCTTTTTCGATGATGACCAGGGCCACAACACAGATGAAGATGACTGCATACTTAGTCCTCATTCTTGAGTCCTGGTTTTGGAACTGGAGCTCGAGAGTCTAGTCCTTGTTTTGGTTGTATGTAGAGACTAGTGATTCATTCTGCAACATATTGAAGATATGCTCATTAATTGGACGAAGATCACAATTGTCTTAAATTCCCTTGATCTGTTTTGATTAGTAATTAACAGATCAAATGCAAAAAAAATAAAAAAAATGTTTTTATTCAGTAAATGCACTAAGAAATCCAAGCATTTATGGTTTATGGTTTATATTTATATTAACTGACAAACATTTGGGACATACTATTATACCTATAAGGGGATATGCTCGTATTTATTCTGCTGTCTATTAGACACTAACTCTAGGGAAAGACCTGAAGCAGATTTTCAGGAAGATGTTTATTTTCCACACTTTTGCTTGAAATTATAATCATGTTATGATTAACATTTTTGTGACTCTTTCTTTAACATTTCACTATATCTCCAGAACATTCCATTAACTGATTTCTTTTTCAACTATTAACTTTATGACCTCTCTGTTCTTTGTCCACAATGGATACAATTCGCTGAATAATTATGTCTGCGAACCTTTGTACTGTATAGTTTGGTCAGAGTCATTGAAAAAGCATGTAACTTTGCTTATAACTTTTGATCTATTGGTTTTATAATCTTAATAAACTGCCTTGTACTGCAATGTGCCATATGTCAATCATATGATTGTTTTTTATTGGTGTACATTTGATTTACTGTGTAATTGAAAACATGTTTCTTGCAAAGTTCATAGAAATCAAATTTGTTGTGAATTGGTGCACTACGCATTAGCTAAATTTAATAACTGCAAAATGGCATGTTTTGCTCCAAATCCATTGCATCGTTCCAATGAAAACCTATACAGATCTGTTATGTTTCCTTTCTATGAAAAAATGGTCTAAAATGTCTAGGTAGTTATCTCCAACGTCCAACATTTTTTAAGTAAAGAAGACTAAACCCAAGCTGTAATAAAAGCATGTCTTAAAAATCTTGCAGGTAGTTGATTTTATTCAAATCTTGAAGAACCAATTCTTTTGAATAATATTCCCACAGTTGAGAAATGTTGTCTTTTGCCAGGAAAATTATGCCCTGAATCTAAAAGTAGTCCAACCTTTGTAGTAAATCATTACTACTTATTGCAGTGTAAAAACATATTGACAGTTTGATGCGTTGAAAATTAAATACACTCTTAGTCCTGCCAAGACAATTAATAAGACATCCACAATTTTCCAGTAGTTTCTTAGTAACTGATAGGTCTTTAACTCTATGTCACCCAATTATCATAAATGAGTTAACCACAGCCGTCAGAGTGTGGGTGAAACGTTTGAGCAGACACTTCTACATGAGTCACTGGATTGCATCCGAGTATCTCTTCTAGCAGAAACACGTATCACTGTTTCTTATTTCTCTACAAATTACATTAATGGCTGCCTTCAGAGCACTGGAGCAGCAACTAAAGCTGTCAATTATCATTTCTGAAAGCTTTCAGTTCAAAGAGTTTTTGAAGACTTTTGAGTGACTATTTCAAATTGTATACACGAAATAAAGAATGTGATTTTATTTAAAACCACTTGATTCATTTGGGATGTTATAGAACTGCTATATTGACCAACAGCCACCATGTGAATGTGGCGTCTGTGTTGTTCAATATCATGCAGTCGTCGGGGGGGGAGGGGGCGTCCGCTATGTAAATATGGGTTGATGACTGACTACTTTTTATACTGTTCTGTATGAAAAAAAAAAGATTAAAATTTAATCTAGTTTAGTCTATGTGAAATACTGGTTTGTTCTAAGAATTATATATCCTTCTGCTTTCCCTTAACCTTAGATCTGCATTCAGTACATTAAGATGAGTATAAATTCCACTCGTGACTACTATAGAAGAAGTAGAAGTTATGCAGGTTTTATGAATATTTAACCTCTGGAACGCTTGATATGCGAACTAATATGTATTACAAGCTCTCTACCCGAGGCTGTCGCGCTTCGTGTTTTATTTTCGACCAGCTCGCTCACTCATTTCCTGTCAGAAAAAAACACACACACACACACACACACGCGAACACATGGGACCTTTTTTTCTCTTTCTTTTTTTAGGTAGCGGATTTAACAAACCTTCAGCAGTGCCGTCCGCGGCAGTCGAGTGAAAGATCCCTGGTCCTGCGCAAATTCCCGTCTCCTCGACGCATCCTGCAGCTTTGTCTTCTCTGTGGCGGACACACTGACTCATTGTATTGCATGTGTGCTGGGACGCGGGCTGCTCTCCTCTGCCGGATGCAGAGTGTAGGCACCTACAAGAAGCTACCACCAGACCAAATTAAGAGAGAGGAAGGTGGAGCGATGAAGCCAAACACCTCCGATTTTCACCTGACGTATTAGGCAAAACGCCTCCGAGAGCTTATTTACAGATTTATGTCTAGAAATCTAATAAATAAACATCTTAATTTCTAGACGTATAGAATCGTAGAGCCGAAATCAGATTTTTACTTACACTGCATAAAAACACGTAACTTCTATTTCACTGTCTTATCGAGCTAAATTTTGGGTATGTTTATTCATTTGCTCCCACTATAGCTTGATGATATTTTTGAGCCACTTTCTGACAGAAGGTGTTACTGAGGATTGTTTGTAGGTCTTGCTCTGATATGCCTGTTCCACTCACATTTCAGGGTTTTGTAATAGCAACTCTTAGATGTGTAAACTCTTGTTCCTGAGCCTTTTCTTGCTGCTGGCTGTTATTTGCTACTTGCCTTAACTGGTATGCATAATTAAGTTTCTCTTTTGTGTTTAGGTTTCCGTTTCAGTTAGGCAGAGATACACTATAGTTAGGTTGTTTGAGGTCGACACCACATAAAGAATTTTTCGTAAAGCACATTTCAACAACAAAGCAGTTCAAAGTGCTATCGTATAGTAGTACTGTAGTTAGTTTCTTTCTTTAAAAGGGGTCCATTCCTCTTTAGGTGTTTTGTTTATCAGGAGGACTTGCAGTAAGCTAATGGGGTGATTTAATCAACTAGTTTAACTGGCATGAACCATAGTGTTTGGAATGGCTTTAAAGTGTATCAAACTGATCTCTTTGTTACATGAATGAATGTGAATATGACTGTTGACAGTAGATATGATCATTTGTTTTTCTATAAAGTGGAATGTTATGACACCATTGATTGTCACAAGACAAGACACGCACACATCCTGAAAGTGATTCAGAGTCTTCACTTACTTAATGTAGCACAAATGTCTCCAGTCTGTTGAAAGAGGCAATATTACTGTGAATACAGATTACTAACTACCAAGTTTGTTATTAGAAATACCTTTAAACCAGTAGCAAGACATTACCTCCCCAGTGCATAAACAGCCTTGGACCATTTGGAGGCAGCAGAGTAAAGCGAAATTATGCGGAAACAACTCGAGCCTTATTTGAACCCTAGAAGGCCATGGAGTGACACTGTATGCCTGTGTAAGGGAGTGTAGAGCAACTATGCTTCTTAGCGATGAGTCAGTATTCTGAGTCATCTCAAATAGAAATGATTATGTTATTCTTAACTGACCTGTTTGTGGGTGGGAAAGGTAGGTTTTGCCTTTTTTTTCCTTTCCTTGAATAGAAAACTTTATTTTACCAATTTATACACTATATATAAACTGATGTATGCAATTGCTTTTGAATCTATCTGAATGATTGGATTAATCTTTTTGTAAAATGCCCTAAGGTGATATTTGTTGGTCCTCCAGCAAGTCGTGGGTCTTTCTCATGGCCCCTTTCCAGTGGGACATGCCCAGAAAACTGTCAAAGGGAGACCTTGGATGCATCCTGATTAGGTGCCCAATTAACTCAACTAGCTCCTTCTCATACAGAGTAGGAGCAGCAGCCCACACGATTCTTGCATTTGGCATTCAATGATCCTTCTTAAAAGCCACTAAGATACCCCACACTCCCACAGCACCCCCCACAAAATACATCAAGGGACACAGGTGTAAGTCTTCTCCAGATCCAAAAACCACATGTAAACTGGAGAAGCATTTTCATTTCACTGCATCCAACATCTTCAGGAGATCCACCAGGATAAAGATGTGGCCCATTATTGCATAGCTATGGTGTTTCTGAATTCCAGGCTCAATAATCAGTCTGAGGCTCCACATCCTAGAGCAGGTACATAGTGGGTACATTGGTGCACAGTGTATTGAATAATTAAATTTACTGTTTAATTAAGATTTAAATTTTAGAAAATCTGTTTTGTCTTTTTAATTCAGCAATTTACTCCTTGTGGTTTTGTTGCTCAGGGTGATGTCAGCCTACCCATGGCCTACCATCTTGTCTTGTCCCACTGATCTTCTGACAATGCAAAGACTCACTGGAGCCTTCTTGGTTGCTCATAAATGTAGGCAAGGGACATTTCACTGTCATGACCATCGTGGAAAAACACTATGCCAATTACACTATGCCTGTTTTTATGTCTTTTTTTGTAATTGCATGATGAGGTTGAGGCATAAACTGAAGAACTGAAGGCTTGTGTAATCAAGGTTAGTCAGGAGAAACATTCCAAAAACTGAGATAAGCTCGTGGAAGCATACCTAAAACAAGTCACACAGTTTAAAACGAATTTGCACCAAACCCATAAGAAATGCAAGTTAAACTTATAAATTTGAAAGAAAAAAAGTGCTATGATTTCCCTCTTTGCTCTGGTTTTTGTCTTATAAAAATTATTTTTGGTAGTAGAAAACTAGCTCTTTACACACCTTCAAAAGTGATATGCCGACACACTATCACCACAATCCCACTCTAGGTTTGCACTGCTATTTTTACAACATAATACGGCTTCAGAAATACACATATCCTAAATCATCACTTGACCGTTGTGAGAATAAAAGTATTTGAACTTTTACTAAAGTGAATTGCCGCCGTTTTGTCACTAGGGGGCAGCAGCGTAACTCAATCACAGATAGAATTTGAATATCTGCAAGCACCAGCAATGTACCTTAGTCATTATTACAATTCACTCACCAATATTTTTACTTCTCTCCTATAAACTAACATATTATACTACTTTTTCAAATGGGAAAATTTAAGTGTGACGCTATGTTGAAGAAGACGTAAAGAACAAATTACGCTCGGCTTAGATAGATGGGTAGTGATGGTAAACCTTTTGGGAGCTAGTCCTGAGAACTCTGGCAATCTGGTGCATGTTTTTGCAATTTGTGCACAGGGACGTTTCTGTATGGAACTACCGGGAAAAAAAAGTTTTGTCACAGCATGAATCCGACCCAATTATTTAAAGTGATAATTTAGCTGTCCGACTTATTCCCCCTGGGCTAATTTTGTCAACCTGTTGTTAATTTTCTGAAAAAATTATTTTGCAGAATATTTGCTCCAAAATATGGAAGGTCATAGAGATGACTATTGGAAAATGTGAGAAGACTTTTGTGTTCTTTTCAGTCAGTAATGGGTTTGGAAGCCATGGCATTTATGCTCAGTCACTTTCTACGTGTTGAATCAAGAAACCTAATCTTAATTGAGGCCTACTCTGCTGCAGATGTTGTCGTAGGTTCCTGTTGTGTGACCTCTACAAAAAGTAATGGAGTAACTTTTGTGGGCTTCCTACTTATTCCATGTTTTCTTCATTTGTAGATAATGGTTCATACTATGGTTAATTGCAATCCCAAAGCTTTCAAAATGACTATATGTCAATAATTTTGTTTTATGTTTTCAAATATCCTTGAATTGTGGCATTAATGTGTTCCTTTTTGAAATCTTTTACCCCACTTTATATTTTTGGGTAGATTTTATTCAAGTGATTTCATGAGACTACAGGTCTGCCCATTGGGGTTGTGAAATTGAACTGATTGATTACAGTCAAATTCATGGTTGAATAGTTACTTTTTCACATAGCGCCAGATTGAGCTGCATAGCGGTTTCTATTAATAACTGAAGTTATCATTCAAAAGCTGTAGCTCATGTTGATCATGTAGTTTTTGTCCCATAAAACATTTACTTTATGATCTGAATTATGTGAGCATGAGAAAAAACTGAGAAAATCTTTTTTATTGATAAACTGAAATAGTGCATTTTTATTTGGCAAAAAAACAAACAAACAACAGTTTAAACCTGCTACAATTGGATTATACCTTTTCATTTGTGTAAATCACCATGCTGTTACACTATCTGCCTGCTGAGATTCTAGAGATAAAAGTACACATCTGTAAAAATGATCAAAGCAGATAAAATACTACAAGAATGCTTGCGATAGACTTGGATCATATTAGCTCTTCAATGGACAGCTGCTAATAATCATCTCAGTTCATCTGAGATGATGATGACTTGTCCCGAAGTGGTTTGTCATATCTTTTAGGATTTTGTATGATTTAAAACTGTGTATTCCCTCTGCTTTAGCACTCGGATTTATGAACATAAAAGGCTGCTAACCTACAGTGTGTTCTGCATGCAGAGATTAAAGACATGACCTAGTTTTAGAGTGGACCAGGACTAAAAGCGGACTTCTGCCCTTGGCAAAATGCACAAGAGATTATCAATAATAATCCAAAATGCCAAAGCTGAATTGGGCGTCTTGCAAACAGGTGCTCATACAAACAGAGGGATTCAATACTAAGACTGGCACGATTCATATGATCTGATGTGTTTCTGTGCATGTTTGGTAAATCATGTTCTGCCAGGTAAACTCTATTCAAACAGCAATGATAAACAATAATTTATTATTCAATATATTTTTATTCACTCCTAAAATCTCTATACCAAATACAAGCCAGAACAAATATCTCATTCTTTTCTTTAATATACCATGATATCACAAGTTTGGCATTCCTTATGAAATGAAAATCATTCCTTTAAAGCGTGTCTTTAGGTAGTTTTATTTTTATCTTTGGGAATCTTGTAGTCTAAAATGTCTTTCATGTCTTAAAGATAAACTGCTTAGTTGTAATTTACATGATTACTTCAACTTTTTTTTGCCCTCATGTTTTAGAGGCACATAAACAACTTTGAGCCAAACTAATGCAACTTGAAGCTCTTCTTGTTAACATAGCTTCCTGATGAGCAGCCAGGACCGTGTTCCAAGATACAAACGGATAACGTGATCTTACACGGCACACCAAAATAGGAAAAATATTTCCCCTTATGTTTTTATCTATGCAGGAAATTGAATCTGCTTTGGGTTCTTTAGTTATCCAGCTCTTCTAGAATATTTGTGCAAAGGTGTGTCTTTTTTTTCTTTTTTGTACTTGTAAAATTCTTAATTATTGTGTTCATAACTCTCAAAACCAAGTTTATGCCCTGTAACATGATATGATTTAATTGAATCTCTTTTGATTAAGTTAAACCTTTTGCATTTACCTCATTGTGAATGAAAAGTGCTCGATAGATAAAACTGGCTGGCTGATTGATGTGTCCGGGTCAAAAAGTAAGACATCATCTGCTTTTCTTCAGCTGTTCACATGTGAGGGAAAATCCCATTACTATCCATGATTCTTCCTCTGGTCCTTTTGATTTCTTGAAATTTGTTTGTTTCCATGTTGCGTCTAAACCTTTTAAAGTTAGCATATCCTTTTGGTCCATCTGGCGAATTGTCCTATCAGCCAGTGGATGAACACAAATCCTTCAGCATACACAGCAAGTAGGGAAAGACAGGGCTAGCCAATCTCTATCAAAGACATTAATCTAAATCTAGTGTTTCACATGTAGCCATATGCTGTAAAGATAAATATCACTCTTAAGTTTCTTTTCAGGACAGTGTAATGACTTTGTCACCAAGAGGACAAGAGATCAGCATGTGCTGCAGTGATTCCACTCACAGGATTAGAAACTAAGAAGATGACTAAAGACGAGCAGCAACCTTTCTTTTAAACATGTATTTAATCCCATCCTTGAAAATACATTACAAATATTTATGTCCATTTACTATCACATTTTATATTTATTAGATTTTTTTTGGTTTTGTTTTATCATTTTTAGTATTTAAAATATAACAGTTTAACTGAGTTTTAAAACAGTTAGGAAGAAATATGACAAAATGTTCACTATTTGCTTGGGGAAATAAATAACTGCACACAATTGCTACATTTCCAACAGTGTTGTTCACATGACTACGCTTGTGCTCTAATTGTGGACAAGTGCTAATTGTGCTCTGCATTCACGTTTGATGGAGTCTGTTTTCAACATGGAGGGTCTGTGCATTACAAGATGAAGGGAGATTAGAGCACAGTGGGTTAATCTTCAGGCTTGCCATCTGCCGATACCAGGAGAGCAAAACCTGAAGATGCAGCCTCAACGTTACCAACAGCACACAGATGCAGGTTAACATTTGACTGGTTTTGTCAAAGCTGTTGGATTTCTTGGTGAGGTGGTGTTTGAAAACACTGTTAAAATGTGAAAAACCTGGTGGGGATTAGAGAGCTACAGAAGTTTAGATCTTTTAAAAAAAAATTCTCATTTTGGTCTCTGTGTTTTTTCTTTTTCTGCATGCAAACTATATGCAGTAGACTTACTAAGTGGTTTGCCTTTTTTCTTAATATTGTGAGGTGTTTCCTGTTGTCCTCAGGTTGCGGTGTAGATTTAAAATCGTCATGGTAAGTGATAGAATAATGGAGGCAGACCTGCTGATGTATTTTAAGGCAATACAAACACATTGTTTCATTTGATGAAACTGAAATCAGGCAAGAAAATGCTACTGTGTAAATGTGTAAATATTTGCTCATTAGTATGATCATCATGGAAATGTCCAATCATCTTACTGTTCAGGAATCAAATTCAATGATCTAGAAATGGGTTTCGGTTTGAAAAAAGGCAACATGACCTAAAAACCCCAAGATATTTTATTTATTGATTGATTTATTTTGTAAAGTTTAGACTCTGTAGGACGTTAGAAAAACTCTTTTAAAACATATCTACCCCACTGACATGAATTTTTCCTTTCTTACCAACAGAATTACATTAATATTATTAACACAAAACAAAGAAAGAAATGTATCCACATCATCCTATGTATTTTAATTAATACTGTGTGAGGCAAACTATGCAAATCAGCCATAGACCAAGAGCCCAAGACCTAGTGAAGATGCTGGCAGAAGCCATTATCCACAGTGAAACGTATTCTGTACCAACATGGCTGACAAGCCACTCAAGGAGGAGGAAGCTTTTATTCCAAAAGAAACAAAACACCCAGACAACGGCTTACAAATGCACACAGTGACAAAGACCTTCAATTTCGAAGGTGTGTCTGTTGTCTGATGAAACTAAATCAGAACTATTTGGCCATAATAACAGTCATAATAGAGCAACCGAGACCATGATTACACAATTAACTTTTGTCCATCAAGTTCTTTTCCCTTTACAATTTTTCTGACTGAAGAATAAAATTGTTATTTCTGAAAATCAAAGCATGTTTCTGAGCAAAACTATCGAAAAGAAAAATAAATATATTACCTACTAACAGAGTTGTTATTACCTCATTTTTGCCGACAGAGGTATGCTATGGCTTTTTGCATGATGAAGCCCAGTTGGACTGGGTAAATCTTAGCGGTCATTGGATTACCAGGTAAGCATCTGCTTTTAGCCTTGTGCAGCCGTTGGAAAACACCTTGCGAGCTGCGCCTGCATGACTCTCAACAGAGCTGTCTTCATGGTGCGGCTTCATTACTTCATTTTGTAGGATGAAGAATGTGGAGATTTCTAATTTGCCACTGCTTTTTGTGTTTGTGCAAACCTGCCTAGGTAAGTTTTTTTCAATAATAGTCAATATTCAGGTGATTAGATAAGATGAGATTGTTGAAGCTTTTAAGAGTCTCTGGTATGATTACTTTGTGGATTTTTTATTTAAATAGATTTTTTTGTATTTACGAATTTATAATTATACGTTTTGTGGGTTTTTTTATTCATAAATATCAAGCTTATTTCAGTATATTAATTTATTTGTCAAATTAATATATAGGAGGTACATCTGTGATTACTTCTGTAGATATATGCTAAATAAATTTTGTAAAAATGTATCGACTATGTTTAGATAAGTAGCTAAGCAGGCTGACGTAATCCCAGCCAACGGGACTTGAAAACAAATGTGTATATTTATGTATATCACATAAGATTAGCTGCAAAACTAACAAATGACAAAAAGGACAAACATTCGAGAGTTTAAGGTTCTTTGGTTTCTGTTTAAAGCTAAATGCAAAAAAATGTTTTGCAATGCATTTCTTTTCACAAACTTTGGTGAAATAATGCTTTCATCCTCAGCTCAGGCAGACTTTGCTCCCTATTTCTACGACAATGGCCCATCCAGCAACAATGGGAATCTGGCCCTGTTCAGCCTCTCTGAGGATACCCCTGTTGGTGAGACAGACCCCACTCATCCACCTCTCTAAAATAATGACAGTCCAGTTTGAGGCTTTGGTAACTTTGGTGTCTGAGAGTTCAGAATGCTAGATAATCTTTGATAGTCGGACAGTTCGTTAAATGCCCTGTTCATCTGCCGTCACCATCTGTTGATGTGAGAAACTGCTTGATCATGGTGAATGTGGTTCACCTTCTATCGGTCAGGAAACTTTGTCACTGTGATTTATGATATAGTGTTTTCTTTTTTTAGGTACACAAATCTATCAACTTAACGGCACAGACCCTGAAGGCCAGGAGGTGAGGTATGGTCTTTCCTTTGACCCAGGGTCAAAGGAGTACTTCAGAGTAGACCCAAAGTCAGGAAATATTACATTAGTGGAAACAATGGATAGAGAGGTAAGCTCAAAACTAAATTCACACAACTATTGTTGAACCTTTACAAAAATGTATTTTTCTTTCTTTTTATGTAGCAACAAGACTCGGTTGATGTTAATATCAGCATCACAGATGGAAGAAGCAAGGTATTTAAAGAAAAATAATTAATCAAGCAAACAAACCATTTGCCAGGAATGTCGTTGATATAAGAAACTTTGAGGATTTTTAGACACCTTCTGTAATTTTTTGGAATAAAAGCAGCTTTTCAACAATTAAATTTTTATCAGGCATGTGTACTCTGTAAATCTTAGAGGTGCACTGATTTGAGTTTTCTGCATGATTTCAGACCTCTAGTGTTTTAGTGCTCTGATTTTGCTATTATACCTGAATCTAATTTCTGTTTAAGAACCATTACTAACAGCATTCAGTATATATATTTTTCATTATATTAAACACCTCAGTGACAATAAAAATAGCTAACTTCTTTTTACAATTACATATTCAACATCCAAAAACATACTAGAAGCATCACTAGTGTGACTTGAAAAGTCTTGGGTAAAGTTCACAAATTGGAAAAATAACATCCAGTTCATGCTCAAGGCCAGACAAACTGAAAATTAACCAATTCCATCATGTATCGTTTGTAATTATGTTAGTGGACTTGAATAACAGTAAACATCTACATGTTTGTGACAATTATATATCAGCAGAGTAATTGAGTAACCCAAGATATTCAGTGTTGCTTAATTCACCCTTCAGTAGGTTTAACGTTGTGGATGGTTTTAAGGATGAAGTCTAGTTGTTGTTTAAAATAATTCAGATACCCTTTTTATTCCTTCCAGGTTGTTGAACGAGTCACAATATTTGTGACGGATGCAAATGATGAAAAGCCTGAATTCCAAAACATGCCTGCAATCATAGATGTGTTGGAAGTAAGATAAACAGATGTCTGAGTTTTAGTTTCATAACCAAAAGAGACTCTTATCTAATAATATGATCACATAAATGTGAACTTGTCTTTGTCCACTTTGCAAACTTTAGACAACTGAATCTGGTAGAAGTATCTACAAAGTGGAGGCTGTGGACAGAGACACGGGCTCTGGAGGCTCAGTTACCTACCATCTCCAGGTATGACTCATGAACTAAGCTAATGTTGATTTGCATGACCAACTCTATGTATAGATGAAGCTCTTTTCTAGTTAGTATCAATCAGATTTTGTTGTATATTCACATTTGTTCATTTGCTTGCATGTGGTGGTGTTATTTTGAAGGCAGGGATTACATCACAATCACATTAGAGTCAGGTACTGAAAGATTAGAGGGCTGCTTTGGCAGTGGGTGGTGGGTAGTGCTAGTTTGCACTTTGGGCTATTGGGACTATAGAACAGCTGGCCTTATTGTAACAGACAGAAATGAATGCAAAGCGTTCACATTTGGTTATACCAGAATTATACAGTCTGCTACGTCTATAATCACATGAGGTTTAGTACATTCAAATCGACAGATACAGAGATGTTGGCTAATTCAATCAGCGGTGGAGAATTTTTATTATTCTTCCATCTGTCCACCTCCACGTGTGTTATAGTTTCTAAGGGTTTTCAGTTACAGGCTTGTGTTACTAGATTTCAATCTTGCTTTTTTTTTTCTTGCTCTTTCCTTTGTTACAGTCACCACACTCCAGTTTGTTTGCGATTGACATAAACAGCGGAGTTCTCCGTATCAAATCTGGACAAATGTTGGATTATGAGAAAACAAAAACACACTTTGTTACTGTCATTGCAAAGGTACAAGTTCTATCAAGAATATTTATTTCTGACTTGCACTTCAACTCTTTCCTCACTGGATGAAGCTGTTTTGATTGCGAGTAGTTTTGAATAAGTTAAACCTTCAGTTGCTAGATGTTTTACGACATGTCATTGTTTCAAGTTTCTATTAAAGTGTATTCTAGTGCCATACAAGAGAAAAGAACGAAGCATTACACTTGTTTAATGAAACTATTATTTAAAAATCTCTTAGATGTATTTTAGGAAATAAATAGTTGTGTGAACATCTCAATGTGTTTGTTTCAGGATGGGGGAGGCAACTTGAATGGCAAGGAACAATTTATGTCATCTTCTGCGACGCTCACTGTCAATATGATTGATGCACAAGACACTCCACCTTTTTTTATTGGAACCCCCTACTTTGGCTATGTTTACGAAATCTCAGTGCCGGTGAGTGTCAAAATCTCCCAAAAACTTTGAATGAAACACATAATCACACCACATTCACCACATTTGTCGTTCTAACACTATGCATATAACACCCATATCTATTCTAAGGTTTTGACATATAAAAGTGATAATTTAACACATTATTTAACAAAGGTGAAACTAATTTGTTAAATAAATTCATTACACACATTGTGATGTATGTAAAATTTATTTGTTAAGCTTATGAAAGCTATTAGAATAGACCACGATGGCAAAAAAAAAAAATCAAGAAATATCCGACACAGTAATGGGAAAGATCGCTGACTTGACAGTAGTCCATCTAACAGTCATTGACACCCTCCATGAGGAGGTCAAACCACTAAAAGTCATTGCTAAAAACTTTTAAAGACAGAACTGAGTGGAATGAAAAGCATAGCAATGTGCAAGAAACAGGGACAAATGCAGTCTTAAAAATTATCACAATTACAAACAGCTTTTATTTTGTATAATTTAGAAGCTCACTCTGAATCTCAGTGAAATTTTGATTTACAAAACTAATTTAATTATATTAATTTTTAAAGTACCATAGTTCATTAGATATCAAAATATAACGTCACACTTATTGTATGTTTGTAAATGATTCTCAGTTTTTTTCTTTGACAGGGATCTGAAATATTTACAGTTAGTGCCAAAGATGGAGATGTGGGAAACCCAAATCCAGTCAGCTATTCATTCGAAGAGGGTGAGCCTTCACAGCAAACATTTGCAGGGGAACTCACAGCTACATAAGTAAGAATTAATAAAAATAAATAACTAAGTGTTTATCTGCCTTTTTTGTTTTTGTCTCACTAGGTGATGACGGTGTTTTTGGCATTAATAAGACAAGTGGTTGCATATCCCTGCTGGTTGCTCCAATTTATCTGAAAAGAGAAATCTTCAACATTAAAGTCAGGGTAATGCAAGTTCCAACCAACCCATTTTTCTTAACTTATAAAGAAAGCAAACATTCAAGCTCTTTGAATTATGACATTATTGTTTATTTTGCTTTTACTGAGCATTTTGCTCCTTTGTGATTTGAGATGGCAACATATGTTTATTTTGTGCAAACAAAATCACCCAATATTGTACCCTTGGACAGGCAACAGAAATAAGTCCAGAGGCCAAAGATTTGGACTATGGAGTGACCACAGTGGTGATACGTGTGGTGGATTTAAATAATAATCCCCCAACCTTTTATGGGGAGAATGGTCCACAGAATATGTTTGAGTTGACCATGTACGAGCATCCACCAGAGGGAGAAATACTCCGGGGACTGAAAATCACAGTTAATGACTCTGATAAGGTAGGAGATCTCTTGTAGAAAACTGTTGTTTATAGAAATGTTACCACAGCACATATTATTATGTAGCATTAACAATAAAACACCATCATCACTCCAGGCTACCTGGTCTGATTTGTTATATAGTGATACTAATTTCGTGAAAGTATTATGTTGTTATCTAATCAGAAGCAGGTTTAATCAACAATGACGGTGTGTTTTGGAGAGTGCCATGCTGTCAAGAAAGAGCTACTATTATCAAAAACCATTCCCATTAATATCCCATGCATTTGAATTCAAGTCAATAGAAACAGAAAGGTGCGTGCTGTGCCATTTGTCAACTTACGCAAGCGCCTTTTGTTTTTAAAAGCTACAACACTGGTTGATGCTGGATGGATTTTCCATGATAATGCTCTCACAAGAGCAGACTCTTTATGTCCACTAACATCATGTTTCACTCAGGGTATTATTACTTAAGCTGTTATCCGAGTGGTTTAACTCTTATTACTATAGCAATTAAGGACAAAAAGCTTTTACTTGAACAGGAAAGACAGCATGCAACTCAGATTTTTCCGTTTGTTGAGCATAAAATGTGTTGGATTTTTGAATGGCATGTTGATGTATGTTCATGCTCTTGCAGGGTGCAAATGCCAAATTTAATCTAAGATTGATTGGACCAGGACGAATGCTGCGAGCCGTCCCCCAGACTGTACTCAATGAGGCCCAAGTAACAATCTTAGTGGAGGACTCTGCTGCGATGGACTATGAGAAGCATCACTTCCTAACATACAAGGTAACCTCTTGACAACAAAATATGGTGAGAAAAGTAAAAATGTCAATGTTTTCTTAAATAGACATTTTTCTGACAAGACTAGAGACATAAATTTATATAATTGATAACCCAAGTGATTAATACACAGTAGAAGCAAATAGGTCCATACATGAGATTAGACAAAATCAAGTTAAATAACAGCAGGGAATAATTGCACAGGAAGCAAAGAAGATATAAAAATGGATCAAAAGACAAGAAGACGCCTTAATCTATCAGGATTTAGAAAACAGTCCGATTCCCTGCCAGTGTTAAACAATGTCTGCTGGTTATGACCTATTGCTGGGCTATGAAAAGGTTAATCTGGACTTTTCAGAAAAGCTGTCCATGAGTCAAAGACCACTCACAAAGAAAAGATCTAAAGTTAGCAGAAACATATTTTTCTCCATAACAAAAAGCAATGTAGTGAAACCTAATGGTCCTCAATGAAATACTGTGAAACTATAGTTTGATTAGAATGTGACTGTACACACCATTGTTGGAGGAGGCAGAAATCACTGTGCATCACCCCAAAAACATATAAACAGTAAAAATTGTAGGTGGGCACATTAGTGTCGGGATCTGCATTTTAGTGTATTATTGATAAGACATCTGTCTGCCAATAATATCTATTTAAAGAACTGAAGGTCAGAGTTCATAGATGGGTCTCACAGAACCTCCAAATGTTTAAGACTGTGTGAAAGCAGGTGGCCTGAGCAATGCATCTGACCATACACAAGCCTTCTTAACTTTTTTTATTACCAAAATAGTTTTTTATTTATTTTAAGAGTTCAATGCTTCTTATTTGTATCATGCCACCGAATTAAACAAAATTATGAGCTATTGGTGTTTGTAGATTACAAGTCCTGTCACCAACATCTTTTGAGAATTTTATGTACATCCCCCTATTATAATATATTCACTGACAAAACTTTAACATATTCAGTAAAATTTTCTTCCTGCCACAGCCTAAAACACTGTTTTGAAGTTGAAAATATTTCTTAGCTATTTTTGTCTTTTTCAGCTGCTCGCAGTTGAGATCGACACTCCAGAAAGATTCAGCGCCACAGCACACATCATCATTCACCTTCTGGACACCAACGACAACGCTCCCAAATTTTCCTCGGACTATTACATCGCCAGAATTCCCGAAAACTCACCCGGCGGCTCAAATGTGGTGTCAGTCACGGTGAGAGACTTCTTGTCTTGTCTAAAAATACATGCCAGTACGGACATACGTCACTCAGAGCAATAACGCAGTGGTGATTTGGACAAAATGCTCAACAGGGCCCTTTAATTCTCTAAATGTAGACTCTTTGGGCTGTGGGGGTTGGGATAATATGTGAAATCATGTAGATAAAAGCTAGGCGAGGTAAGCTGCCAGATGGCTATCACTTTCATTTTGTTGTGTAACAGCAAATTCCCTGGCTTCACCCTCCTCCCCTACTCAGCCCCCAACATGTATCAGGACATACAGCTGCAAAAATATGTCCATGTGTAAAACAAAAACTTTAAAGGACACGCTGAAATGATTGATATTTGCTGTAACACATCCTCTGCCCTTGTCGGTTCATATCAGATCAAAAGCCACAGGGAGTCCAACTAATAAGTCCTGGCCTTGAGCAAACACCGCACAGGCTCTTTGCCTTGATCCCTGGCAATTTCAATCAGATAAAAGAACAGCCAACAAGTGACCTTGGACACATGGAGACACTGAACAGACCTCCCAGCAGCTGCAGACAGACAGATTAGCCGAAGCCCAGGATAATATTTCGTCATCAGATAGGCACTGTTTTCAGACCAACCCCTGTAACATCATGCACATACGTATGACTGGTTTATCCAGCAAATTGAGTTGAGTTTTTAAGATTCAAGTGAATAAAAGATAAATAGAATGAGATTCTCTTTTTATAAAAAACTGAACTATTAAGCATAAGGAATTTCTTCCACTAATATAATCAGTGCAAGCACACCATATTTTTTTCTTCCACTTGATAATGTGTCACTGGTGATTGTTTTCAGGCTTTAGACCCAGACTCAGGACCCTGGGGTGAAGTCAAATACTCTATCTACGGATCGGGGGCTGATGTGTGAGTACTGCCAAGATTTGTAAGAAATTTAGTTCTGTTTTATTACAGTATGTAGACTTTTTATAGCATATTCATCATATTGTCAATGCAGTAGTCACCTTACACAAGTCAGAAGTTAAACTTTTTTATGTTTTTAAGATAAATAAAACCTAATTAAATGGGAGCGCAGTGCATAATTGTAAAGTAGAATTAAAAGGACTTGCTTGGCCAGTGTAACACCTGCATGTGCTTCAAACAAAACAATTCTATTGTAGTTCTGGCTGTATGTTTAAGGCTGTTCTCCTGTTGCTCCATCCATCTTCCCATCAAACCTATCAGACCAGCTTTCCTGTCCCTGCTAAAGAAAGAAAATCCCCTCAGCAGGAAGCTGCCACCACCTTGTTTTACCTTGTAGATGTTATGTGCAGGGTAATTATCTGGATGCCTCTCACAGTGTTGTGCATGTTGACCATACGACCATGGGTAGTACATTAAATCACAACAGAATAAGTTGAGGTTTGTGGCAGTAACTTCACAAAATGTGAAAAACCTTATGGTGTATGAATACCTTTGTAAGGGAAAAAATATCCACATAAATTGCTACTTAGCCAGTCTTATTTGACTACTAAATAAAGAGTTTTTAATTTAGATTAATTTTGTAAAAATAATTTATACATTATGTTATGTACTCAAACATCTACGAACTTTAAAAATTACATTTTGTGGGTTTTTTGTGTATTTTTGTCTATGTGTGATGAAGTAAAAGAGAATTTGTTTTCACAACAACAAAAACAAGTGGCCTTTGTTACCAATGTCATGTTTTAGCAATTGAATAACACAAACTTTTAAATAGATCTGAACCTGGAAATTTGTAGAACAAACACAAAAACAGCAAAGATATCTGTTGCCATAGAAACATACAAAATCACATATTTTTGGTTATTTCTATTTGTTGTTTTCAAATTTCTTTCCTTTCAATGAATCTCAGTGTTGTAACCTCGGGAATCCACTGATTTCTACTTCCAGGAAAACATCTAAAGGGTCTTTGTTCTTCCTTTGTGAACAGAAGAAGGTCCACCAAATTTCTATTTACTTTAAAATCCCTTCATACTAAGGACCAGAAATCACTTTTCACAGTGAAAATGTGTCCTTTTGTTTATTTGTTTGTTTGTTTTTTAATAAAATACAAATTACTCTTACATTATGACACGAGCTTTGTTAACAAGGCCTGCTCTCTGTAACCATCTCATGTGGTTCATATTTTTTTGAATATTTGATGCAGATTTTGAGCTCTGCAGTAATGAGTTTAAGTCGATATGTGATGTCACATGGCAGAGCAAAGGATTTCCAAAATAAGCATCAGCGAGAGATTTGGAACACTTATGCTTACATGTTCATTTAATCAAAAACATTTGACATCTATCCTGTGTTATACTTTTAACAAATTGTTCCTTCAAGGCTAAAATGCCATACTTTAGAATAACAAATTTCAGAGGTTACGCATTCTCACAGAAGGTTGTGGATGGTTTGGATGTCAGAGAGCAACGCAGTACGTATCAGCCTTGGTCTGCTTTAATCCCTTAATGGGATTGGAGGAGAAAATAGACTGCTCTTTGCTTCTGCGTACCTTGTACTACAGCAAAATTCATTGTTAGTCATGCAAACAAATCAGTAAACACAATCTAATTCCAAACTGACTGTAATTATTATGAAAAACAATAGTGCTATTTCAGGAAAAAAAACATAAGCTAAAATGGTTATTTTGTTTTGGTTTTTTAACAATTAGCTCACAATACTTAGTTGTTGCAATACACATCAGGAACAGATCAATAATATGGAAGATGGGTGTTTCATATCAACACAAAGCTCACTTAGACTGTGACTCTCAAGTAAATTGGTGATAATCTCTAAAATTGTGAGGTTGACTTATATGCATTAATTTTAAAAGTTCAACAAAATGAATGTTTCATTTTCTCAAATGGATTTTTTGCAGATTAACAGATTTGCAAAATGTTTTGAATTGCTAGGAAACAGTATTCTTAATTGGCTACTCTTACCCACGTGCTTTTTCACAATGAATCACAAACTTCTTAGAGTTAACTTTTATTTGTTGTATTTTAATTCACAGTTACATCATGAAGATGTGGAGTCTTTTTTTTTAATTTTCATTAAAGTTAAAAAAAAAATGACACTAGGGATGTCCCAATTATGGCATTTGTTGTTTCCAATACCAATCCAGGTTATTTAAGATTACCTGGTCATACTGTAATAATTTATTAGGGTAACATGTTTACTTGAAATACTCAGTGAAAGTAAGGAATATTTCTATTCGACTCTATTTATTTGCAGGTTTCTGATCCAGCCTACATCCGGGATCATTTACACCCAGCCCTGGGCGAGTCTGGATGCTGAGGTGAGATCTAAGTATAACTTTTATGTAAAGGCAGAGGATGCTGAGGGAAAGTACAGCCTGGCTGAAGTTTTTGTGACCGTGTTGGATCTGAATGACCATCCACCTGCTTTCAACAATAACTTCCTGGAGAAGACCATGGTGATAGGAGCGCCAGTGAAAATAGAGGTATGCACTGTTGTGGTACTGGATGTAGATAAATTAAAATTCAGTCAAACATATTTTTTGGAACAACTGCCGTATTTAAGAACAGCTCCCCTACAGGCTATGGACGACGACGCAGAAGTACCCAACAATGTTATCGAGTACGCCATCATGAAGGCCGAGCCAGACAACAACATCTTTGACATAAATGCTGACACAGGAGAAATTAAGTTAAAGTCCTACATCAAGTCAATGGCTATCATTCAGAATATTACCAAGAAGAGAGACTGCAGTTGGTCCCTGGTAGTCCAGGCTCGTGACCGGGGTCAGCCATCCTTCAGCACCACTGCAGTTGTCAAGATTGACATCACTGAAGCTGTAAGTCAAGTAGTTTGTCTGTACCGGTAGTTTGCAGACATTCATTTTTTCCTTATTCACACTTTTCCTCAAAGTCTGACTCTTTTAGAGTGAATCATAAATTTAGAAATGATCTGTGCTGAATTTACTTGAAATATATATTTTTGAAAAGTTATAGCCACAAATGTCTCATAGATGCAATTGTGATGTTTTCAGATCAAATCCAGATTTGTCTCATACTTCGTGGGTCTAAGGAAACGTCCCGGGGCAGTGTTTGGGATTTGTTTGACCCTTGTGACCTGCGCTGTCTCCCTAACAATCGTCATTTCAACCACTATGTACTGGAAATCTGTGAAAAAGACCCGTGTACAACCTCAGGGCAAGATCAGAAAGATTGCACGGAGGCCTGTGTCATAAATGAAACTTGCCTTGAGATCATCAGCACAGCCGCACTGTTGTTTTTACTCTGTGGTTCCAAGAATTTGCAGCTACTTGTTTTCAGAGGACTTTGTAGTACATCAAGACTGTGTCTGTAAAAGAGTACATGAGGGAGCACAATCTTTCAAAATTTGCAAGTTTGTCACTCTAGTTATGGCACAAGGAATTGTTCCTTTTAAATTTTTGGATTGGATTTTTCAAAGTATGTTTTTAACTTTTTTTAAGTTATTTTAATATTGTTCTCCTCAAATGCTGAATGGTCTATTGGTTCCTCCTCGAACCTCTCTGATCTTGTCTTGTCAAAACCTAAAAAAGCTAAAGAAAAATTCAAATTAGCACCCTGAAGAAGCATATAAACCAAAGCTAAAAGTACAGAGCTATAAGCAATTTAAAGCTCTGAACATATCGCTAATCAATCAATACCAGCACTACAGAACAGTAAATCTTTGTATGATTTTAGTCCCATGGATTTGAATTCTTCTTGTGCTCTTTTACAGACTCAACTGAAAGGGGGGCCTTTGGGATCATTTATAGAGATGAATAGAAACAACTCATTACAAATCATAGGTATGCTCTTTGGTATCATTAGCCTTGTGGTCATAGTCACAGTCATCATCTCCACCGCCACATTCCTGCGTAACAAAAAGTCCAATCGGATCCTGCCCAGCCGCAGAGTACGGAGAAGGCCACCGAAACAGCCGTTCTGGAATTTCAAAAGCCCATTTAAGTCATCAGAGACCCCAAGAGAGGATTTCACAGTTCAAGAAGAACAGCAAGAACCAGAGGTGATTGTGAACAATGTCAACTACAACAACAATTTCAGTACTGTTGTAAGACATTGGCCTCCACCACCCTGTGCACCTTCTTTGCCCCCTCCGCCGCCCACCTATTTACCAGGAGAACGACACTGGACCGTACCCACAGTCTCTGCAGTTGTGGTCCCCAAGCCCAAAAAGAAGCCGACGATGGACAGAAGGGACACTGTAAACAAAGCATTAGTTTCAGAACTGAAGATGAGACTGGAGCAGAAGAAAATGGCATCACTTTATAACACGTAAAAAGATTAAGATTTTGTAAAGTGAGGTTCATTATCGGTAACAGTTCCTCTACCTGCCAGAGACAGATGTCATATAGGAAACTTTGTAGAACAGCAAACTTTGCGAAGTTTGTAGAACTTAGAAAGGGGCTTAACAGCCAGCTAGATGGGCTCCCAGCTTTAGTTCATTTTAGCAAATCAGCTCAGAGTAAAACTGTTCATACCTGTGGAAATAAACACAACAGCAGAGTTTGAAAATCTGACCAGCTGTTTAAGCCTTTAACATATACAAACTTTTCACTACAGCCTCAATATCAACACAGTGTTCGTACCACCGTGAGATATAAATTACCCAAATGAGGAAACCAGCCGATCTTCACACTCTGTCCTTGTTAAAAACAGGCATTATTTTTCTTCTTCTGCCCAAAGTTTTAATTACAGTTTTCTTTATCTGCCATGTGTTTATTTATGTCACTAGAATAGCCACAATCACAGTAAAAAAGTTACTGGTGGACCTCTAGTGGCATGTTCTTATGAAGAAATTAATGCCACAATGCTTTGCAGATAAGCAGATATTGAAGTGGATCAGGAGGTATAAATTGGACCTAAACCATCACATCTACAGTATATAAGGAGTATTTTTTCTATTTTCTACAAATTCACTAATGTGGCAGCGTTCGGATACAGTTATAAAGGAACTATTACAGTTAATAACCTCACTTCAAAAGGATAAGCAATCTCAACACAAGGTCTTTTTGGCAAGTCCAGTTTTCTGAGAAATGTCTTTTATTGTTTAATCATCACCAGATCATCACTACTGCAGCCAGATGAGAACAAGCTGCAGCTCTTTACACCTTGTGATGAGATTGAAAATAAAATTGGCATAGATACAAAGATGAACTCAATCATTAACAGAGCTCACACACACAGAACAATGTGTGTGTGCATTGTTCTGTGTGCATGAATGCAAGCTCTTATAAGTTTAAATAAGTTAAACTAAAATATGAACCTGTTTCATTTCATGTATATAATGTAATTTTTATAAGTGGAAAAAACTGCCATATGTATTATTGTTCTTATTGAAATCCTAATTCTAAATGAATAATCATTTTTTGTTGTGGTTGATCAAACAATCTCATAATTGTAATAACTGAGCTCTTCTTTCTTGAATATCAAGACATATTTGACACAGCGTTTTTGTTGGAAATATATTGTTTGCTTAGCTTGCAAACGTCTTCCAAGAGATTTTATAGTCCTTCAGCTCATAAGGATCAGGCAGAGGGAAGAACGCCAAAGTGGTCAAACAAAGAAGGTCTTGAACATTTTGTGCAGATGTGAAGCACTGCATTACCATTAATATTCACATTTGATGTATTTACCATTTTATGGTATGTATATTTCAGTAAATATTTTTTTGTTATTGTTCAAACAATTATGCTTTCAATAAAAAAAGTTATTCCTTTCACTTAATGTGGAGACATCTTATTTATTTGCATTGTTTATGTCCATCAGAATTATACCTTAAGGTAACATTTTATCAAAGTGAATATGAAATAAGAGATCATCCTTGATAACTTTTGAGTTTCGGCCTTCTTTATTGTCTATAAAGAAGGCCAGCTTCATTTAATAATAATCTTTACCAGCTCTATACATCTACTATACTAAGTCTACCACACATCATAATACTAAGCTAAAAGTCATTTTTTAGAGCAAATATTGAATAATAAAGTCAATAATACATGAATGAATAATAAGTTGTAGCAGTGGTTACAACAAATTAAATTGGGGAATAATAAAAGTGACATTTTCTTCTGTCGTATGGAGACCAAGGATTTTACAGCAAAAGGCTGCAACCTTACACCACCCTCAAAATCACATAACCACATATGAACAATAACAAAACATCTGCCTAGCAGAAAACGAGAGGTGCCAATCTCAGTGAGCTGTTTTAAACCTTGATCCTAAATTAGTCCAAGCGCGGCTGAACTGATCTCTTTACGTCACTGAAGAGAGCAGAGGAAAATGCAAGAGACAGTGGGGGTTGGTTTGTCTGATCTGATCATAAAGTGACGGTGGGAGGGATGTTAGAGAGGATGCAAGTGTTTGGGTATTATGTCAAATGAACAATGCCATTGGCTGCTGCATATCCGAAGTGCCATCTGTCCCAGCCGGTCAGTGCAAATGTGACTTTTAGCTGCATTTTGGAGTCAAGAGAGAGAGCTGCAGAAAATATGCAAAGTAATATTCAACAAATTACATTATTATTGAAAAGTATGTTTTATTTAGTACCTCGGTTCTCTACGTTAGACACATGACATAGATTAATTACGCACAATTTTAAAGCCTTCATTTTTGTTAATTATAATTTTTGATTTACAGCTATATCAGACCAAATTACAGAATTGGGGGTTTAATCAAAACTATATCTGACTTAGAGTTGCTTTGACAAATGAACCTCATGATATTTTGTATGTTTGTTTTGCAACTGTACATGTATGCTTAAAAAAGAGGGGCAAAAATAAAGAAATGGTGATAGAACTGATTTTTCGTTTATAGACAAACATCATTAGATTAATTCAGAAATCTGAAAAGTTGTGTTTGTCAGTGTGAGAACGTAAGCTTGTAGCTGAAATAAGTAATTTTATTTCAGTCAGTCTGTGTTTATAGCATTGTAATGAGCCGCAAATAGTTGTGTTATTCCTGCGAATAATGGGTTTACTAAATTGCAACCTTAAAAGTGAGAAATGTTCTCTGCCCATACAATAAATCCTTATGTTTATTGTCGTCTTTCTCATATCAAGCAGAGATCCATTAGTGGAATAAGCAAGCTTGACAAGAAGTGCTTGACAGTAGTTTTTACTAAAGAAAAGGACATTTTACATACATTTTGTACAAGTCATGAGTGATAAATCAAACATAATTTTACTTAAAAATAATTCCATTCTTGGTTTATTGCAAAAGGAAGGAAGGTTTTGGCAAAAGGACGACAAACATATAATGTTTCAATAAAACCACAGCCAGATGTTTTATGTACACATTCTATGAGACAAATATCTAGAGAAATATTACACTATATGAACAGAACATGTACACACCCTAGTCAAGACATTCATTTAAAAACCATTTTTAGGAAGCTGGCTACCTTCTGTCCAATATGTCTAAAAACTGAAACCAGCCAACAGAACCCCAGAGTAGAAATTTATTCCCATCCATTTCAATCATTGTCAAAGTTGCAAATTCATAATTCAAATTCAATCAGCAAATAAATGACGATGAGAGAAACATACACACGATAGGATATATACATGTGTCAATTTTCTATACTGTCGCAAATCCTTGAAATACATTGGTGACCCAACAGTCATCTTTCACACCTTTCCAACAACCTTCTTGGCCTAGAATGGAGAAAGAGAGAATTAAAACCAAACCATGAAACTGTGTCATGCTCTACAAATGCGTAGTTGAAAACATGTTTCTACATTAATAGCCTGAATTAAAGATCTGATTAAAATAGTAAATAAGTGGAGAAACCCTAAATGAACAATTCAGATTAAAAAATTACCCAAGGTAATAAGGCATTAATTTACTATTATTATTATTATTATTATTATTATTATTATTATTATTATTATTATTATTATTATTATTATTATTATTATTGTGAAGAATGTTGTAGCCTCACAAAATGAATAAAGGGAGAAATAAAAGTGAGCAGTTGGCCAAGTGAAAAACTGAAGAACTTTATTTATATTTTAAGTAGGATAAATAAAATCCTATTTAGTCTTCATATAAACAGGAGCTTATGTTAAGATCCTATTTCATTGAGTTCCCGAAAAAGCCATAACATTATGACCACCAACAGGTAAACGGTAAAGAGAAAGTGAACTTCGTGGCTCTCGGTGATGGTAATTGGACTTTTGTTACCAACTAAAGTATTTGAAAACGTTTTCTAAAGAGCAACCTAATCACATTAGCTATCATGTCCTAACATGTCTTTACTTTGACTCATCAGCAGAAAGATGTGATGGAAATTAATCAAGGAAAATTTGAGTTGCTAAACTTCAAATTTGCAAAACTTAGATATACTTAAAACACACTAAAATTAAAAGTCCCCTCTGACTCCTTTTTAGGCTTGACAGGTATACAGCTCTGGAAAAAATTAAGAGACCACTTAAAATAATCAGTTTCTTTGATATTACTTTTTATAGGTATATGTTTGAGCAAAACAAGTATTGTTCTTTTATTCCATGAACTACTGACAACACGTCTCAGAAATTCCAAGCAACAATTTAGTATTTATTTGCAGAAAATGAGAAATGGTCAAAATAACAGAAAAGATGCATTGCTTTCAGACCTAAAATAATGATGAGTTAATGTTTTAACTCAGGAAGAGCTCAGACATCAATTTTTGGTGGAATAACCAGGAAGTTTTCAGTGTGGTTCAGTGCAGTGGGCTCTTCATTTTTTTCCAGAGCTGTATTCAGACTAATGAAAATTAATTTTTTACCCGTGAATAGAATGGCGTGACCTAAACTTCGTTTAGGTCAAGCCATTTAGGTCAAGCCATGTGTGTAACTTCGTTTAGGTCAAGCCTAAACCTTGTTTCATTTCAGAATTGCATAATTGAATTGTGAAATACTGCAGTTGCCCATAAAAGATTTCAACTGAATACTTTTTTATTTAGGAAAAATCATTATTTTTCCTAAATGAAAGAATGATTTAATATAATTTATTTGACTTTGTTCTTTTTTTACATCTGTTCCTTTTGAAAATCTTATCATTTTTTGTAATGTTTTTTTGCAAAAATTCTAACTTCACAAACATCTAAATTATACATCTAAAAGAATATGTATCCAAAAAGGGATTTTGGTTACAAGTTGACATGTTTAATGTGCTATTAATTCAATATAGTTCAGCGGTAAGTCTGCTCTGATCATCTTTGCCTTTACGAAATCTGTCTTCAGACCTCCTCCTCACCTTTCTGTCTTCATTGAAATCTTTATTGACCAGCTCTTCATCACTGGCAGCCTGCAGGCTGTCAAAAGTGCCCTGTCTTTCCCGTTCCAGCCCAGATGAGTTGCTTTCTCTCTGCCGTCTCTTCCACGACTCTATGATGACCTCATAGCAGGGAATTCGAGTGTCAGTGGTGCAGACGTACATGCCTATCGGCACGGCCAGCACCATGGCTAAAACTATCACCACTATATGGATTAACTTCTCCCTCTGCTCCATCTCTGTGATGTCAGTTCCTGTCACAAACACAATGCACTGGCCTGGTCGTGGCATCTGGCTCTTTAGAGTTACACAGATTTCGTATTTGGTGGCAGGCATCAGATCTGAGATGGAGTAGGAGTGAATTCCAGGCCCAATGTAGGTCATTTCTTTCTTATCATCACCAGCTTGACCAAAGTGAATGGTAAACCATGTCTCGGAGGGCCGTTCTAGGGCGGCGAACCACTCAATAGAGATGCCACGCACTGTCTGCTTGGCGATGCGAATGTCAATGAAGACATTTTCATCAGCAACGTCCGATGCAGGTGGGAAGCCTGCGACGTGAGATGACGAGGCACTGTCAGCAGAGATGACATCCAGGAGAACGCTCGCCGAGGAGTTCCCAATGAAGTTTACTGCAGTGCAGGTGTAGACCCCACGGTCTGCTGCACTAAGGGAAGGAATCACCAGGTGGGATCTAATGGTGTCATCGGAAACTCTTTCTTGGGACTCTGAGAAAACAAAAAAAATATATGTGTTGTTACTTAACATTTGTGCAGGGCAAAAATATTATATAATACATACAAAATTATTTAAAGATTCATTTGAGAATTCATGAAGCGATCTTCTTCTCAAGAATTGCATTAAAGTGAAAGGACCAATTTATAAATGGATTGGAAATTATATTAAACAATGTAGCTGAATTTTTAAATTCTTGCATATAGCTTGAACAGCAAAATGATACTTTTCCATATTTCAGCTGTTTAATTTTAAATCAGATGTAGTTTTAAATTAGTATTTGTGCCTTCTGATAATTATTTGCACGTAATGTAAATGGATTGATGGTAATGCTAGTCATCATTTGCTTGACCATTATGAAAACGGCTGCAAATGACAACAGATATGTTATAATTAATAAACCATAGCTTTATTCCTGATGAAGATAAGATATTTTTAGCAATATTTCCCTTTGTTTGGGGAGGTCAACTAGGCAACCAAAGGCAGGGTTATTTGCTTATTGGATGCAGAAAATGCTGCTGCTCAGCTCTTGTTTTATGTTGAGCGTCTGATTTTCTTGGTGTAGGTTAGTTTAGATAAACCAATATTGCCTAATAATGCTACTGTAGATACTTATGTTTATACTATAAGAGTGTTTATATTGTAAAGGGTTCTTAGTTTACCAGTAAAATGGGTAAACTAAGAAACCTATATAGTTAAAGAAAATTAATGTGAAATTCAAATTTTCATGTTTGACACCATTTTAGAAAAATCAACAGTCTCTATAATTAAAAATCTACAATCTTCTATTATTATGCTAAAGGTTATGAATATGAGTTCACCCAGAGAACTTAGACTGCAACCACCTATTAAAGTTAGTCATCAAGTTTTCTATGTAACACAGCAAAATTTCATGCTATTGCAATTGTTTAAGTAGTAAGGCTTAGAATCAAATGTTGGGAGGGGCATCAACTCATAATCTCAGCTGGCGGACCAAAGTGCCAAGGATCAGCTCTGCTAGCCCCCCTAATAAAGATAATTAGTGTGAGTTCCTTGTAGTAAATGTATATCTTGTGGTAGTTGCATAATTTGTTACATTGGGGAATGTTGATGCAGTTCTCCAGCAGAGAGCTTTGGAGATCACCCAATCAAACAATGAAAATGTAATAATGCACTGGACATAGATTCTTGTTTAAAGCCATGGACAGCAGGAATCTTCCCAGTCTAAAGATCAAGTGAAATGAGCTTTACTCTGTAACACCATGACCCAACATTATTAAGTAAACAGCTGCACTTAAATCTACAACAATTTAAATGAATGGTGATGTAGAGCGGTCTCATAGCATGGCACTTATTATTATAAATACCAAATATCCAGATGTAACTCTTTCTGGCATAAACATTATATGTTTGTGATTAAAATGTAAGTTTAAGTATCTAATTTCACACAATTTTATCGCCTTAGCTGCAGTGTAGCTGACAGTCCATCACACTCTTACCATGAAATCCTCTGATTATCTTCAGACCATATGTCCACCACACAGCAGGGTCCGGCCTCGCCTTGGCGTAGCAGTGCAGGGTGAGGTTGGATCCCAGAGGCAGGCTCATGTTCGCCTTCGGCGTGCTGACCACTGGTTTCGTGCACGCCTGCAGCTCGATCTCGTGGAAGAACTTGCCCGCCCTAAAGTCCGGCCCTGAGCAGATCAGGTAAGAGTTCATCAGTATGATCGGAGGACTCAAGGATGTGATGAACTCCACGAGGCCCTTCAGGCGGCAGTCGCAAAGCCAGGCGTTGTCGTGCAGCGCCAGGACGACATTCGTCCTGGACGCTGTGACACCCCGCTCCTCTGCATTTTGTATTTTCTGGTAAAGAGGCCAGTTCTGGAAGACTTCTTTCGATATGACCGTGAGCTGGTTGAAGGATAAATCTAAATATGTGAGCCCTGGTAGAAATTTGAGGGCGTGCTCCGGGAGGACGTCCAGCTGGTTGTGCTTCAGGTCCAGGATCTTGAGGTTGGGTGTGTCCTCGAACGCTGTCCATGGTACTGATCGCAGCTTGTTCCCCTGCAGACGGAGCTCGGTGAGGTTCCCCAAACCCTCCAGACCTTTTGAGTTTATAACTGTGATATCGTTAAAGTTCAGCCACAGGTTTTCCACTGCGGGTGTTTTGGAAAAAGCTCCTCTGGGGATTTCAGTGAAGTGGGATTTTTCTATCCGTATTTTGGTCAAATCGTCTGGAAGGTTGTCGGGAATGGCCCCGAAGGCGCTTTCTTCCATACATATGAGTGACCTGTGGAAAAGCGCATTTGATCAACTAAAACTGGTTTTCTTTCATACAAATAACTGGATGTCACTAGATTACGACTAGTAGAGTATTCCTATTCATCTCTTACTTTGTTGGCAAAACTAATCTAGAAATCCCAGAACCGTTTACGGAGACAGATAAGCGCATCAAAAAATAGCAAGACAGCGCCAAATGAAATCCGGTCTTACCTTCCATGACGGTCATCAATACAGCTGCACCCACTTAAACATCGAGCATAACTTCTACATGGTTCAGCTTTTATTAATATTACAACCAGAAGGTAAATCATTGTGTCCATAGTCCGTGACGAAGTCTGAGGTTTGTATGCGTGGTAAAGAGATGCCCATGGCAGCAGACAACAGAAGCCTATTAAACTTAATCCCTGACATGTTTAGGAAGAAGGAACGTCTAATTCTTGGGTAGCAGCTTTGGCATCAGCTCAGCGTACCTGTTTTGTAGGTCAGGGAAAGTACAACTGCAAGGAATTCTATAGAAATTAGCTGTACTCCATAGTACAGAAATGTAATTGTTGATTAGTGTGCAAGCCTATTTTTCTCTAAAGCTACATTGGAACTTTCCCACATTTTGTCACATTAAGATATTAGGGAATATTGGTTGTTATCTTCTTTTATGGAGGGAAAATGACTTTCAGACATTTTTATGAATAAAATGCTGAAAAATGAGGCATTCTTTTCTGTTTGGTCACTTTTCCTCTGATTCCCCTAAATAAAATTTAATCCAACCAACTGCCTATAGATTTCACCAAATAATGAGTAATTTACTTTTAGTATAATTTCACCTGTTCTGTAAAGGCCTCAGAGGTTTGCTTAAGAACATTTGTGAACAAACACCAACATAAAGATCAAGAAATACAATAAAAAGGCCAGGGATAACATTTGGTGAAGTTTAAAGCCAGACTATGTTATAAAATCAATAACAAAAACCTCATGTGCCATCATGAGATGTGGATTATGACCAAAAGAACGAAATCTTTTTAGTAAAAAGTGGTAGCAGCGTGATCTGGGTATGCTTTTCTTCATCAGATCTGATGGAAAAATGTATTCAGGTCATCACTAGAAGGAAACCTGAGGGTCAAGAGTTGGTACATTTTGAACAATGAGAACATACAAGACAGTATAAAAATATGCTGAGCTGAAATATGATAAAAAAAATAATATAATGGTTGTGTTGAGGAGTAACTCACTACTATGAACACACAATATCAGGTAAATATATATAAAAGTTTATTTAATCATCTTTAAATGTGCGGTATGATCGGAATGAAAAGATCTACATTAAATGAGGGTAATGATGCCTCTAGAATGGATACATAGATTGAATGGATACATAGATTTTCTTACATTTCTCATTGCTGGGGAATAAAACTGATTTAACTTCTCATTTCCATCTTATTTACATTGCGTCATAGTTCACTCCTTTCTGTACTTCTCTCCAGCTCCAGCTGCCCTCCACTCACCAGTGTTGAACCATGCCTATGTGTATATCTTCTCTGAACTAATGACAGATATATACAGAGGCACAGAATTAACAGTATACATAAGTGTACATGGTTCAGTCAATATTTACAATTCATACACATACATATATTATGTACAATGGAGTGTGTACCATTGTGTTCCCTTTAAATTAGGTTAGAATAAGAAGGTTTTTTCACTGGGTCATGCAAGTAGCTTCAAATGTTACTTTTTTTTCTTAGACTTTATGATGCAAACATTCTTCTACACGTAAAAGCAAGTCTTGCCAGTAATGGATGTTCGGATGCACAGCAGAGCATCTGCAAGAAGGACAGGCTTTTCCAGAACGTTCCAATTTTTTTCTTCTAAACTGAGATTTCCATTATTGTGCAACGTGCAAGAGTCCTTTGATAGAAGTTGGGCCTCTGTGGCGGTGGAGTCGGTGGCAGTATCCAGCGAGGAGGAACCGGTGGAGGGGAATCCCATGGTGTGGGTGTATGGGAGCGTGTGGGAGGAGGACTGACGTCAGGATGTTGTGTGGGGTGAGAATAGGGATTGTGCTGGGGATATGGATGAGGGTGAAAGTGTGGGCGGTGATGAGAATGGTGCAGATGGACATTGGGCTTCGGATTGCTATGCAGATGCGGATGTGGGTGACTGCACGGAAGATGGCGTGGAGCAGGAGCCAGAGCTGGAGCATGACGTCAGCAGAAGTACTCGTTAGGTTGTCCCTCGATCTTTGCTGTTGACTCGGAGTCCAGGCTGGAGCGGGCTGACAGCAATCTGTTAGACTCCTCTTGATTCAGTCTGTTTAAATACTCACCCTCAAGCCCTTTGGCCTTTGTACCAGGGGACAGTGTTTCAAAAGTCACATATGAGTCTTGAATGTCTTTGGATTTCTTTCCCCAGTACTTTTTAATGCGCCTCTTCAGCGCCCCACAGCACACAATGACAGTGAGGGGGACTGCAATGATACAGGCCACAGTGATCACAATCACATTGATCAGCTTCTGGGTGCCAGTTGCACTAGCTGCTTCATCAGTGGAAAATATCACACACTGTTCTTTCTTGGGAATCAGTCCCTTCACACATACACAGGCAATGTACTTGGTCCTGGGCACCAACCCGTCTATAGTTACACGGGTTTGTCCTGCTCCAACGTTGATCTTTCTCATGTCCCGCTCCCCAAACACAGCATACAGCACACTGAAGGCAGTCGTGTTCTTTGCTTTAGGTGCTCTCCAGTTCAGAGAAATTGTATTGTCTGTGTCACCCACCACCTTCACAGAGCGGACCACCCTGTCTGGGTCCTGCTGTAGGGATGAAGTGTTCGCCGCCAGGTTGCTGAGATTTGTCTTCTCCAGATCCAGTAGTGCATCTGAGTTGGGGGAGGTGGAGGGATCCTGGGTGGCTCCATCAGTTAGGGTGTAGCTGACCTGTTCGGAGTCAGCAGGTAACATGTCAGAATCCATAGCAGCCAAAGCTGATGAGGTGGAAGTTGGAACTACGTATCTGGCCACCAGTTTCTCCTGGTAGGCTGCTTTACCCACTGGGTTTGGCTTCTTGACTTTGACCTTCTTGTCGGTGTTTGTCTGGTTCCCTTCGGGTCTTGGTGGGTTAGAGACAACCAGAGAAATGACAGCCTCTGCATTCCCTGCATAGTTTGATGCCTTGCAGATGAATTTTCCTGAATCGCGGTAGGACACAGCTGGGACGCTGAGGATGGACCAGGTGATTCCTTCTTTAGATGTTTCTTGTTGTACTGTGGTAGAAGAGAGATATTAATATACTTTATTATGCAGTTATGAAAGCAAAACAACATTTTAGAATGGCAAAAATCTAATAGGAACCTGAATCTGAGAGAAGATCTCTGCTAATAAAAAGAAAACAATGCCAGGCAGCTGATTACACAATATTCATTCATCAATTGCCGTCTATGTTGTGTAACTGCCTGTAAAGACGGCAGCTGTCAATCAGACTTACAATCCAACTGGATCTAGTAGTAGCTCTCTGTTTAATTAACAACAAGACCACAGAGTATAAAAATCCTCCCAATGCATGTATAATGCACAGAGACCCTGTGGTGGTAGCTGATATGACTCACATGGTTGCCTGCCCAGGAATACCTGTTGCTGGGCAGCATAAACCAAATGCAAAAGAAAAAGGTATCTATCAGTTCCAAATCAGAAACTGTTCATTGTTTTTACTTCTGAATGGTTTTCTATTGCTTTTTTATGCCCAGCTGGTAGAGAATGGAAAAGCTTTGTGTTGTCTACAGTGCAAACACTATAAGAACATGTAAGATGAAGTAACATGTCAGAATTAATAGAGGCCATGAGTCTTGAATGTCTTTAGATTTCTTTCCCCAGTACTTTAAATGAGCCTTTTCAGTGCCCCACCGTGCACAACGGCACGGTTTCACTTGATTTGATATGAAGTTTGAAATTGGAAATTAAAAGGGCTATTTTTATTGTACCTTAAAATCTGAAATACTTCGATCAAACTTGGACCAGGTTATTCAGATTCATTAAAGCACATTTTGAGATTCATTGCAACTATTGTGATACAGTAAATGTCCGACAACATGTATGAAGCACTGTAGATTAATTGGGGATTTGTAAAGCCTTTACTCTATTTGTAAATTATAGGATCTGTTTTTGTGTATTAGTGGTGAAAATGAAGAGCTCAACCTGGGCATTGTTTATGCCAGAATTGCCGCTGATAAAACTAAAGGCTAGCTAACCTGTTCCATTAAGCATTTGTCCATCAGCCCTGCGCCATGTCAGATCTGGCACCGGTACTCCAATGGTCCCACACCGAAGGAGAACATTGTTCCCAACCGCACTCCGGACTCGTGCCACTGCTGTGTGGATGCGTGGGAGCTGACACTGACGCAGCTCCGCATCGCTGAACAAGACCCCTGAGAAGCTCTCTGGTGCCGAACAGCGGAGTCTTGTGTCAATAAATGCCACGGAAAGTGTGGGGGACTTCTGGAACTGGACCAAGTCATAGAGTCGGCAATCACACACCCAGGGGTTGTCATGGAGACCTGTGGGTGAAGAGAAACAGGCAAAACTTGAGGAGGAGACAGAAAAGTGCAGCTGTGTGCAAAGTGAAAGAGCGGCCTGCAGATGGCTGATTGTGATGCTATGATGATAATCCTGTAAGAGGATTTACATTTAATTCAGAAACTACATAGTTATGATTATGGCAATAATGACAACATAGATGATGATGATGATGATGATGATGATGATGATGATGATGATGATGATGATGTGTAAGATATTGAAACAGTAATGTGTACTAACATTTTGTTGCTCTAATTTCTTTTACGGTCTGTATATATTTGAGTTTTAAGTTTAAACTCTCGGTGCAGATCATGGGCTGTTATGCATACATGTATTTGAAGAAGTATTTTCACCTTTTCATTTAGTAAGCAAACTGATGGTGCCACAAAAGATGTTAAAACAGATGAATGATTCTTAAAAGTGTCTTACTTGTCTATACAAGGTTTGCACCGGCTAAGGTAAAAGTCTAACCTTTTTGTTAGATAGGTGCATTTAAGTGTTACTGCAGTCTTGAAGCAGCATATTTTACAAAATAAATAAATAAATAAATACAGAGAGAGATTATTCTGAATTAAGCAGGATATTTTAAAAATAAATCAAGGTCAGTGTTGAGATTATGTGCCGCTTAAAAATATTTTGTTTGTCCAGCCGCCATCAAAGAGCAACTCTCCATTACACACAGTAGATATAATGAAGTGAGCAACATACACTAAGTTATGTGTGTGTTGGAGGGCAGGCGTGCACATGTGACATGGGAGAGTAGTTTTTTATTATTATTGCGTTGTAACATTTATTTATTTATTTATTTATTTATTTATTTATTTATTTATTTATTTATATCCTTTTTTTTGTATCTTTTAATGGTAGTAAATGAGATCCTACTACTCCAAAAAATGTTATTATGGTTTTTAAATGGGCTGTTCCACCCCAGGACAATCCAGCTCATAAACCTCCTGGCGACGCCCGTGTGTCGCTTCTTACCAAGAATCATCTTGGAGCTCTCGGGGCCCTGCACGGGCTTCGCAGCCAGCCAGTTGGTCAGTACCTCGATCGGCAAGGTCAGCAAACTGTTGCTGGAGAGGTCCAGGTAGGTGAGGTTCTTGATGTAAGTGGTGGCTTCCGCGGGCAGCGAGGTGAGCTGGTTGTTGTGCAAATCAAGAAGTCTGAGGCTGGGCATGTCCATGAGAGACTCCCAGGGAAAGGCAGTGAGGGCATTCCCGTCCAGACGAAGCTCTTCCAGGTTGAACAGTCCCCGAAAGCTTTCCGGGCTCAGAGCCGACAGGGTGTTGAAAGACATCCAGAGGAATTCCAGACTTGAGAGGTAGCTGAAGGCTTCGCTTGGGATTTGCTGGATGGCTGTTTTCTCGATCCGCAGTTTGGATGTGTCAACAGGGAACCCGGCTGGCACGAGAGCTATGTCGGGATCATTGCATATCACGCTTCTGAAAAGGGCAAACCAATATTCATAAATTATATTTGACAGGCAGGATAAAAATGTTTTAGCAAATGTTAATAAAACTGAATGACAACATATAAATTCAGTTACGTGCAAAGGCCACACTCAGGTGAGGTAAGAAAATAAAACAACGTGGATAATATTGTCGAAAAATAATGCAAAGAATGTTTTTAACAGATAATCTTGTGAAAGAGCAAATTTGATTGAGATAAACTCTAATTTTTCACAGTTTGTACACGTGTTCACAGTTCACTTCTATTGATACATCGGTCCTCAGGTTTAGATCTAATCATCCGAAGAGATGCACCCGTGCGCATAACCACGCAGGGTCGTTTACATAGTTTGTTCTGTAGTTTCCTTACCTAGCCTTGGATCCGTCACTCAAGTTATGGTAAAAACAGCTGCACTGCGAAGGGCAGGAGCTCACTGGGGAGGGAAGCTCCAGCGTGGCCACGCAGAGCCCCAGGAGCAGGATGCGGAACATCTTGGCCCACTTTTACGCATACGCAGTGTGCCTGTGCGCCCACTTTGCGCCTCACTCAAATTTAAACAGACTTACTTTTTCTCTCTCATGCAAAGGACTATCGCCTGCATGGCTTTGTTCCACCGCTTTGCTGTCCCATAGTGATCTGACTGCTGTGAGTCCCGAGATAAAAAGGATAGACTGGGATTAGAGGAAGAACTGGCGTTCGTTTCATTTTGATGCGTATAGCATCCCGGAATCTGATAGGCTGCGCGGAGACGTCCCTATTTATCATCAGTGAAAAAAACACTTCCGAAACGGTCATAATCCACTGGGATGGTTTTTTTTCTCCATTGAATTGTTGGCTGTTCATTTCAGCCTTACTGTGACAGCGGAGATGTAAGCGAACATCGCTTTGTTTTACCACAAGGTGGCTCTGCTGTTGAAAGGTTTTTAAAACACATGTATTGGTCCTGCCAAGGGATCTGAAGGCTTTCTTATGACAGTTTTAAGATATGTGTAAATGCATAATATGTATAACAACATTTATGGAAATGTTTTTCATGGAACAATAAAAGATAATCATTAACCCCTTGAAATTTACAAATGTGTGGAAAAGAATGTCAGATCAGAGCGTGTTAAGCTTTAAACTGATGTGATGGATTCATAAAAGATTTTTGAGTAAATGCAGGAATGTGTTGTTAAATCTTTCCCACCACAGTCCTCACCAAAAAAAAGTATTTTCTCCAAATACAGAAAGGCCATCAATAATTATAATTTAATTAAAAAGATAAGCATATGCAAGTATTCTGTTAAAAGTCTTTCAATGAAAAAGTAGGACAGTGTCAGAGGGGAAGCTACATCCAATATTTTCTTTCTTAGCACAACAGACTGTGGATTTCTTACAGCTGGTTGTTACTTTGAGCTAAGAAGAGAGAAAGGAAGATGGCATGTTATATTGGCAGACTTTTTTCATGGAGTCAAAGTTTTGTTTGTTATAAGATATTTTTGTGTTTCACTTTGACTTAGTAAAATTTTATGAAAAGAGTCAAGTTTGAAACTCTGCACATGAACTGATATTGGTATATTTGTGAATAATCCTGAGTCAAACTGACATAAGTTGGAGAATTATGACCCAAATTCTAGCTGAGAGGCTTGTGGAAGAGAAGAGATCGAGCTGCAAACAAAGTAAATTATTAAACTATAAAGGTACTGCGATTGCTGGACAGCAAAACAAACTGTTATTTAGTGACACAAAATTATTTCAAGAAACTCAAAGGGTCCTTTGAACACCCCGAACACAGCCCATACAGCATGTTTTGTAATTTATCAGCATGATGCAGATCTACCATATTCATCAAGAAGCATCACTTTTACCGTTTACAGTAAAATTTGCTAATAGATTACTTGAATAAGGTAATTTAAAAACGTCTTATAGGGTTTGTGCAACTCAACTTAACGGAAACAAGAAAAAGATTTGTTCTACTCTTTTGTATTAGTCTTTGTTTGTATCATGTGATTGTAATATCATGTGACTGAACACTACATATTTCCATCTAAACTTCACCAGCATTTTTTCATGTAATCCTCAGAGCAGCACAATGTCATGTTTGTTTCCCCTCAGCCCATTGGCACAAAAATCTGCAGATGTTTTTTAACAGCTAACAAATTATAAGCTATTTGCTCTACTTTAGGTTTGGGATAATGCTAACACTTTATGCAATTTACATTGTTTTTAACCAGCTATTTTGGAGCCATATTTTAGTCACAGCTACAATGCAACCTATGTTCCTGTCTGCCAGGGTCACAGCAGAGGAGCTTCAGCTTGAATAAAGCTTTGGTTAAAACATCTGTGGGTTCAAAAAATCATTTAGTTTTATCCTCTATCATTGTAAACAAATACGCAGTGGGCTTAATCCCTTAAAGGTCAATGTGTCTGTCAAAAGTTGAAGCTGCACGAAAAGATGGCCGACCATTTCAGAGGTGCCCTGCAAGTCAGATCAAGGATTAAGGAGGATACAAAACTGCATCCCCAGTGCACTCTGTTGCTAGTTCACTGAAATTGCTTTGGGTCAATAAGTGAAAGAGCATGAATACTGTCTTTTTTATTAAAAAAAAAAAAAAAGAAAAAGAAAATACAGTAACACTTTGTGACTATTTTACTGGACTTTTTGAAAGAAAGTAGAGCATATTTGATTTTTTCTTCTATTTTATACATATAATTATATGAAAGCCCCCTTTACTTTGAGTATGATCAGTATTGAGGATCTTGAAGAAGACGCTCGATGTTGGTTACTGGTTTCTCGGCTCTATGTTGTTTGTGTAACTTTTTTGTGGTTTTGTGGTGCAAAGCATTTTGAATTGCCTTGTTGTTAAAGGTGCTATACAAATAACTTTGATTGATTGACTGATACCGCAAAATAAAATTAAGTGCGGTTTTGAAAAGTCACCTAAACCCAACTCATATTAAATACAACTCTTCTGAGAATGTCTATACATCACACTATGTCTACCATGAAACACAGTGGTGGCAGCATCATGCTGTTGTGTTGTGTTTCTTAATCATAAAAAGGGAAGTTGGTCAGAGTAATAACTATGAAGGAAACCTGTTACTGGCAGCAAAAGACTTGAGATGAAGGTTCAGCAGGACAACAATCTAAAACAAAATACAAGCAGAGCTACAACGCAAAAGTTTAGATCAGATTAAAAAAACATTGTTTACAGGCACCCATCTACTCTGACTGAGCTATTTTGCAAAGAATGGGCAAAAATGTCATTGTTCAGTCGTGCAAACCTGATAGACACACATCCAAAAATTTGGCAGCTGTTATTGCAGAGGAAGGATCTGCAAGGCATTGGCTAAGGGAAGTCAAATGCAAATGCTTTCAGAATTGTTGCTCTAAACGTGCATATTTTACTTTAATTGTAGACCGCATCCTCACGGACACCTGTTGAGAACCGCGGACATCAAACCCATTTTCTCAGCTGCAGAGGCTGCATCATCATCATCGGGACAGCAACGCACAAAGGCTTGTTGTGTAACTCGCTGGGGGCTTTATTGTTGCGACGGGAGCAAACGCGCATTAAGCGCTACGGTTATGTTCATTAAGACATTCCTGCGCGGATTGGGGCGACAGACAGAGAGCGAGAGGGAGTGAGAAAGGGGGAGGGTGGGGGGCTTTACATAATAAACTGCATGCTTTTCACGTGAAATGTCCCTTTATAAGCGGACCCTGTACAGTCACATCGAGGCGAACTGTAAATGAGTGGACTGAGCGGAGAGGAAACATACAGCGTCAAATCGCAGCCAGGATGGTCACGTCGTACCCTTTGCCGGAGGGTTTCTCCGAGTTTGATGTGTTTTCGCTGGGATCTTGTCTGCTGGTGGAGGGTGAGTGTTTTCTCTGGGAATCCGTCCAGACATCAAAAGTGCCCTCGATGCTCCACATTTACCTAGGCGAGAACCTGTCACCTCTCGGACACTGATCCCATACAATATCAGCGCGTTATTTCTGTCATTTCTGAATACTACATCCTCTGGTGGTGTGTAAACAAACAAATGGATGCAATCATCTGACATGGTGCCGTTGTTTGCCTGTGTCGTAATAACCGACGATGTGCGCACTGGCTGTAATACATAAGGCTGTAAACATTTCTTTTCCGCTCTGCCAAAAGGTCTGCTGGGCTTCCTTCTAAACGCGGTGACAATCGTGGCTTTCCTCAAAGTGAGAGAGCTAAGGACCCCCAGTAATTTCCTGGTGTTCAGTTTAGCCATGGCTGACATCGGCATCTGCATGAATGCCACCATCGCAGCTTTTTCCAGCTTTCTGAGGTAAGTTATGCAAGCATTGTTTTCATAATTGCAAGGGTTGGGCCTCTTGTGGCTACATGGGAAGCGGTCAAATGAGAAAACAATGCTGATTAAAATTAGGAGCTGAGAGAGTTGTCGGTAGTCTTCCTCCTGAGATCAGATAGATAGATAGATAGATAGATAGATAGATAGATAGATAGATAGATAGATAGATAGATAGATAGATAGATAGATAGATAGATAGATAGATAGATAGATAGATAGATAGATAGATAGATAGATAGATAGATAGATAGATAGATAGATAGATAGATAGATAGATAGATAGATAGATAGATAGATCAGCCTACAAACTACCATTTGTTAAAGCCCTAAGAAAAAAAAGTTTGTTTTCAAACAATATCAACTGAGTTATTAGCTTGTCTTATGTACAGAGCCATTTCATTCCAGAGCATTGGAGCCACAAGAGTTCAATCCCATCTCAATTTCCTCCTTGGTTTAGGAAACACCTGCAGCATCTGGTCAGCTGGCCTGAAGGGAAATGCAGCATAGGACTGCAGCCGGCTGGACAAATATGCTGATTTTATGACTTTAAGAGACTTTAAAACAAATAAAAGAATGATAAAATTGACCCTGAAATAAAAAAAAACTTAAATAAAATTTTTGCCAGTGCAAAAATTGTAACACAGGAGTGAAGTCTCATTGCTCCTCTGTCAAAAATCATACCACCAGTTTGGACTAGATGAAGGTGTGACAGGGTGAACTGAATATGTCTATTAAAGAGAATTGCAATAATCCAGCCAAGAGACGATGAAAGCATGGATTAATGACTCCAAATCCATGCTGGAAAAAGAAGAGGTTTAATCTTTGAGAGAGAAGCTGTGCATTTAGTGATTAATGTTACAACACGTCTAAGAAGTCTATTTTCTTAATACAATAACAACATGAAGACAAAAGGAAACTACAAGTAACTCAGACTTTGAAGTTTAAAGGTTCAGTGGCTCAGATAGGGTAGACTCTAAATGCAACAGCTCTCACATGGGTTGTTCTTGAATTAATGCTGGCAATAAAGACCTTAGGAAATATCATCTGCAATTCTTTTTGGGATTATAAGAAAAAAACTTTGCCTTTTGGTAATTAGCTACACACTATGTTTGGCGAACAGCAAACACTGCATGTCACCACAACCATGAAGCATGGTTGTGTCACCATCATGTTCTGGGGATATTTCTCAGCAGCTGGCCCCGCAAGGCTTGAAAAGGAAAAGGAAAATCAATGGAGAAAAATATTGCTTTATTCTTTGATTCAGTCTGTCTGAGCTACAACTTAGGAAGGGAGTTATTTTTCCAGAAAAACACTGACTCCTTCCAAGCAGAAGCAACAATCTAAACAGCAACAGTTGTTTTGAATGGCCAAGTCAAAGGTCAATTTTGTTGATAATTTGTAGCTGAACCTGAAAACAGATATTTACCATAACCCCTGAGCAACTTAAAACAAATTCATCCATTTTGTAGCAAGAAAAAATAAATTTATCACTTCCCTGATGCTTTATATTAACTTATTTGATATTATTTTGTAATTATCTGTTTTCATTTTTTCAAATTCTTGTCAAAAAAACAACAACAAATAATTCTGACCATGAGTGTAAAACCTCCAGAGAAGGGAAAACCTTGGATGAGATTCAAATGAATTGACATGCATTCCAGTTCAATGAAAACAAAGCAGTCAAGTTCAGTTTAACAAGCCACTTGGCAGAGATGGGTAGTAACTCATTTATTCAGTTTCATTTCATGGACTAACTCTTTGAACAAAATGTTCTTCCAGCTATAGTTGCTGCACCAAGCTTTTTACCTCTACTTGGGTAATAGTATTTTGAGGTTACATTTCTCTTACCTTGAGTAACTTCACAAAATGAGAAACAAAGATGTTCTAATCAAGAAGTGCATTTGATACAAAGCAAACCATCAATATTCATATTAAAGTTGAGACTTTTTGTGTGATCGCAAGTTTTATTAATACATTATTCTCTATCTGCTTAGCTTGCTGTCTCAATAGCAAGTCGATATGCAGTGATGTATATACTCTTCTATGAACATTGCCTTCTTTAACCACTGGTTTCAAAAACTGTATGCTTTAAAAACAACTTGTTGGAAATGTTTGTTTTCTTTTTTGCCTGCCTGAATTAATTGGTGCTGTTTATTTCTAGTCATTCTTTATTTCATTTTTATACCAGAATTGTTACTTTTTCTGCCTGGTTATATTATTTTATAAATTAAATCAGATGTTATGTTCAAAGAGTTAATCAATACTTGAGTCACCTTTTTTATCAAATGTTTTTATTCTTACATAAATAATTCCTTGATGGCTTTTTCTTCATATCTGGAAGTAGTGCTACTATTACTTAAGTACAATTTTTGGGTACACTACCAGCCTCTGCCAAGTGTTAAAAAGTTATCAGTGTAGGAAAGCCATGCAGGCTGCACTTAGTCATTGATTGAAGCAATCACCCCCACTGAGCAAACATGTGTAAACTGCCTCATAGCAATTATTATTATGGAAGAAAAATTCCTCCATACAACTAAAAAGATAAATGCTTAGCCAGTAGTGCATTTCTATATTAAAAAAAAATGGTATTGTCTATGGCTTTGTCAGTAAAAGAGACATAGCTAAACACAGAAGAACAAAGTGTAACATTCACAGATGCAGTCAGAAGTTAATGAAAGTAATACCCCAGAGTCTGGCAATCCAGCCTTAATGTCTTAAAATATATTTTTCTTAATTCCTTCCTATGTTTTTCAGGTCAAAGCTGTGAATCAGGCCAACGATTACCAATGTGCACAGAGTAGATGCATAGCAAGTGAGAATTCCTTAACTTTGCCACAGTTTTAAAAGCCTTATTTATGCTTTCAAAAGCTTTCTTAAGCCTTAGTAAGGTTTTCAAAAGCAACCCCAGTTTCAGTAATGTGAGATCAAGCTTAATATAGCCATACGTGGCACATCTTCTTGCTATAAATTCAAGCTTTCATAACAACTTCACCTCTTCCATGCAGGTACTGGCCTTATGGCTCAGACGGCTGCCAGACTCATGGTTTTCAGGGCTTCATGACAGCTCTTGCCAGCCTTCACTTCATAGCAGCTATCGCTTGGGACAGATACCATCAATACTGTACGAGTAAGTTGACTCCTGGAGGTAATGATCAGTGTCAAAACCTCACCCATTTCTTCTCCTGTCCTGCACAGAGTTAAACAGAGCTTTGGGATGATAGCTTGAAATTTGCCTCAGATTGCTGTTGATAACCATGATGGTAAAGAAGCAGAAAGTTTGTTGTGATAAATGGGAGCATAGACAAAGAAACAAGCTGCCTTGTTCTTCTCTAAAATGTGATATATTTCACACGAGGATGGCTATCATTTTTTTACCTATATCAGTTAGTTCCTCTGCTATAACCATAGTCTCTAAAAACAGTAGCCAATCAAGGGCAGTTTAAAAAGCTCAAGTCTTAAAGCATTCACGGGTATGATGAAAACAGACAAACTGAATCTTTCTTTATCCAGGGACAAAGCTGCAGTGGAGCACCGCCATCTCTCTGGCTGTATTTATCTGGATGTTTGCCGCCTTCTGGGCAGCCATGCCCCTCATCGGCTGGGGAGAGTATGATTATGAGCCTCTCAGGACTTGCTGCACACTGGATTACAGTAAAGGAGACAGGTGCTGCTCATGCACAACCTTTTTGTCAATTTTCTGAAGAGAAATATGCCTCGACTGTTTTTTAACATGATGTACATTTAAGCAAAGACAGACTTGAAGTTTTGTATAATGAAAGTGTGGAATGGCTTAATAAGTTTTCCATCAATGATAATATAGATACATACTGTAGATGACATTGAAATGTATTATTACATCACACGGAAGTCTTTATTTCCTTGGCTGATATTGATTCCTCTTTCAACAGGAACTATGTTTCATACTTGATCCCTATGAGCATTTTCAACATGGGCATTCAGGTGTTTGTTGTTCTGTCTTCCTACCAGTCCATCGCACAAAGATTCAAAAAGACTGGGAACCCCAGGGTAAGTAATGTTATAAAACATGATCCACCTGTGTTATTAGAACGTGGAGTCTTCAGTGAGAATTTCACATGCTCTGCAAGAGAAAGGATGGGAACATACACACAGAAATTCCACATTTAAAAGGCTAGGCCAGGATTTTAGAAGTTAGATTCTGTTAAAAGGTAATTAGCTGCAAACATATTTTACCTTTATAGTTGTAACTGATGGGTAAATAACTTTGAATTAGCTGTAATGGATGTATACCACCCATTAAAGCTACTCCAGTGTGCAAAAACATCCTAGAGGTTTATGATTTCTGATGTTTGTTTATTTTTTTGTTTTTTTTATAGAGCATTTTTAGCACATTTTTTACATGTTTTTTAATTTATATTAGATGGTTACACTAACCATCTAATATAAAATGCTTTACATTTAAATGCTTTAAATGTAAAGCATGTAAAGAAATGCTTTACATGTTCCTTTCTCAGTTAATGTTTCACACAGGAAAATTGTTGTTGGAGCCCGATCTCCTACATCTATTTACCTTGTCATCATCAGCTTCTGTGTAAATAATTACTCATTACAAATGTGATAATCAAATTAAGGTTGACAAAATAACATTCACATAAACCACCTCTGATGCCTTTGAGATTGGAATTGATGTTCTTGGCTTCCTTTGGATTAGCTGTTAGCTTCATGCCCAACTAATCTGGATTTATTCTAAGTAAGGAAGAATGTAATCTACCACAACTAAAATATTACTCAAGAAATCTATCTTCATCAGCACAGACAATAAGGTTTTATTTAGAGAAGAAAGAGCATCAATCCAAAAGTCAGTTTGCAAGTAATGAAACAATAGCAACTGCTAAGTAAATCTTCACAAACAGACACTATAGAGCTTATGTCTATGCTCTGAAAAGAAATCAGAATAATCCTCGATGTCATGCATTTTCCTCACATGGACTCTAGTCAGAGTAACTAAGCACACTACAAAAGGCAAGCAGTGTAACATATAAGGGTTGTTGCCTCAGGGGGAGATCAGGGCTTCACTGACACAAACTCTGAATATACCAAGTTGAGTAGAAGAGATCTGCAGGGGTTGAATCAGGTTGCCCCAGGTTATGTTGCATAAACCCGTTACTCACAGTTGCCTGAACTTGCAGCGGACATTCTCATTGCAATGTGCTAGGAGTAAAATTAAGCAAAGTAATTTTTCATCACACGCTTACTATTGTAAATTAACTTGCAACGATGACTATGGCATAGGTGTCACAAGGTTCAAAAGTTCACAGGTTTCTAATTCATCCATACAGGGAAGAGAAACTTATTTTGAAATGCCAAATGTAACTTTAAATCACGGAACTTTATTAAAGTCTCATGTTGGGAATTTTTCACTGTGAAAAAATGCATTCAATGAAGCAAAAAGCTTCATTAGAACCATTAGATAAAGTGAAGTTGAGAATAACATCTCCATTGACTCTAGTATTACTTACAGCAATCTGTCCCTTCAGTCATTGGCTTTTTCTGATTTGTTTGGTATAATGATCTTATGACATACTTTTGTTCTCTCAGACATTATTCCAGGCATGTGATTATTCCAGCCTGCTAGAAGGAAAATCTCATGATGAATAGCATTCTTGTCTACATCCCCGACCCCCAGCCCCTCTGTCCAAATGGCTAACAAATCACTCTTCAACTGAAGTTTTGAGTTCTCCATTTTTATGCTTTTGTTACTATTGACCTGCAGTTTAACCCCAACACTCCTCTGAAGACTTTGCTATTCTGCTGGGGGCCCTACGGTGTTCTGGCTTTCTATGCTGCTGTGGAGAATGCAACCCTTGTTTCACCAAAGCTGAGGATGGTAAGGATAGTAAGCAGTGTGGTAGTGCATAAATGTATGAGCTGTTTTGTATTTCAAATGGGATGTACTCACAAGGTAGTCTTTTAATCCGAAAGATCATAGCTCTAATTCAGGGGACTTGATGAGCCTTTTTTTTAACCCTGAAACTTTTTTAGAGCCACAAAAATTGCCTGACCTTTTGAAAAGCCTAACCCTTTTTTGCAGAAAGAGGATGAATAAATTTTTAAGGGGATGTTGATGTTTGGGAGAAAACAAAATATTTATAGTTTTCAACCTGGAGACAAGGAAAATAGAATGAAAAATATAATGCTAGTACATTCAGTTTCATTCTGTTGTGGAAATTCAGTGCCGTTATTCGATGAAAAAACTGAAACATTGTTAAAATTTGCATTTGTTTTTGTATTCAAAAGATTAGTTTTCTCCAATGTTATTAAGACCGAGATCCAAAGAGCCACCTGAAACCTAATCTATGGAATCTGAGTTAATTTATTTTTTTTTCTTCACCAAGTATTTCTTCATCTAAAGCAGGAATGTCAAACTCCAGCCCTCAAGGGCCGGTGTCCTGCAACCTTTAGACGTGCCTCTGCTGCACCACCTGAACAGAATAATTAGGTCATTAGCAAGGCTCTGGAGAACTGATCTACACAAGGAGGAGGTAATTAAGCCATTTCATTCCAGCGTTTTGTACCTGTGGCACATCTAAAAACTGGACAGCGACCCTTGAGGACTGGAGTTTGACACCTGTGATCTAAAGCATCTATGAAATCCAAGCAATTAAACTTTTTTGTACATATGTACAACAAATTACCACATGACATCTTTTCAACTCTGACCTTCATGTACCGTTTGTCTCCACAGATCGCTCCTATCCTGGCTAAGACCTCTCCCACCTTTAATCCTCTTCTGTACGCTCTGGGAAATGAGAACTACAGAGGAGGCATTTGGCAGCTTCTAACAGGGGAAAGGATCGCTGTGCCTCAAATTGAAAATAAGTCCAAATAAACTGCTTGCTATTGTAGATGTTTCTGTCTGTGGGAGTCTGTACTGTACAATGTGTCGTAAGCAGTGTGAACGTCTGCCTCTTGTACGCTTTACATTTGCTCTGGATTTGCTCCTGCATCACCTCTGCCACTGTGCTTATGTGAAGCTGGAAATATTCTAAAAATATATCATCATATATCATGTTATTTTTCATTGTCCCATATAGGATACAGGAAAACAGCGAATGTGTCTCATTTTGTATCATAAAGTTTGTGTTTTATTGGTTTAATTTAATTTCAACAGTTCATACATGGCTTTAATTTTACCTCATTCTATTTATTTTTGGTACGAGTTTCACCCAAATGTTCAAAATGTAGTTGTTGGACAACAAAATAAAAAAAAAAATACAGTTAAGCAAAGCATAGTTACAAACCCCTTTGTGCAAAACAGATTACCAATGTGCATCACTTACCAAAAACAACATAAATAAGCAATCATTTCAGCACTAACACTCGTTCTGGAACTTTTCTTTATTGTGGAAGAACTACTATGTTGGAAAAAAAAAAGATCAAGTTGTCTGTGGCCAAGAAGGAAATCCCCCCAAAATAATCTAATTTTAGTTAAATAAGTTTTATCTTGACGTCAGGGGTCCTAAAGTGACGCAAGACGGTAATTTTGTTGTTGCTGTTGTTGTTTTTTTAAATGTGAACGAGTGCAAAAGCCACATCCATTTCCTTCTGCTCTTCGACTGATCTCTGTATTCTGGGTGAAAATGCAATAGTCCTCTGAACAAAATGTCAATTTTTCAATACCTACACACACATGCACATCCACGCCCACACATTCAGAGATAAGATCAGAAATTATTAAGAACCATTAGATTAACTGGGAAGGCATCTTATTTTGACATTCACATACTTATTTTAAAGACAGATTTCAGTCAAGCAGCAAAATCAGTTTGAAAGAATGTGTTACATTAGCTGAGCCATTGTATTGTTACACATTATACCTAATGATTGTTCTTTTGTGCTTTAATGTTCTCCAGTGTCACCCGATTAATTTCCGTGTTTACCATTTTGAACTTCAAACATCAATAAATAGCTTTTTTTCACTTTTGTTTCTGCACACAAATTCTAGTTTACAAAGTCGTCCAAGTGCAATTTTATAAAAACACATTGTTATTTACTGGTTATTACATAATCAAAATTCATACAGTAGGTTTTAAAAACCAAGTATTCAGATCGTTTCGATATATTCAGTGTTACAGTTCAGTAAATACGTCAATGGAAGTCAATGACCTTGAATAAAAGTTGGATATTTTTTAACATAAATACATTTTAATTTTTTAATACTTTATTAATACTTTGTGTTGTACATGCAATTGGTGACCAAAAACAAATATTGAACAGTCCAACAGACCCATTCAGACAATAAAGTCACATCTTATGAAATCTTTACTTATTGTATTACTTTGATGTGCACCTGATGATCAAAGCAGACATTGATAACAATCTGTAAGATGGGATTTGAATGTACACTGGATGTTGTCTGTACAAAATGCTCTAATAAAGTACTGCAGTCACTGGCAAAAAGGAAACATTTTGTGTTTTATGTTTATAGATGAATAATTATTTCTAAGGTTCTATTTCTCTTGTTATACAGTTGAGGTGTATCTAACAACAATTCACTACTAAGATAAAAATAGGTTTGCTCCAGTATTGTATATTTGTATGGGTGCACAAGTCAGTGTGGGTCATTAAGTTATGGATTTAAGAACAATTGATACTAGTAAGGTGAATGTTTTTGAAACTGTTCGTGTTTTCATTGTCCCCTTTTTAAGTGGCTTAGAGGTGCTTGTGTATTCAAATAAGGGTTCACAATGAGTTTGAGTCTTAAAATTTCAGACTTAAAAAACAATACATTGATTTTACTCAAGTAATATAAATGTGTTTTGTGTAACTTTTAAGTTAAAACCAAACTCTTCTCTCAAAATCATAAGAACATGCCATGGAAGTAAAAATGCTTTGAGATATGATGCAAAGGTTGCAAAAGGTCACAAGTCTTCTTTCCTGATGAAAAAGCCGAACTAGAACTAGCAGCTGGAAAAAATGTTGCTTATGGTTCAGTAAAATAAAAGCCACAAAGATCTATCTGTAGAATATATCCAGTATGCATTTACCACCTAACAAGAAGGAACATTCTTTTTAAATATTCAAACTAGTTTTATTTTGCGTATTTTAAGAGATTTTATGGAACAAGTGGCCTTTACTCATTAGCAAGTGAACTGGAAGAAGGGCAGAGAGAGAAGGGAAAGAAATGCAGCAAATATCCTGAAGCTGAGAGTCAAACTCAGAGCAGCTGCTTTGAGGTCTGTAGTTTCCATATATGGCGCTCCTGATCTACCGCTGTGTCTCTTGGCACCCTGGTTTTATTTTGTTCTTCTCCATATATTCTGACTTCCAAATCAATTCACTGTTAGTTGGTGAGAGAGGACTTTGACCACATCAACCTGAAGTGTTAAGTGTCACTATTCACTGGAGTTTCAGGGATTCGAACAACATTATGCAAGCAATATCAATAATAATAAAAGACCAGCAATATCAGTTTATTTTTAAAGGCATGCATACTCTATTATATGAAATTTTAAAAAACATGCAAATGAGAAAAAAACTGAACAAATTAGTGTTGTTGTTTTTTTTTTACAAACTCTAAACTCTAGTTATACAATGAGTTAAGATTTTAAAACTAGACACTTTATTAAGTTATTAATAAAATTAATAAAAATCTAATTTAAGGAGATTATTAGTAGCTAATATTAATGTGTCGTCATAGATGATGCGCAGAGATTAATTATTTAAAACATACAGGCTTAACATTTTACATCACATAACTGCTGGATTATGTTATACTTTGAATCCGAATGTCTGGCGGGAGAGCAGGGTTTGCTTTTTTCATCCGCTTTCCCTCTCTTACAATCAAACATATTCAGGTACTTAGAGTTCACTGAGGATTATGTCTGGTCAACCAATGAAGTTTTCATATGGGCTTTTTGAGAGGATTACATAGCAATATGAGCACAGGGTGCAGCAGAAATAGAGAATCTGAGGGAGGGAGGACTGTTCGAGAAGAAAAATGAAGCAGCATGAATGAGAGCCATTTTCTGGGCAATGAGCAGAGAAAACAGCATTCCATCACCAGCCCAATCAATGTGGAGGTGATGTTGTGGTATTAGCATAGATTGCATTGTGTTATTGATATTGTTTTGCTTGTCAAATACCATATCAGAGTAAGCCAGCTCTGCCATTAAACAGCACGATAATGAAATAATTTGTTGCATATGCTGAAAATCACATTTCCCCCAAACTGCAATGGACCTTGTTACTTTACAATAAAGAAAAAAAAAAAGTTTTTAAACTGAGTTGCAAAATCTTTTTTGAAAAAGATCGGATTTTTTCTGGAACACCTTGTGACAGGCTTGAAACGGTCATGATGAAATGAGGTGAAATGTCAAACTGGCGCCTCAGGTTTACCAAAGTCTATTTCTGTGAAAGGGACTGTTTGATGTGAAGCTGATTATATAACAGCAGATACTTGCACAGCCATTCAGTATCTCTTGCAAAGCAGCCACAGAAAAATCAATTCTAAAGCTGAGCACAGCTGATCCCAAGTCAATCCATAGAATCTGAGAAGTCCCACTAGTTTGATGTATACAGTGAGTACGTTATCTTAATGTATCATATTATATTAATTTTACTGAAAAGCATTCCAAAATCTGTGGACTTTGAGCTAGCATTTTTTTTTACCCCTCCAGGGGGTCTTTTGTGGGCTCTAGTGTCCCTTATATGACAGTAGGCTGACAGGAAACGGGGAAGGAGAGGGGGAAGACATTCGGCAAATATCGTCGGGTCCGGGAGTCGAACCCGCGATGGCCACGTCGAGGACTCAAGGCCTCCAAATATGGGTCGCGCTAACCACTACGCCACCGCGGCACGCCCCTAGCATTTTTGATTCTGCTTGCAAAATTGCATTTTTTTTTTGGATGTACCAAGCAATATTCTAATCCTCTCTCTTTAAAACTGTTCAGTTAAACATCCCAGGCCATTAAAACCAACCAAACACTGTGATCCCTCGGCTAGTCAGTTAATATTTGATGTCATGTCCATGCTGCATGTTGGCTGCTGTAGGTTGGGGATTTTTGCCTGGCTGCTAGAAATTAATACTTTGGCAAATGCTCATGATTACATGGTTATCTTGAACAAGCTTCAAATCACATCAGGGCAGATTCATTAAAACTAAAAACCGAAAAGTAAAAATAAAAATCTAAGAGAGGGCTGAATGCATTTGTTTATCTGTCTCGTTTCTGAGTGCATGCGTGCATGTGTTTGAGATACAAAGAGATTAAGTCCAGCGCAGCCTCCTGGGTGAACCAGCAGCCAATGCTGGAGTTTGGACCTTCATGGCTCTGCCTGTAAGCTTTCCAGCTACAGTATGTTCACCAAGGGAAACAAATGTGATTATCAAAGCTGCTCGCCATCTGACGTAACATTTAGTCTAAAAATAAAACAGAAACCTGTTGAGCCTCCTTTTGGTTTGAATCCCAGGATTTATTAGCCAGGTCTTAACTTGTGTACGTCACACAAAATTTTATGAGGGGAAAACAATGATCTGAATTGTGGTTTGTTTTTGTGGATGCCAACAAATGTAGTTGGGGGAAGTTTCTGGCTTATTCCTTTCTGCTACCGCTTTTTATAAGTTTACCATTTTCCAAACACTGTCCACTGATCTGAATAGGACAGAGGAAGGATAGTGTGTGAGAAAGCATCCGCATCATGAAATCTAATTTTGTCACAAAGGCAAAATAGTTTCCAGGCCCACTTAGAATGAGTTGATTATAGTTTAGAACACACTCATTTTGCTCAAAGCAGTAGGAAGTTTCAGGGGTTCAGGTCAAATGCTAACGTTTTATTCTGATATTTTAGATATCAGTGAGTAATAAGGCATGAGGTCAATGTCTATAACAATGTTACATGTGTGTTTGCTTTGCACTATGATAGACTTGTGACCTGTCCAGCAAAAACGTACCCACTGACCAACGGAAATAAGCACCAGACGACAGAAAGCCTCCCACTCTCCATCCATACCCCTCACTATGCCACATCACTCAACTCTGCATGCTTTACTCAACGAATAAAAACTGAATAACTTGATGACTGGAAATTAAAGGGGTATGAGGACATCTGGTGGCTGAACAATAACATAGTTTATTTTATCAAGTGGAACTGCAAGATAACAAAATAGGTGTTGAAACCTATTTGTTTACTCCTTGGTGTGGCAGAAAATATGTGCACACAAATCTCTGCTTCAACAACTTTTGCTTCAAACGAGGCTGATGCTAAATTGAATGAATGTATGGAAACTGAATAATTCCTAGATTGTATTGATGCAAACATTTTTCTTGTACATCGTCTTCTCTATTATAACCTACTCAGCTGCACAATAATGTTTTAAACATGTGCTTGTTATTTTTTTTAATAGCACACTCAGATCATTGAAATGATAGCATAGTATTATTTTACTTATGTTGTAAATTTGAGCCTTAAGATGCAGTGTTTTATTCTTATTTTTCATTTTCTTTTACCTTTGTCTGAATAGTCACTTATCTTAATGAGCTGCTGTGACACCCACATTTCCCCAATAAAGTATATTTCTATTCTATCCCATTCTATGCTGTTTTTGCCATTATGATAAGAAAATGCTCCTGCCTCTCTTTATCTGGTTTCCATGGCTTTATGTACATAATTCACCTCTCACATTTATATGATATGTTTGAATGTCTTCATGTTATCAGTCCTAACCTGTGCCTTTCTTGTCCAATGACATTAACAAAAAGAGCAACAAATGATTCAAAATTGACTATGAAGGTGAGTTATTTATGAATGAAAAGCATCTGTGAACATCATTCTTTTTCAATTCTTGTCACAGGGTATGGACCATTCCAACACATGAATATGATTTGGCCTAAACTATTTCACTTTATCTATGTCTCTGTGTTAATGTTGTTTAAGTTGCTGGAATGTTTTCTACTAGGATTGTTTCTCTTGATCTGTCTGTCATCACCTGTCATCTCAGGATTTCTTTCTTCTCTCTAATAAAGGACTAATTCAGTGTACACAAATTGTCTAATCAACACGTTCCTCCACCCAATGAAACGCTCTCATCTGACAAAAGTCTTTCTTGTGTGACCAGTAAGTTTAGATGGATTGAATAGTGCTGCAGAGAAGTTCAAAGCTAAGGATAGTATTTTAGGATTTAATGGTGCTTTAAACTCGACAGCTTTAATCAGTCTACTGAGCTCCTTTGTCTTCAAGATACTGTTTTTCCCCAATGTTCTCTAACCAATCTCTGAAGCCTCCGAAGTACAACTGGATTCATAGTGAGACTAAATTTACTAATAAGTGACTCCTGCAATGGATTTAAAGTATTTTAATTAAGCAAATAAAGTCATTTCCTATCCAAAAAGTCAACCCCAAAAACGGAGGCCGTAAATGTTTGCAAAATCCGTCACTAAGTGCCCGTACCAAAACTCTGAAGAGAATCATACAAAAAAAGATTCGGCAACAGCTGCATAGCCCTGTTTGTGTCAGTAGATGGCAGTGTAGAAAAGCATTTAAACTCGTCCGTGAGCGGTGTATTCAAGAATATACATACATACATACATACATACATACATGCATACATACATACATACATACATACATACATACATACATACATACATCCATGCATGCATGCATGCATGCATGCATGGATGGATGGATGGATGGATGGATGGATGGATGGATGGATGGATGGATGGATGGATGGATGGAAAACAGTGTTTTGTGCATCTTATATTACGCATGAACATCAGAAAAGAAAATATATTATTTCATTAGTTGGAGCGGTTATTTTATTTGTTTATTATATTCTTTTACCTTTATGTTATTTCATGTTGAACCTCTTTGACTCACCCCAGCTCTCTTCCCTAAACGATTTCAAGTTTGCATATTTCTGTTTCAAACAAAGGCTATAATTTTTTAGACCATGAACACCACGCTGCTACTTTTCTGGAGCTAACAATAGCGTGTTCTTACCAAATATGAGGATTTCTGGTATGTTGAAAACAAAATATCCTAAGGAAGATTAAGATATTTGAACTTTAGCATCATATCTAATTCAACTCCTAAAATTCTGCTGTGGCTTTTGGTTCGGTTATCTTAAAATGAACCCCGTAGCCAACACCTTAGAAAACGTTCTGTTAGGGCCTTTGCGAAAGTCGCAGACTAAAACTGGCTTTTCGAGAAAAGTACGTGTTAAAAGGCGGTCAAGAAGAATGTGCAAGATTTAAATAATTACATTTTCAGATGTGGGGAGATATTTGTTTGGTCACAATTCACAAAAGGAAAAAAAATCCAAGAGTTTATAGTTGTTTTTTTATTTATTTATTTTTTTTGTATAAAATTATGACAGGCTGATGCCCTTAGTGGGTTCTGCACAAACTGAAATCCTTCCTGTCCGGCATTAGAACGGGAGAAGAAAAAGATAACTTTGGAGCTGTCCACTTGCGTGTGGTGCTGAAAAGATACGTTTCCGTAATTAATTTGTGTACATTTCGCTTACGTTTTGTTGTTATATTCCTCACTACAAGCTTGTTTTTATCTCCTAGATATCCATTCTAAGTTGCCTCAAAAATAAATTCTGTTTGCTGCTGTATAAGATGTTTTAACTTCTTAACGAAAAAAATAAGAAAAACAAAGGCTCCTGAAAAAGCATCTGCAGCTCTGCTTTGATGCGACTGACTGGACAGCAGTGCGCACTCGGGATTTTGTGTTTAATTAGCATAAAAGATCTGCTGGAGAGCAGCAGGACGGTGCGTCACAGCCATGGACCAAGATGGGAGGGGGCGGGGGGATACCTATGGGAGTCAACAAGCAGCTGTGTGTATTCTTTCCATCAGCCGACAAAACCCGAACCCGGATGATGTGAAATAATGACTTAGCTCAGCGTGTTACAGGTGGCTGGAGGCAGCTGGGTGCGACCGGGAGCCGACGGGACGCAGCAGAAAAAACGGACCGCCGATAGAGCCGCTGCGCTCCGGATGAAACCCTCAACTTGTGAGTCTTGGAGTCCGGAACCCGCGCGTCACCTGACGGGATGTGAGGCTATGAAGCAACAAGAGGGAATGGTGATAAAACGAGTCCAAGTCACGGAAGTGGAAGAAGGCGTCCAAGGAAAGGACAGCGCAAGGGACGGAGAAGAGGTAAAGGAGCGGAAAGTTATTCAGTTCATCGGGGAAGCAGAGGCAGAGCAGATGTGCGTAATTCTGTAAAACAAACTCGGGGAGAAGAATTTATACATCAAAAAAGAGAAGAAAAAAACATGGAGCCAGAGGGGATCACAGCGGAGCAAGCTACTAATGTGGCACAATCTGCCGCCTCCAAACTGTCCCAGATGGGCGAAAGAACTAAACAGCTGGGCAACGTTATCCAAGACCCAGAACGACAGAAACGCATAATTCTCATAATAGTGTGTGTTGCACTTTTATTAGACAACATGCTTTACATGGTAATTGTGCCAATTATACCCGATTATCTGGAGGGGCTACAGAAAGCAGCGGATCAGGAACAGTCAGCTGCTGCGCCGCACTCCAACTCCACCAACAGCACCATCCACAGAGCGGCCGAGGGGAACTTCGACCTCCAGATAGGCGTCCTGTTTGCCTCCAAGGCCATCCTGCAGCTTCTGGTGAACCCGCTGAGCGGCACCTTCATAGACAGGGTGGGCTATGACATCCCACTGTTCATTGGGCTCAACATAATGTTCCTCTCCACCCTGACTTTCGCCTTCGCCGAGAACTACGCGACCCTGTTCCTGGCGCGCAGCATCCAGGGCCTCGGCTCGGCTTTCGCGGACACCTCAGGGATAGCTCTCATCGCGGACAAGTTCACGGAGGAGTCCGAGCGAAGCAAAGCCCTGGGCATAGCCTTGGCTTTCATCTCTTTCGGAAGTTTGGTTGCACCCCCCTTCGGAGGGGTCCTGTATGAATTTGCGGGAAAGCAGGCGCCTTTTCTGATCCTGGCCTGCATCTGCTTCACTGATGGAGTCCTGTGTCTGACTGTGCTCAAGCCCTTCTCTAACAGGGAGAGGGAAAACATGCCCGTGGGCACCCCGATCTATAAGCTGATGATTGACCCATACATAGCTGTGGTGGCGGGAGCTCTGATCGTCTGCAACATACCTCTCGCCTTCCTGGAGCCAACCATCGCAAACTGGATGGAGGAAAACATGAATGCCAGCGAGTGGGAGATCGGCATGACTTGGTTCCCTGCGTTCTTCCCGCATGTGTTAGGGGTGTATCTCACTGTGAAACTTGCAGCCAAGTACCCTCACCTGCAGTGGTTCTACGGGGCCATAGGCATGGTGTTCATAGGGGCCAGTTCCTGCACGGTGCCGGCCTGCAAGAACTTCGGGCAGCTCATGATCCCGCTGTGCGGCATTTGCTTCGGCATTGCCTTCGTGGACACGGCGCTCCTGCCTACGCTGGGCTTCCTCGTAGATGTGCGCCACGTCTCAGTGTACGGCAGCGTGTACGCCATAGCGGACATCTCCTACTGCGTTGCCTACGCCTTGGGGCCCATCGTAGCCGGTCAGATCGTGCACAACTTGGGCTTCGTTCAGCTAAACTTGGGCATGGGGCTCGCCAACGTCCTTTACGCGCCGGCGCTGCTTCTGCTGAAGAACGTGACGCAGATGAAGCCTTCTTTCTCAGAGCGCAACATGCTGCTGGAGGACGGCCCCACGGGTCTGTACGACACGATTAAGATGGAACAACGGGAGAAGAAGAGAAAAGGTCTGTGCACAACAATTGATGAGAGCGGCATCGAGACTTTTGTCCAGCGCTCTCACTCGGAGGAGGAATCATCAGGAGGAGAGTACGCGTAAAAAAAAAATTAAGAAATAGATAAAAAATAAAGACCTTAAGCTGTATGTGAAATTTAAAAAGTGCCAATGTGTGTATACGTTTTGATTAAGATTGTGAAAATATATCAGCGTGCGACAATACCTGTGGGTTTTGTCCAATCAAGTGGTCGCAACTTTGTTTTAAAATGGGAATTTAGTAAAAATGAAAAAAAAATGGTGAGATTAATGTCTGTCCATCTTCTGATCACTGTAACAGAATCTGACTCTTCAGGGAATATTGTGCAAACGTGTTTTAAGGAAATATAATGTATGCGTCTTCTAATGCCATCTGTAATCATGTTGCTTATGAATGAAATATGCAAACTAGCGTGTTGAAGGGCAGATGTACGGGAATTACCTGGAATCTCCCTCTTGTGGAGAATTTACACTCTAATTTTAAATGAATTATGTGCTTCTGGAATGCAAAGCCTGAAATGATCTGTGACTGTACATACATGTATATTCATGTACATAATTAAAAGAACAATATGTGAACTATACCGATGTTTTACGTCGTTTATTTGTGCAGTAACCTCGATTATTATACAGTGTGATATATTATCAATTCTTTTAAATCAAGAGGTAGCAAATGTTTTTCTAAAAAATACAAAAAATGTAAAACATGAATGCATGTAAGGGTTGTATTTTTTGCAGACATTCCAATATACATAAACTATAATCATACAGTAAACTAAAAAGTTATTTTGTAAAAAGTGACTAATTGTAGTTTTTGGTAATGTTCAAAAGAAGATTTAAGACATTTTAATTTCTGATGTTGAAAATGCTAATCTTTTCAACAGGAATAAACAGTTTCATGGAAACAGTGGAAAAAAAACGAAGTAAACTGGCAAGTGTCTAATGAAAAGGTGTTAAGATCTGAGTTGCTGACTGTTGCCTAAATAAGGTGGAGTGACAATCAGAGTTGTCAAACAAAGTTCTCAGCGAATAGTAGGACTTCTGGGAGGAGCCAGGCTGCCTGGAGGCTGAGGGATCCTCTCAGCATCTCTCTTGAGCCAGCAACGGAGTTGTACTGATGCCATGAAAGGGAGGAGAAAAGATGCTCAAAATGACAAAGGACAGAAATTGACAAATTTGGATGATTTTTTTTTTCTTCTATTCTACAAAAGACTTCAAGTTATGATGCATCGTCATAAATTCCCTGTCTGAGCCTCAGGAGGAGTAAAATTTTCTTACTGTATGTGAGGTGAGTGAAATATTGTATCTCTTTTCATTGATTGTTCTGGTTTCGCAGGTATTTTAGTTGAAAGAAAATGAAGAATAATGATTAGATTTTGCTGATTTAATTTATTTTTATTAGTTAATTTTTTTTATTTCACCAATTCACCTTAGCCAGGTGATATTTTTTAACATTTCTATGAAAAGGCCAATGTTTTATGAAGGAATATTACACTATTTTATAAATATATTACATTATTATATTATATGTCTTCACATTGTGTGACAAATTGTTCATATGTTGCACTACTTTTGAAAAACTAAGACTTAGGTAAATCTCGAAGACTTTCAACCTCTTGATGACCCTTCTTGGTTTTACGCACAAAAGGTGTAAAACGATTCAATATATGTGTTACTTCTTCCTTCTAGTCTAAAGACTGACATCCGAATGTAGTCTGCTGAACATTTTGGTGGCTTATTTACACAGAAGCACCATAATAGAAAAAAAGTGTTTTAAAAAGCCAAATGAAAGAAGAGAAATGCAAATAAGATCATTTATATTAAAACAATGGATACAATAAAGGTTTTCTCTCTGCAATACTATTCTTTTATAAAAGCATCATTATATACTACACCTTCAAAATGTAGTTATACATTGAAAATTTAAACTCTCATGTCTCCACCTTCTTGACAGTCACTGCGTGTCACCAACATGCCAATCCGGAACCAAGACACTTTCAAAGATTCTGCAAGCGGAGATGTAAATATGGTTTTTAGTTGCATTTAAATGTGAATGAAACAAAAATTTGCAAAATAAAATGTTGACTAATACCTGAGAAATCTCATAGTTATTGAAGTGAAATAAGGAAAAGAAAAAATGTGAATTGTGTTGTCAGATAGAATAAACTAGGAATTTTCTTGATGAAATGAGTGATTGATTAAGCTATTTAGTTTCAGGTTTTTATGGGTAATGTGTTGCTAAAGCTCACTGACTCAAATACATTGCCCAGGCTCTGCCAAAGCTGCCGTTGCCCAGCCTCAGTGAGACACTGGACACATACCTGAAATGCATGAAGCACCTGCTCACTGAAGAACAATTCAACAAGACCCAGAACATCGTGAAGCAATTTGGAGCTCCTGGAGGAGTAGGAGAGCTGCTGCAGAGCAAACTTGTGGAGAGGAGGGAGAAAAAGGCAAACTGGGTAAATAAAGCTTTTTATAAAGAATTGGAAGTCATGTACTTATTTAAGATTTAGAAATCTAAAAAGATATTGCTGGAAGATTCATTTATCGACATAACTTATACTTGACCCAATTTGAATAACTTAAAGTACACTCAGAAGAAGTTTTAGCCAAATTTTTATGATAATTGAAGGCGTATCTCTATGATCTGGAAAGTGTTTGATTATTTCAATAATTCCATTTAAAAAGGGATCATGTTTTATACATGTTCAAAGCAGAGTGATGCATTTCAAGTGTTATACTTCTGTTGAAATTCAACATTTAAGGTTTATTTTGAATAAGGTTATTTGATATTAGACCAATGAAAAATCATTTTCATTACAAATATGTCAGTCTTCTGAAAAGCAGAGTGACTTCACTCAAAACTGAGCTCATTTCGTATGACTTGCAGCACAACGCAGAGGAGATCAACCTGTGGCTCCACTGAAGGACTTATGGAAGCACAGGTTGCCTTTGAAGTTGCCTTTAACCCCAAACATTTGTCCTTCCACTCAACTTTAATTGTCCTTGTCCACAGCCTTCTGTAAACAGATAGCTTCATCAGCATTTGTGCCTTAAACTCCTTTTGGAAGATATCATTTACCATCTGCTGGACAACAGTCACAGCAATTAGTGTTCCTCATGATTGTGCAGCCATATTTCCACATTTCTGTATTAAAAATGAAACTTTGTTGCTTTTTTTGTAATCCGATAAATTTCGTTATAATTATTCTTATCCGACATCAATTATCAACAAAAATATTGTCAGAAATAAGAAATATTGAAATATTTTACTGTGTGTTTTGAATTGATGTATCTTGTTTCACTTCTTTAATTTCTGAACTAAATTAATTTTCTGCTTTGAGATGCAACTGTGCTACTATTCATATTTAGATGTCTTTTTTGCATTTTCTTCTTTTGTTTGTTTGTTGTTTATTTCATGCAAAATCTTCCAGGTTTATGACTACTGGCTGAATGACATGTACCTGAACAACAGACTGGCTCTGCCCATCAACTCGAGTCCTGCAATGGTTTTTCCCCAACAGAACTTCAAAGCTCCCATTGACTCTTTAAGGTTTGAAACAAATGAAACAGTTTTAAGGACAGGACTTAATGTGTGTGGTCTGAGCTTTAAAACAAAGCATGGTTTCTGTTTCTAGGTTCGCTGCACACTTGATTTCAGGAGTTTTGGAGTACAAGACGCTTCTTGATGCGTAAGTCACCATGAAATTATCCTGTTCAGAAAAATACTTAATGACAGTAATAGGCATGCGTTCCCATGTGTAGTCGTGCCCTGCCTGTGGATTACGCCCGGGGCCAGTTGTCTGGTAAACCTCTATGCATGGAGCAGTACTACCGCCTCTTTACATCATATCGCCTACCGGGGCCTGACAGGGACACACTGGTGGCCCAGGAAAGCAGCGTAATGCCAGAGCCTGAACACATCATTGTGGCTTGTAAGAACCAGGTGAGACACAAAGAAACACATAACTAAATTTATTAAACAGCAGTTGTATTAAACCCAATCCAAAGAAAGTATCTTGGTGGTCTGAGTGAAGAAGCGGGACAGAAGCTTGATAAAGTTATTTAGAGTAAAACAAGATCTATTCATTTTATTATTGTATCTAGTGTGATGATCTTGGGTCATTTCAGCTTGCAGGTTCATGTTTAGTAATGTCAGAAGCCCAAAAGATGAATTTGTTACTTAACTGAGCATATCTAAGGACCAACAAGGTTTTTTTGTTCTTGATGGTAAAGTTACATGATGATATTTAATGAATGGTTTAGGGAGAAAAATAGATAATTTTTATTTGTTGGATTGGCTGCAGAGTCTAGACTTAAAGCTCAGAGGATCTTTGAGATGTAGAAAATACTTTCTGAGAGAAACAAGAACAGACAAGCAGCTGGAGCTTTTGATATAAGTATATTCAACCCAAAATTTTTTGAAAAAATAATGTCACCAAATAGAATCAATAAAATTACTTCTTGGATTTTGTACACTTTAAATTTTGTGTTGTGTTCATGATATGGAAATCTAATAGGTCTACATTTGATATGAAGGAGATTGCAGATGAACCAGTGCATTAAAAATCTGCTTATGTCTGATCTGTACCTTTGCAGTTCTTCGTTCTGGATGTGGTGATCAATTTTCAGAGGCTGAATGAAAGAGATCTGCTGACTCAGCTGGAAAAGATATCCAAGATGGCTGGCAGTGAGGATGAGCCTGTTCCACCTACTGGTCTTCTCACGTCAGATGGACGAACAGAGTGGGCGGAGGCTCGCAGTGTACTAATGAGAGGTACATGTTTTACAGAATCTGAACTTTCTTATAAAAATGTTTCCAGCAATGACTGTATAGCACAAAATCAATCAAAATCATTTTTCTACTTGACAACTCAGTATGTTTTTTAACCCCTTCACCCTCACCCCTGGAAAATACAGTGGAAAAACGGAACGGCAGTCAAGGGCATGTTAAGGGGTTTAACAATGTGTTTTTTTTAACTTGGGATTATGAACATTGAATGCATTTGAGGGATAATAGAATAATACAAATTGGTAAACTTGAGTGACAACTGCTTCCAGTCTGACAAATATTCTCTCAAGTTTTCGTTTGGAGTTATCACTCCTTTAAAATATACAAAATTGTATTTTAAAGCAATAATATTCTGGTGGGATTGTGATCATTTACAAACACACATTATCCAGACTCTCTCTATTGAATCAATCAGCCCTTGATTTAACAAATGGCAACTTCTATGGGCTGTACGATTCTGGATCAGAGCACAGACACACACAGAACCAAGAAGAAGACCAACTGGATTTATCGAGCTTAATCAACTTGTTTAAGATGTGGTTGGGAGGGATTCATTTTCATCAGATATCTAATAGTTTTGTGTTTGTAAAAAAACAAATATTTTAAGTATTTCTGTTTTTACTAAATTTATTGCAAAAATATTAGTGTGATTACTACTAGTTTAATTCTTGATTTGACTAGTTACTGCTAAGAGTAATTATTTAAGATTCAATTGAGTGTGAATATTGTGATTTTACATAAAGATGTTTCTAAAAGAAATAGATGTAATTTCTGTCCATGGCATCCAGTTAGAACTCAAAGATTGAGAAAATAAGCTGTAATCAACTTCGCAGTTTGATTACGGCTAGATTTGAGACTGGAAGGAATTTTTATTGAAAACCAAAACTTTAGAAGATCAAAATATAGCTATAACATTTTTCTTCCAACAGAATCAACCAACCGAGACTCCCTGGACATGATAGAGCGATGTTTGTGCCTGGTTTGTTTGGATGATGCAAGTGGAACTGAGCAAAGTGATACGACACGCGCCACAATGATGCTTCATGGAGGTGGGCCGAGCAAGAACGGAGGCAACCGCTGGTACGACAAGCCGATGCAGGTCAGTGAGCAGAATCCCTTTAGTTTTCATTATTATGTGTCAAAGAACTTTGAGTTAACACAACAGCCCAATGCAAAGCAGTAGTAGCCAGTGTTAATGTGAAGGTAGATGAAGAAATTTAAAATCAATCCTGAATGAAAACCTTTTAGAGACTGAAGGCTTTGAAACTAGGGCAAGATTCACATAAACATTCAGCCAGAGCTATGTTGGAATGACTTTGGATCAAAGCATGTTTATGTGTTAGAATGGCCCAGTTAAAGTTCAAGTAAAAGCTCAAAGTTAACTGATTAACAAAAAATGAAACCATGCATCTGTTTTTTTGTTTTGAAGTGTTGTGCTACTTTGTGTTGGTCTATTAAACAAGTACACACCAATTAAAAAAATAACTTCTCTGTGTAATTTCAGTGTGACAAAGTTCAAGGAGTGCGACCATTTTTGCAAGATACTGTTGCTTAGAAAGCCATGTGTTATTTAAAAATGAATTACTGGATTAACCTGCTTTTTTAATGAAAAGGAAAATTAAACGATTAAAGATCCTTTTGTACTTCAGCAACGGCATTCAGTTTATTTTGCAAATCAATGTAAAAGTAATGTTTGAAGAAATGAAATTGGAGAACTTAAGTTTGCATTTGAAATTTTATATTCAGTTTGCAGCAGATCATCAGTTTTTATTTTGACATAAATGTTCATATAACACGTTCAGACATTGATAAATCACTTTTACAGGAGAAGTTCAGGGCTTCCTTTTAAATTATTGCTTCTACTGTGCAGTGTGCAGATGATACCCTCCTAAAGAATTAAACAACACACCTGCACTGAACTGAAGTGTCAAATTATCTTAAGCATTTGATGAATCCCACTAAAAGGCTTCTTTTTCAGTTTATTGTAGGAGCTGATGGCTGCTGTGGAGTCGTGTGCGAACATTCTCCATTTGAAGGAATTGTTCTTGTGCAGTGCTCAGAGTATCTCCTTAAATACATGTAAGAAATTATTCTTTTTTTATGATTCATAACAGATACCAAATTCTTATTAAAGCAATGGTATTTTTTTTTTCTCTCCCCATGTGACATCAGGATTGGCAGCCCATCAAAGCTGGTCAGGGCTGCAAGTGTAAGCGAGCTGCCTGCGCCACGCAGACTGCGCTGGAAATGTTCTCCAGAGATCCAAAAACTTCTCACCTCCTCTGCTGACAAGCTCCACAGGTTTATATTCACTCCGGAACAATGGAATTCAAAATGTGTTTTGTGGATATTTGTTTTCAATGCGCTGCAAAGTGTGTTCCCCTTTTAATCAGACTGGTGCAGAATCTGGACATGAACGTCCACAAATTCTCTGACTATGGGAAAGAGTTCATCAAGAAGCAGAAAATGAGCCCAGATGCCTACATCCAGATTGCTTTACAGTTAGCATACTATCGGTAAGAAAACAATGGAAGGTCGTCATTTCTTATGTTATTTTAACTCATAAATTAGGATTTTCTTCCTCTGGTTTTCACTATAGGTGTCATGGCAGAGCGGTGTCGACATATGAGAGCGCTTCAACACGTCGCTTTCAGCAGGGCAGAGTTGACAATATTCGGTCGGCCACACCTGAAGCTTTGGCCTTTGTAAGAGCGATGACTGATAGGAAGCTCATCTCAAGAGTAAGATGATTCAAAGAGTTGAAACTAGATACTTAAGTATAAACATAATTTTTCTCACAGCTTGACATTGATTTAGACAATCATTTTCTGTGTTTTGTAAAATAAAAAGTACATTTTACTTGGTAAATTCCAGATTAATAAACGAGGAGGAAGTTTTATAAGCACTTTTTTTTTTTTATTAAACGTTGAATATTTCCATACACTAAGATTAGCATTTTCTGATAGGTTAATCCACAACACTTGAGTTTAATGGAGGCATTTTTGTGGATATATTTTATGACCTCACCTCAAACACACCACTTCCTCAAGTGACAGTAAGAAAATATTGAAAGAAACCCGGCAAGATGTCACAAAGAGCATTGTGGACCAAGAAAGTGCTACTTTCATTTGTTAGGTTATATTAAAGTATCAACCACAAGAGAATGTCCAGCCGGAATTTGTGCAAAATGTGACCTTTAACCCTGATCAAAAGCAAAAGACCTCATACGCTGACTGACGCCGATATTTGGCAAAGTGCTTTTTTCCACCGTGAAAAAGACCTGTTGTGATTTGGACCTGAAATCCCACTCAGAGAAGAAGAAGCCATTATTCAAAAGCAACACAAAAAGCCAGAAAGCCCTCAAAACATCCGCCAGGAAGGTAAGCCTTGGATACAACAAGCTTTTCCAAATGGACAAAAATTATATGGCTACATCAATAACTTCAGCTGAAGGACAAAAAAGTCACTGTCTTGGATTGGCCACCACAAAGTACCATTGAAAAGGTGTGTGTGAGCAAGGCAACCGACAAAATTGACTCAGTAACATCAGGAGTAATTCACCAAAATTACAGCAAACTCATGCAAGAAGCTTGTGGAAGGACACACACATTTTTCGAAATCATACAGTTCAAAAGGCAGTTATAATAAAACAAAAATAAATATAAAATTCTGAACTAGAAAACAACAAAAAAAAAACATTTATTCAGAAATGTATCTCACTCATTGTTCTTGTATTTGGCAAAAACATAATAATGGTGAAAATCTTAACTGATCAAAAACTGCAATGTTTAATCTTATTTGACATTAGTGAGAAAAAAGTTTGTTTCATTTTGTTCGGTGTATATCAATGAATGGTTTCAAATGTGTTTAATATTTCTGGTATTTCTGGTATATTGCTGCAGAATCAGTCTTGCTCTTATTTGCACTATTATTTTTAGGACATTATAAAGTTTACTGTTAACAAAATATTAATTGCTACCCTCTGCATGGACAGGAAATGGAGAAGATGGAGTTGTTGCGAAGTGCCATAAATGCACAGACAAAGTATACTGTTATGGTAACCGTTTTCTATCATATCATTTCTACTACAACATTGAATTATTGAATAACTGCAACAACATACCTTTTTGTGTGCATTCTTCTAGGCAATTACTGGGATGGCAATAGACAATCACCTGCTGGGTCTGCGTGAGGCAGCTCGCGAAATGAAAATGGAGAAACCTGAGATCTTCAAAGACGACGGTTATCTCATCAGTAATCACTTTATTCTCTCCACAAGTCAGGTGATTTCAAAACAATTTTACAATGCCATACACTTTCAGAAGTATAATTTTATTGTAAGAAATCTGCCAAGTAGTAAGAAAAATATACAAAAATATAAAAATATTGTCAAGCTTAAACAAACACAAGTACAACTAAACAACTAATGTTAGGAATCCCTTTCTAAATTAAATTAACATTTTAAAATTAAGCCGCTCTCAGAAGCCCAGTGAATTTCAGTATGGTGCCGCAATAGGATGCCCACTGTGTGATAAGTCCAGCCAAGAAATTTTCTTTTCACTAAATATCTTAAAGTCATCTCTCAGTGGTATTTTAATGAAACTGAAGTGATTGGGAACAGAGTCCTGAAGTAACTATTGCCTAATACCATTCAGTATAACCATGTATGAGCAGCTACATCCAGCCCTTACATCACTACGTAAAAGGCAAAACATCAGATTCAGTGCTAGATTCTAGAGCAGTGGAGATGTTTAAATATATTATTTATTTATTTATTTATTTTTTGCAGAGAGGTTAACCATGAGAGGTTAACCATGAGTGGTTAACCTCTCATGGTTTTTTGCAGAGAGGTTAACCATGAGTGTCTGTCTGGCAAATCAGTAAGCACAACAAAGTCATTGTCTTGGATTGGCCACCACAAAGTACAGTGGCCAATCCACTGTACCACAGAACTCAAATCCTGACTCTCTTTTACCAGGGGAAAAAAACATTAGTGTATCAGCAAACCAAAACAGTTTGAATAATTTCAGCAATATGAGGATGGCCCTTTTCTGCTGGTCCACAGAATGGCCCACATGACTGCACATTGTGCATGAAACAGCATCCATAAAAAAATGGATGAGCAAGTTTGGTTGCTATGTGAACTTGTCTCCACATAGTCCTGACCTAAACTCAATAGAACGCCTTTGGAATGAATAAGAGTAGAGATTGTGAACCAGACCAAAAGCAAAATCAGTGTCTGACCTCACATATGCGCTTCAAGAACAATGGTCAAAAATTCCCTAAAATGAACTCCTGTAGCTTGAGGACGGTGTTTCCAATAGAGCTCCAGCTGTAAATACTGCTGCTGACAGAACACACATACCATACGTCATCACTACTTCCCTCCCCTGACCTGAAAAGCTGACTCACCTCTATAAAAGTCAGCCAATCTGGGGCTGTGGCTACCTCACCATGTGAGGTCATAACAGAGCCAGGCTGACTTGGACCACTCATCTCATCAATCCCTTCACAAAATACATTCAGAGGGCAAGAAGGCGTTTTAATCCCACCCCGAAGTGTTTTGTGTAGATGCCATTAGACTTTTAAACCTGAGCTAGATAATCCTACACTGGGCAGAGAGTCTTTAAAACACAGCTTGAGTTTTATTTAATATTTGATTTACTGGTGAAAATACCAAAAGGACATTTTTAGCACTTTTGGAGATTCTGACCACTGTTGTTGTACAAGTACACCCGACTCCCTCAACTTACTTCTCCCTTGGGGAGGGTTAATACCCGAACCAGCTACGTAACCCTCTGGTACTTAGATCCCTCATCTGCAGGGTATAACCCACCGAAGAACTCATAGAGAATCTATCTAGCTGGTTTATTAGAGAAGATTTGCCTGGATTCTGATAGCCTACGTCTGAATGCTTCACCCCTCTACCTTCCATGTGTTAAATAACCAGCAACCTGCGTTAGATAATTCCCACAGAACACATTCACTAAATGACTGCTCTTCTCATGTCACAACTGGCTCTTGGAACAGATCCAGGCTTAGTTTAGTGATTTTGTCAAGTCCCAGGGATGTTGTTTTATTTTACAATATTTGGGCTAAAAGCAACTGTGGTTACATCATTATTGCTTCACCTTTAGATCCCCCGTGGGAGTAAGGTCAACTCCATTTCACTTTACAACACCTTGGATTGAGACAAGTGTAAAGATCAGCATATAGACTGATTAAACCTGAACTGAATTATTTTTACAAAGTTTACTGATTATTCAAAGCATTTGGAGATTTGAAAAACCATTACTTAAAAAAAAATCTTATCTTTAGCCAAAATGTTATGAAAACATCATCTCTTCCAAGTGAACCCAGGATTATATATTGTCTTTTTGCATAATGTGAACATATTTTCACACCTCCCGTTTGCATGATGAGGGGATTGGTATCACCTATATACTATTTACTTATCGAATTGTAAAAATGATTGGGCTGCGTTGAAAATCTGTGATTAATCTAAAAATGTTTCTACATATTTATAGCACTCATAAGTCTTTTCCAAATTGTACTTTATCATAGAAGTGTTTAACTGCCTATGGTTCAGTAGTAACCCTTCTCTCAGGTCCCAACCACTGTAGAAATGTTCTGCTGCTACGGACCAGTGGTGCCCGATGGATACGGCGCTTGCTACAACCCTCAGTCAGACCACATCATCTTCTCAGTGTCTAGTTTCCACGAGAGCCCGCAGACGTGTTCAGTGAAATTTGTAAAGTGCTTGGTGCAGGGACTTCAGGACATGATGGATCTGTGCAATAGGTGCAACGGTGGCCCCAACCCAGCCGAGCAAAAACGAAACAATCAGACGATGGAGATGCAAACTCAGACGGAAACAAAGGGTAAAACATCACAAGATTCAACCAAGAGTCAACCAACAAATCCACAGGTTCTGGTGAAAAGTCCAGAACCAACTTTTACAGGGGCCCGAACCGGGACTTCTGCAAAACTCAAGTTTTAAAAAAGCATAAGTCAATCTGAGAAAACTGTGCCACTAACATTACATGGTGTGTGTGTTGAAGTGTATTATGGTGCAATACTGTATTTTTCCACAAAGTAACTGTGATGAAAAATATTACATTGATGTGCAATAATTTCTGCTGTACTGTGAACTATTATTAGACTTTGAAATAATTATTTTTTGATGGGTGAAGCTTTATGTCTGCTGTCAAAAGTATCAGTAGAATAAATAGGTTCAAATGACCAATATATACATATGCATATATAACAGAGATATTCTAACCAAAGAAGAATTATGATGTGTTTTAGTTTACATGTTAGCATCATCTTTTAAATGAAGCTTGACTACAGCTGTGAGTTATTGCACCCATCTGCTTGATGTGATCTAATTGTTCACTGATATCTAACTATTTACTTTGCTTACTGTAGTCTTCAGTGTAATATATTTTTGCTGATTTTACCATCTGTATTGTACCAGCATTGCGCTCTGTTCTGGAGTTTCCTAAATAAGACATCATTTGATGAAATAATTTGTTTAAAATTCACTATGTGTATCAACTGTGTGCCACACACTGGGACTGACACTGTGCTCATGTACAAATAAAATCAAAGTTTACAGTATTTTAGAAGAGACACTACTAGGATCTATGAGCAGAAAACACAATTTAACTGTTTTAATTAATGCAACAAGCTATTAGTTGAAGTTAAAAAAGCAAGTACATGAAATGTGCAAATGAGAAATTATTGTTGTTCTTTAATGTTGATGTATTGAAATTGTAAAATCTAAGACATTAAAAAAAGATTGAAACCAAAGCAGTTTTTAGTGATCTTTTATCAAACAAAAGATTGTTGTACTATGATAATGCTGATAAGATCAGCATTATTTTTGTTATAAAAGTTTCTCAGAAGCACCAAGTTGGTAATAATACTTAACAAAAGCAATAAAAGCTATATACCATCATGACAATGTTTAGTTTTCCCTTGAAATAGTTATTGTACCCTCAATGTTTATGATTTTTAATTAAAAACCACAAACGTACTCTATTGGCTCTTTATGCGACACAGAGTGGCACAAAATATTCAAGTGGACGGAAAATTATACTTGGTAAAATGCTTGGTTAGATGTGTTTTCAGGCTGCTTTACAATATTCTGATACAACTGAATACAATCCTGCGCAAACACCTGAGTCAAATCATCTGAGTGAAATTTATTCTTGGCATGAATTCAATAGTTCTGTGAAAGCCTCAGAGGTTTGTAAGAAAACAGCAAGTTTTAAAAGTCTCATCTGGCTCTGTTCAATGGATGAGGTACAGCAACATGGCCGCCTCCTTACCCTGAATGCCTGGACAACATCAATCAGTCAAACAGCTAAACAGCATGCTGCATCTTCGAAGAAACTGCAGAGATCAACAACTCAGGTGGGAGAATCTGTTCAAATCACAACTGTTTATGAACTCCACAAATCTGTCCTTCATGGAAAAACGACAAGAAGAAAGATTTTAAAAGCAAGCAATAAGAGAGATGGAAACAGAAAACATTTAGGCTGTCAGACTAAACCAAAGTCCTACTTTCTGGACAACTTGCAAAATGCAATGTGTGGTATAAAACTACTAAAGCATATCATCTTTAAGAAACCATTTGGTAAAACTTAGCAGTGGCAGTATCATGCTGGTGAGAGTTAATAGGGTTCATAGATGGAGGTAAATACAGGGTAATCCTGGAAGAAAATTTACTGCAAAAAGAATTTAAACATTTGGGTAATTGCACCTTGTAGCTGGACAAAAAGCCAAACACAAAGTCAAAGCTGCATTGAAGTGGTTTACAGCAAAGCATATTTATGTGTTAGAATGGCCTAGTCAAAGACCAGACCTAAATCCCATTTTGGAATTTGTGACAAGGCTTGTAAGCTAATGTTTACACACTTCCTGTCTGATCTAAATGAGCTTGGGGGATTTTGCTGGTAAGTAAAACTACATAAAACCAGACAAAAGACATGAAAACTGATATTCACAGATACCCCCTCGACACCACATCTCTGGTATGAAAAGCTAATGGAAACATTCCATAACATACTTTAAGCTGTAACTGAAATAAAAGTAAAAAAAATATTGGAACACAAATTAACAAGTGACTCTTTCACTAATCACAAGCTACAGCCTGCGTGTGCCATCTGTACATTTAGAGCTTGTACTCAAAAATCTCCAGAGATAAAATCTATTTTTTTTAACTACTCCTCAATTTAATCTGCTTGTAACATATAGCAATCCCCATCAGCACTGGGCCAACAAAACATTTCTTTAACAATCAAAGAAATAAAGCTCTTCATGCTTAGTCAACCAAGTCCAAACTTTTGGGGGTTCATAAAAAAGGGAGAAAGAAAAACAATATCATTCCCTTTAGACGTTATCACTAATTTGCTCTAGAAGAAATTCTCTCATGCTTGGCTAAGCATTGCATTCACAGGCAACAGGGGATCACTTAGAACTGGCAGAAAACTATAAGAGACTAAAATAGAGTTGTGCGTACGCCAACATAAATCTTCACATCTCTAAACTTTATTTCCAAACTAGAATTTGCATACTAATTAGGAACACACTTAGAAGATCTTAATTAACATGCATGTCTGCAAATCTGAGAATCTTTGTGAAATATATTGTAGCTGTAGTATAATGAAAAACAATAAATATAAATTTTATATGAGTATCCCTGTCACTACGAAACAAGGCAAATGGCACAAAATCAGTTTTCACATATTAAACAAAAATATCTGTCCTAGCAATTAAATAAAGTCCTTTTCAGCCACTAAAAATACAAAACTTTGAAAATGCTAAACTTATTGGGTTAAAATAAACACTTCTTGAAAGATATCTAATCAGGATAGTACATCCCAAATATAAAAACAAAAAGCACTCGCACACTTATCCAAGGAAAACATAGGCAGAGCTCACTCCAGTAATTATGCTGCTACACTTCTCTAGTTTTGTGAATGGCAGCAGAATCTGTCTGAGCACATAACAGTAGTTAGCAGGCGTGGACGAGTTGATAAAAATCCAGTTACAGTTATATAGTCACTGGACTTTAAAGTCTTGCCTGAAGTGCTTTACAAAATCATTAAATACTGTAGATGTCGATGCTGTTCTGTTAGAAGTAGTGCTTATGTTTGATTAAACAATGTAAGGTAAATTCAAGCACTCGTTTTGTATTGCTTTGCTGCACATTGAGAACTATTGTAATCACTGAGTGGATCTTCTGATAGTTTGATCAAGAGCTCACTTAATGATGGTACAGTAAATGGATTGAACTTGCATAGAGTCACATGCAAAGTGAATGTACAAGGCTACTTATGTTCCATCCTTATATCTTCCCACATAACTTCCAGACGCCTAAATTTGTCTTGAACACTTTCCTCATAACGAAGAGGCTTATTGAGAATTAGGAAAAGAGGCAATCATGGCAGCACTTGGCAACATTGTACTGGTTGTAAACAGTTGACTGTGGCACCACAACAGATCAGAATATTCATGAAAAGAAAATATTGGTATTATAAATTCTAATAAATTCTATAAATTCTTTATGTAAATATTCAATAATATGATCATCTTTACACACTTGCAGCAGGTGCTCAGATGGAGCCGGTGCTATGAAATCTGAGGACAGATAAACATATGCATAGTAACAAATTAAAAAAGCATAGCAAATCAGACAATATCAAGATTTGTCTCTAAAACATTATCATGCTTACATTTTGAAGACCATGTTAATTCTCATCATTCCCTCCATTCCCACTGCTCAGTGAAGAAGCAACAGGATAACATCAGCATGTGTCCTTTTGACCTGACCAGAGTAGGTTTACTGGGCTGTATTGTGAATGTCCCCAGCATAACCATCTGAAAGGATCAGAGCAGCTACATTATTGAATTAAGTGTAGCTCAGTCGCTGGAGGTTAGACTCTTAATTTAATTTTGGTTCCTCTCCTTCACATTTCTCAAACTCCTATGAGTGCAATCTGTGTAACTTACTTTTAACGGCCAATAACCAGTGGTGGTTTCTGATTATGGGCAACATGGGCAAGTGCCCATGGGGGCATTAGAGGACTGAGTTCAAAACAACCAAATAACAATGCAGACATTTTATTTCTAAGCTCTGCCATGAATGGGTTTTGTGTTGCAGAACATGCCTGTTTGTACCTTCAGTCATGGGGAGTGGTGTCTCCCTGTGTTGAACTGTCACTGTGTTTACTGCCAAGCAAGGGAACAGCTGACTTCCTTTTAAACGAAGCTGCACAGATTTTTCCCCAAGCTCACATCATGACCTGAAAAAACACATACCTGTCCAGGAAAGAATTTTACATTATTGAAACACTAATTAAGGCTTTTGGTAAGACATTTAACAACAACAAAAATAATAATAACACCCTACTTGTAACTCACAAGAGGTTGCCTGTCACCACAGAAGAGCATTATAAATAAGAACTGTTCTTGCTGCTCTCCACCAGCTGGTTTTTATGGTACACTTACCAGAGAACAGCTTTCCTTGGATGAGATGACAGCCCCAGTCTTAAACTGAGCTCACCCTGGTGGCAGTAAACAATGTTCCAAGTCAGAGTGAACGGCTGCTGTAAAAACTGTTGTTACACACCGTGGCAGCGAAAAACCATATCTGTTTTGTAAGCAGTGCTCCTTTTTGGAGTATTTGGAGCCTGCATGTGTGGCCAGAAAGAAGGAATGTACAAGGGATTACGTCAGTAAAAACTGATACTGTGTCATTACTATTCTTTATTTTTGACTCTACATGTATCATTAGGCAATACATAAACAAAGATTATATCATTAATTTGTGTCAGTCAGATAAAACATTGTTGCTATTGAAGTACACACAACACAAACTTTAAAGGTATGAAGTTAAACAGTTTGGATTTTCATCATAACTTATTAATGTTTTTTTATGAAAAGAAATGTTCCCATATCAATGTCCTTTGTCATTTATCTCCGGAAAAGAAAAAAACATTTAGCTACAGATAAACACCAATATTTTGCCTTGATTTACTGCAACAAAAAAAAAAGACATCAGCAAATAAGTAGGCTAGAAAGTTCAGGTTATGAGAGTATCACATTTTCAAAGTTTCCCCTACTTGCAGGACATCCTACAGTAAGTCTTTCTTTTAGGTTCTCTTTTATAAAAGGCCAGATCATGCTCTACTTTCTTGCCAAAGGAGATGATGGTAAAGTTTGAGGCCGCAACGTGAAATATTGGGGTATAAATACTTTTGCAAGGCACTGTAATAGTTAGCTAAGGCAGTTTTGTTCCTTTTAAAAGATTACACCTGGAAATTTATATTTTTCTCTTTCTATTTATCCTATGTACACACACATACACATGCTTCTGCTCTGCCCTGGGGGGCCCATTAGTCAGGAAAAGGGGTGCAAGGTGCAACACAAGCACCCCATCTAAATACAGCTACTGAATCCAGTAGTCCATACTGTTACGTACATCGCAAAATGCAAGCTCGCTCATCTGTAACGTGCCAATATGCTCAGCTTCTAGGAACTGCAAAGGGAATCGGCGCTGTGGATGAAGAGGGAAGAGGAGCTTTAAAAACTTAAGGAGAAGCAGACTTAGTATAAATCTGTAAACAGAGAGATACTTTCATGCATCTTATTGCAGAAGTGCAGCTGACGTGGAAAGGTAGATGTCAGAGCTAAATGTGAGACAAGAGAAAAGGCCCTGAAGGCTCTGGTTAGTTACTATGATGTATGTCGCTGTGAGCTGGGGGGGGTTTGGTTGTTGTCAGTAAAGATGGGCCGGTGGAGAAATGATAGGGGACAGATGAGACAGGCACAGTGAAAAGGGGGCTGGTTTTGTTCATGTGTCACTCGTTGCCTCCATACCATGACAACACCATGTGGGCTCTGCAGCTCCCTGGGGACGGCGCTGACGTCTTCAGTCTCTTAGACTCACAGAGCTACTCTCCACACAACCAGTTACTTAATTCATCATGTTTAACAAACTGTCAGTTTGCCCTTAAATCTGGTAGGGTGTAGAGACAGTGGGATTATCAACAGTTTGCTTTTAAATGGTACACTTGGGAATACATTAAATTAATGAAAAAACTCTTAGTTGGCTCCATGATATATAAATAAGGTGATTCAGTATTATGGCAGAATATACAGCACAAGGGATATATACATGCAACCATACAGGTATTTTTGGATCATCAAATAAATTTCAATATCAGAAAAAGTCTATTAAATTCTTTAAAGATATTTTTGTTCATTAAGGGGAAAAAAGCCATCCATCCAGACTTTACAGTACAAAATCCTCCAATGCCGTTATGTAATTATTTAACTATTTTTTTGGAAAGTCAAGTTTATTTTCACAATCCCGAACAAGACCAGAATATTGCCATATTTATAAAATCAAACAATCCTCACAAAGCAACACATCACACCTCAATCTGTTAAGATTTAAGAATAGATTAATAACAAGATTACTGATAGTCTGGAAATGTTAGTCTTTTCTAAAGCTAGAAAAGACTAATTGAGCAAACCACAGTGAGGCATTGTACACAAAGAGAAAACAAGGAACATAGATCAACCTTCCCACTTGCTTCAGTTCAGGTCAGTGTTCATAATTCAGAAATAAGAAAAATGCTAGTCTGAACTTAAATCCAACTGAGGTTTTCCGCCACCAAGTGTGAAACAACCAGTTAAATTTAGGGGTCAAATGTTCTCTTTTCTTTCCCAAAGTTTCAATCAGCTTGTTTTTGTCTTACCAAATGAAACCATTTTTTAAATTGTTTTTTTTTATTTTTTAAATTTAGCCAGGTTATCATTGCCTGTTTGACAATCTGAATCATTTAACTGAAAACAAAAGGCAAAACCAGAGAACTATAGCAATAAGCACAGTGGTCTGAGTAAGCTTAAGTGATACATAAAATCCTTTATCAAAACTAGAATATTACTTCTTTTACGCATATTTGACAACGTACAAACATGGGTAAAAGAAATGAAAATACTTGTTATAATTTTTTTAAATCCCTAATGGTTGTTCTAGTTAAAGTGGGAAACTGAAAAGGCAATTTCTCACATTCTACACACTAAATGGTTAATAAATCTATGAAAATTATATGAACTAAAAGATTAATTAATAATCTAAATTACCATTAGTTGCCCTAGAATGCCTCAAAACCCACAGCATGTGTTACAATTAATTGACTTCAACAATGTAATCAGGGCTGATAGGTTGACGGATGATAAAATGGAGATGATTTAAAAAAAAAAAAAAAAGATTCAGAGAATTGTATAGCCAGTGTTGTGCATTGACTTGTGAAGGTTCATTTTCAGTATTAGTGGCCAAACATTTAGCAGGTTTCTGGTCAAACAAAAGCCCACCTGAGAGAACTGGTGAGGCTCAAGATCACAGTCTATATAAGAGGAGACAGGTGCAAACCATATTACAAACTGTGGAGAAGACAAAGAGGGACGAGAATAGATTTGTAGACTCAGTAGAACAAATAAGGAACCGTGACGTCCATCATTAGCTTTCATTAGGGAGCTGTGAGTATTTGTGATAATAGATCATGCGACACTACGCCCTGACATGTACTGATCTCTGATAACAGCAGCCAACAGTAACTAGGACTCTGCACTCACTATGACCGTACACTTCAATCGCCTTCTCGGGTCATCCTGAATCCTCCAGCCCACTGTCCACTAAATGAAACGGGGAATAACAAGAGCAGGGTCCCAGATTAATGGCAGCATTATGCTGCCCAACACAAACTTGGTGAAGATTGTGGGGGGACGCTTTATTCTGAAATTCTTTCACTCATTGCTCTGAAGAGACATGTGGATATGGCAGGTAAAGATTATTATTTTTAAATCTACTAATCCTCAAGAAGACAAAAGGATTGAAGCCATTTTTGGTCAGCAAGATTCTGAATGAAAATCTGATCCTGGACAATACAATCAAGCATTTTCGCTGAGTACTTCCTTCTTAATTCTAGGTCAATAAAGATGTTAAGATCGGCAAATAACCAATCATCTTCTTCAAGGTCCTAAAAAATTGCAGCTTGGCCTAACTTTCCTTAAAGAAATATTGCAATGAGATAAACATTGTGTTTAAATTTTTTAAAAAACTGACCAGTTATATTTCATCATGTTCCATGTTGCCTTAAAACTGAAAGCACCTTTATTTAGTGATACCTCATTGATCAAGGAGTCAAAATTCACCGTCCAGCTCTCCTAAGGTTTACTTTAGTTTGATAAAAGCGAATTCATACATGCACTTACAAATTCATACAAGGAGATGAAAAGAATGTAAAGAAAAAGAAGAAAGTCTGGCTTTTATCTAATGTTAATAGTTTTTAGTGCTACTGCAGAATAACTGTGTCCTTACACTGCATTCCACTTACATTTTTATGTGCACACACATTTCCATAAGTATTGCAAACTAGTTGGGAATGAAAAAGACGTCGTTGCCAAAAGACAGAATTTAATAAATCCCTCGGATAGATCCTGGAATTAATTTGAGGCTGAGGAGAAATGTTACCACCTGTTTTGTTTAAGTAGTCTCTTTGATATTTCCCTGTAAAAGAAAAAAGGACTTGGGTAAAGTTAATCTTGTAATTTGCTAAAACACTTGCAGTGACAAACAAATTGCATATTCATTTTAATACAAGTACAGACATCCTATAAGCAGAACAAAATGCCAGTTGGATTTAGTTGCCAAGTGGAAGTGGATTTTGTTGCCAACACTTGTAAGCTGCTTGTAGCTTAGAGAGGTAGATTGTGACTCTGCACCCAGACAGAACTTAAAAGTATGTTTTTATTAGTAAATATCAAACCCACTTTTCATCGAAAGCTGATGTGAATGTGAGTCTTACAGCTGGCCTGGGAGAATGCGATGCATTTGATCTGATGAGAGTAAACATCCAGGTTGTCCTACGCCTCTTTCTGTGCCATGTCTGGTGATTGGGGTAACTCTCGGCCCTGGAGCAGAGGAGGGGGTTGTCCCTCACATGCCTCACCAGATGGACTGGAGCTTTGGATGTTAGGGAAGAAACTATTCAAAGACTGAAATGCAGATCCAGTGGAGGCCATAAACATTTCTTTGCTGCTTTTTGACTGAGATGATAGAATCCCAGCACAATTGTTACCACAACTCGTTCTTGCCACATGTCTTGCTTTTTCTGGGTCTCTACCACACAAGTGAGACACAGGGATTCCTCATCTCCAAGGCCACAAAGGAAATATTACAAATATATAATAGAATTTGTGTTTATAAGCCTGAGCTCCCACTTCTCTCGCAGAAACGATTTTTCAGTCTAGGATACATCACATCTTTTTCTTCAGTATTAATTATATAGACCAATTAAACTTTTATAGAGGCTGAACAAGAGTCATTTGAGCAAGTGTTTCCAGATTGATGGGCCTCTACCTAGAGTGGGTTAAACAATAAGATAATTGGCCCTCCCTTCTTTCCCTCCAGCAGCTTTTCTCCCCCCACTCCAACTCTACTCCCCTCCTCATCTACTTTCATCATTCATACTCGTTGGCACGAAGAGAACAATACCATTAATCTTGACAATAACATCATTGAGATGGGTAAAAAAAGGCAGCAGCACTTGCAGAATGCTGCAGACATATCTAATAAGAGCAAGGTTTTTTTTTCTGTTCCAAGATCAAATGCTGCATAAACCTTTTAACGTTAAATACTTACTCATCAACCCGTTTGCATGTTTTTCTGAGTACTGGACGCACCATGAAGGTTTTCTCTTTACATCTTTTTATTTGCATTTATTCTGCAGCTGACCTGCACAAGGCAGGGTCAGGCAATTATGAATTGAAATGCCACTTTGTTGTAGTGATTTTGTTGCCTGACAGAGATGGAGTGAAGACTGGCTGCTTTGTGGCATTTTATTAACAATGTTTGATGACAAAAAGAGAGGTGCCTCAGGGAAACATTACAGGCATGTCGTTAAATAGGATTCCGTTCAGAATGATCACTATACAGGAGCGAACTAAGCCACCTATTTAACTTTTTGAGTATTGCAAAAAGACAACTTTTTCTAAAAGTCTGTTTACGGGAATATACATTTTTAAGAAAAGGTTTAAAACTGCAACTCTATAAATTATGATGGCTCATTTATTAAAACGGCCTGGCACATTCAATCCGAATTTGGTGTCTGAATTTTTTTAATCACCGTAGCTGGCTTATCAAAAATATCGGGTGCAGGTAAACAAGGGTTACAGTAGCCCTCAATTGCTGAATCTGCCCAACCAAATTGATTTAGTACATGAGACCACAGCTCATTTGGTCAATGCAGAGCACAGTACAAAGAGTCAAGGAGACACAGATAATGTGTAATCCAGTTACCTCAGCCAAGCCTACACACCATTTATGAAGGTCTGCGTCATGAGGTTATGTAGAAACCCTTATTCTTCTAATAAAACCGAGCTAAAGCTGAATGAGTTTTTTTTCTGAGAACAGTAGGTATACGTCCTATCTGGGAAAAAAAAAAAGTGGTAACATCTCCAATGATTCAATTATTTATTTGACTCTTTTTAAATCCTTCTACTTGTTGGTGAAAGGCAACAAACTTTTCCTGAACTGATTCGGCCATTTTAACCAAGTTATTTCTAAGAAACATCAAAAGGTCATTATTTTTTAAATGTTTGTCTCAAGCACATATGATGTAACTAATGAAAACCTCCATCAGGTGTGCCTGAGATTACACCTGATTTGCAAAAGCGAGCTTTAATTAAAATTTCTCTTTAGGGCATTTAATAATTTTGAGGCTGCAGAAATTGGGGTAAAGATTCTAGTAATAGTTTTATTTTACTATTTAGACAGTTTTGGTTTAATTTGTTCAATGAAAAAAGAAAGTAGAGATTTTTTTCCAAATAAACATAATTTGCCCTGGAATCTACAAAAATGTCCACTTATACGTAAAGATAAATGGATCTGTCCACCTATACCCAAAACTTTGTAAAAGTATTCCCAAAAACACAATTCAATTTGTGGTTTAACATGGCAATACACTGAAATGTTCATAGGCTACAAATACTTTACCACTGCCCTGCGCTTGTAAAATTATTCCGAAGAGGAAAATTACATTTTAAACACAGCTAATTTTTAAAATGTTGATTCTTTGTTGTAGCTTACAAACTGTATAAATCTCAACAAAGAAACACTCCTTTATTGGGATGTTTTAATTAAGAAATGATAAAAATATTACAACCTAAAACACAACATTCAGCACATTTACATCCCAATTTTTTGTCTAAGCCGATCACCCAGTCAAACAAACTGTAAGAAAATACAGTAAATAATAAAATACCATACCCACATCAAACCAAAAATTGAGTAAAAACTTTGATAAAAATAATGACTTTCGTGCGTTTCATTATCTGTTCACAATCTATAAGTAAATACAGTGATAATACTGTGCTTAGCACTGATTATATTTAATAACTATAAAGTTATTCAGCAATAAAGGTCAACGATGACAGTGACCATTCATTTCCTGTATATTCCATCTGAGATGATTCTAGCGGTAGTGATTATTGTTTTGACGCTTTGAAACAAGCCTTAAAGACATGTGGGGTCTTACAGCCATAGATTATATAAAAGAGCAGCAGACATCAGGAGAATATGTGATAAATAAATGTTTCCCATGCATAGACTACAGTACAGCATCTCATTCTCTCTGCATTCAAGAAAACAGAGGAGACAAACTGTTCAAAAATAACAAAAACAATGAAATGCAAGAAAAATTACTACAGTAATTTCCGCATTTCAACAGTGAAGCTTTACCACAATCATGCATATGATGGATATTGTAATTGGTGTTAAAGAAAAAAAAATTTGATCGCACTTAAGAAAAAAAAGGCCTCAAAGAGCAACAAGAATTCACTATTGCTATTAGTTTCATAAACCTTTCACCAGACTTGGTGTCACAATACGAGGCTCCGATAATACCACCAGCAAATAGACAAAACCCTGCTTTGGTAGCTTGTGTCAGAACCACAAACCTAAAGGGAGTCTGGGTGTGTGTGCGTGTGTGCGAAAAGGTGATTCTAAACACAAGACTGAGTATTTGATACCTCTGAAGCTGTATTTTGTCTCGCAGACACATAAAGTGGAACAAAGTTTAAGTTAAAGTTCTTGGCTTGTTATTGAGGTTCTGGTGTCACATGTGACATCCTAGAATCCTTCTCAGGGTTGGACGCTGCGGAAGCGGAGACTTTTTCAAAGATGAAACTGTAGAGAGTGACGTGGGGGCGTGTTGTGCGACAGTTCTTGCACTCTTCGTTGAAGTACTGGATGAAGAGGCTGTACAGCAGTCCTGCGATGGGGAAAAGAAGAAGAAGTGCAGTGACAAAAAGCACTAGCAGGTTGAGGGGCAAAGAACAAGAGAGACTGGAACTAGCAGGAAAAAAAATGAAAGTGTGTTTTGGATCATTTATAAATCTCACACAGACACACGTATAGCATGAGCTGTTTTTTTCTGCACACAGCTCCACTTTAGGAAATGGATGGCTGGAGGGGAATTTCTCTGAAAGGCTTCAATAAATGTCAGCAAAAAAAAAAAAAGAAAGAAGAAAAGCGGGGAGTAGAGAGCCGATGCTGGGGTTAGTTCAGGCAGTAATCCACTCTTTGTCCAGCCTGAATGGATGAGCTGAGACAATAGCTACAGTCTAAAAGACTAAACTTGTGTGTTCTGTTATATGCATATAGACGATTGTGTGTTGATGCCAAAATGGAAAATCTCTCAGTCGATTGCTAACAGCGGCTGTTGTATAGTGTGGGTTGCAAAACATTTCACACATCAAAATACCACACTTTTCTAATTTAACGTTTCAAAAATTTCTGAAAATTAAAGTAAAATTCACAGGCATTCAGGATTGAGAAAAAAAATATTAGAGGAAAAAAAGAAAATACGTGAATAGATTTTATTAGGTTGTATAAAACCAAACTAATCAAAAAGATGCTCAAGATGTGGCCTTTTAAAGATAAGTGCCAATTAAATATAAATAACAAAAGAAGTACTTGTTTAGAAATTTTAACTTTTTGTCAAAGACAATAGAATAAAATAAAAAATAAAGTTGAGACACTCATTATTTTCTCCATACTTTGATTTAATTTATTGTGGTAATCCAGATATGGAGGATGATAAAAGCTTAGTTCTGACAGTTCCAGATTGTTTAGGAACCTTAAAGACGACTCCAGTTTGCTACCAGAAAAAACTGTTGACAGATATTTGTCAACTAAGTATTGAAGACTACCAAAAACTGTAACATAATGTTAAAATAATTAACATAAATGCTGAAATGAGAACTGGTCTTCTAAAATTGATTTTAGATGTGGTGAAAACTGGCCATTTAAAGGTGCACCTATTCAGCGAACAGTAATAGCCTAACTCAACTAATCATTAAGTTTCATTTATTAGGATGAACGTCTGTGTCTTACCAACTGTAACTCTTCTTTCAGTGAGAAACGTGTGCATTTCATGAACGTCTCTCATAAGCTGAGCATCTCCAAATGTGAAGTATGCGACATCTCTCCCGGCCTCGGCAGTTGCCATCAGCTGGATCAGAGCTGAAAGGTAAAGAAGCAGCATGTTAAAGGGAAACCTTAAACCAGCAGCACTCACCTGGATAGGCATTAATAATTTCAGGATTAAACATTTGACCACTGAAATTTCAATCGGCACGAGTAGTTGGTCAAACACCAAGAAAGGTGTGGCTTCGGGCAGTAGAGAAAATGAGTGACAGGAGCAATTTGTATGGGAACAGTAAATAATACTTTGCTAGTAGAATAGCCTCATCAACAGCACTCAATCTTCAGGTCTTTGTAAATGAGGTTTTAAGGCTTTTAAATATTTAAAACAGCTGCTATAGTTTTCTGATTTATTACCTCACAAGACCAACAAATCATCTACTAAAAGGTTTCAAATCTCTACAACAAAATGACGGCTTAGTGTTATGTAGCTAACATATGTCAAGTAAGTAATTTTTTATGTTTAATTGTAAATACAGCAATTATGTTCTAAATATACCAGCTCTAGATAGAAATATCCTTTATTCTTAATGTTGGTTGGGGTTTAGAGGCAGAAAATTCAAATGCTAATATTTGGATGGATTAAGTCCTTGGGAAATAATTAAAGATCAGTGGATCTATTGATAGCATGCTGTAACTGAAAACTGACATCTCCATCTTTAAATATATGCATATAAAAAAACATAAAACACAGCAAAACCATTTTAGTTGAAACACCATCCAACTAGAGAACAACATGTAATCCACTTGTGACCAGGACTAAACAGTTTATGGTTGGAAACTAAAATCCAGTCTTTTTCCTCCCATCAGTGAATGGATCAACCTAAGCTCTACCAGGTTGCAGTGACAACCTTCAGAATGAAACTTGTAAGTGAAGGAGTAAGACACGGAGGACACATAATTGAGCTTTTAAAATGAGCACCAAGTAGTTGAGGTTGGAAGACTTCCTTGCCGTCACCCGAACGTTACATATATTGTCCATATATTGTTCACTGGATTAAAGTCTGGATTCTGGCTGAGTCACATCTACGTTTTTTGACTTGCTGTCAAAAAATAAAAAGTTATGAATGATGATGAACGATCAGTGAATGCAGAAATGTCTAAAAGCACTCAAACAGTTTCAACGTTGCACTCTCTGAGTGCAACGTTGAAACTGGTAAAAAAAAATCCAGAGGTCAGAAAAATCCAGAGGTCAGAAAATCACCCACAAAATCTCTAATCGGTGAATAAAGTAAAAAAAAAGGTCTGAAAAACCAACTGGCCATTTGGATGGGCAGTGTGCACTTCCTACTTATGAATAATAACCTTCGGTATGCCTCCACAGAAATAACCGCTTTCACTTGCATTGTTTCTTTCCAATAATCAATCACAATTTTAATGGGAACCATCAGTGTTTTTTGGGCAGATCAAAAACAGAAAGCAAATAATGGGAGGGTGACACCTTGGGAAAGCTGCTAAGTGACTATCAGACATGAATCTGTTCCTGTGTCTTACTATACAGGCTGCACAGCAGTGGGATTCCTTCAGCAGGAGCCTTGACGGCTGTGACAAGCATTACAGATGCTTGTCTGTTGTGCTCATCAATCACTCTAATTAATATAATATATTTTTTTTTAAATTAGCAAATAGTTTTTAACTACCAAATGAAAACCAGCTCTTTAACATACATATGAGCAGTTCAACTAACAATACCTTTCAGGCGTGTGTCTCCACCAAAGGCTCCACAGCCCCAGTTGCCAGTGGCTACAGCAGGGAGGTGCTTGATGTTAATGTTGCTTCGATAAAATCCGCAATATGCCTAGAAAATATGCACAGGGATTAGAAGGAAGCAACACTTTCTACAGTATATTTATTTAAAAATATGATAAACCTACAAAAAACAAATATAATGTGGAAATGAAACATGTAAAGACATTTTCAAAGTCCACATGAATAGAATATTTTTCTTTTGAGGAAATCCAGAAATCTTTTTTCCTCACCTTGTTCAGTTCCCTGGTAATCTTCTCAGGAAGAAACTGTTCCAGGAAGTGTCTGTATTTAACAGCATCAATGGCCACAATCTCTGTACACCTTCTCTGCCAGTCATCCCTGGAAACACAGCAATGCAGAAGACAAGTGGCCATTCTTTCTTCCTTTACATTCTAAGTGATTACAACCCACTTTCTTTGAATTGTTAAACAACTAAAATTATCACTTGTTTTAAACAAAGGTAGAAAATACCTTGGGGTCTCGTCTTTGTAGCTTTTCTGCCACTTGTAGCTCTCGGCATAACCAGAATATTTACTGTATCGTTCAGTTCCTGCAGGGAAACAAAAGCAAAGCCAAGGAACAAAAATCTGTTATTCGGTGCTCGACAGTGGGAGCACACAGTGGGCCTAAATCTGTTTTAGCGCCTTATTTCCTAAATCAGATTTAGTGCTTTCTACACTCCCTGTGTGAGTACAAAGTATCAGCTTCTATTGGATTGTCATAAATAAACCCCCATTGATTTAATAAGTAATCTTCTTTGGAGGTTTAAAATTAAAAGCCGTTAGCCAACATAGGAAGAGATACTCCAGAATAAGGAAACCTTCTGTCAAACTAGATTCATCAAGTATGACACACATACATGTCAGCAAGATTTTAACTTTTATTTTCTACATAAATCTACCACGACAACCTTATGGTTCTGGCTCTAAAATCCTGGCGGAACTGTTAAAGCTACTGATGTGATTCAAGACAGGAAGCTGACTCTCAATCGGAAGGTTGCATCATTCCCTGGATTTCCCAGTTGGTATATCAGCGTCCTTTAGGAAGACACTGAAGCATGCGTTTGTCTTAAAGCAGAGATATCACTAAGCAGAAAAGTAAAAAAAGTACTGCATTGCCAAAAACTTTACACATCATGTTCTTCTTGATCTAGTTCCTGTTATTTTATATATGATATTATATAGAAAACTTTACTTTACAGTTTAAAATGTTTATAGGAATCAAAATGCACTGATATGCAGTGCTAACTTAGACTCTCGCTCAGAAGGAACTTCAACTTTAGAATGATCACTTATGCTTCCAGGAAGCTGTAGGTGGATATTGTATTAATATAAAAAACAAAAAACAACAAAAAAACCCACACACACAACCTGTTTTTCTTTTTCTTTGTTATTTTTCTTAACGCAAGTGCAATAAAATATGAAAAACAGGTAAAAGTGAAAAAGTTAAGCTATTGGCCCATAGGAAGAACCTTTTAGCAGTACTATAATCTTATTTCTGGTGTCGTTTCAAACCCATTTTAAATAAATTAATGTCTGCTTAAACATCATCAGGATGCACATTGTTTTCCTGGCTCTTCCAAAACTGAAACCCATCTCATGCCAAGGCATGACAGTTATTTATCTGAAATATAATTCCTTTACTTTATGAAGAAAAGAGAAACATAGTGGTCGCGGCATTGCAAATACACAGAATAGGCCACCCATATCGCTTCATCCATCAAAGGAACTGACCACCTCCTTCTTCACCTTAATCAAATTTATTTTGTTGAATGTCCGTGACGGCATCCTGCCAGACAAACTTCCATCACAAGATTACATCAGGGAATCTCTACCTTCCCGTCTACAAACTAACTCACGTCAGCATTTGTATTCCATCTTTCAAGTTATCTCAAGGTAAACTTCTAAATGCTCTTAAGGAGCTCTGTTAAGGAGCTCTAGGGACAGACATAAAGACTAAAATTAGAGACAAGAGTTTAAAAGGAAACGCTGCATACGTGCATAGAATAATCTGGAGGTTTTTAATGAATATATGGCGTAATGGGTCCATTCCATTAGTGGTTGCAATGACCTGAGTTGGGCAATAAATTCCTTTCTGTCTAAATGTAATCATGTTAAGTGCAGAAGGAAAGGGGGGAGGGAAGTGAGTAATGGGAGGGAAGAAGGGGACTTATCAATGAAGGTCGCTAAGGAGAGTTTCAGAAAAAACAAGATGGCGCCTCAATGGTTTTTTGTTTAAGGGGAATGACCAAAGTGGTGCAGGAGCTTAAATCTCAGATTCTCCATTTTAAAGTTTACACCCAGCCAATACAAAATGGAAACAGTGATGGAGACTCTAGCTTTTTCTCTGTATTTGTTATTTATTTACATTAAATGAGCTAAACAGTGGCACAGTTGGTAGCACTGTTGCCTTGCAGCAAGAAGGGTTCGATTCCCGACCTGGGGTCTTTCTGCATGGAGTTTGCATGTTCTCCCTGTGCATGCGTGGGTTCTCTCCGGGTACTCCGGCTTCCTCCCATAGTCCAAAAACATAACTGTCAGGTTAATTGGTCTCTCTAAATTCTCCTTAGGTGCGAGTGTGTGTGTGCATGGTTGTTTGTCATGTCTGTCTCTGTGTTGCCCTGCAACAGACTGGCGACCTGTCCAGGGTGTACCCCACCTCTTGCCCAGAACGTTCGCTGGAGATAGGCACCAGCACCCCTCCCAACCCCACTAGGGACAAGGGTGTTATAAAATGGATGGATGGATTACCTAAAGTCAAAGATAACAGAATCTGTGAGTTATACCATCTGATGTAATGTGAGCACCATGCCACCTCTTGTGGAAACAAAAGTACTTCTGTGATAAATTGATTAAATATGTTCCTAATAAATATCCCTAATGTAAAAATAAATTGGATTTTGTCATGAGTGAACTAACCATTTTGTTAATTAGGCAGAAGATAAATGTGACAAGTAGACAAGTGAACACATCCCCATCTAAAGTCCTGTGTATGGTTTGGGTTCGGTCACTTTCTGCTTCCAAAGCTACATAGAAATCCCACTGGATTAATAAGAGTCAATACTATTCAGCTCCATTGATTATGTGTCGAGTTAGATTTCAAATTAAGCAATACTGAGATGCTCATTTGAGACAAATGACTAAATATTAATCAAAGTGTAAGATATAGAAAAGCACAATTTTCAGTATTTAGCAGACAGATGCATTGTTCAAGCTAAAAATGTGGCTTTGGAAAACACATTGGTTTATGCAACATGACTTCAAGTGAAGTTTTGACATGGTTTAAAAGACCTGGTTTAAAATTAAGACTTATTTTCCAGTTCCAGCACAACAAAAGCGTAAAGTCAAGACACATGACTTTGCGATAAATATTGTGTCAACGCAATTTGCATTGCATTGACACAATAAATAAAGACTGATACCTCAAAACTACAAAGAAGTGTAATTATGACTTTAGACAGAGTTGTTTCAAGTAATTCATGTCAAACCAATTAAAGACTGAATTCTTGTGATTATTTTATTTTTTTTTTTTAAAAGACTATGAGTAACCACGCACCTGTTATAATGAGGCATTCATTGAGTTCCAGAGCTTCAGTAAAGAGACGAGAAACAATGAGCTCTGGGTTGATGATGAACCGGATCTCCTCCTGGACCAGTCCATTTCCTGTGACTCCACCTCCTACATACCTGTTTGCAAAGTCAACCTAATGAGGGGGGAGGAATGGAGAGATACAGGTAAGGGGCAAAGACGGAAAAAGGAAAGCACGTCGTCCTTTATTTTTAGGTTTCAACACTAAATAATCAACCATTTCAAAAAGATTGAAATCTTGTCACATTCTCCTGAACCCAATATTGTGTATCAGCTCATTAGCTTATTTTATTGCAATATTAAGGATATGAACTTAACATTTTAATATATTTTGTCATAATTATTATAAACAACAAAAGCAACAATAAAAAACTAATTATAACTTATTTCCAGTCTTTTTTGTTTTTAAGGCTCCTTTCCCGATATAGCTTGCGTATAGAGGTATGTTTTTTCTATCACTAAACTTCACACAGTAACATTAAATTATATTTAAAAAGATGTATTGATTTTTATTTATGCTCTTTCGTAACCAACAGTAGTTCTGTGTTTTCAGCACTATTCAAACACAATAGCACATACTGATAAGTATTTACCAATTCTTCCCCAGGAAACTGCCTTATTTGCATCGACATAATAAACAAAGGTGCTACCTCATTCAGTAATGGGTCTAGAAATGGTAGATTTTAATTTGGCTGCAAATAAATGAAAATTATGTCCCCATTTTAAACTTAAACCAAGTTTACTTTCTAGCACACCCTAATTGAGTCCAACTTATACAGTTGCATGCAATACTATAAAATAATAAAACATATATATATTGCACTTTGGGTTGTTTATGCAATGCTGATGACAGGAACTGCTATTGTCACTCTCATTACTTGAACAAACAACTATTATTTTCCCATTAGCCATCACCCACAGAGGAGGTTTAATATAAACAAATGTCTAAGGATGACCATTTCCTCCTTGGTGACAATCAAATTAGAAAATCAAAACAAAAACAATGCACATGAAATTGAAATAGATACAATAAATACCAATGAAATACATAAGGTACAGCTGAGCAACTGTGGAAAATCTGAACAACAGTAAGGCTGTGTTGAGACTAAGTATTACATTTTATCTCTGAAGGACAACATCTGACCATCCCTTGTCATTTCCAGCTAGTCAAAGGTAAATGAGTAAAACATCTTATGATCTCAGAAAAAGCCAAGTGGATAACATTTTATTTATTTCACCAATTAAATTCAACAACTGAAATAGATTGAGTAGATATGGTGGAATACATAAAGTGTGTATTTCTGGTAATTTTTATGATTATGTCCTCAAAATTCAGTTCCTCAGAAATAATATATAAGCCTCCATCCAAAACCTTACAGAGTATCTGGGATATTGTCAAGAGAAGGATGAGAGGCACCAGATCCAAGAACGCAGACAACTTGAAGGGAGTGAATAAATCCACCTGGACTTCTGCAACACTTCTGCACAAACTGATCGTGTCCATGCTACACAGCACTGTTGAAGTAATTCAAGTATTAAATGCATATGGTAGAGTACATGGACATACTTCACTTGTTGAACTGAATTACTGAAAATGTACAATTTTGATGAATTCATTGGGATTAAACTGAACAGAAGTAAATTCCTAAAATTAGAAAAGTTTTTCACGTGAGAAGGTTGTAAAATGATGCTGTTATCTTAATATATTTATCTTTATTCTGAAACATCGCTTCATTATCTGATCATACAATATAGACCATTGTTAATACATAGGCCTAAATCTAAGATCAACAATTCTATGTAAAAATAATTTGAGGATGCTCAAATCTCCCTCCAAAAATTTTCTCTTTGTAATCATCTGTAAAAACTTCAGGTGTAGGGAATATTTTACAGATGCTACATATCCTTAAATCACCGTCCTTGTTTGGGTGGTTTAGATAAAAGAATAATCCGTCCAATCACAGAACAGATACTTATACATGCTGTCAGAAGTGAGGGTTCTGCTCAGTGGCCCGCAGCTACGTCAATCTGTGTGACAGTAAGTGTGTTTGTATGTGCATGTTTTCCAACCAGTCACCCAACTCCTCACCTTTATCTCTGGTTCAGCTCCTGACCTCGCCCCCTCCCCCCTTCAATCTCACCCCCTGACAGGATGACAGCCTGCTCTGCCCCATCCAAACAACACACAGCCACTGTCCGGCCTGCTGAGGTAGCCGTCAATTCTCTTGCAGGACTCTTGGCCCAGTGGGTCATCCCAGTGCAATGCCTAACTCTCGTCATTTATATTTTCTCCATGTGCCATCTTCCCTCTATCCTCCCACCCAGGGGTCCTCCCCTCCACCCTTGCCTCTCTGAGCTGCTCATGTGTATACAAATACTGTCAACTGCAGTAAAATAATAAATAAATGCAATAGCAGCAAAGGAACACAGAGGAGGATAAAATCCAGTGGGGAGAAATAAATACCTAATTATAGGTCTTAAAAAATGTAGTATAATTTTTACCACTTTCTTTCTTCCTTTTATGAAGCAAGAAGGCTGCTGATTATTGGTAGATGTGTAACCTTGAACAAGTTGTGTTAAAAAAGAAATAGTATGCACATAAAAGCTGAAACTTAAATTCTGCTTTAAAAGTATGAAAAAGAAAGTCATCAGTGACTACAGGAAATCATTGAGTCATGTTAAATTATTCTTTGCACTGAATGTAAAGCTGCACAAGAATCCTTACCTGAAGCATCCCGTATCCATCATCCTCAATTGTCCCCTTACAAGTGATATGTAGGCGCGTCAGCTGAGTCTGAGAACTTCACAGAACATTTTCGGTTACCGACTGCTACATGTGTATTTTGATGAAAAATTATACATTATTCTAATTTACCAGTCTTGAATAATAGATTTGGTTAATAATATAAGTGGTGTTTACCTTTCCCAGTCTGGTGGATTGGTAAGAGTTTGTCTTGTGAATGTAACAAGACCATTAGGTCCTTGAAAAAGACACAAAGCATAAAATGGCTCATTGACTCAATAACAAGAAGAACAATTAGATGAAACTTAAATAATTTTTGGATCTTACTTGTTTCAGTAACTCTCCTGAAGTAACACAGCAGAGTTTTTAACTTCTCAATTTTTCTAGGAGAAGAGCCTTCAAACAACCTGAAATAAAAAAATAAACAGACATTTGACTTCAACAAAGAGCTTTACAAAGAGCTTTTTCTACATTATGATGTTAACTCAGTAATTTATTAAAAATCCATAATAATGAAAACAACTTTTTTATGTTCCGACAGAAAAGAGGAATTCACATTTTACAGAACCCTGTAAAAAAAATGTGAAAATGATTTGCTGCTTAGATTAGACGAGACCAACATCACTGAATATCGACCTGAACCTCGAAGTTCAGATTTTCAAATCTCTGTACACATCATCTATAATGCAAGCTTTCCAACAAAACAATGTCTGGTCCAGCCTTCCTTCCTTAATACAGTGATACTGCCTGCCAATGTTTTAGTTTTTGGGAAGTTAAAACTAAGGTGGAAGAACAAGTAAAGAGTAGTGGACAGAAAACTTAAATCACCACATACTAGGAAACCCTCCATTAAAACCACCCCAAGGTTTTGGTTAATCAAATTAAGCATTTATCTTCCTCTCTAACTGTTTTCTTTTCAGTTCAGTTAAGATTTAAAACAGAGGAATGCAATGAAATGAGAAACGTATTGCACTAAAAGCCCTTCAGTGATAAAAACCCCCCCAACATTTATTAAATACAATTCAAGCATAAATGGACAACTTCAGTTCTCCCCCAAGTATAAGAAAAAGATTTGTAACATCCTAGATCGATAACAGTAAGTCTTGCACCAGGGAAAATGAGCTATAGAGACACAGTGGATGAGAAATGGGTTCAGAGTGATGTTTAAAGTGTTATTAAAAAAATCAAACAATGAATTAAAGGGAAGCTACAAGCCATTTGCATATATTTTCAAAGATAAAAGGCTGCCTCCACATTTTTTTCCCCAAATGTCTGCTAAATATAATTAAGTTAACATGTTTAAATAAACATACATACCAATTTAATCAAATTACTTAATTGTAATTCTTATTCTGTTGTATAGAAACCACCATAAAGGCTGTGTGAGTTTTATCTTTACTGATCATATACTTTTTTTCACTCAAACAATAAGAAGTGCATGGAACTTTTCTGCCTGTAAAACATGGTTCCTGTCACTTTCTTCTCAAACAGCAGAAAACACAAGTTAAAGAGTCTGCTGCCTTCTGCGTTCCCCCTCGAATACATCCATCACTTAGCAGAGGACAAACCTTGACAGTTCTGCCAAAACAGCAATCAGCAGATTGCTTGCTGCTCTGCTTGTCCAAGACGAAGAGCTACTGTAGCCAATAAGCAAAGTGACGGACACTCCCTCAATTACCAGGAGAAAGGGAGGGTCGGTAACGATCCAGGGCCCATTTTAGACTGCAGTGGTTGTCTTATTTCATCTTCTCAGAAAGACCACAGCCAACCCCCGCCCGCTCTTGTTCTGTCCTGCATTTTTGCTGCTGGCAGAAATGCTGATAAGAGGTCCAAGTGGTCCTAAAAAGCCAGCTATGTAATTGAATCAATGTTTATATTATTACAGCATTCTTGCAGATAGCACACGGAAAGATAGGACCAAAGTACAGATAGAAGCACAACATTGGAAAGGTATTATGTGGACTGAAAGAATAAAATAACACTGATCACCTCTAAAGTGTAACAGCCCCACATTTGTTGGCAGCAGCTTAAGGGTTATTCAGATTAAGTAATAGTAAAATAACATAATCATTGTTTAGCTGTATTACTCATAATTTATCTCGATAACGTTTAAGATTTATCAAAAACAGCAACTCCAGTTTGTCAGGCAACAACTGGGTATTACATTACTCCTTACTATCATTAACTAGAAGGAGGAGCTCCAAGAAAACAAGAAAATTGAGTTGAAGAAGTATCTGGAAAAGATATTGTTATAATGAGGCATTTTCTGACCAAACTGAGACAAAGCAGGTAGCAAAATCTCACTAATTTTCTGTGCCCTTACCCATATACAGTAGTGTAAAAAAAATCTCATCAACTGTAATTCTGCAGTTGTTATGGATGTGTTAAAACCAAACACTAACGCTAAGGGGCGATATGAACAACGAGATTGGTTTTCTGGAAAAAAAGAAAAACAAAAGATTTTTTATTTTAAGTAACAGAAGGAAGGTATTTTTATACTTTGAGAAATGTCTAAAAAGACCCTGTTAAGTTTTTAGAAAGAGTTTAATGATTCACTTCAAAGAACAAGACAAAGCAGAATACAGAGTTCATGAATGATCAAATTTGAGAAACTTTAGAGAAAACTAAGAATACCCATTTTTAGGTTTTACAAATCACAACCACAAAAAGCAACTAATCAGTAAACAGCAAGGAACTACTTTCTTTTTTACTTCAAAATAAAAGTAGCTCTCTGGTGCAAAGTATTATTACACCCAACCAGCTTTCAAGTGTTTTAGGAACCCCTGATCATCCATGAAACTTTGAAAAAAAAAAAAAAAAAACACCTTAGAAATGTGGACCGTGAATGCTGATATTAGAGTTGTGGACATCTGTGCTACTACAACAGATTATGTTAATTGTGCGTCAGATTTACGGACATATCAGAAATGTAATAAAAAGGTTCCAACTCATGACATTTGTACATAAAAAACAAAGATTAATTGCATTTAAAATTTTGAACACGTTAAAATAAAATAAATAAATTTATAACAATTAAAGTTCCTAAATAAGATTAATCTTAGAGCTTTTGTCCTGATTTTTCTATCATCTCTTTCGTCTTGGTAAAATCTAAATGATTTCAAATATGTATCTGCCTGGGTTATGGATATTATGTAGCTTGAAGGATTTACATCCATCAATACTCGCATCTAAAATTCAGATAAACCTCAAAATTATATAAAGTCAGAGAAAACCAGGTAAGTGTGTACTTTAAAACAGTCAAGACAAAGTATTTCAATTAGCCCTCATGTTTTTCTTTTGTCTTCAAAAGACCATTTACTGTTGAACTGATTGAAAGAAAAAGAAAACACCAATTTATAAAACACACCTACTACAATCTTCATCCCACATAGAGCACATAACAGAAACAGGGGGAAAAAAGACAGATCTCAGCCCACAGCCTAAAATCATTTCTAGTGATAGATGAAGTTATGTCAAGGACAGCAAAACTAAGTTTGACCAAAGAAAAAAAACAATCAGTTTACTGACCTTCTATCAGTAAACTGACCTGCAAGTTGACATTCTGAATGGAAAGTAATGAATCCAGAGGTCAACAAACAGAATTAGTCAAACTGAGTAAAAATCACAATGATTTCTATTTGACTGGTTTTCAAGGCAGTAGCTCCCCCTGATGGAAATAATGCTATCTTGAATGGAAGGAATACAATGAAAACATCGCATTTAGGCAACATATTCCTCACACTTTCATTAATGATGGTCAAAGCCTTTAATTAAAATGACAGTTTACACTTAGCAACGGACAACACAAACTGATACCTCCTCTCTCCTGTTTAAAAAAAAATTCAACAAGGCATTTATGTTCGTGATATGTCTGAATTAGGGATTCCCACTACTGCTTACAATACTGTGAGTGCTGTGTTTGAAGAATCATGTCTCCATTAGTGTTTGTTTACCTGTAGAAGTTGATCTCAGGATAGTTGCAGTACTCCGACTTGCGGGAGTTGCGTCGAGGGAATGTGCAGAAGAAGGCGTTGGCCAAAAGACAGGCTATTTGCTCCTGAGACAGAGTCAGGGAATGGTTCATACCTGACTTAAGTAAAGGAATTGGCTGGAGGGAGACAAAAACAGAACACAAACACACGATTTATAAGCATAATAAGACTAGAGGATGATGTCAATGCAACCAGACAAAAACTGGAAGACTAAATACCATCCAATCAAAAGTGAATCCTGAAAATAGATACAAGGTTTTGTAGCTGCAGTAGTGCAGGTTGGAGGGCTGGTGAGTTCAGAAAATTAGTTTAGCAGGAGATAAGGAGGGCTCCATTAGTTAAATGGGTGGTAGTAATTAAGGTTCCGGTTTTGTTGCTCTCCCTCAGGTTCGTTCAGTCAGACACATGGGGCCCATCAATCTTTACTGATTAGGGCTAAAGAGCCTCCCAAGGCCGCCAAGTAGGCAGATCGATACCACCTCTAATCACACACCCATAAACATTACCTTTTTAAACCCAATACTACAGACAATCTTTATACTTTCCAACTTTACAGTCTTACTAACAGTGGTGAACAGTTGACTTGCTTGGAAAACCACAGGAGAGGTTTTTCCTCTCCTTTCCGAGTGGGAGTTGAATTCAGTAAATTGAATTAACTGAAGACTCTGTAATAGATAATGCAATTACAAAAATACCAATCTTGTAATAATTCCTGTATCGCTATAATGGATGACAGAGTCTGAAAACAAAGACAAATGAAGATGACCTTTAGACGGACCTCTAAGAAGGACCAGCTGTGTGTACCAGGAATTTAAAAGAAGTCTGTGGACTTTAATGGTCAGTGTATCAGGCCCGGTTAGACTAAATGTATTTCTCAATGAAAGGAATCCCTGGTGCAGAATGTTAACTTCAGCAATGAAAAAATGAAAAATGGTCAACAACCAGAGTGTGCAATACCTAAAACAAACATATGACATGTATTAATCCGTTTAATCATAAAAAGGCTTGATGCAGGGATTTAAAGTTAATAACTTTGTTAAATTATGACTTAAAAAAAACACTTAAAATGATCTAAGCTGGATGCATTTATGGATAATATAGATCAATCATTAAATGAAAAGCAATTGTTGGATCCCCTTCCAATATAAAAAAATAATCTTTTGCACAAATCTCTCTTGAGACAACATTAGCTAATCTAATGTTAGATTAGCTAATCTAACAAATATGTACCTAAAGTTTGTAAAACTAAGTTACTCAATTGTTTTCTTTCTTACCTCTTACTATAGGTAACCTGACTCAGGCACACGATTTAATCTAAGACAAGACCTTCAAATTTAAAAACATATTGCAACACAAAATATTTTGAGTGAAATAAGTACATAAGAAAATATAATGTTTGTATATTAAGAGTATTAAAGAAAAAAAATCAGTCTGCAATGCCATAAAGAATTAAGAGAGAAAAATGCTTACCATTGTGCAGAGGCGAGGCGCACTAAGTGCGAGCTCTACCATATTAGGTAGAATGCCCTCAAACAGCTGTTGCACCTCACAATGCTCAAGATACTGAAATAAAGCCAAAATATAGAAGTGGCGTCAATTTTTATCAGTCTGATATATTCAAGGAACCTCCAGTATTTACCTAGAAATCGTTACATGTACTAACAGTCCAATTTCAATAAAAGGTTTTCTCAAACAAAGGTTTATAAGATGAGTATGAACCTGCAAGAATAATAAAGCAAATAATTAGTAAAAAAAAAATTCCATAAGTATTGCATAAATTTATATTTTTATTTTATGCTAGTGTTAAGATACCCGTTTACTTAATTTACCCTTTACGTTTGAATAATTTACCATTTGATTTCTTTAAACCATTTTTCCCCAACCTGCTTTGCTATAATTTCCCCTCCTTTTTCAGATTTTAAATGCCTAAAATGATTTTGCCTTATAGCATTATATCAAAGATAGACCATTTTTAAACACGTATTTATTTTAAATTTGCTTTCAAATTTATTTATTTAGATCGCTCTCCTATTTTTTCCCCCTTCTGCTTTATTTTCACATGCATAATTAATTTACATTTTCTTTTTTAATTTCATTTTCTGGATTTCACTTCCCCCCTCGCTCTGCTGGACTTAAGAAACGACAGGACCAATCATACTGTTCTGGTCCATGTGGTATTCCAAAACGTTGATGTTAGACCTCTTGGACATCAAACAGTCCCAACGTTTTAAAAGGAGAAAAATAAATAAATAAATAAATAAATAAATATATATATATATATATATATATATATATGCTGCTGAGCCACTCACAGCACAGAACGCATTTACAGAGGAAACTATCATCAATCAGAAAATGAGCCCGCCATGACCGAGGCACCCATACTTCAGCTGCAGCTTACCTCAGCATCCATGGGCAATTCCCTCTAAAATAAACATCCAGGTTTTCCATCATACACCCAGATTTACAACACAATCATTTATGAGTGTATTGGCTTCGAATGTCACCGTCATCAATCACTTGCCTTATTCTATCAAGGTAAGCAGGGGAGCTAGCACTGATTAAATGGACCTTCTGGAGCAAATGCAAATGACCAATTGTGGGGAGAGTGGCAGGCTGGTTGATTTTCAAGAGGAAGGCTTCTGCGGTTGACTTAGCGAGGAGCATTTATATGGCTGCAGAGCAGGTCTGACTAAACGCTGTCAGAAGTAATGAGCTGGCAGACATCATAAAATGCTCCTGTGGGACTAATAGATGGTAGGTGATGCAGCAGGATGATGGCAGAAAGGGGAGAGAACTGCATTTAAACAGCTAAAGCAGCATGGTACCATATGGTTAGGCAAACCATGCGATTTCCATATTTAAATGTCTTAAAGTATCTCCAACAAGTCCTAGTAATTAGAGATTTCGGGTTAATGGTGATTTTATCTTCTGGTTAAAAGGTAAATGTAATTTTGTGAGGGGAAAAAATACACAAGTATTGGTTTGTTTAAAGTAAAAATGGTTTCACAAACAAACAGCACAGAAAACACAAACTGCTGGGTTTTTGTTTCAATGTCAGAGGTTCATTGGTAAGAGCTACATCAGTTATACTTACTCTTGGACTGTTACCCTGCTCTGTCCTCACAAACATTCATCAGATAGTGACACGGTGACAGTTTCATTCGGCTGAGAGAGAAACACTACGACGATTTACAGACAAGCTCTAATTTGGATAACCCTTTTTTTTCGCCCTCCTATGGCTGCTACACATTGAGAGGAACGTCAATCATTGACTCCGGGGCAATGCGCCTCCACACAATGACCCCCCTCCCCAGGAACAAAATGTTGCTCTGAATCAGGCAATCCTGAGTAAGGAGAGGAACATCAGTTTCATTTCAAATTCACGATAATCTGCTTGAAATTTAGTTGTAAGATTAACTAATAGGGTTCCCTTCACATGTTTATTACCAAATGCTCAGATTTTCAACTCAAGGATTTTAAAACAACTTTTAAAAACTACAAACAATATGAACGGATAGGTGGATTGACAGATAGGCAAAGGTATAAATGACTTTATAGCAAGGTGATAAACTGTTCAAAACAATAGCAAACCTGCAATCACTGATTAATAAACAAAAATATATTACAGCTTAATTAGATATAGATATTAGATATAATTAACAGATATCCACATTTTTAGTATTGTACTTTTGTGTATTACATATTGAACATTGCACATTACAATGACAACATATTTAACATATGTTGCGCAGAGGGATGGATCAATAAAAAGAAGAATGGAAGGAGGAAAAGATAGATCAATGTTATATTTTCCAGGATAGAAAATAAGTCTTCAATACAAATATGTAGCCACACTCTTGCTTCTGTGTCCAAGGTTATTCAGGTCTAGGCTGAATAACTAGACTCACACTATATTAGGTGCCTAAGAACCCTGATGTAAGAAATGTGGCTGTTCTTCATAACAGTAGGTATAAGATTATGTTCAGAAATTATGTTGGTATAAGACCTAAAAAATAGACATTTCCCACAATTGACATGAAGCCACTTGTAAATCAATCCAGTGAGTTTGTCGGCAACTGACTAATCGGCGATTGGAATTTGTTCCGAAGTGAAACGCCTCTTAACTGGAGGAACTGGATCCGCTTCATCTCCGACAAGGTTGCCAAAGTTTATCATTAAAAATGTGCTGCGTTCATAGAGATTTGGTGAAAACTAACAGTGAACAAAAAAGCTGTTAAATGTTGCCAGGTGGGAACATGTACTTAATACACACCTAACCCGCAGCATTTATAAGTTGGAATAAAGTTTATTCAATTTCCAAAACCCAAACAGGGCCTGGAAGTATGTAAAATATGGATTCAAGTTTGTACATTATCAATATCACAAAGAATTGCTATTACAACAATACAGATGACTTACAAAAAGCACAAGCATTCATGCAAGTAAATAATATATTTGACTATGTCATTATTTTTTTTAAAAGCCATCAACAGACATTGCCTTTTGAGCATCTGTTTCTAGAAAGTTTTGAGATAAAATGTTTCATACTTTGAGTACTCTTCATTGAAACATGGAGGAATACTGAAGCTAAAACAACAAAGTGTAAACAGTAATGAGGATTTTGTGCCACCACAGTGTTTCCTGCAGGGTAATACAATAAATTTATGTCCTATAAAAGGTCCACATTCAAAGTGATTGGACAGAAAGACATGCTGATCATAGAGGACAGGAAGGCAAGTGTCTTGCCTCCCTCCTTAGTGTCTTTACAGATTTAATGGGACATTTTAATTACATTGAATTAAGCCATAAGAGGCTTAGGTTGCTATTGACCCAATGAGTCGTCCTCCAAGAAATTATTTCCCACAAGAGGGAAAAGGAAAATGGTCTGAGTAATTAATTATGAGAGAATGGACGTAAGAAATAAATGTACCTTTTTCTAGTGAAATCACAGAGCCGTCTTAGCAGTTGTATTTAATTAACTTCAACAACTTGACGAGCATATTTACAAAGAAAAACGTTGATGATTAGATATCAATGTATATGCTAAAACTTGCTTTCTTCTTAACTTTAGGGAGAATTACACTTGATATGCGTCAAAGAATATTCCTTAAAAATGCAAATAGCTCAACACAAAACATCTCAGAAATCAGTGCATTTCAAAGAAAAGACAGTTCCCACCAAAACAAATGCTTTGGTTTTGTTTGATGGTAATATTAATAATATTTGTTTGCATAGTTGGAGTGAACTGAGGATAGAAAGTGAGAAAAGGAAAGAGAGAAAATTAAGATAAGCCATTGCTCTTGTTTATATGCAACAGCTGCTGATGCTTTGATCTGCACTCGTCTGTGCTAACTGTAAGGTGCTCCCAGGAGCCTCTCAGGCACCTGATGGGGATGATGAGCAGCAGCATGTGTGCAGTCAAACGAATTAAAGCAGACTTTCTTCACAAGCAACTCTAAACTGTAATATGCCATTAGCTTGTTTCTTTTTCTACAATAAACTAAAGATAACATCATTGTGGCTTAAAAACTGATTACTAACAAAAGAATGACATGTTCATTACTGTTTTTAATTAATATTTTAAATAACTTATATAAACAAAAGCTCAAAGTTTTGCCACTTTCACACATATGAAAGAAAAAAAAATTGGCATATTCATTGACTATATATTTCTTATTTACTTTGTAAAACAATCATGTTCAGAACTGCTTACCTCTGTGCAAAAAAGGTTCAAGGCAGTGAAGTCCCACTTCTTTGCATGGGCCGTGTTGTACCTCAGTATTGCATCCTGAGGAAGAGAAGGGAAGCTATTTATTTTCAGAAAATTGACAAGTTAAGGTTGGCCGTCATTGATCTTAAATCGAAAATTCAAATGTCTCAGGATAGCACTGTGTGTGAGAAGTTTTATAGCAACCTGAAGAGTTGCAGACTCTGCCACCATGTGGTTGTTTGTGGTATATGTTTAGACATTCATAAAATGTTTTAAAAGAGCTAAACTAAAACCTAAGAGAAGAAACTCTACAGATTAGGCTTTTTCTAATGTTTTTAGGAAAAGCCAATGGCATTTCTTCTCTTTGGTTCTGAACATCAGTTAAGAAGTTTTTTTAAACTGTTTAAATAAGCAACAAAACAAAACATTTTTTAAAGAAATACATAAAGAAAAAAGTTGATGAAATGAATTAATCAACATTTGAATTGTTTAGTTTAACAACAATGAGCTGAAATTATGACTGACTAAACACACAAGTCTAAAGCACTCTTACCCTGACATCCAGACAACTTTTGAATCCTCTGTGTAAGGCAGTATGGATCAGTTCCCACCGACTCTGGAAACCACTTCCATCCTTTATAGTTATTATTAAAGAAAAACATAATACTTGTCATACAACAGTGAGATCTTTTAGACCAATCACATGATTTAAAGGGAGGCTATGGTAAACATAAAGCATGAAATTATAATTAATATACCTCAGTCTCCAAAGGAAACAGATTTTTTTCAGAGCAGGGCATCTTAACAGACAAATCATCCCACACATCTCTGAACTTGGAGGGGTATGGGATGGGGACTTCTCCCTCTCTGAGGAGATCTGTCTGTAACAGGAAAGGCAACAAATCCCATCTTTAGCACCTCTTCCTTATTATCTTGTTCCATGTAACCACATGGAACAATAAATTATTGTCCGAAGCAAACTCGAACAATTAACACAAACAAACAAACAAACATAAGTGATTCAATAATGACATGACTTGTAAAAAAAAGAAAAGAAAAACATTTAAGACAAAAGATAACATAAACCAAACTAACCATCATCGTCATTAAAAACCAGTATTGAGTCATACAGACTGTTTCTGAGATAATAGGTTGCTATTCAGGGAATTACTGTGATAGTATGAAATGTATCCAAAAAGTCCATCCGTGACTAAATAACTACTACTAGAAAAACCACAGCGAACCATTAGTGGTATTAAACCAATGTGGAAGCAACAGAGAACAGCAAAACCAAAAAGTGGTAGAGCCATAAAATCACAGAGCAAAGTTAGCAAACGCTGAGGCTCACAGTGAACAGAAGCCACCAAGTTTCTACAAAGTCAGTAGCTACAGGTAAGAAGATTTATTAACAGATGGACGAGCAGATACAACATTTGACAATGGGATAAGAAACACAATCTGCAATTGCAATGCTTTAATTTTCTTTTTATACATTTACCCAGACCTGGAATCTGCATAAATCAATCATGCTTTTCCACAAAATGGAAAAGTGTTATTTTTGCTTAAATTCTATGAGAAGGTAACTATTGCCAGGATCGTCACTGATTATAACTCAGTTTCTAACAGAAATAACTTTATTATGATGGTCTGTGAAATTATTACAGTTGATAAATGATAAAGTGTGATGTTTAACACCACAGTAGTCAGTTTTCATGCAATAACCATGCACCGTTGTCTAGTTTGGCTGGCCTGGATGTTGATGGAACGGCTTTCTTGTAGCCTGATCTACAAGAACATCCAGAGTTCCTGTGGGACAAGCAGTAGAGGATAGGCAGAGAATCTTTACTGACAAGACACCCTGAGGGAATCTCAGAGAATGGCTCAGCTCAGCCCAGTGCCGTCTACTTCATTTTCTCTCTCATGCTGTCTGTATCTCTACATCTAAAAGAGAACGTTTCACAGCTTCTTGCCACTAATTAAAACAGAAGATATTCCAAGTGAGTCATGCTCACTTGGAATACCTTGGTGAGAATAAATTCTTCTTTTTTTTTTTTTACTACTAAATAAAAAAGTGGTTGTTAACTCACCCTAACTGTGACAGTATGATTCGGCGTTGCTTTTAGGTGAGACAGAGGTGGAGCGCATTGAGGTCTTCTGTTGAGCTCATCTATGGGAGTCCCGAGCCATGCTTTGTCCAAGTTACACTGAAAACTGAAAATCACAGGTCAGTGAGAATGGAGTTAAGTAAATAGCACTGTCTGAACAGTCTTTTCTTTCTAAAACACCAACCACCATATAAAGAAGTTGTACCTTTTACTAATCGCAGCTGGCTGGCTCTCAATTAAGTCCTGACTCATATCAGACGAGCCGCTGCACTCCCCCATCTCCGCATCTTTTTCTTCGGTGCTTGTGGTGACAGGACAGACTTTTTCCTGAGTCAAACTTCCAGAGTCGGAATCTTTCACAACCTGCTGAGATTTTAAACCCGGATCCTTTGCAGAGTCCTCCGCACAGCCAACCGGACCATCACAACAATCTGATAGACTGTTGACTACAGTGTCGCACGGTGGACTGTCAGGACTCAGCATTTCCACATCATTGGGTATGCCAGAAATTTTTGTGGGACTGTTACTAAGACAACGGGTGAGTTTTGCATTTGACGGGTGTGCAGCAACGCAGGATGTTTTAACTGGGTGAGGACCGGGTGAACTGGCTCGCCTCAATTTCTGTCCATTGCTGTTGTGAGTTTGGTCACTTCTGCTTTCTGAAGTACCCGATTCATCCCCTACACCTGCAGACACACAGTCTGCTGAATTTAGACAAGCCAGGCCATCGGGTGTGTTCTCTAATGGTATGTGGTCTTTAGTTTGATCGGACGTTTGAAGCTCTCCTTTTGCATCCGTTTGTTGAACATCGCTCTTTATGTCTTCTGGCCTGGGGTCATCAGTCAAACTGTAGAAGAAAAGGGAAAATAAGGAACTCAACAAAAGAGCTGCTCTCTTTAAAGCACTTTTCCAATGGCAATACTGTGCCTCGCAAAAGTATTCATACCACTTAAAAGTTTTAAATGTTATCACAATACAACTACAAATTTCAAGATATTTTATTAGGACATAATGTGATGAAACATCATCCATAGCTGAAGTTAAGGGAAAGGACAAAGTTTTCTAAAGTTTTAACAAAACCAAATTGGAAATATCTAAAACAGGGGTCTCAAACTCCAGTCCTCGAGGGCCGCAGTCCTGCAACTTTTAGATGTGCCTCTGCTGCACCACAGCTGAATAGAATAATTAGGTCATTAAGGCTCTGGAGAACTGATCTACACAAGGAGGTAATTAAGCCATTTCATTCCAGTGTTTTGTACCTGTGGCACATCTAAAAACTGTAGGACAGCGGCCCTTCGAGGACTGGAGTTTGAGACCCCTGATCTAGAAGGTAAAGAACTCATTCTCCTTTTGTCTGAAACTACTGAACAAAAATGAGTAAAGCCAATTCTCTTCTGAAGTAATCCACTTAGTAAATAGAGAACACCTTCTTGTAATTTAATCTTACAAGATTAAATTACAATTTACATAAGCATCACACTTACACGATTAAATTACAAGAAGGGGGTTCTCAACAGGGGTTCTCTTTTATCTTTTTAACACTTGGCAATCCTTTAAGAAAACCTGTTAAGGTTTGGAACAAACTTGAGGCTGAGTTAGAGATTTACCTTAACAGCTAGACATTAAACATACAAGTAGAGCTACAGTAAAATGGCTTACACCAAGCATTTATTTGTTAAAGTAGACCACTCAGCAAATAGTCCAAGTATAAAACTGCGTGGGAACTGGGAACTGACAGGACTTTAGAAAAAAAAAATATGTTCAGGAATGCACTTTACAATTATATATAATTTACATAAGCATCACAGTTTGTGTTTAATACACAAGTATTGAAAAAGTTCGAGATGAATGAGTACTACTGCAGTCCTTTATCAGAAACCTGCAAAGCAAATAGCATCCACACCTGCCTAAAGCTTCTCAGAGTAGAACATAAAATAAGCATGCAATGTAAAAAAAAAAAAAAAACGCTTTACCTGCTTTGATGATCCATCTCTATCAGTCGCTAACAAGTCAACGCAAACGCACCTGTGAAACAAAACAGCAGAGTGAAACTACAAACTGTGCTACAATTACTACAAACCGACAAGAAGCTACTCCAAGACCTTTAAATAAGTAAAACAAGATTTGAGTTGGGTTACATGTCTCTCAATATTTTAAGGCTAACTTAGATGGACTGGCCGCCGTAAATATTTCAGAACACGCGGCAGAGATATATGAAACTGCTAAATAAAGGAGAAGATCAGATAACAAACAAGCTGCCAGCGGTAAGTAGAACTACAAACTAAGATGAGCAAGCTAATTGACTAGATAATTATTCACAGTCGATAAACCAGAGGAATGGATGGTAGAGAATGTGTTTCTGAAGTATTTGTTTTTCTCCCAGCCTGACTGTTAAAACATCTTGCAGTGCACATCCCGACCCGAGCTGTCTTTGACTGGCAGAAAGATTTAAGCGCTTTTCGACCGTCTTAGCTTCTGGAAAACAAAATATAAACACCCTGAGCAAGCTAGCGGTACTGTCTTTTTTTTAAAACAAAGAAATGTCCACTTACACCGGTGCACCTCTTAAAGGGAGATGTTCGACGACAAAGAATTACAAAATCATCTTAATACCTCTGCATGCAAACTGCATCGCTGCAAATATGACTATTTAAACATTAACTTTCACCTCGTTTCTCCAGGTGCGGTGACACCACCAAATCAAAACCGTTCTTCTTCTTGCTTGCTTTTTAGTGGCGGTTGGCAAACAGCAATCTGGTGCTTTACCGCCACCACGCGGTAAGGAGTCTGAATCAGGCTGAATAAACTAAAAGAAAACTGTTATTTTAGCTAACCCAGTTTTCATCAAATAAAGGAAAATAGCATTAAAGCATACATCAACAGGCCATTTTCTTTAGCGATTTATGAGTGTGTTGTCCTTTCCTTTTTAAGACCCATTAATTCTGTTCTTTCTCTCTGATATTTCCTGCATGTTCAGTTGTTCCCCTCGAATTTTCATTCCTCAATCATTCTCAGATTCATCTCCCTATTGTAATGTTGCATTAAGTCTGAGTGTCCCAGCTGTAGTAGTCATGATCCTTTTATATATTCTGTTTCTTCAAGGTCAAACTTCTACAAACTTCCTTTTTAAATTCTGTAAAACCACATTTAACCTAATCTGTCCTCTATTTTTTTTTTACCATTTTTCCTTATTTTCATAATTTTTTTTCATAATAGTTATGTATTAGTATATAAGGAAGATTTTCTGAATGACTTCTTACTGAACTAAGAATGAACTAAAATCGCAACATAATGGCTAGATGTTTTGCCTTCTCAACCCAACAACACACTTCACTGGACAAATTAAATGTTTATTTCTGTTCTGTTTTAATAGCCTCTATTGAAATCCACAACTGTGTCAGGTTAAATTCAAGGTATTATGGGCAATGATACTATTGCCCATAATACCTAACTTACTGATTTCTAACTACATTGTGTTCTGTATGATTGTCCAACTAAATGTATAACTATTCCAATCTATAAAGCTGAAGCTTTAGTTGGTTTACTTGCAACTAATTAACCACAAAGCCTGATTTTGAATGGCATGCAATTTTCTTAGAAACTGTGTCAGAGGCTAATACATAAACTATACAACCATAAACAACTGTGTATCAAATCACACGCCTGACTGCAAAATAACTAAAAGGTGCATACTGCCCTCTACTGTATAAGAGAACAGTGCAGATAGTTTTATATTCCTCCTGTCCATGTCTTGCCAGTTTTGATTTATAATATTTTAATGAAAGAGACCACGGTTCAACACAGAACTTTTAAATCAAGCCACAGCTTTATTTGAAAAAAATGATATTAGATTTGTATCAAATATTGTACATTCCAATTTTTTGGAATGCTAAATTCTCATTAATTTAATGGTGGTCGCTAAAAGAAGTTATGATTTTCTGTTTTAACATGTATTATTACTTTAAAATTGTTTATTGAAAGTCTGCATGTTAACCAGTTCTTATCTGTAAGGCTCTCAGCTTATTTGAAATATAGCTGTATGAGTACAATGTGAGTAGTAAAATGTTGTTTAAAAAAAAAATAGAAAGGACATCGAACATTACAACATTTAAAAACATACAATGTATATAAAAAACAAAAATTATTTTTGCATTATTATCATTTTAACATATGAATAACATGTTATGCTTCCTTTTGAGAAAGGAAAGGAGCACCTGTAACATAAAAATGCTTTGTAAGTAAATTATTGCATATAGAAACATTGAGCATGACTGCAGATTTTGCAGTAGAAATGCATTTTTTTTCTTCTTTTTTTTTTTAAGAGAAAGGCTTCACGATCTTCATTGAGATGTAATTCTGTGAAGAAAAGAAAATTCAGTGTTATTGAGTTAAACGATCTTTGTTGAGATGTTCCTTCTACCGTGAAAGCAAATAAACACTGAACCAGGTTTTGACAAAATGTGATCACTAGTAATTAACAAATAGTGAAAGATAAATGTAGAAGTCTTACAGGGAGGGAATAGAACAAGATTCCAAGGAACAGGATAACCAGCAAAAGGAGAATCAGTCCAAGGAAAACCCACTTGAATCTGCGCCATATAATGAACTTCATAGTCTTGCAAGGATTTGTGAACCAGAAAAATGAAGTATCAGGGCGGCTGTGGCATAAACATAATCAGCATTGTTAGCACCCAGAAAGATCCTCAAAAATAATCCAGATCTTTGCTTGAGGAGAGATCCATTCTTACTTGGGTGGTTCCAGTTTTGGATTCATGTTTGGCTCGTCTCTGCCTTTTCCAGCAGGTCTCTCCTCCATTTCTTTTTCTTCCACAATTTCCAGCATCATCTCCACTTTGCCCTAATTAAAAAGAAAAAAACAAACAAACACTGCATTTAAAAGTCTTAAAGTCTCCACATGAAAAAAATTCCAACATAAATAAATCTTGCTCTGGACATTATCAAACATACACCAAGCTCGTGTTTCCCATTTTTGTCAACTGCACATGGCCACCAGCCCCTCACGGACTTTTGTGAGAAAAGTGAAGACGAGACGTTTCTCATCTTTCCTGACAGCATCTTCAGGCTGCACTTTTCTGGAGTCTTGGCAGGGGGCATCAAATTGAGCAGGTCAAGTTCAACTGAGCCTGTGGAGGAAATATGATCATAGGATGTTTTGTGCACATGACACCTGATATTTATGTACAATGTATGAAAAGAGAAAATTATTTCCCATCACTATCTGACATTAAACCAGACCAAATATGTCTGTTTTAGGTTATTTTGTATTAGCAAAATCATTTATACTTAGAATACGATTAGATATTTTTGAGAATTTGGGGAAGTTCGTAATCATTTTAACACAATTGGGTTAATTGAAAGCACTCCTCTAAATGTATGAATCATGTATCAATCTCAGAACAAATAAGAAAACACATTGTAAAGTGCTGGCTGATGCTGGTGAGAGTTTGTCATTTTACACAGAGAGACAAATCTTGTCTGAAATTCCTCAAAGAAGGTATTACTTCCAAAACAACAAAAAACAGATTATAATTTGCAACTGCACTGAGGCAAACATTTTATTTTTTGTCATTTGTAGGTCTGATGAAAGTAAGGAATAGTGTTTTGCCATTATCACCATCATATCATTTGGAGGAAAAGGGGAAATGCAGGACGGTGATGGGTTGCTGAGGTGACAATATTATGTTATGAGGTATTTTGCTGCAGGAAGGATTGGTGCACTTCATAAAATAGATGGATCTAGCTGTTTATGAAAGCATTCAGCAAATAGAAATCATTTCCTTAATCCTATTTGACCTAAAACAGGAATGACTTCAATGACTGCTTTGATGTCAGACAGTGAGAAAATAATCACTACGTCTGTCTTGTGTATATTGTGAATAATTGTGGTTTCAACCTTAAGTGTTGATCTATAATCCTGACATATCTTGAGTAAATAACCAAAATATTTTACCCAAGTAATCATCAAGTGAAAATTTGTCATTGTCCCATATTTGGATGATGATTTTAGGAGGAAACCTGTGCTCGGTTTTGTCCAGATTCCAAAAATGTTCCTAGAAATGGTCAAATGTTGTCTGTTAATTATTATATTTAAACATATAAAACATTGAATGATGTCCTTCTGACCTATAGATTCACTTACTTTCCTTGAGGCAACACACAGCTGTTCTGCAGGTAAATAGTCAAACCCAAAGATGAACCTCCAGTTAAAATTTCCATCACCATCCAGAGATCTGTAATGGACATCTGTCTTCTGTTTATTCTCTTCCATTCCTGGCATCCACCTGAAAAATAGTCAAATACCCAAACATGATGTCTTGAGGAAAAATATCTCCAAGTCCAAAATACAGATAATTGATTTTGGTTAGAGAAAACATCAGAAATTTACCCTTTAACGTAAATATCGCTCATGTTTTCTCCAGTGATACTTGTTTCATCCAGAGTAACCTCTGTGGTGTTCCAAACGACGACTCGAAGGAAGTATCTGTTTAAATACATTGTCACAGTGCTTTCAGTATTGTATTCATTATGTTAAAATGTTAACCTGTACCAAAGTTGTGAAGCTTTTCTTACTTTTTGGCTTTCCGAGGAGTAATAACGCATGGAGGTCCAGGCAGGCCCTGACTCTTGGGGAAAATATCTACCCACATTTGAATCTTTCCCTGCATTTGTGAAAAAGAAAACTCAATCCAACCTTTCAAAATATGTATTGTTGTTGATCTCAGAGTGCTCTGAAAAAGTGCTCATATCACTTGAGCTGTTTCACGTGTTATCATGCTACAATCACAAAAGTTATTTTAATTTTCCTATTACTAGCTCAAATATTCCAAGTGGCAAGATTATTTTTTGAACCACTGCATATATCAAGTGAAAATTCAGTGAAATTTAACAAAGACAGTCAGATTTGTTGTATTTTTTCACCTGAGGGAGATTGGGTTGGTGTGAACTGTGCAGGGTTCTGGTTTCCACATGTTCAGGAACAAAATCCTGGTCTCTAAGGACATGCAGGGCCAGTCTCTCTCTAGCTGGTCCCAAATGTTGGTGGATCACAGAGTTTTTCTCTGGAAAAAAGATCACACACAATTCAAAATAATACATTCATTCAAAACTTTATTAACAGGTTCAGGTCCACAATTACGCAAATAAAATAGGTATATTTCTTATTAAAATATGAAAATATAATATAGTTGATAATAGAAAAAATGTAAATGAAGAAAAAAGAGTTTTTCCTGATGAACTGCCATAGTTACTAAGCAGGGATTGGTGAGTTTCACTCAAAACAGCACTTTATTAATTCTTAATAATTATAATTACTAAGAATTAATTACAAGAATGAGAAAAGCAAGCAGAAATGTTCAGTGTCCATTCAGCCTGATCTGATCTACTATACTTGGAGTTTTTGCAAACTCCAAGATAAAGTTGAAATTTATTTTCCTAATAAAACTGCTTTAAATATTCAAACATCTGAATATGTTTGAATTTAAGGTAGAGTCTCAGTGCATCATTTCATGCAAGATGCACTTCTTCATATAACGGTGTTAAAGTTTTATTTTTCATACAAGAAAATGAATGGGAAACACTGCAGATTCTATTCCAATGCAAAAATCACTCTGCAGGAAGTGAGGAAAAGGGGAATTTTCCTAAAAACATACATTAACTTGAGACAATGAAAAATGCTGTGTCATGCTAGCTGTAAACAGGTATTCCAACCCAGTTTCTCTTCGTTTAGTAGTTTTGCACCAAAAGCAGATTTTTCATGTCACACCACAAGCTTTGTGTTGCATTAAGTTCAGCTGATTAGACCGGCAGCTCTATAATGCAAATTTTGTTGATGTGGAAAAAAGTGCTACTTGCTGACTCATGTGTTTAGGGGTATTGTCTTGTTGAAATATCATTTTTGTTATAGTTCCTCTTTGACACGACCTCCTCAAGTATGTTGATTGATTCAGAAAGTCAGTCGATTCAAGTGACTTTCATGTTCAGTGTCAGTTGTGAACATGAAAGGCTGACAAAGCAAAAAGCCTGAAGGAAGAAAACAGCTGGTGAGAAATAAAGAAATCTTAAATATAAATTGTACCATAATCTTGCAGTTTGAATTGTTTTCCAGCAAAAGATAGAGAGCTTCCATTTTCGTCTATGTGTGGAGGAAGAAGGGCTTTTTCTTTAGCCAAATTTTGGAGGATCTGGGAAGGTCTCAATTGATCTCTCCACTGATTTATTCCAGACCTACAATCATATGTCAAATGCATAAAAAAGATCAATCAAGCCACAGCATCACAACAACAAAGAGCTCCGACTATCAACCTTTAAAGGGCAATTTCAGGTAAGTAAAGATATTATGCCACTTCTCCGTAGAAGAAAGTTTCCACTTACACACAGTATGTCTCTGGCAGCCCACAGCAAGACCTGAAACAAGACAGGAACCTGTTCTCCAAGTCGATGACCGTCTCGCCAACTTTTTCATCTTTGCTCAGTAAGTCGAAGTCAAACACAGCAATCTTCAGATCCTTTTCCAGAGGGAGGAAGCAGGACAGCTCAAACATCCTGTTTAGACATTAATAGAAGTGGAAAGATGATGCAGTCATACAGACTAAATTTTTCTGGTCTTAAAATAACTTGAGAATAAGAAACCTCACCTTCCAAACTCTGGATTGAGGGTGTTTGGTTTGTAACTATCCCTGTCATCAATTGTTTTTCTCCCAAGCGTTATCTTAATGTACGGGTCACACTGAAATAAACGCCAAGAAACACAAAATAATAAACTCAAGACAAAAAGAATCTCATATTCAAAGTGAATTAGTAGAAGAAGATCAAAAATTAAGTTGTTGTTTTATGATCTTAACCATTTTCATTTCATAAGAAGCTCACCAGGCCATTTGTATCCTTGGGTTGCAGGTCAATGCCGCGCACCACATATATTCTGACCAGGCACTCCTGTGGTCCGAGCTCAGGACGCTCTCTGAACTGGAGAGGTGGAGCACGCTCCCCTTGGTCAGGCAGAGGGTAAATCCTGAAGGAACCCTAAAGGTCACCAAAGTCAACCAAGCAAATGGTTATCACTGAAACACACTTACAATCTCTGCACTTCTTACTCTGAGTCCAGAATAAATTCAGGAACATAAGACTAAAAAAAAAAAGACAACACCACGATTTGGTCACTGTAAAGATTTCTACTGCAAGAGAAAATGTTAATTAAAAATAGTTATTGGCAACGGTATATAACATCCTCTTTTAATTGTAAGATTTAACCAAAGTAACAAAACACACTCAGTTGCCTGGTTGCTAAAAGGTGCAATACGAATAAATTAGCCTTATCTTATCTTTGGGTCAGTAATTAAACGTTGCAAGCCACAAGAAACAATTAAAATCATCTCCTCATTACAGTGACAGTTTGCTACCTTAAACTCTCCCACCACAGAGGGATCTTCCTCCTCGTCTTCGGTCTTTCCACGGTAAAGCTTGAAAGTGCTGCAGAAATCAGTCAGACCCTGGAACTCTGGGATCTCTTCTAATTCAGTGTCATAAACCTGTGAACCCAACATCAACAGTCCATCTTTTTAATATTTAGTATGCATGCGCATTGGAAACATTTAAAAAAAGCTAGTCATCTGTCTCAGTTGCACATTTCTTGAATCTTGATATCTCTATTTCTGAAAACTCCACAGTGTGTTATGGTATAATAGTGTGCAATATATTATTATTACTCTTATATTTCACCTGTAGCGTGTCATATCCCAGTTTTAGGTAAGGTCCGCATTTTTCATGCTCTCCAACAGAGGCGTAGAACTTACTCCACCAGTCTACTGTCTCGTCCTCCTAGTCAGAAATGAGGATGGATCTACAGTGTATAGTTTTGCACACACTTTAATATAATATTTGGTAAATGCATAAAACTTACCTTTGCTTCTTTAATCTGTCAAGTGAAAAACCAATAGAGAATGTTATTAGTACAAACAAAAATGATTCTGTCAGAATTCTTAGTTCTGCCTAAACGTTTTACAATGTGGGATTTATTGGCAAAACTCAACATTTTCCAGGTGGATGCAGTTAAGCAAACTACACACAAACAGCTCGAATAGTTAAATGACATTAAATTACAAGGATCTTTGTAAAAGTGTAAAATAAAATTTTACTTTCAGAACCTACTGCAGTCTTACAAATTTTCAACCCCCTGAAAAGTTTCTGAGCAGCATTTCCACATCGTGAATGGTCTTAGACACACTTGATGCTGTACAATTTCTGCTTGAGATGAAACACGTTCAAAAACTTGGCCTGCGGGTGGTAACGTTTCACTGCATGCTAAAAATATGGCTGAGTTAAGAGAACTGTCTTTCACAAACAAGGAATAGGACACAAAAGCCTTAAATTTTAGCAGAGATTGAGTTGTAAGACACTAGAGTGGCCTTCATACTATCCTGACTAAAACTAAAATTTCTGGTGTAAAAGACTGTTGGTGAGCATCAACCCAAGAATATTCCTGATCCGTAGGCCTGGGTCCAAAACCTTTTAGGATCATGAAGGGTTTGGATGTATTTTGGTACTGCAGCAACCATAATTTGGAGGAACCCTTTGTAATATTAGTTTTGCTGAGCTATTTCACTTGCTCTTGTTTTCTTTTTGTTTTGCATGAAGGTGCTATTTTGCATATTTTTCCAATAAACCTGCTTCAAAGTGTATTAATTTAAAGCATTATTACAGCAACAGCTGTATGTGTTAACCTTTGCTTTACCTGAGTTTTTAAAACGTTTCCTTCCTCAATGTCTATGACAACATCTCCTTGGGCAGCAGTTATCATGGCCACTACACAGGCAAATAAAAAAAATATATTCTGAATTGTTAGGAGCAAAGTATGTGTAAATGTGTTGGATGTAATAGATGTGTAAGAAGACCTCTGGCTGACATGCAGACATCACTGTTAGGGCGGTATGGATCACAGCGGAACTGCTCCAGACAGTCAATGGTGCACTGACCCACCACTGGTTTTCTGCCGAATGGTCTGTGATCGACTACTTTCAGTACAATCGGAGGGGCGTACATCTCTTCCTTAGGCAGGAGCTACGAGCACAGTGAGAGATTTCACATAATTCAACAAACAAAGTTATGATCTACAACGGTTATTCCATGTCAGATGTGTCAGCATCAGAATTCATATAATGAATGTGAGATTAGGGCTGCTTTGGCTCAACTGGCCTCTTCTTGATTTCCCTCAAGTTTCCCTCTTTACTGCTTCAACTCAAATCAGTTTCTTAACCATTGCAACTTAGATTATTTCTCTTGGTTGTTCAGTATTTTATTTTAGTCATAAAATGCTAAAATATCACACAATTTGATTTAACTGGGATAACCATAAGTTATCCCAGTAACTTATGGTGTGCCTTGTAGAAGTTGGGATCCCTATTGGGGTCAGTTGATGTTTATGAAATACAACTTCAAGTTAGGAGCCCTGATCAAACCAAAATAACTGATTCTATTCCTGCTGATGTATCAACAATTTGTGGCATTGTGTGGAAAAAAATCATCTCATCTTAAATGTGAACCAAACAAAAGAGATGATTGTAGATTTCAGGAGAAACTAGAATATGGCAAACACTATTTCAATCATGGGTAAAGAAGAGGAGAAGAGCCAGATTTTGTAATCTTTCATAGTAGTATATTTCTTCAGCCTTCGTGAAGGAAATTCAAAGTTTTTCTTTGAACATCGGCTGCTTTTCTCTGCTTTTCTGTGACCAACCACGTTTGTTTATTATGCCATTTGAGTCTGACCTATGATGTAATGATTCAAACAGATTAGTCGGAGCATCTTCCTGCTATCAGTGAGTTGTCATTTTCTGCTGTCACATGTTTGCTCAGTAGATAAAGTAGACAAAGAGTTGATACCACTTTGAGGAGGAGCACAGATCCAGGAAAGTTTGGATGCTTTTTGAAGTTTTTGATAACAGCCGTTTGAACCATCTCCCCGCCACACTCCACTATCAGACTGGGGGATGACACTGCGGCTAGCTGAAAGGTCTTCATGTTCCTTAAGCCCCAAGTCAGAACCTAGGATGAATGAAAGGAATGGACCGTAGTTGAGGAGGAGAAAAAGAAGAAAGCTTCAGAAGAAAATTTGGAAGTGTTCACTGAGGAATCAAAAAAAAAAAACGGTACCTCAATTGCAGTTAGCTGAACAACTGGCCTGATTCCCTGAGGAACCATGTAGAGGTCCCCCCCCCGTCGAGGAGGCACCAGAGGAAGATCCTTATCGTCGCCCTGTTAAACAGCCACCATTTTAAATCATTTATGCAATATAAAGGTAATCAGCTACATTTTAGTACGTTCTATACCTTCTCCTTTAGTATAAGCTCAGCAGCAACAAGCACCTCTCCAGCACTGCAACCTTTTTTAGTGACTGGAAGCCATTGCAGTTTCAAACTGTCAGACAAACTCTGGCTTTTACTTGGGAGTTTTACTACAGGGGGGCACATGCAGCGGCCCATCGGCTCATCCTTTCCCTGGTAATTAAACCACATTGGTACACAAGTGTTAGTGAATCTTAATAAATCTACCACTGGGGCTTTCTAAAATTCCCAAATTAAAACCGTAAAGCACCACTTGATCGCTGTCATAAAGCTCAAAGACCACATTTGGAGGGTTGCGTTCAATCGTCTGTGGGTCTCCAAAGATCTCGATGTCCTCAAAGATGAGAGTCTGGTCCCACATGGGGTTCAGTGTGGTTCTTATGACTTCTGTCGTCTTGCTGACATGCAGAAATGACACATGGGCATAGGGATCTGGAGTGGATCAAGGCAGAATTGTCTTAGTCACATCGTTAATCACTTCAAAGTATAGTTACGTTGTCAGCGTACAGTCATATTTAGTTTTTACCTGAAAAACTGTCCTTGTCCATTGCACAGAGATTTCTCCCTTGGTAGACGTAAACCCTGAGGTGGTAAAGATAGAAACCTGGAGGGAGAAAACACAGCATCCTTCATCCTTATTGGCAACAATGGTAAAGATGATCCAACATCTTTAAAATAACATAATAGAATAGAATTCAACTTTATTGTCATTGCACTGTCACAAGTACAAGCAACAAGATGTAGTTTGCATCTATCCAGAAGTGCTCTATGAGATATAAATATTTATTTACAGATGTACAAGACTATGTATGTATGGACTATAAGGGGTTATAGCAAGAGATATACTGTAGATATTGTGTATAAATATAAATATGGGAGCTATATGCACAGATTATACAGATTATACAGAATATACAAGAATGTTAGGGAATGGATTATAGATAAATAATGGCAGATAAAATTTACAGGTTGTATGTGTGTGTGAAGAAAACAGTCCGTGATCTGTAATTGCTGAAGCATAAACTCTAAATTTATGCTTCAGCAATAAATACAACTTTACATTTGAATATGTTTTGCAGCAAAAAACATTTTGAAATAATTGTTTTTCTTTTAGGAAAATCTTTCACCAGACCCAAATCCTGTGGAAATACTGAGGGTGAACTAAACAGAAAAGCAAAGCATTCAGCAGAAAAACATAAGCCAGGATCTAGTGAACTTTCCAACTTTTGAAATGCTACAGAACACTTAAGTGTAGTTTTATTGAAAAAGGGGGGTTGCATAAACAATCCAACCGCAGGTATGTCAACAAGAGAATCATTGTTGACTTTATTTTAAAAAATTCCAAACATGATTATTTTCCCCACTCAATAAATTTACTCAAATAACAAGTTTATCTAAACATTTCAGTGGAAATTTGGGCTACAGCAATGAAAGAGAATTTCTTAAAGGCACTTTACACATTTCTACCAGTGGTGCCAGTAAGCGTGGAACTGTGTTATCGTTAATTACGAACAGTCAACAATCTGATCAAAGGGATTTTAATCAATGTCCAAGAGTGAATTCCGTCTGCCCCAGTTACTCACGGGTAAAATGGCAGGAAACTGTGGGTGTGTTGGCACCAAATGGCTTGGCTGCATCCGTTTTACTGGCCTTTTCATCAACATCAACCCCCTGTTAAGAAAACATATGTCGAAGTACTGAAAGGAAAACTCAAGAACAGTTTTTAGCAAATTATGAATCACAGAGTCAAGCGTAACATCACGCTTCCTGAGTTATGTGCCAGCTTTTTCCTGGAACTGGAGAATAATGGGAGGATGTAACACAAAGAGCCTCAGATTATACCAGTTGCCATGAAAGCAGGTTTAATTGTCACATGTTTTGAAAACTCACTTGGAGCATTTAAACAAAACTCACTAGGGCTCCCTCGAGTCTGAAGATGGCAGAAGCTCCAATGCAGTCCGAAGGTACCATCTTTCTCCTCCAGCGCCGGCGCCGGAATGTGTCGGAAGAGCGCTCCTTTCTGTGAAACTTCCAGCCAATCAGAGAGGAGTATTCCCAGCCTTCCCCTGGTTCTCTTTTCTATAACAATGAAAATACAAGATTGTACTCATAGCATAATTTATGAGCACTCCTTTTTCTTTTCTACATTTTTCTCACCTCAGTTGCAGTAACTTTGTCAGAAATCTTCCTTCTTTTTCGTTTTAGTCTCTTCCTGCGGTGATTGTGGTACATCTTCTCTGCTGCAACCCAGGATTTGGGTTTATCATCAGGTGGAATTATCACTCCATATTCCCAACCTAGGAGTAAAAGATGAAGCTACTGTAAATACATTATTTCAAATATAGAAACAGAAAGAAGTGATTAGTTTCAGGAGATTCTTGCAATCATGTTACCCTTCTCATCAACAGCTCTGTCGCTGTCGAAGCTCCAGACATCTTCCCAGTTCCAACCAGGTGGACATTCAAACTCTTCGGGACTCTGAGCTTTTTCTCCATTCTGCAAAACGAACATACACACTGTCATTCATTTTCTAAGAGCATGCTCACAATTCGATAACAGCAACAGCATGCGAACACTTGCTAACTCTGCTTTAACTTCCAACTCATTTGCATTATTAGACTTCTATATGGACAGTTAAGCGCAAATTGTTCCTACTCCTGGCAGATTTAGATATTAAATTATTGTGATTTTAGCAACAAGTTTGTTTGCAACAGGAAATTAGATAAAGTATCTTAAACACACTTAAATACTTGCTGCCAGGGTTTACTGTGCCCTATAGTGAAAACATAATCTGTGTGTGTTTGAGTGAAAACCATGTACTGTACCACGTCCGTGTAAGCCTCCGCAGCAGGTTTCCACTCTCCACCTGGGAAACGTGTTTCGTTCTGAAAAACTTCATCTATGAACTCTGTATGCCCTGCGTCGGCTTCTGTCAAGAGGCTGCACAAAACACCAGTACACCACACCACAAAGGTTAATGGGAGGCTCACACACACACTGTGCAGAACAATGATAAAGTTATTCGACCAGCCCAGGATGTTATGCCTCAGAGAGAGTGAGGTCATTTAAATGAGCCTGTGAGAGAATGTAAACACTTCAGAGGACCAAATGGCAGCTCCCTAAATCACAACACTTGCTAGTGTTTAAATTTCTATTGGTATTCTGAGATTATAGTGATAATATTCTGTGGCTAGCTCTACTAACCATTAATTACTTATAAAAGATTAATTCCTGGGAAAATTCACTGCCAACTCCTGCAGAAATAAATTAAATAAACATAAAAACAATCTTCCTGTTTTGGACTCTACTGCATTTGGAGTAATCGAAGAGTCCAAGATTTTTGACAAGTAAAAGAGGGCAAAGATCAGAAGAAGCTGGAAAAAAAGGAAAACAACTGTCTGTAAAAGTGTGAGGTATGTAAGCTTGTCTCAACTAGACTGAAGGTTCAAACCTTTGTAAGAAAATACCTTGTGTGCCTTGTTTTCTTAGTACTGGACAGGAATGTGTGATTTACGTGATAAAGTCAGGCTCTTAAACTTACCATCGCTCCGGATCAACAAACCAGTCTCCCTCCCACTCCCATCCTCGTGGAGGCAGAAAGCGCTCCTGTTTGAGCTTCACTTTGCCGGTCACATCTGAGAACTTGTGGCGACCCACCAGGCCGGTGGTTCCCCACTTCCCAAACACCTGAGCCTGGTTCTCGTACTGCAGAGAATAAGAGAAGAAAGGTGTGTTTGGCAGAGTTTTGAGAAATGAACGAATGCAAGTTAAATGAGATGTAGTGTCAGAGTTGTACCATTTCAGCATAAACACTGAAGTTTCCCTCTGAGAAACTGTTGAATTTCTTCTCATAAGCAGAGAGACCTAACCACATGTTGATGCGCAACTGAACGGGGATCTTCACTCCTTTGTTTTTGTCCATGGGGTACTGACAAAGCAAAAATGTGATGAAATATGCAACAAGAATGGACATAAATATTTTCACATTTTTCCACATTATAACCACAATCGTATATACAGTATGTATGTATATTGGTGGGATTCTACTTCATAGACCACCACAAAGTAGTAAATCATTATAAAAAGGAAGGAAAATGATATAAGATTTTCTTCTCAAATGAAAATTTGAAAAGTGTGGGCTCCATTTGTACTCAACTCTCCCTGAACCAGTACTTTCGAAAACAATCTTTCACTGCAATCAAAGCTGCAAGTACTTTGTGGTTTGTCTCTATCACAAAATACTTCCTTCCCACAAAGCATGCATGTAATCCAGTAGTTCATTGTTGGTCTCATTCTGTCATTTTTTCTGTATGCCACTGCATAACTTAATGGGAACCTTCAACTTGGACTTATCACAGCCTTTTTTCAAAAATTACTATTTTTTTTTCTTCTCCATAAAGATCAGATCTGTGGAGCTGATTTTCCCACCTAACCTCTGCTAGAACAATCACTATCATTAATGTCGTCCCATTCTGGCCTGCCAGTTAAAGATGGATGACAATGTTCAGATTGGTTTGCAGTTCTCCCATACACCTGTGTTATACTTGGGTTCAGAGCCTGGATTATTGTTTCATATCCTGAACCTTGTTTTAAACTTCTTCTCTACCTTGTCACTGACCTGTCTGTGGTGTGTCATGGGATTCATTATACTATCATATTCTGACCTCTGAAAACATATGGTAGCACTATTTAAAAAAAAAAAGGTGTGCAACACTTATCAGATTTTATTTGCAAAAATACATTTTGAAACTGCTTAGTGTTGGTCTATCAAGTATCATACAAATTACCTTGATGCTTGTGCTTATAACATAGCAAAAAAGGTTTAAGGGTTATAAATACTTTTACAAGGCAGTAAAACTGCAAAACAGGCTTTCAATGATACAGTTTCTAGGAATGTTGGCTGTTTTTTTACCTGCATAAAGACGGTCTGACTTTTTCCACAGTGTTTGCCACAAGCTTGTTCGCTATAGTTAGAGTACAAGATCTGGTGGACTGGGACTCGGGCGTATGCCACTCGCTTCTCCCCTCTCAGCATCCATATGATCACATCTGGCATGCTGTTCTGAGCCTGACGTATGAAAGAATTGTTTTTAGGTTTTAATCACATCCTTTAACATTACATATTATATTATCCAAGGGGATACAGATGAAACAAGGACCTCATCTGCAAGCAGTTTGATTCTCTCAAGCCACTCTTCAATGTCTCCAACAACTGACTTGACATCCAGGGTCTCTTCTGCCATCTGACAGGCCGCCGCTCTGATACTGACTAAAGCAGCCTCGCGCAGACTTTTTATTTGGAGATCGAGGTCTGTGATGTTGTGCTGACCTTCCAGTGCTGGAAGCTGAAGGCTTTTAGGAGTAAAACAGTGTTTATTCCAAACATCCTAATGTTTAATTATATGATACATCCTCTAAAAAAGAAAGAATGGGTCATGTTTTACTTGTTGATGTTCTCAATCAAATGGTTGAGCAGTCTGAGCAGAACCTCTGTCAGCTGTGCCTCAGACACTTTGGCCTGAATTTCTTTCTTCAGAGAAGTTAGATGGGACTCCTGAATTAAATAACAAAATACATAAAAACTGTAATTAATGAGTAGTATATGGTATGTGTAGACTTTACATCTAAAACTTGTCTCACCAGTTGATCAACAATAAAGAGGAGAACATTGACAGCGTCCAGGCGGTGGCTGATGTCTTCCCAGTATGACGTGAGAATCACAACCGGCTTTGTGTCCGCCCAGGGCAGGTAATAGTAGTGGTTACCTGTGGAGATCCCAGTAAATATACCAAGTCATTTTAAACACATGTTTTGTGCACTTCTACTGAAATACTCCAAGTCAGCAGTTTTGGTTTGTGGTTTGTAAGTGTCGTACCGTCAAACACAGCAAAGCTGTACTGGGTGGTGGACGCCAGTGGCTTGCAGGTGGAATCCAGTTTGTTGCCATAGTTACCCATGCTGACCTCAAACTGGATTGGCTCACCCGGCTCTTGGAGCATGCAAGCACTGTGGAAAACGGCGCAGAGGGAGTACTTCCTCCTGCGCTGGTATTTCTGTAATTAAAAAGCATGATGGAGTGTTAGAAGAAAAAAGAAGGAAGAAACTTCTGACTTCTTTCCCTATGGTATTCACAAATATTAATAAAAATCACTTAAGGAAAAAGTGACCAGTCACATGACAGCATTTAATGGGTTTAACAGTATGTCAGGGTTGCATTGCATGATGTTTACCTGTGCCACTAGGATGTCATCACTGCAGATATCATCCACATTCTTATCAACTTTTCCATCCACCTGAGTGGAAAGTTCAACAAGGACCCTCCCCCTATAGGCGACTCCTTCTCCCTGGGACACATTATACACCAACAACCTCATTCATGCTTTGTCACATTTTAAAACATCATTGCGTCATTTTAGATGAAATAGTTTTATTACATTCCCAAAGTTCAGCTCTTCATAAGGGTCGGGCAGGCCGGTGAACTCTCTGGGGCTTCCATACAGGTTGACATAACAGGGTCCAAAAGCAGGGAGAAACCCCCCCTCTGATGCTGAAGGGCTCACTGTAAATCACCACATGTTTAAAAAAAACACCTAAACAATTTTAAGTGTCAGATTTATTTCCTGTTCCTCTAGTATTCTCCCTTGTCCCTCTGCCACCTTTCTGTCCCTCTCCTCTGTCTGGCTCCTGCTCCCTCCACTTACACCTCACTCTAGCTCATCAACCCAGGTCTTTTATTCCAGCATTCAACCTCCCAGTATTTAAGCACTTCATTGTCAGTCATTACTCGTCGGTTCGTCTCGTCACTTCTCCATGGTTTCCTTGGATTTTTGTAAGTTTGATTCTTTGTTTGTTCATTAGATATACAAGAAAACTATTTTGTCTCTCGCCTGTTGCATTTGAGTCTGGATTTAACACATCATGACATAACAGATCTAAATAAAAGAGGAACTAAGAAACACAGAAATAACCAAAACCCAACCAAACAACCTGGGGTCATAACACAATTATTAACAAGCTAAATATGAACAATTATGATATGGATCTTCAAGCACTTTGATCTTTGAGTCCTCAAAAAAAATCTCAAAGCAATGCAAAATGAAATGCAAAAACGTCCTGTGCAAATTTAAGAGGATGACAGCGAACCAGGAACCAGTGGAATTTGGTAATTGTTAATAATCAAGCTAATAGCTATTAACTGTATAAGTTCTGTATGCATTTCTCTGCAGTAGTAACAAGAGTGAGAAAAAAAATCTGATAAGATTAAAAAAATTGGTGGTGCAAATAAATTTTTTAGTTGCAACTGTCATGAGGTTTTCTGTGCAAAGTAAGCCATATTGGATTTTGTGGACAGAGTTAATGACAATTTCCCATCTTTCAGTGTTTCAACTTAAAGGTATCTACTGTACACTGTTGCAATACAGAACATAGTTTAAAGTTGACAGTGCCATCTTTACCTAGCCATCTGCCATCTTTGTTTATATTTTTCACTTGTAAGGCAACTTTACTGTATCTTTTCTGCTCGCAATAAGAGTTTTAAGTTTGCTTGATATGGCAGGCCATATGAATTTAAACCATAGTAATATTTCACTTAAGGATGCATTTCTTATGTAGGATTTTCCTTACTGTGGTTCACTTTTTTTAGTCACATTGTGCTGCCTCATGAATGTCTTTCTTTTTCTTCCTTTGTTAAAGACAATGGTTATTGTACACATTGAGCAATGTCTTTTTTTTGATATAATATTGTATTTAGTTACTTTGTAATTTAAAATATACAAAGAGTTATTCTCATACATACATTCAGAGGCTGTGTTTGAAGTTTCAGTCCTGGTATCTGTTTAAAATAAAACAAAGATGTGGTGTTTTGTACATCAATGTGTAAAATCAAGTGAAAAGAAAAAAAAACATAATTACCTTCAATTTCCCCACCAGAGCAAGACATTTTGCTCAAATTTAAAAATGTTGTGCCAATGGCGTCATCCTTGCTTAGACGATCCCTTGCAAATGTAGATAGCAATATCAAATACTGATATTTGCATTTAATCCAAGGATTTGTCTGTAGAATAATGTAAACACTTACCAGTCATACATGGTCAGTTTGATGCGTTCACACATGGATGGAAACTACAAAAGCAGAGGTTATTTGTGCAGTAATGTTTACCATTCTAAAGTTCAGATGATGATGAGCTGCAACATGCATCTTTCTTACTTTGACCTGAAGACTGATGACTTGGTTCCACTCTGGATTTGCATTTTTTTCGATTATTTTGGTGCAGAACTAAAACATTGTTAAGAGTAAGAAACAATAGTCATACACAGACTTGTTATCAACTCAAAGATAAAATACCTTCTTTCCAGCAAAGGTGACTTCCAAATATGGATCAACCAAATTCTTCTTGTCTCCATCCCCTCCAAACACTTGCTTCACTGTCTGAACGAAGGCGTCGTCCACTGTAAGGCAAAAGATTTTGAAATGAGGTTTCTAGAGGGGATCTGACTGAATAAATTGATGCATTTCTGTGCATCAATTACTCTGTCCCTTACTCTGTGGCATATCCTCTGCACGAAACACTTTAAGGCTCAGAGTGGCCCATCGCATCGTGACACCAGCTGGAACTAAAAGATTACTCTCTATATCATCCTGCTCCTCGCTTAGCTCTCTTCTTTCACTCTGGAACCAAAAGAAAACGATATAAGAGCTTTTTTAAATAATCATTTTAAAAGTTGCTGTAGGATGTGTGAAAATGATGCCTGTACCGGTGGGTCATCTCCAGTGCCGACAATAATAATGCTGACTTTCAGGTATCCTCTGGCCCCTGTGCTGGATTCCTCCAGATCACTCAGGAGCAGCCATTTTCTCATTATAGAATGACCTGGAAATGGAGAGGAGAATTTGTTTACATCGGTGCACGAATATAAAAAGAAATTCAAATTTTCACGAAATGCATTTCTTTGGTAAAACTGACCAGGTTCATTATAGATGTAGCCAACATCCAGCTGAGTAGAAGAGGAAAAAGAGAAATATTAAACTGCTGTCAGATAACAGAATTTTAACTACTCTAAAAAATACTTTAACATTAAAATTTTCAGCTTTGGTATGCCTTTGCATATGTTTATATTGTATACCTTGAACTCTCCTATGAGACTGTCTGCTCTGAGGGAGAAAGAGTCATAAACCTGTGAAGAAAAACAAAACATTGAGCTGGTAAAAACACCCCATCTACCACTGGGACAGTAAGCTTAAAACATGTCAATTTTTTTCTCAATATATTTTTCTTTCTAGTGGGCCTATTGGCATGAAATTCACACTTCATATACCGTAGCTATTGAAATTAAATTCACACTTTTTCCAATTCCTCTGAATTGACTTATAGTCAATGTCAGAGGAATTGGAAAAAGTGGATGACTGAATGATAATTCTGTAGAAAAACTAGGTGCAAAAACTGACATAATGCCAAGAAAACCAATACAAACAATGAGTGTTGATAAAGAATCTCTTTTCCCTCTCAGTGTATTTAATGAATGTTTCCATATATTGGAGCCACAATACTAAAATAAACATAACATTATTACACAATTTACTAGACAGAACCGAGTGTTCGTCACAATATTCTCGAAGAGTTGTCCAGTTGTCTGCTTCAGTGCAAGACTCCACTGCTGAAGGAGAAGCCTGGTGAAGCCCAGTGTAAAATTTAGTCTAGAACATTTGGACAAGCAAATGAAATACTGGGAGATTACAGAGGTCGCTTGTGACCAGATTTTATATCAGTATAAATGCCATGTTCAGAGTAGGATTGTTTTGGAAAGCACCCCAAAAATGCAGTGTCAACAGGAAGTTTGGAGGTGTGGGGCAGGTGAAGGATTAATGAAGAAATTCATCAAGACCTTCATAATAAGAATCTGGAGATGAAATAAAGGTAGATTTTTCACCAAGACAATGACCACAAACACACAGGCGAGGAAACTCTGTTGGTTTAGAAGAAAAAAATTAAACCTTCTAGACTGGCCATGTGTGTGGGCTAGAAATCTACAGGCTCATAAGAAATATATTTACTAAGAATTCCTGCTTCATGAATAGAAACATAATACTTACTCGAAGACTGATGCTCTCATCAAAAAGCTCTGAAGGCAGCATATTAACATTGTAGAAAAACATCTAAAACACAGAAAAAATGAAAAACATTTATCTTGGGTAAATATGTGGGTGTTTTAGGATTTCACAGTGAGACCAACATTCTCACGATGGCAAAAGCTGAGAAAATGAAAAGTCTTGCAAAATGACCTGATTGCAAAGGATAAAATAGTGGAGTTAACAAGGCCATTTTATTGTTGCAACTACTAAAGAAAGAAATGCCTAGCATTTTACAAAAGCTTGAGGATATTTGAGGAGCAAATAAAGAATAACAGAGCAGCAAAGACTATCAGAAACTTGCCTCATCGAAGAATGGGTTGTTTCCTCTCCTGATTCTGGTCCTGTGGGTCTGTCCGCAAACATTCACTTTCACCACTGGCTTTATGTTGTTGCCTGGCAGCTGACGACCCTCGATAACACGAACTCGAATCTGGTTTTTAAAATAGAGAAGACAGATGAAGAAACAATCAGGCAATGGATTTAATTACATTTTTTTTGAAAATATAATTAAACATTGTGGGGCAGCTGTTTGTCAGCTTCTTATTCACTGAAGCTGACAAACACAACTACTCCAAACGCAAAGGACCAAAAGTGTGAAAATATGTAAGACCAACAGATGAATTTTCAGTTTTACAGAATTACAGAAATTTTTGTGATCTACTTTCCGGTATGAATTTAAATCTCCATTTAATCTGATTGTACATGCTCTTGTGCGTCATAGAAACATTCCTGAATCCGAAGTCTAGTTGGTGTTTGTTGTTATGCAGGAAAAGTAAACAAAACAAAACCTGGAAGTCTTGAGGCTTATTGGCCAGAACCTTGTTCCTCTTTCTACTCAAACGATGTGACTTATGACTTGGTTTTCCAGGTTGGTTTGGTAAAGGAGGCATTCCTGAACTTCCAACCTGACCAGCTCCATCCATAACATCCTGTGTCTCATCATCCTCCTCATTATCTCCTGAACAACACAAGAAAAAAAGATTTGAAACGAGCAATGCAACTGTGCTTAGTCTTCTTCTCAACAATGAAATAGTTGGTAGTTTAAACAGAAACGCATAATTGTAGGTGCAGCTGAAATATTGTTTATAATATTTCCCTACCATGAAATGTGTATTGCTGTAATAAATAAATGAAATGAAATTAAATCCTTTTATACATTTCCCAATATGTGGCTATTCCACTATAAGAAAGGTTTAAGAAAATTGCTAAGGCTCTGTTTAATTAAGTTGGGTCTACTTTATCTTAGGCTATTATATCACAGAAATTGCAAGTCACTTTGAATAAACATACTTCATTAGAAATATATATTATAACTTCAGAGGCAAAAGTGTAAGTTGACCAGAGACCAAGATGGAAAGACATACATAACCATTTAATGTCATAATAGAAGTCTGACCATTTTAATAGAAATGAACTGTTGTGTTTTTACCTGCTTCTGTGTGGGAGACGTTGATATTAGTATGATCATTTAGGTCTGGACTAGAAGGTGACTCATACCCAATGGTCAAATTAATGGTTGCCTGGAGAATAATAAATAAATACCATTACATATAGACCAAACATTTCAAGTAGTATGATCCAATCCATTATCTACTATGAATATAATACAATATAGAATAACTTGATACAAGCAAAACTGAAGTTGCTGTGAAGGTCTAACATTTTATGTATACATGGGATCATTTATGATGGAAGTAAGCGAATTTATTTACCCCCACATTTTGCTGCTTCTCATTGATCAAAGGGACATTTTTAGAAGGCAGGGACTTCACTTGACTACTGGCCAAATCACTCAGTGAGATTTTTGTAGAGCCAATGAACCTAGAAAGAAATCACATTCATTTATGTTCAGCAAAAAAATCACGAGTCATACTTGTAATACTGAGTGCTGATAAAAACAAACAAAAAAAAACATTGCTGTGAATTTGCGTCACAAACAGAACTTCAAGGATGCTATGGTTCAACAAATAGTAACCCACACAACATAAACTGGAACCAGAATAAATGTTTATAACTGTTTTTGCTCGTTACCATGAATGACTGATACTCCTAACTTCCCAGTTTCACTGCTTCCTGAATATAGCATGAAAACTTAGTCCCTTTGTGTAAAAAACAGAAGCTCTACAGCCATGATTAATAATCACAATATATTGCAACAGCCTGGAAATTCTCCAAATTCATGCCAAGTCTTTCAACTCCACTAAATTTGAACCAAAAATGGAATTGCAAAAGGATGTCATTGCAATGGAAGAAAGGATCCTCCCTGATTAATCAACAGTTGCCAATGCAATTTCAAGGATATACTTTGAGGAAGTGCAAGCACAACTTTTTTTAAATGTACCACTGGCTTGTGCTGCATGCTTTGTGGTCACTTTAATGACAGATAATAGCATAAAATAATCTGAATTACAAGCAACAAAAGGCACATGGAATTTAGTTGTTTTCTTTTGTCATTCTTAACAGAAGATTAAATATAGTTAGCTCTCATTGATGTTAAAAGTTTCTTACTAGTACATTTCCAACTATCAGTGGACAATTTTGTCTTTACTCTGCATTGTATTTACTCAGACATTCAATATAATCCAGTGCCTCCAATGACCTTCAGACATAATCTAAATAGGTAAATAGAGTCCACCTGTTTGTCGTTTATTCTCAGTATAAAACAAGTTTTAAACAGGCTTGAGTTATAAAACAATATCCTAAGCTGCCATTGTATTAAGGAAAATTGTTCAGCCTAATGAAAACTGATAGAAAATTAATCTAAAGATCAGTCAAGAACGCTATTGTAACTCTGGGGGAGCTGCAGAGATCCAGCGGGAATCTGTTGATAGGACAACTATTGATTCTGCCGTCCACAAGAATGTAGTAGTAAGAGTAACACCTAATGTCGAAAGAAAAGCATTAGAAGTCCTGTTTGTATTTTCCAAAAAACATGTTGGGGACATGGCAAACTTGTGGAGGTAGTTGCTCTGATGAGAGCAGACTACTACTTTTGCAAAGCCCTTTAAGTGCCATTACTGCTTGAACTGCATTCATCACACTTGTGCAAAACACAAGCCACCACAAGCTCTTTTGATTATGATGTATCATTCATCATAAGGGAAACAGAAGCTCCACCCTATCCCACCATCACCTCCCCCTTCTTGGATTGCAAATCAGTTTACATTGTTACTGTTGGTCACTGGAATGACTCAATGGAAATGTTGTTACTTGGCCTGCCTTCTTGCCTACATGTCATTGCGACTAATGCACTGAAACTGGTGAAAGAATGTCACTAGCAGAGCAGCAGCTATTTAACCAAAACAATAAAGTCACAGTCTTGTTGCTATGTTTCTATGGACGTGAAGTTTAGAAAGTAAAAGAGCTCAATCTCTACTTAAGGCAATATTTTCATTGCTCTTAGAAGAGAAGAAGAAAGCACTTCTTTTTGACAAGTCTTAACATGGTTGCAGTGAGTTTGAGACACACAGCTAAGTGAAGTTTCAACATGCTGTTCAGAATTCAGAGAAATATTATCCTGTCTTCAACAACGCTTTAAATGGTAATCGCTATCTTATTCCTGGAAACACAAATATTTCAAGAAGGAAATATGTTTCTTTGTTTCTTTTCCTTTGCCTCACTCAGAATTATTTCTATTTTTCTTTCCTTTTTCTTCTCCCCTTTTTTCTCCCATCAGACAGATGTTCTCTTGGGGACGTCCTACTCCCCAAAGATATACAAATGACCAGCTTTAATCAAAGCACATTAAACTGTAAACTATTACAATACAAATGAGGGACGGTGGAGTCCCTGCTCGAAATTCCGTGAAAGAGGTGTACGGAGCCTTGTGCCAGAAGCCCATTAAAATGCTGTCTACATCGTTTTAAACTGTGTGATTGTGAGCGTGAGTGGGAATAAAAATAGCAATAGGTATTTTGTTCCATATAACACAGTAGGAGTGTAAGAGGTAAACCTTTTATGGATGCAAACTCGACTAAAAACCCACCTGTTTAGGATTGTATTTGAAACGTAATCAATTACAAATTTATTGATGGAACCTGACTTAATGTCGTGTTTTGATTGTTGATTCTATGTTGCATTGTGTTTTTGTGTTTGATATGATGTAAAGCACTTTGAAATGCCTTGCTGCTGAAATGTGCTATACAAATAAAATTTGATTGATTGATTGATTGATTGAAATGTGACAGTGTATCATAAACACTTACTTGTGTTTCCCAATTGTCTCATAGTCCTTTACAACCACATCAATGTAGGAGGATGCATCCAGAGGAGAGCCTTTCAGATCAAACTCAAGAACCTGTAATTCAAAATGAAGAGCATTTAAAACAGTGCATAACTTGTAAAAGTTAAAAATAAAGTTAACAGCACTGTAATTCTTCACTTACTTCATTCCAAACTGGGTTCAAGTCATTGTTAATTGCTTTTGTTTTCTTCTTTTCACCTGAAAGCATAAAAAGGGGAATAATTTATATGTTGGGCGTTGGCAGCTTTGGTAGGGTTTTTATTCACGTTACTTTCTTATGTTTTTATTTTGAGAGGTATTCACCTAAACTTGTTGCATACTTGTGAAACATGCATTAAATCACATGCATGTGCAAATGAAAACATATGAATAAGTCCAAGAACAAGCACTGAGACATTAGGTTATATTATGACCTTATAAGGATGTATCTTCCTCATTTTATGAATCGCTGCCCAAATATTTGACTAAAGCCCTCTGGAAAAGATTCCTTAACTAAGGACTTATTATGACATTTTTGCTACCAAAGAAGGTGACTGATAAAAATATAAATTAAAGTATGTGAATGACTAGTCTGGCTGACAGAATTTTTAAAAAATTAATATGAGATTCCTCACCTCTAAAAAGAACAGTAGCAATTGGATCTGGGTTTCCTATTTTCTTTTTAGGAATCCCGCTCGCAGACTCGACAATGACCCGCAACATAGTGACCAAAATCCAAGTTTACTCGGCGACTCGACACATAATCCGTCAGGAGAGTTGTACTCCTCAGAGAGAACTGAGATGAAAGGAGGAGAGAACTGCAGAAGAGGATGAGGACAACCTCATTCAGGAGTCATAGCGGCCAAAAAAACACTACCTCTGAGGTGGCTTTAAATGAGGAACAGAAATGGGTGTGCACACCCAGTTTTTAAATATGGCAGAATTGTCTCATCGCCTTTAATCCCCCCAGCGTAGTTATGATAGGTTATTTTAATTTTGTTTTAATGCTGAGCAACACTACCCTCTAGCGGACCTATTGGTACTGCCGCTGTAACTCAGAATTAAGTGACCATCGGATATTGTGACACTAGAGGGTGCTGTTGCTTCTGTTCACTCTCCCTAACTTTATGTGGACGTACCACTGGCATGAAGCTGGACTGAAACACAGATGGTTACACTTTCTGATGGCTGTTATTGAAAAATGCGATCATGCTGTAATTTTTAAAAATCCAGGTGCTTAACAATAACATGACATTGTTATCCTTTCAATGTATAACAATGATTAATAACCACAGGTATATCGAGATGAACTATTATGATGTATTTTCATTTTTTTAAAATATAATTTAAAACAGATGCAGTAGTTCTTGCATCTGGAAGAACTACTGGTGCCAAGAACTCTCAGGCTTCCTTAAATTACTTTACGTCAAATGGCATTATAAAGTGACTTTGACTAAATTGCTTTACAAATAGGATCTGAAATGTCTGCAATTGAATTTGAACATATCTGTACGATTTGATTGTACTGGATAAATTTGATTACATATTTCTAAGAGTAGACATTATTTGGACTTTCTTGTGAAGTGCTATATATTTGCTGTGAATTGGCACAATAATGACTACATAAATATCTGAATTAAACTGAACTGAATTCTGAGCCAATATTAATTTTAATGGGCTAATAGCAAGAGTAGCAGCAATAACTCCTTCAATAGTTTTGTCAAGAAGGGCTGTTAAACACAAAATGACAGGATGAATTGTGTCAGCTAAAAAGGAACATGACATTTTTTGCCAGCAATAGTTCAAACACAGTGCCACAGCAAAACAAAGAAACATATCAGGCCATCACAAAATTCATGGTGACTGCAAATAATTTAAATTCAGAGTTTAATATAAGTGAACAATATGGGTGTTTATGTTCTCCAGCAACGAAACCACTACAAAAATAGTCCAGGATAACCTACCACTCTGAAGTTGAATTCAGATCAGAAAAAGTCAGTTCTTAAAGGTACGTAAGAAGTTTACTTTTAAGGACAAAAACAGGGAGCTGGTTCCTCTGGAGAGCAGTCTGATGGCCAAAAGGTTTGCCTACACCAATCTGCTTTTAAATACTGTAGTGAAAACCAGGAAACCTGCAGTGTGAGAATGAAGGTCTCTGTTGAAAATTGGTGGTATTAGATCTTCAGTGGAAGATAAAGATTAATTATTCATTAATCCGTTTTCTTTAAAAATAAAATAAAAATAACACTAGATTTATATTTGAGGAAGACATTTAGTGCGATTTTCTCTAGCTGTTTTTTCAGCTTATACGCATAGACTTGGAAAAATAGATACAGTTATGCAGTCACTGGGTTTAGTATAAATTCAATAGAGGCAACAGCGCCCCCTGGAGTCTCAATATCCGAGAATAGCATAGCCTGAGGATTTCAAACTTTCCCAGGTATTTTTCCTCTTTTGTCTTTGGCTTATCTTTCTAATATAATTAACTGCAACGGAACTTTGAATTTGTACCAATACGTTGCTATAGTGAAATAATTGTTTTCTTTTCCAAACGGAAGCTTTCGCGCCTAACGCTTGCAGTGAGTTTAGTTTAAAGTGGAATACCTCAGAAGAATGAGGCCACATTTTGATAGCAACAAACGTTTTCAGGTAAGAAATTAACTAACCAATTTCAGTGGGTTTCGTTTGAAACTGTGTTAAAAACCTTTACATGTTAAATTTCCAGAAAAGCGCAGGTAGCGTTAGCTTAATTTGTTCAGCTAGCTAAATCCAACATACACAATAAGACTGAGTGACGAACCGAGAAATTATATATGTTTTTAAAAGATCAAGACAGACAGAAAAGAAGCACTTATCAGGTCGGAAGACGATCTTCTTTGGGTAAATAAATGTCTCATTATGCTCGAAGGTCAACCGTTAGCTTGTTTAACTTGTTGAGGTTAGTTAAAAACAAGTTTGTCTATGGGTCACTTAACTCTATGTTTATGTTTGTAAAAATTAGGCCTTAAAAATTATTGTTTTAGCTCATCTATCTTCTAGGAATGTGCTTTCTCATAGCCCAAGTTAACCATTGATAATTTCAGATTAAATCAGGTGTTATGTTTTTTTCTAGAAATATTATCAGTGTTGATTTTTTTGATTGTTCTTTATAAGACAAACAAAGTTTCACTAACTCCTGGTAAAACATTCATTGCCTTTCATGCATTGCCGAGTTACTGGTACCAAAAGGTTAAAGGTTGGTTTCAAAGCCACTTAAACTTTCCTTTATTGTACCTGTGATTTAAATTACATTGGATGACAAAGCTTTGCAAATATATGTTACGTATATATGCTATTCTCAGAAAGAAGCACTTGTAAATTACTGCGAAACTTAGAGGGTTTTCATTGTCTGCAGTCTGTTTTTCAAAATAGCAAATGTTATATACGTGTATATATATATATATATATATATATATATATATATATATATATATATATATATATATACTGTATTATATTGTATTATACTGTATATATTTCCTGTAATAATCAACTGTTATATTATTTAATCAGCAGTAGAGATAAATGTTGACTTTTTTGTTTTAAATGAAAACAATTACATAATTTCATAAATTTTTGTGTTTGTCTTAGGGTACTATGATGAAGTATTAGGGCCATTGTATGTAAAAAAAAACAACAACAAAAAAAACAACTAATTGGCCACCGAGGAAGAAATATCCTCCGGATTGTGCAGATGCATGTCCCCTACATTTACCTCCGCAATCTTAGTTGGTGTCTGGCAGTTTTTGGTCCCAATAATCTAAGCAAACTTCTGAACTTTTTCTGATAACTTTAAGATTTTTTTTCTGACATTTCTGACTTTACAATATGAGAGAGTATTAGAGAGTATTCTAGTTTTAATGTTGTAAATTAATGCCTTTAGTCATGGAAAATTGAAAAAAAAAATTAGAAATTTTTCATCATTGTTAAAAATAGAAAATATCCTAATTTCTTCCTGTAAATATGTGAAATTAATGTCAAAACGTCAGAGATTTTTTGGGCAGAAATGTACTCATCTTTTATTATTCTTTTGTTTCTTTTGTCCAAAATGGCCCTGATAGGATATTTTTTCAATTTTTAAGATATATATAGTGCCTCCTACACCCCCCACTGCTAATTAAATTATCTAAATGGAGAATTAAGAAAACAAGAGTAAAGGTAATGCAAAAAAATCGCAAAGTAATGAATTACGTTTTTAAACTACTGTAGAAGACACCAATAAGACCAAGATACCAGGCTATGCTTTCGTGCAAATGCCTTTGCAGCATCCGAAAGCACCTGGTTGCTTTACCTCAGGTTTCTAGATAAAACGTAATATTGCACAAGGTGCTTTAAAATACAACAGCTTTATGGTAGTACTACTACAATGTGGATGTTTTTGTGTTTTCATATTTATAAAATACAGCATCTTCCAGTCTCGTATTGTTCTACTGGCTCTAATTCTTCTTATCAGGTGATAAAAATGACAGCCTATAGAAGCAATGCCTCACTCAAGAAAAATCTCGGCTTAGAGCTTGTAAGGATCATCAGCAGCTTAAAGAAGGAGAATATCCTGCTGAAGAAGACTCTAGCTGAGGTGTCCCATCATCACGCCGAACACAATAAGCTTGTGATGGTAAGCACAGCAAAGTTAATTATGTTTTAGCTATTATTGGAAAGAACTTCTGAGAGTTTGGTTATATTGTCTAGTTATGTTAATATTTTTCTTGGCTTTGGAAACTACTTTTTGCTGTTGACCTGCTTACAGAAACTCCTTGCTCTTGAAACTCTGTTGCTCGAGAGTCGTCAGCAGCTTCCACCAAAAGGTGAAAAAACAACTTTGTCCTCAGAGGTAAGGGTTGCATTGTTCATTTTTTTTTTTTTAAATTAATGTTAGCATGATAAAAATTGAGTCGACACCAACTAATTGTTGTGATGTCATAGAAAGAGGAGGAGAAATGTTTCACAGCGTTGTGAAATATTTGATGTATAAGCACAACTGCTAAACTACCTTGTGTTGTTTTTATCTTTTTCTAAGGGAGTCATTGTCTTACCTGATTTAAACCACTAGATGGCAGCAGTTTTTCTTTCCCTCTTCGTTTTTGATTAATCATGCCTGATGTTCATTTCTATGAATTTTTACTAGCCATCTTTGGCATGGCTCGTACTACATAAATATCTGAATTAAACTGAACTGAATTCTGAGCCAATATTAATTTAATGGGCTAATAGCAAGAGTAGCAGCAATAACTCCTTCAATAGTTTTGTCAAGAAGGGCTGTTAAACACAAAATGACAGGATGAATTGTGTCAGCTAAAAAAGAACATTTTTTGCCAGCAATAGTTCAAACACAGTGCCACAGCAAAACAAAGAAACATACCAGGCCGTCACAAAATTCATGGTGACTGCAAATAATTTAAATTCAGAGTTTAATATAAGTGAACAATATGGGTGTTTATGTTCTCTAGCAGCGAAACCACTACAAAAATAGCCCAGGATAACCTACCACTCTGAAGTTTAATTCAGATCAGAAAAAGTCAGTTCTTAAAGGTATGTAAGAAGTTTACTTTTAAGGACAAAAACAGGGAGCTGGTTCCTCTGGAGAGCAGTCTGATGGCCAAAAGGTTTGCCTACACCAATCTGCTTTTAAATACTGGAAAACCAGGAAACCTGCAGTGTGAGAATGAAGGTCTCTGTTGAAAATTGGTGGTATTAGATCTTCAGTGGAAGATAAAGATTAATTATTCATTAATTCGTTTTCTTTAAAAAAATAAAATAAAAATAACACTAGATTTATATTTGAGGAAGACATTTAGTGCGATTTTCTCTAGCTGTTTTTTCAGCTTATACGCATAGACTTGGAAAAATAGATACAGTTATGCAGTCACTGGGTTTAGTATAAATTCAATAGAGGCAACAGCGCCCCCTGGAGTCTCAATATCCGAGAATAGCATAGCCTGAGGATTTCAAACTTTCCCAGGTATTTTTCCTCTTTTGTCTTTGGCTTATCTTTCTAATATAATTAACTGCAACGGAACTTTGAATTTGTACCAATACGTTGCTATAGTGAAATAATTGTTTTCTTTTCCAAACGGAAGCTTTCGCGCCTAACGCTTGCAGTGACTTTAGTTTAAAGTAGGATACCTCAGAAGAATGAGGCCACATTTTGATAGCAACAAACGTTTTCAGGTAAGAAATTAACTAACCAATTTCAGTAGGTTTCGTTTGAAACTGTGTTAAAAACCTTTACATGTTAAATTTCCAGAAAAGCGCAGGTAGCGTTAGCTTAATTTGTTCAGCTAGCTAAATCCAACATACACAATAAGACTGAGTGACGAACCGAGAAATTATATATGTTTTTAAAAGATCAAGACAGACAGAAAAGAAGCACTTATCAGATCGGAAGACGATCTTCTTTGGGTAAATAAATGTCTCATTATGCTCGAAGGTCAACCGTTAGCTTGTTTAACTTGTTGAGGTTAGTTAAAAACAAGTTTGTCTATGGGTCACTTAACTCTATGTTTATGTTTGTAAAAATTAGGCCTTAAAAATTATTGTTTTAGCTAATCTATCTTCTAGGAATGTGCTTTCTCATAGCCCAAGTTAACCATTGATAATTTCAGATTAAATCAGGTGTTATGTTTTTTTCTAGAAATATTATCAGTGTTGATTTTTTTGATTGTTCTTTATAAGACAAGCAAAGTTTCACTAACTCCTGGTAAAACATTCATTGCCTTTCATGCATTGCCGAGTTACTGGTACCAAAAGGTTAAAGGTTGGTTTCAAAGCCACTTAAACTTTCCTTTATTGTACCTGTGATTTAAATTACATTGGATGACAAAGTTTTGCAAATATATGTTACGTATGCTATTCTCAGAAAGAAGCACTTGTAAATTACTGCGAAACTTAGAGGGTTTTCATTGTCTGCAGTCTGTTTTTCAAAATAGCAAATGTTATATACGTATATATATATATATACTGTATTATATTGTATTATACTGTATATATTTCCTGTAATAATCAACTGTTATATTATTTAATCAGCAGTAGAGATAAATGTTGACTTTTTTGTTTTAAATGAAAACAATTACATAATTTTATAAATTTTTGTGTTTGTCTTAGAGTACTATGATGAAGTATTAGGGCCATTGTATGTAAAAAAAAAACAACTAATTGGCCACCGAGGAAGAAATATCCTCCAAAAATATCAGAATGTTTTTAGATTAATTTTACATTTTATTGACAAATAACGTGGATGCTGTGTTGTTGAAAAGTGTTAAATTTGCAAGATAAACATTTAAATTTTCCATTTTTTAGATGCATATATCTATCATATGAAAACTAAGGTATTTACTGAGCTTATAAAATCAGCTACTTGCAACAGAAAGTGAAAGAAGAAAGGAGATGCACGCCTGGATATTTTCCAGAATGTGAGGGAACCTGCTGGATTGTGCAGATGCATGTCCCCTACATTTACCTCCGCAATCTTAGTTGGTGTCTGGCAGTTTTTGGTCCCAATAATCTAAGCAAACTTCTGAACTTTTTCTGATAACTTTAAGATTTTTTTTCTGACATTTCTGACTTTACAATATGAGAGAGTATTAGAGAGTATTCTAGTTTTAATGTTGTAAATTAAAGCCTTTAGTCATGGTAAATTGAAAAAAAAAATTAGAAATTTTTCATCATTGTTAAAAATAGAAAATATCCTAATTTCTTCCTGTAAATATGTGAAATTAATGTCAAAACGTCAGAGATTTTTTGGGCAGAAATGTACTCATCTTTTATTATTCTTTTGTTTCTTTTGTCCAAAATGGCCCTGATAGGATATTTTTTCAATTTTTAAGATATATATAGTGCCCCCTACATCCCCCACTGCTAATTAAATTATCTAAATGGAGAATTAAGAAAACAAGAGTAAAGGTAATGCAAAAAAATCGCAAAGTAATGAATTACGTTTTTAAACTACTGTAGAAGACACCAATAAGACCAAGATACCAGGCTATGCTTTCGTGCAAATGCCTTTACAGCATCTGAAAGCACCTGGTTGCTTTACCTCAGGTTTCTAGATAAAATGTAATATTGCACAAGGTGCTTTAAAATACAACAGATTTATGGTAGTACTACTACAATATGGATGTTTTTGTGTTTTCATATTTATAAAACACAGCATCTTCCAGTCTCGTATTGTTCTACTGGCTCTAATTCTTCTCAACAGGTGATAAAAATGACAGCCTATAAAAGCAATGCCTCACTCAAGAAAAAACTCAGCTCAGAGCTTGTAAGGATCATCAGCAGCTTAAAGAAGGAGAATATCCTGCTGAAGAAGACTCTAGCTGAGGTGTCCCATCATCACGCCGAACACAATAAGCTTGTGATGGTAAGCACAGCAAAGTTAATTATGTTTTAGCTATTATTGGAAAGAACTTCTGAGAGTTTGGTTATATTGTCTAGTTATGTTAATATTTTTCTTGGCTTTGGAAACTACTTTTTGCTGTTGACCTGCTTACAGAAACTCCTCGCTCTTGAAACTCTGTGGCTCGAGAGTCGTCAGCAGCTTCCACCAAAAGGTGAAAAAACAACTTTGTCCTCAGAGGTAAGGGTTGCATTGTTCTTTTTTTTTTTTAAATTAATGTTAGCATGATAAAAATTGAGTCGACACCAACTAATTGTTGTGATGTCATAGAAAGAGGAGGAGAAATGTTTCACAGCGTTGTGAAATATTTGATGTATAAGCACAACTGCTAAACTACCTTGTGTTGTTTTTATCTTTTTCTAAGGGAGTCCTTGCCTTACCTGATTTAAACCACTAGATGGCAGCAGTTTTTCTTTCCCTCTTCGTTTTTGATTAATCATGCCTTATGTTCATTTCTATGAATTTTTACTAGCCATCTTTCGCATGGCTCGTTTTTCACTGTTGTCGTTGAAATTATGTTGATTTTAATGGTTGACTTTGTAATGTGCTTGTCTTGTCTCTATGTTTCTCTTGTCTTGTAGGATTCCCCATCATTCACCAATGATGAAGCCATCTCTCATCTTCAGCATAAGCTCAACGATGCAAGTGTTGTGAAAACTACTTTACTCACTTTAGTTATTCATGTAACAAAGTATGACTGGGTCAGATTCATACATGTCGCTAAGTATTTGTACTTCACATTCCTCTCCTCGTCCAGCTGTCTCTTTGTGTTCTTCTTATTCATTTATCCGATCCTTCAAGGCTTTGGAAAAGAACAAGCAGTGGCTGGAATATGACCAGCAGAGAGAGGCCTATGTTAGGGCAATTCTGGACAAAATGTTATGGCTGGAGAAGCATCTGAATGAAACCAATCAGGCCCACTCAAAGCAGCACAATGAGGAGCATTCAGATGGTGAGTCAAAGGGACAGTGGGCAGCAAGTATTCACCACTAATACAACCGAGGGCAGCCTACTGTCACAACTAGGTTTTTTAAGACATCTAGATTGTTTTGTAGTATCCCATAGTGACAGTGTTTATTACCATCTGCAGCATTTTCTTTCAAGATGACATAGTTTAATAGTGTGTAGTAAACATGTTTAACAAGTTCCATCTTTCTGTTGCCTTGTAATCCTTTCAATACAGCAGAGCCACAAAGAGAGATTAAAGAACTCTTTGTAAACCAATTGAGACAGGCTGATGTCTGGCTGGATATGCTCAAAAAACAAGTTGAAGTGACTCATCAGGAGCTGATCATTGCTGAAAAAAGGTTAAATAAGACACTTTCAGTCCTGTCCTAAACAGGGAAGATTTTAAATGGTTGTAAGCTACATACGAACTTCATGTCTAGGTTCAGAGCAAGAGAAGGAGAATTGGAGGCTCTCATCCACCAACTGAAGAGTGAAACAATAAGCAAAGGAAGCCCACAAGAAGGATGTCATAACTCTGAGGAGGAAGAGCAACAGCTGAGGGAGGAGACCCAAGAACTCCACGCCAGGCTGAAGGAGGAGAAACGAAGGTCTACAAATTTTGAGCTGCAGGTAAATACTCATGACATGTCAACTTATAATACATTCCGGTTCTTAAAACTACAATGTTAGTAACTTGTTTGTAAAACCATAACAAAAATTCTTTCCATTCATGTCAGAAAATGAAGACTCTAGACTAGAAAACAAAAATGTCTGCTTGTTTCTCAGGCAAGCCTCTATCAGAGGTACATGTTAAACTATCACCATGCAGACCAGGAAAAGATTACAGACCTGGAAAGACAGGTAGGTCAGAAACAGACATGTTCTACTTGTCTCAGTTCTGATTTCCTTTACCGACAAAGCATCTGGATTCTCCTAATCCATATAGCAACAGATTAATATATAGTCCTTCCTTTCATGAGGTTTTGCTTATAAAAAGAACTTTGAAATGTTCTGCCAATAACATTACACTTTTACAAGTTTCGCTGCACTAGCAAATTTTTTTAAATTCTAGCTCAAGATTTCTTCACAAGACCTTGAGGATGCAAAGCGGGACTCTTCATATTTAAAGAAGCAAATGCTCAGAATTCTGAAGAAGCTACATAGAGCAGAAGGCCTTTCCCCAGATCAGTCAAAGGTTGGCATGAATACAGCAAAGAACTCAGATTTTAGTTCTTCTCTGTGATGAAATTTAAAGTTGAATTAAGACACTTTGCTTCTTGGGTCAAGGTTAGTTTAACGTGCTGTACGCTTCTGCTTTTATTACCATACACATCCTTTCGCATCTTACTGTGAAATCTGTGCAGCTTTAAGTGTCATAGGATAAGAGTTATAGATTCGCCTAGAAATCGGGTTCAACCTGATACTTAATCTGAACTGACGTTTGGCTCTGTTTGTGTCAGAGAGACCAGCAGGACCTGGGCTCATGTGAAGAGGCGATGCCACCCTCCTCGTCCCCCAGAGACAGCCTGGCGTCCTCTTCTCACACCAGCGTGCTGAATGACAGCATCCTGGAGTGTCCCACCTGCCAGAACGAGTACCCAGCCAGCGAGTACAGAGAGCTGCTGAAGCACCTGGAAATCTGTCTGGAATGAATCTACCCATGAAAGTTCTGTTGTTGTTTCTTTGTTTAGAAGTCACGGCACAAGTTCAGTGCCTGTTAATAAACTGCAGTTTTGCTATATGTTATTTTACAACCTCAGTTCTGAAATGATTTTAAATTTAATGGATTTTTTTAAAGCATTGTTTTCATTAAGATAAATTTACCTGAAGATTTGGTCTGTTTCTTTGTGAATAGAAATTGATGTAAAATGACTGATTAAACCTTTAATAATTGATTAGGCATGAAGCTGAGCTCCATGTGTTCCCCTAGTGGAGAAAGCCATAACAAAGTAAAGGCCAAGTACCAGAGGTGAAGTGCCTTGTAAAATCTATGTGTATAATTAATCATTCAAAGATCTAAAATACTCTCCAAAGGGAGGAAGTATGTTGAAATAGCTGGGAATGAAGTTACATAAGTCACAGGACACTTGCCCCAAATTCCACTGAAAAAGTATGACTGTACACACTGTGAACGATGACATTTATGAAACTCCATCACCAACCAGCACAACAATGAAATCCAGTGTTCATCATGTAGTGCAGCAAAACTAAAAGTGAGAAAAACACTTTGATTGCTCGGCTTCTCCAACCCGAGTCCACATTTTTCCTCTGAGAAGAAGAGACTTCATTCTTCCTGGCACAATACACTTGCATACCACTAAATATGACATCCACCCCACCGCCGCCCCTCCAAATGTCCTGCTTTCATTTATACAGGCAGAACTGCGTTATGATGGTAAACTGGCACTGGGCATCTAATGGTGTAATCACATCAGGGACAGGGAGACAGGAGGTGGAGAACAGAGTGTATTTATTTAGAGACCTTTTAAAAAGCTTCTTCCCAGACGGATCTGTGGCGCATACAGTGGGTAAACATATTAATCCTACAACTCTAATGGGATCTGAAGAATTATGTGGTGAAGACTCCCAGAAGTCTTCTCGGCATGCGTTTCTGGCAAGGAGGAAGAGGCCTTGTCAATGTGATGTTCTGCAGGCAAACGCAGTGGAACCCAAGCTGTGATGCATTTCAGCTGTTTGAATGATTAGAGCTTACAGGTAATAATAGCCGAGGATTCAGTTTATCAGAAGATCTGAATAAATCCAATAAAGAAACTATTTTCAACACAGTATGTCAACCGGCAGAAAGATGGGTCCATGGGCTCTACCATTTGCATTGATTATTTTAATTAGTGCATGGAGGGAATCCACCTGCGACTTTGTTAAGGTGTTAAGGAAGTCTAGCTTTCTTTTCCAGCAGCCTTGATGCTCTTTATTGTAGGCGCTGATGTATCTCATCTCCCTCCCAGCATTACCTCAGAGGTATTGATAGTTTTGCTGTGTTGCCAGGTGTCAGGTACTGGTGGAAAAAGAAATCAGTTTGTCAGCAGAGGAAGCAAAAGATGCGCAAGAATTTCCCGGTAGACGGTGGCATTGACTCTGGACTTGATTTAGCGCAGTGACCCATCAACATCAGATCTCTTAGCTTCCATATTCAGCTGTGTGTTACCTTTTCACTGCATCTGAAACATGTTGGCTTCTGTGTTCCTGTTCTTCCAGACTCTGGGATCTTAATTTCTTTAATCTGAAAAGAGGAATTTGAACCACTGATAAGCAGCTGATCAACAGTCCAGCTCTCTTTTGTCTTAGCTTAGGTAAAACTTTTCTAAAATGTCTGGTTCTGTGTGGTGATGTTGTGGATCATATCCTGAATTCTTCTGCTTGTGGTGGCTCCAAAAAAAAAAAACTTCCAACAGGGTTTGCTATACAATCCTGTCATCCTGTTTGTCCCTCTTCCTTGTGAACATGTCTCTATCACACTTTTTCCTTCCACTCAACTTTTCATAAGTATGCTTGGTTACAGCACTTTGTAAACTGCCATCTTTACCAATGGCCGTTTCTGGTTTCAATGACTGTTTGCTGGGCAGCTGCACATTTTTGTATTAAAATATATTTTATTCATTTTGTATTATATTCTAATTGTTAGAGAAACTATATTTTTTGGTTGAAGGTCATAATAATCTAAATGAACAGAAATAGATGCTTGAAATATCACTTTGTGTAATGAATCAATATGAGTTAGACTTTTCAAACTCAGTAACTTTTCTGGTGATGTTCTAATTTACAGAGATGGCACTTTAGATTAAAAGGGGCTGAGGGGCTTTTGTGTTAGCAGAACAGATGTCTGAAGTACTTCCCTTCCTACAGCACCCTTTCAGCACTGGTCTCAAACATTATGAGCATCTTCCTGTCACCATGGCAACCGGGAGGAAGCCAGGAACTGCGCCAAATTGATACTTATTTGTCTAAAACCAAGTGTTTAAATGTAACTAAGGCTAATGGGTTTGTAATAAGACAATATGTTGCAGGTGCATTTCCATCAGTCGGCAAGAATCAATTTTAACCCGGTTTTCCAAGCCGCTTCCCGCATGGACAGCTTAGGTAGCGTCTGCACCGTACAGGCAGCAATCCGCTGGTTCATGTTGGAGTTTAATTTATAGTGATTATACTGTGCATATGTTGATTGACAGAGGGGAAAAAATAAAACCAGATCCGTCTGCCTGCCCATTGGGCGGAATCCTCCAGGCGCTTGACATCGAGTGCGTAGCGTTGACTGAAACCATAGGCGTGGTTTTTGGATAGAGATGCTCCGTCTGCTCCCGCTGGGATCCCCACCTGCCCTCACACCGCGTCTGTCACAGCGCCAGCTGGCGTTCTCCTCTGCTCCACACACATCACACCACACTTCTGATTAGTTCTCATCTGTGCCACAGAAGATACACGCTCGTGGTTTTTTTTTTTCTTTTCGTTTTTTTTCCCCGTCGTGTAATTGCAGATCAGAGGGGGGGGGGGGACTCCGGGTTCGATCACCCTCCACTCCCCGGATCGGCGGCGAAGAAGGCGCGCAGCCCCGTCGGTGGAGACAACAGGAGCGGACAGTCGCTCGGCCTCCTGGCAGCAGCAGCAACGAGGGAAGGAAGCACGGCAGAGACCCTGGTTCATGTGTAGGGCTGCTCGACGCGCAAGTCGTGCCCGCAGCGGTTCCCAAGGATGGAAAATACATGCAGAATACCCAGGAGGTGCCTCTGGCTCGGTTTACTTATGGTGGCTTCTGTTGTACCTTCAGTGGAGAGCAAGAGAGCCAGGCAGCAGCGCTGTCCCATGTCATGCACATGCACCAAAGATAACGCGTTGTGCGAAAGCGCAGTGTCGATTCCTCGCAGCTTTCCCCCCGATGTCACATCTCTGTGAGTCCTTTCTAACTGGCATATTGCTTTATTTCAAACATGTGCGATCAGTGGCTTTTCTGCAGCAGAAACAGCACAAAAATGCATTCCCAAGGAACAGACTGCAATAACTGCTCTATGACAAGTCTGCTGTGGACCTGAACAGTGTGTTGTTTTTTTTTTTTTTGTTTGTTTGTTTGGTTTTTTTTTTGTCGCATTTTACTCCCACAGATCATTCGTCAAGTCGGAATTCACCGAAATCGCCAAGGAGAGCTTCATCCACACCCCTGCCCTGCATCTCCTGTGAGAAATCTCTTTTGAGCTTTTTTTTTATTATTATTATTTTTGTTGTTTGTTGTATGCTGTCATTTTCCTGTGGGCTTGATCAACGCCATGTTTAATTTTCCAAGACGTTTTCTTTCACAACACTGTAGACTGATTGGAAATGTAAGAACAGAAAGACTCCCTAGTGATGTTTTCTTCCTTTTTTTTATCATGGTAGGTTTGATCACTGCTCTCTACATGCAGCCAAGTTTTACCACATACATATGTGTGCATGCATGCCATGTGGCACAGATGAATTTCAGGGAATTTCCTTCTTGATCTGAGTCATACTTTGGCTCTGACTGAGCCACTAAAAAACAACTGTGCAAGACTGCCTGCAGGAATCCTCAAAATGTTTTACTTTGTATTGTGAGATGCTTTAGGGAAACATAGTGAGCAGAGGTTTTCTCAATATTTTTTGGCAGTACGTGACTCTAAGCAGTCAAATACTAAACACTGGGATCTCTCTGCACAGCCTGTTCACAGCAAACAACCTGGAATCTATAAACGAGGACGCTTTCCTTGGACTTCCTCATCTCGAATATCTGTGAGTTTATGATAAAATTGTATGACTGATATTCCTTCTACTACTACAGTGTGTCTTCTTTGCTAATGCACATACTCGTTTTTTCAGTTTCATAGAAAACAACCAAATCCAGTCGATATCACCGTATGCTTTCCGAGGTCTGAAAACCCTGGTGCACCTGTAAGTACTTTTTTTTTTTTGTGCAAAAGACGTAAAAACAAGAGATAAAAACGCTGACAAAGGTTACTGCACAGCTTGTATTGCCACAGAGACATTTCTCTGAACAATGTGCAGCTGGTAAAATGATTAGAAAGCAAAAACATAACATCCTTTTTACGCAACTGCTCAACGCGTTTGCATTATTCACACAGTGGCTCGCAAAACTGTTCATATCTACCTTGCTACATTATTACTACCTTGTCACATTAGAAATGCTAACTTCACTGTATTGCTTTGGGATTTTGTGTGATAGACCATCACAAAACAGAGCATAGCTGAAGTGGAAGGAAAATTAAACATGTTTTTTAAAATTTATTTACAAACTAAAGGTCTAAAAAGTCTAGCATGAATATGTGGTCACCATCCTATTAATTACCTGTGTCCCTAATAGTAAGCAGTCCATCTGGGTGTATTTCAATCCAGCAGTTCAGAGAAGGCCTTTGTCATGAATTGAGGTTGAGGTGATGAGGATTTGAGTCGGTGAGACCCACAGTAAGTGGAGAAAAATAAGTTTAATGATGTCCAGGTACTTGGGTAAACCAACAGGGAGAGACAAAACCACGACAAGGACAGACAGCGAAACGAAGACACAGGTGACGTTAAATACACAGGGAATAGTCAGAGGAAACAAGGGACAGCTGGGAACAATAAGGGGCTAGACACGAATGGCACAAAATTAACTAACAATCAGACACAAAATCCACATCCTTACAGCCTTCGATGTTTGTTAGAGAAGGTTGGTGAACAAACAGCAACATGAAGACCAAGGAACACAGCAGAAACTTTAAGGATTCAGTTGAAGAGACATTTAAGGCTTGAAGCTTTGGGGGACATAGCAAATGTGTGGATAAAGGTGCTCTGGCAATACATGCTATAGTAATGAACACACTATCTCTACGATAAAGCATGCTGGTGACAGTATCGGATTGTATAGGTTGGTTTTCTTCTGCATTGACAGTGAAGCTAGTCAGAGTTAATGTGGAGATGGATGGAGTAATAAACAGGATTATCTAAGAAGAAAACCTGTTAGATGCATCACTGGGTTGAAGGATCACAAGCCTAAACATGCAACCAGAGCTACTAGGAAATGCCTTAAATCAGAGGATATTTGTGTGTTAGAACAGTCTAGATCCAAATCTAACTGAGAGTTTTATACTTTTTTATTCTTTATTCAGCCCTACACATGACATAAAGTCATGGCAGTTTTTACCACATAAGGAATATGGAAGACTAGCAGTCAACATAGCCCCTAACACACCATCACCATGGTGAACTATGGTGATAGCAACATCATGATATGGGGATGTTTTTCTTCAGCAGTGACAATCAAGCTTGTTAGAGATCATAATGAGATGTATTGAGCTAAATACAGAGCAATTCTGGAAGAAAATCTGGAAGCTGCAAAGGATTTGAGACTGGGACTGAGGTTCAGGACCATGTTCCTAAACATACAGCAAAAGCTAAAATGGAATGGTTTAGATGAAAGCATGTTTATGTGAGATAGAATGGCCTCCCCCAACTCCTCCTGAACATTGGTGGCAGAATTTGAAAAGCAATGTTTACAGATGCTCTCCATCCAATCTGATTGGACTGAGCCAATTTCCAAATACAAACAAGTACAAATGCACAGCACATTTGTTTGTAGCGAAAACTGTGAATTATTTTTCTTCATATGTACAGTTACGCCACATCTTGTGCTGGTTTATCCCATAAAATTCTAATAAAATATATTGAAGCTTGTTGTGACAGCCATTGCAGATTTCTGTTGCTGTGGCCCACTTGTTTGAAGGTTTGACATGTATTTCCTTCAGAGATGATATTCTGTTTGCCTCTGTGTAATGATTTCAGCTATTGTTGCCTTTCCATCATCTCAGATCAGTATGCCCATTCCCCTCTAACTTCAAAAAGACATTAAATCCAAAACACACTGGCTTTAATGTGTGAGTTAAAAAAAAGAGATGGTTGCAGATCAGCAGTTTCTGAAAAACTCAGATCAACCCATCAGCATGGAGGCGATCAGCTTGTGGCACTGTGTAGGTGTAAGAATGACCTTGATAAGCTTCAGGTCAGCTGCATTGTTGGACCTTGTGTCTCTCATCTTCCTATCTTCAATGCTCCATAGCTTATGCGGTTCTGGTTGGGTCAGATTACTGGTAGATGAAGCAAAGGAAGACCATGGTCATTGAACCAGCTTTTGGTACCTTTAGCACTGTGGGCAGGTGGCAAGTCCTGCTGGGAAATGAAAATCAGCATGCCCACACAGCTTGTCACCAAAGTGAAGCATGAAATGCTCTAGAATTTTCTGGTAGTTGCGTTGACTGTGGAGTTCAGAAAACACAGTGGACCAACACCAACATGGCACCCCAAACCCAAACCATCACTTACTGTGAAAAAAACTAACATTGGGGTTAAAGCAAGAGAGTCCTCTCTTCTCCAGACCCGGAGACCTTGCTTCCAAATGAAATGCAAACCTTACTTCCATCTGAAAATGGAGGGCATTTGGATCCTCTCAAGGGTGCAGTTATCCCTGTTGAAAGTACACACTTCCTCCTTTCATTTTCTATGAAAATGTTATATCTTTTATTATATTTCACAGACTTTGGGGTTTTCATGATCAGTAAACCATATTTATCAATTTAATAAGAAAAAAATGACTAGAAATATTTCAGTGTGTGTGTAATGAACCTATATAATAATTGAGTTGTACTTTTCAAAATGAGTGACAAAAAATATGGTACCTTGTCACAATATTTAAAGTTTGAGCTGCACCTGTATTACATATACTCACTGCTTTGAAGTTACCTAATATAGTTAAATATATTAGCTGATATATTAGTTGATGGAAAAGAAAAACTTTCCATCAACGTTCTGATGATGCAAACAGACATGACTCAAACTTCTGGAAAAATTACTTCTGCAAATATGACTTAATTTAACCTGAAGCAGCAAATGACTGAATTTAAAGTAAAAAAATGTGGGAGGGGGAAAAAAAAAAAATAAATATATATATATATATATATATATATATATCTAGTATATACGTACATAACACAAAAAGGGAAGGGAACATTGCATTCCTTCATTATCCACAAAATAATTTAGTCCTCTTTAAAAAAAACTGAAAAACACTATTTTCAAATGGTGGTTCTTACAAAACAAGAAAAACAAAAATAGGATGAAATCAATATCAGACAGAAAGGAGAATGCTCTAAGAGACATGATTTGTAGAAGGAAATAACTCAATCCCATGGAGAAAAAAAAGACAGTATTAACATTAAGCTTTACAGTAAAATTGCAGTAAATATGCTCTTTTTTTTCCATCAGGAGTCTGGCCTACAACAATCTGGAGACTCTCCCCAAAGATTTGTTCAAAGGTCTCGAGGCCTTGACAAAAGTGTAAGTATTATTCTTTGTTAAGACAGAAACTAATAAGATTATACACTTGATACAATCTCTAATTTTGTACAATGAATGATGAGCTGTCCGTACAACTTTCTATTTTTAGAAATATGTATCATTTATTGCTCCTCCTTCACCGAGGTTTGACAAACGCGTAGGCAGCTGGAGCTTTTAGCGCCATTAAAATTACATGCGCTAGAAGAAGAGAGAGAAAGGAGGGAGAGGGGCTGAGGCTAAAGATGTTCGTCTTCCTTGATGTCGATGAAACCTCAAATTGAGGACGTCAGAGAAAGCCACCATCTGGAGCTTCAGAGTGTTAAGCTCACTGTAGAACAGGAGGAGTGATTCTCTCAGATTTTCACACAATGGTTTTCTCCCCTCAGAGACTTGCGTGGGAATCATTTCTTGTGTGACTGTAAGCTGAAGTGGTTAGTGGAGTGGATATACGGCACCAATGCCACCGTGGACCAGATTTACTGCAAGGGCCCGGCCTCACAGCTGGACAAGAGGATCAATGACCTGTCGTCGCAGTCCTTCGACTGCATCACCACAGGTGGAGTATTGACTCCTCACATTTATCCTTCTTTGCAGATTTTACTTTACTTGTAAAGCTGTTTTTCTGTTTCCCTCACAGAGTTTGCTCCCTACCAGTCCCTGAAATTTGAATCCATATCAGTGGAAGCGTTTTCTTTCCGGAACGACCAGTATGTCGTCTTTGCCCAGCCATTTATCGGGAAGTGTGGTTTCCTTGAATGGGATCACGTTGAGATGAACTTCAGAAACTTTGACGATATTGACAGTAAGTAAAGTCAATCAGCTGCTTAAGTCTCAAACTAAAATTGGCATTAAAACAGGAACCAATGGGTTGCATGTTTTTCCAGGTACATCCACTGTGATCTGCAAACCTCTCGTCATTGACAACCAGCTGTTCATCATCGTGGCTCAGCTGTTTGGAGGCTCCCACATCTACAAGCGGGACACCTCTGCCAACAAATTCATCAAGCTTCAAGGCATTGACGTCCTGAAAATCCGCAAGCCAAATGACGTTGAGACGTTCCGGATTGATGGAGAGTCCTTCTTCGTCATAGCTGACAGCTCCAAGGCTGGCTCCACCACCATCTACAAGTGGAACGGCAATGGCTTCTACTCCCATCAGTCCCTCCACCCGTGGTACCGCGACACTGACGTGGAGTACCTAGAGATCTCCTCCAAACCTCACCTGATCCTGTCCAGCAGCTCCCAGAGGCCTGTCATCTACCAGTGGAACAAAGCCACCAAGCATTTTGACAGACGAACTGACATCCCGGAGATGGAGGACGTTTATGCCGTCAAGCACTTTCAGGTCAAGTCTGATCTCTACATTTGCCTGACGCGCTTCATTGGTGACTCCAAGGTGATGCGCTGGGATGGCGCCCTCTTCAGAGAATTACAGACCATGCCCTCCCGAGGCTCCATGGTGTTCCAGCCCTTCACTGTGGGCAGCTGGCAGTACGCCATTCTGGGCAGCGACTACTCTTTCACCCAGGTGTACCGCTGGGATGCCAAGAAGGGCGAGTTTGTTCGCTTCCAGGAGCTGAACATTCAGGCGCCAAGGGCATTTTCTCCAGTTTCCATTGACAACCGTCAATTTCTGCTGGCCTCCAGTTTCAAAGGGAAAACTCAGATATACGAGCATTTAGTCATTGATCTGAGTAATTGATTGTTTTTATTTTTTATTGAATGGTTAGTTATTTTTGTGATCTTTTTTGTGTACATACAAAAGTCTGTAATAGGAAATTGAGAGCTAAGCAACTCAGAAATTTATGGTCCTAACTTTAGAAATTTATATTCACTCATTTTTAAAAATCTATCACAATTTCTGCATGACAAGTTTAAAGATAACAAATACGTTTCTCAAGCCACATATCTGATTGAGAGGCATGTATCCTAGGTTAACATTAGATCCAATATTTTCTCAAAACATAAATGTATAAAGGGCCAGAAGCTGGCCATCAACCCAACCCAACAAATCTAAAACTGGCCTTAAAATGTTTACACCAATTTGTGATCAAGCTTTTACAATATTTAACAGTTTATACAGGTATTCTCTAATATTACATAATGATTTACAAAAGACAAAATCTACTTTTTAAACTATTAACATGTTCTAAGTGAACAAATCTGCCGAATCACAATGTTTACATTTTTCTGTCTTTCCATTTGTACGCTGCAAATATTTGTAAAATATGCTTTTGTAAGTGTAGAGATGGTCCAGGGCAGACAGGGTTGTATTTGTTAAAAGACGATAGGATTGTGTTATGCAAAAAAATTTAAGAGGAAAAAGAAAAATTTCCTAAGTGTTCGATACCGTTTTACCATATTCCTAAAGTTTAGATCCAAAAGTTTACTTTAAATTTGTGGCAGATATCTTTACAGTGGCTTCAAGTATAGAGCGGACAAAAACCATAACTGTAGGGAAGGATGGATGCATCAACTTGGATGAAGAAACTAGAGCATAGATAGGTTTAGGCATAATTCAGTAGTAGGAAAATGGTTATGCAGGCACATTGATGGATAGATTAAACTAATGCACAGGTGATACCGTTTATGGATAATGACAAATGGTTGAAATAATGTACCAAAAGATGGATGGACAGAATGGAGTATCGACAAATGAGCAGATGCACAAAAAGTGGATTCATGAATAATGAGCAAAAAATTATAGAAGTATAGACATAACGAGGAATATCTGGATGGACAAACAGATGAATGGATGAACAATCATAAGCAAATGGACAGACTGATGAATGTACTAATTGGATGAAAGGATGGACAGACAAGCTGAAAGATAGATGGACATTGAACCAATTGTACTGGGAAGAATTTGGATATACACATCTTTCAAGGATCAGCTTTGATTTTCTGTTCCCTTCCGGACTGGGAACACACCTGAATCTTATTCCAGGCTGAGTAGAAACTCTGCATACAGATATATTGTTAGTCTACCTGTATATCCTTGCAACTTCCGTTTTTATTGTTAATGGTTTGTAAAGTGTTTAAAGTATTGAGCAGTTTTTCATAACTGGCAACTATGAACTATTTTTGAGCTCCTTAAAAAGATACTGAAATGAAAAAGAGACTGTTCATATTCCTTAACTATGACGTGCACAAAATTCATCATTTGTGTCATGACTAAGATGAACCTTATGTTATTTGGAGTCAATAAAAGAGTTACTTAATCGGAGAGCTTCCTGCATATTAACTTCAGTGTTACATTGTGAATAGAGATGGCAGAGGATGTCTGCGTCAACCTTTCAGAATGTGTCGTGCAGTTGTGATAAAATGAGAAAGTAAATAAATACAAACAAATAAAATTCTTTTAATCTTCTCCAACAAAGTGCACGCCTCAAATCTACAAAGCAGCACATTACAATGTAATGAAATAAATACAACTGAATTAAAAAAAAAAAAAAAAAGTAAGGAGATACACTAGTGCCTGCACAATCACACGTTTGCAGCGAGTTTAAATCTGGCTCTTTAGAAAGGCTCCACAGCAAAGCTTCAGTCGTCCAGCTCCTCATGCGTCACCAATCCTTTGGATAGAGGCATCCAACGTCGAGTCCTAAAGCAAACCAGTTTAAACCGTGCATCTTCCTTGGAGACTAATAAACTAACATGAAGGAAACAGGTGTGCACTCTCATGTTCATACACTTCACCCTGGAATACTTGTGCAACTGCAGCAGGGCCCCTACTGCAAGGAGAAAAATTAAAGTGAACATGTTTTCAGCCTCAACTGAACTTACAACTCAAGTTTGTGTGGCGCAACTTAGTGTTTGTTTAGTTTTTTTTTTTTTTCTCCATAGGCAAACATAACACAAAAAGGCAAGGGAACATCGCATCCCTTCATTATCCACAAAATAATTTAGTCCTCTTTAAATAAAACTGAAAAACACTATTTTCAAATGGTGGTTCTTACAAAACGAGAAAAACAAGAAAAAAAAGGATAAAATCAATAACAGACAGAAAGGGGAATGCTCTAAGAGACATGATTCGGAGAAGGAAATAACTCAATCCCATGGAAAAAAAAGACAGTATTAACAATAAAATTCTGTACAGAACTAAAAGTTAATATACAGTACAGTACCTGCAGATGTTATGCATACAGTACAATTCTTTTTTTTTTCTTTTTTACATAGTTTTAGTACGAGCTCCAGCCTGATCTATATACTGCCTTAACATAGGTGGAAAAGCGGCTAGCTTTAGCTTACAGTAATTTTAATGGTTATTCAGCAAGGAGAGCAGATCTCAAAGTATTTCGAACAGACTGAAAACTTATTGCCGAATGGTCATCTTCAGTTGCATACTGCATGTGTTATATAACTGCGTCCTTTAACGTGGAGCAGCAGGCTGATCGGGAGACGGCGTTGATGGGGAGAGAAGAGGGAAAAAAAAGGCTAGGTTAGTTGGTTTTTGCTATCTGTCCGAGTCACCCTACCCTGTACAGTACATTCGTGGGCCAGTGCTGCACGTTAGCCAGCCGGATCCACCTTGATTCTGCACGGTGGTGTTGTGCTGGGGCTTCAGTGCTGATTTTGTCCTATGAGTCAACACTAATCCAGTGATGGGATGAGAGTGTAACCAGAGCTCACCCGAAGGCCCGGGCGGTGTTCCATCTGCCGTCACAGTTTGAGCTCGTTGGCAATTTTGCAGGCGATGTTCTTAAAGGCGATGGACGTGCCCGATATCCTCTTGAAGCGTACGCCGTTGAGCGAAAGGCGGGGCAGCTTGCACACCTCCATCTCCCACTGGACTAGATTGTCCTGGCGTGCGTCGCCGTGAACGCAAAACAGCAGGAAGCGCTCGCGCTGCTCGTAGTCGCAGCTGTTGGCGTCCAGGACCTTACGGATCTCCCGCATCATGTCCGCGGGGTCCATGGAGGAAGTGGTCTTCATGCTCCAGGTGAAACGCAGCGAGCGGGGCTTAGAGTCCCGACCGGCATCATCCTTGGTGTCGCCAGATGCACTCCTGGAACAGCATTAGAAGGGCAGGGTAAAAAATACTCTTAATGAGGTCAAATGCAGGCTCTCTCTCTGTGAAATGGAGATGAATTGGTTTTATTGGTTACAGAGATAAAGGTTTTATCCATTTAAAATAAAATGTCCACTGAGACTGTATTTGGGCTCCAGTCAGATAAAATCTTTTCTTTGTCCCTCAGACAAAGATTGTCCTGGCATGTGCAGTAGAAGGCAGTAAAAGGAAATTTGTGATGCTTGAATCATCAATGTAGCTGTATTCTGAACATTTGAAGCTCTTTTAATTTTTTTTCGGTTCTTCCAACATGCAAAAGGAAATGACACAGGTAGTCATCTCCCTCTTCCAGGAGCCACTAGTGGTGAATGCTAACTAGATATTAGCCAGATGATTAGTTTGTCAGGTTTTGTGAACCATCAGCATTGTAACTCAGCAGGAAAGCCCAAATAAGGAACACTTTGATTGCAGCCATCTCCTCAGGAAGGAAAGCAGGTATTGGCTGTAAAAATACCTTTATACAAGTTATTTCTTATTCTCAAAATTAAATTTGTATAGGTAAACATAAATATAAGAATTCAATCAGTGTTTATTACAGATAATATGTGATTGAAATGATGAAAATTACTCCTACAAAAATTACATTAATGCTGCAGGAATAATGGTGATAACTCTACTTTGAGTACAACAACTTCACCTGGTAATAATAGCACATTTAGCAAGATTTCAACACAGAGATGAATTTGAACAATCATGATACAAAAAAAATTTGATTATTGACCTTTTGAGTTAAAGTCTCACCTTGGTGTTTCAGTCCTGGCACTGGCCTCGCCCTCACTGGGCACCCTGAAATAAACCCAAAATTCACTCGTTACATCTGAGCTAATGTCGATATCAACCCCCCCCAAACTCACCCACCAACCAACTGCCAAAACCAGCTCAATCATGACTGAACACAGACGAGGGTGTCGGGCATCATGCCAGGAAAGAATCCACACTCCTGGGTGTCAGAGCTCAGCACACAATGAGATGACCTTTCATCAGTAAAGCCGACATAAACCATATGCATCATCCCATCTGTCGTAACGCACCTTTCCTTAATCTCCACTGACGTGTAAAGAGAGGAAAAGTGCTTATGTGTGTACACAGCTCGATTTCTGTTCATTTAATCGTCTGTCTCAAGCTCTGCATGAAGGCAGGGGGAGAGTAAGGAGAGGACAGCTCGCAAATACAGCCGTACACATCTAGTGGCTTTAGTAGAGAAAGCTGGAGAGCCGTGAAGTCTGGTCGTTAAGGAAGAGGACAAAGGGGGAAGAGATACACGGCATAACAAGGGTGTCGGTAAGCGAGGATGTGGTGGGCAAGTACATAAAGACGTTAAACACACGGGTCGTCGTGGGCAGAGAGGGGTTTTTTTTGAGTTATTGTTTTAGATGGGAGGAGAAGGAGGGAGACGTGTGCAGCAAGCGTTATGTTCTCCTACCTCCGGGTCGACCTGAAAGACATAGCTCTATGCGGGGAGAAAAGGAGAGAAAGCTGTAAGCTATGAGCAAGGGGCAGCTTGAAAGTGACACTCGCATGAAGAGGCTCAGGATGCTGGTACTGACAGAAAGCTGGCAGAAGGTACCCAACGATACTTTAAAAAAAAACTATAAAAAAGATGCACCAATTAAAAACTTTTTGGCCTATTTCATATCTTTCATTTTAAACCAAAGAATTTCATTTTAGTCCATTCTGATTTCTGTTTACGGACAGTAATTTATGAAAAAATAACAGCAGACAACATATTTGTCAAGCCTTTTCTGCTGTAAGTAGTCATTAAATAAAACTTTTGTAAATAACAATGTACAATACTTTAAAAACAAGGAAAAACTTAAAGAATTTGTATTCATAATCACCAAGGTTGGAAAAGCTTTCCCAACTCTGAAATTTTGACAAGGTATTCAACAATTCCAAATTTAGCAATGACTGCACATTATATCCCAAATGTGTCACTATTGCAATGTCAATAATGCAAACAGCTGGTTGGATTGCAATAAATATTTGCTAAATAAGTACCATGTTTGTATATTTGTGATGTTTCTTGTTTCACAAAGTGTTTTAGGAGGCCGATAATATACTACAGCTGTCAGCTTTTTTTTTTTTTTTTTCTTGCCAAGGTGGTTAAATGCAACTGTTTAATAAAAGCATGTTGTTGAAATGTAGCCAAACACTCTACTCACTAATTGGGGTTCAGGTTTGAGATGAATACAATGCAAAATTGAGCAAATTTGTTAAGCCTGTGTGGTATTTGTTTCAAGTCTCACTCTCTTGTTGTCCGCATGAACTACAGAGAAAATACTGTTTTCTTTATAAATAGCTTATTGGCTCTGATTCATTTAAACACCTCCCATACATTGAAAACCTTATTCTAACTTCTTTATTAGCAAAACTTCCACAAGGAGGTGTTTTTTTTTTTTTTTATCAGCGTAGACATGGTAGCACTTGAGGTGCGTTAACTGATTAGAAAATGATAGATATTTCAGTTTCCAGCAAGCCTGACATCTGTCAAGGTCTTTTAAACTAAAGCTATGAGACTAAGAAAAGTTATCAAATGATTTCTTGGTGCATCTTTATTCAGCTAAAACACTTTTGCCAAAACTGTAAAACTGTTCTAGAACCAAAAAATGCATATTAGTTGATAGACCTCACTGACCTGCGGACAAACTTTGAGGTGATCTTGCTGATGATTCCCGTGGACGTCCCCCTGCGCTGCTGAGCGAGAGCCCCCGTGTCGTGGGACAGCGTGGGCGAGGCGGGGGGGCCATTGTACGTAGCACTGCGGCGGTCTCTGAGTTGAGCTCCGTGAAAGGTGCTGCGGCTGGTTGTGCCGCGGGGGAAGCGGTTCTTCTCGGGGGTGCTAATACTGTGCACAGATGGAGAATTGGATGGATCCCGTGGAGAGGAGCTGCAACATAAGCAGGCATTAATAATTGACATCTTTCTGAGGTCTTGCATCAGCCTGTGGCAGTGCAGATGTTCGGCTGCCGCTCACCTAGCTTTCAGCTCCGTGTTGTCATCGATGGGGGGCAGCGTGCTTTTTGAAGGATGGCCCGATGCTGACATGGACTTAGTGTGACGGGGTCGTGTAGAGCTCAGTGCAGTGGAGGGCGTGCTGCCTGACACTTCTGTTAAACTGAAGGTTGAGAGCAGAGGGTGTTACCATGTGAGGACTAAATTGTCCATTAATAAAATAAAAAGAGTCACAAAGTATGTAGAATAAGCTAGAAAAGAATAAATAAATAAATAAACTCAGAGGGACAAAATAATCCTGTGGTTGTCTAACCTGCTGTCTTTGCCATTGGGAATAGCTGAATAGCGATCAGTGGAGGTTCGTTCACACACATATGTGTTCCTGCGGGTCATTGAACCATTGGTCTGTTGGTGGACAGAAACACAAAGAATGATTTCATGGTAATCAGTATATTTACTTTTACACAAGTTACCCATCAGTCTATTAATATGTATAAAATCAAGAAGACTTAACATTTCTTCTGAAAAAAAAAAACAAAAAAACAATAACAGATTAAATTTTTTTTTCACATGAGAATCACTGTGTATTTAAATATTATAAAAACATCAATATAGCCACCAGTGAGGACTGGTGGGGCTGAGTTGCCATTAGTACAATGTACATTTAAGGACATCCTCAGGTCTCAGGAATACATCCTCACACATTATGTAATATCCTTCATACAGAAACTATTGGTTTCTGCAAAACGTACAGTATTGAATCATTAAATCAGTGTCAACAGTTAACCCTGATTCAGAGTCAAAACTGTGAAAATGATCAAACTAATGTATGAACAAACAACCATAAAACCATGGAAGAGAGTAAACTAATAATACCAGACAGTAGAACCCTTCCTGCTGGAAAAGGATGAAATAATCACAGCTAATAACAATTAGTCTAGAAACCTAAAAGACTTAACCTGTGGTTTTGTTGGAACCACAACACCAAACAACTCCTAGATTTATCTAACAATCAGGCGCTCAGCAAAAGCTTACAGATATGAACGTTCAAAGATCTAAATCAGCAAACAGGACTTCAGTTCCTCCCTGTATAAAAACACATGAGAATGAATATCTGACCCAGGAAACATCATATCAACCAAACATTGACATTTAATACCAGCAGAAACTCAAAACAGGTAACAATCATTAAATATCATCAATACTAACAATTAAAATAATAATAATCTTAGCAACATTTATCCAGAGCAGCATTAGCATTATGCTAACCAGAGCATCAAATAAACCCCTGCAGCTTTCATAACTGATCATCAGCAATAACTAATGATCAGAGCTGACAAACAAAGCATACAACACAAAAAGAACAGCTAAACATAATAAAACAGAAGCTGTAGGTTACTGGCCAACTGTTCTCCACATTCTCCACATTGTCATTGTGGAGAATTTGGTCTAAGTCCTCCCCCTACGAGCCTTTATCAACTTTATCACCATGGCGACCCAAAGGTTTCCAGGGAAATTCCAATTAAGTGATGCTGACTGGCCAAATGTTTATTGTTTTTCCTTAGCAACCACACACGATTGGCTGTTTAGCTTAGAAGAAAACTGACAAGAATCTGTTGGGGGAAATTCACTGCTGAATTGTAGTCAACTGATGGAAATGTTCTGCAAGTAATTCATATCATATTCAGGCACACACTATTAAGGAAAACAGGCCAATATAATATTTTAATAATGTTTATAAGTCATTTTTAGATTTTTTTCCCCCTCTCCACATTAGGGGGGAAAATACCAAGTGCTTCCTATGGGACAGCCGCCACTTGTGAAAATGTAAAATGTAAATAATGACACTTTTGTATTATTTTTATCAACATTAAGAAAGGCTGATTAGTGTCAGACCAGCACAAATCACAAACAGAACATCTGTGACAACATGAAGCAAACTAATAAAAAATATTTAAACCCATAAATCTTGCCCTAATCTAAGAACAAATGGTTAAAAACAGTGTCCTACTTTTAACTAGACTGATCAACGTTATTGTGCCAACCAAAAATCATACAGTAAAATAGGGCTCAACAGTATGTGGTAAATATGTTGTAATTGCAATATCAGTGGATGCAAAAATAAAATTGCAAATATTTAGGATGTAATAATTATTCAATAATATATTTCAAGTGTCCTGAATTCACATTTTGCATCCCAGTGTAATATTTAGCCTATTGGACGGAGCTTCACTCAGTAGATGCTCATATCTGACAGACTGGAGCTCAAGATGCTACAGGTCCAATGCTGGGCTTTAACGTTGTAAGAAATATCATCACTTCTACCTTGACAAATAATATCGCCTTCACATCTTGCAGCCCTATACAAAAACTATATTCCTGCAGTCTTCCTCACCCCCACAGCACTCGAAGTTTTCTTCCTCTCCTGCACCCCCAACGGCGAAGCAGGAACGTCTCCTTTTGAAGTGCTGAGCTCGAGCCGGCGAGCTCCATCCCACTCTTCTCTGTGGTCACTTTCTACGCTCAGGGCCTGATTACGCTTAGAGTATGACACTGCTGGTGGTACCGACGGACCCACTGAAAGAAACATGCACACATTTTGTTTTTAGCATGATCCATATAAAAGTGCTTCGACACCTAATATTTTGAGGGGATAAAAAAATCAACAGCAGACAAGGACAAGGTCTTGACCATAACAGCATTAAGCAAAGCCACTCAAAGCCAGGATTTACACTAGATTACAGTTTACAGGCATGGAACAAGACAACAACATGTCAATTTTTTTAAACATGTACAGCTACAGAAGCCAAGGTGAAAGCAAGCATGAAGCAGAGCTGGTGCCCCTTCATGCTTTGAGGTTCTTTTCCAAAAACAGCTGCGGAAAAGCAGCCTGCCACAAGATGGCGCCACAAACAATGGCTCCACATGACATAGGAGGAAACAGTCTGGCAGAGAGGTATTCAAGCTGAGTCACTGATTTAAGCATCGAGTACACCGATTAGAAAATGCTTACAACCAATCTGTTGAGATTTCTGTCTTTTTATTATCTGAGTTTGATATTTAAATCTTAAGAAATTATTGCACTTTGAAATCTTGAGTGAGCTACTATGCCCTCTTCTGTCCATCTCAAAGTTGCACGTTCTGACACTTCATCACGCCATCAGTGACTCAGGGTAACACAACACACAACCTCCTACACAACACGCAGTCCGCAGCACTCTCAGAGCCGGGATGTAAGAGGTTACTTTACTTGGCTTCTCTACGACACCACCACCACCACCACCACCACCATCATCATCCCCACCATGATCACTGTAGCGGCGCTGCTTCTGATTGGCCGATATGCTGCGCGTGACCTTGGGATGGGCAGGGGAAATGCTGGCGCTGTTGTTAATGTCGCTGGTCGGCCGCTGACGCTGGCCCAGGATACTGTTGGTCAGCGGCTCGTTGCCCTCAAACTGCAACATGGCAGAAGAGCAGTGAGGGTTTTTGGTCATATTAGAGGATCTGTACAATGTTGGGAAGCAGAGTAGGTCCAACGAGCTTCACCTCTGGAGCTTTTCGGCCTAGCAGCAGGTATGTAGCCATGACGTCGTCGTACTTCTGGTTTTGTAGTGAGTCTGTGATCTCTTCTTTAGGGAAACCCATGGTCACCATGAGCTCTGATTGGATGGAGAGGAGAAAAGTGGTCTGAGTCTGAACTGAGGAAAAAAAACATTAAAAATGGTATCCACATACAGCGGAACACACCTATTCTGGACGAATCGTTGAAATCAGACTCTGGCTCGATGTAGGGTTTGAGCTCCTCATCATCGTGACCGACATTCATCCAGTGGTCTTTCATGATTTGCTAATAAGGAAACGAGAACAACATAACTTCTCAATTGCAATTTGACTCACTAATGATTATTTCAGTTAATACTGACAAGTGCTGCAATTTACACATGCTAAAACTGCAAACAAATGAGAATGTTTTTACTGAACTCCAGCACGGTTCTGATGCGTCTCTGCACTTGATTCAATCTTACCACAAAATAAAGGCTTTCCGTCACCATTTCCCATGGACACAAGTTGTTCTAAATTTTAAATCTAAGAATAATACCAGAAATATTTCTTTAAAACATTACTTTTAAGCTAGATATTTCCATGTGTCCACTTCCCTCATTTAAGAAAACGCTGCATAGTTCCAAGTCTTAACCTGATAAAAGAAATGTAAAGAAAATTGCTGATAAAATTAGCAAAAAGACCAAAACCTCTAGAAACTTTTGAGAAGCGCTGATGAAGTGGAGCAAAGACATGGAGGGTGATAATTTGCACAGGTCTCTACATTTGACAGGCTATAAATTTAGGGACAAAAGTATTTCCAAATATTAATCAAAAACCTCTCTGTAAATCATTAAGTTTTATGCCTGATTACATTCCATATACAGAAAGTACAGAAGGTAAAGAAGCAGATAGTATGTAAACACATGCAAATACCTCTAAACTGCCTCGTTTGACGGGGTTGAGCACAAGGAGTTTCTTCAGCAGGTTTTCACAGTCTGTGGACATGTAAAAAGGAATGCGGTACTTTCCTCGTAGAACCCGCTCCCGAAGTTCCTGCACCCAATGTAAAAAGAGATTTTTAATACAGGTTATAATAATGTAGCTCTGGTTTTAAGATATTTAAGATATTTAAAACCAGAGCTTGATATTAGCTCATGCTCATGGTTTTAAAGTTGAATCAACTGTTCGACGGAGAAATGAACCTAGAAGAAATATTTCAAGCCATTGTTCTGGTACAGTACAGTATTAGTTCTACTTTGCACAGCTGCTCTGTACAGTTGAGGGGGAGAAAAAGAATCAGTTTTAGATTACATGTAATTACAAAACAACAATTTCCAATTTAAAAAATATAAAAACAAACCACTCAACTCGGCTATGAAGACACTTTAAAAATTAATTATTGAAGCTAATATTGCAAAACTTTTTGCATTTTTAAAGCTTGGTGATTCTTCTTTACAGCTGCTGCTCCCATTACCTTTTGCTCTCCAATCAAGTTCAAACTCAAAGTGGCTTAATATGTGAAAACATTTAAGTTTAAACTGCATTGCAACATTTAAAAGAATCGACTAAACTAATTGTAGAAAAAAAAAAAAAAAATGAGTGAGGTAGGATGCTTTTGACTACTTTCTTTGAGCAAAGTTTAATTTGGAGTTACTATCTGCAACACAAATTAAAACTAAAGAGCTAAAATTTGAACATTTTCTTAATAAAACCTATAGAGCATTTATAGAATCAATTGCATATTAGGAAAATAAAAGTAAAAGTATGAAAATACCTCAAGTTACTGGTCATGGGTAATATTTTTTTTCTCTTTTTAAATCAGTGTGAAATTGAAAATGAATGTCCTCTTCATTTTATTTGTGACCTTAGCAAACATTTTTTTAATTAGCTTCTATTCCTTTTTAACCATTTTCACATAATCTAATCCCAATTTGACTAATCATGGTAAAAATCTAAATAGAGGGAAGCTGAATTCAAATTAACAACCAGAGTGTACCCTGGTACTAGCCATGTTTTTCCTTGTATCCATATTTTTTTAGTTGTTAAGCTTTAAAGCAAGAAAACTTTCTAGAGAGGATTTCCACCCCTCTGTCTGTGGGACTTTGAAATGCTTTCCAGAAAAAAAAGGCCCACCTTTAGGTTCTGTCCGTCAAAAGGCAGTGATCCGCTGACCAGTGTGTAGAGGATAACACCAAGACTCCAGACGTCCACTTCAGGACCATCATATTTTTTTCCCTGAAAGAGTTCAGGAGCTGCATACGGTGGGGAGCCACAGAAAGTGTCCAGTTTGCTGCCCACAGTGAACTCGTTGCTGAAGCCAAAGTCTGCTATCTTGATGTTCATATCAGCATCCAGCAATAAATTCTCAGCCTGATGGAAGGACAGAAGATAGCAATGTAAAAAATACACTGATTTCTGAAGCTTTTATCAGGATGAACTGCTAAAATATGAGAACAAGACAAGAGAATTTAAATATGTCATAACTTGAGATTCTCACCTTTAGATCCCTGTGTACTATTCTTCTCTGATGGCAATACTGCACTGCAGACACAATCTGAAACACAAAAATGCACCACATTTCACTGCGTTAAATACAAGACCAGAAAAGAAACTTGAATGAGATGAAAGGAAGCAAAAACAAATTTGTAGAAATCTAACTGATAATAAGGAAAAGCTACATTTCACCTTCTCCATCACCTTTTTATTATTCCAATTCTCTGTTTTCAGTTCATGCAGAGAGACAGACAGACTGTTTCTGCCATGTGGAGGGAGCTCAGTATTGTTATTCTTAAAAAGCATTAAAAGGCGCTACTGTGCAGGAGGTCATTAGTAATTTTCTTCATAATTTGTCATCTACTGCCAATTCTGTTTGTCAAAAATTCATTTTTAATAATTATGATTTTTATTTTATTTTATCATATAATTAAAGCCCAATCTAGAATATTGCAAAGGTCAATATATCCATACATGCCTCCACAAAAAAAGGATGACATTAATCATTTTAAGAAAATATTTTATTGAACAAATATATTATATGTAAATCATTTCAATAGTTTCCCCAAATTACTGATTTACAATAAGGCCATCATTTTATTTTACTTTTGAAAGGAAAGGAGAAGTATGTCAACGACAGCCACAAATTTAAGAGTTTCTGAGCTAAAAGACGTCTTTTGACAAATCTACATTTATGCTGTTATTTGAGGAGGCCAGGAAGATTCATATTCCAGAATGTCAAAAATATCAATCAAACATAAATCATCCCATTCCCTGACAAACGTCACCCAGCTGTGAACACCTGTAAACATGTGAAGACTTTAAACATTTAGGCCTTTGATCTGGTGCACAGATATTCCCTTCAGTCCTTTTATCAAGACACTGTTGCCATAAATTACAACAAATAAAACATAAATCCTTTTTTTTCAGTATAGGTAGCCATATCAAAAGCAACGATGACAATGTAAAAACTGATGTAATATTGATGCACATTAGGCACCACTAGGGGTCAGCAGAGACTACAGGGATGCAGGCTTTCTCAGAAGAAGCTGTGTGTGCTCCACCTTCCCTCTGCAGTCAGTGACAAAGCGGGATTTTGGTCTATGCAGTCTTTCTCCAGAAAACAATAAAGTAATGAGGCCTGAAGTGCTGCAACACTGGTGACTCACCTGCCTAAACTTGGCCCTGGCCTCCTTCTCCTTCATCCTGCCATGAGCCACCAGGTAGTCAAATACCTCTCCTGTAACAAGAACAAACACAAGTGGTATACATTTGTAAGAACCTCCTAGACTTTCAGGGACTTAAAATCATGCATGTAAAGTAAATAAATAATATAGTTAATGAACATGAATTGAGGCCTAACTCACCTCCACTGGCATACTCCATCACCAAATAAAGTGTCTTTTCTGTTTCAATCACCTCAAACAATTTTACTGCAGAAAAAAGGAAAGCATTAAGTAAAAAATAAGGAGTTAAATGAAGTTCATAGTAGGACTTTACAAAGGGAACCTGTCATTTTAAGAGACAAAACAGATCTGTATTACAAAAAGACGTTGAACAGGTAGCATGTAGCTTTTTTTTTTGTATTTCAAGGTATTTGAGGTTTTGGCAAGTTTTAGTTAAATTTATGACTACAGGACCTTTTAATCTTTGAAAAGATTTAAGTTTAAGGCACTTGCATAAATTACAAAAACTATAACTGTTAATAATAATAACAAGAACACAATGTTCTCAATCTTAACAAAACAATAAAAAGTAATATTAAGCAGCAAAATTAATTCTTGAAGGGAAGAATAAATGTCCAGTAGTTAAAGTAAAGGCTCAATTTCAACAAAACAACGTTGCAAATGCATTTCTCAAAGAAATTGTTAAAGCATCTGATTAATTTAAGAAAATAATTTAATAAAGACGCAATTTCAGAAAGATTGCTCAAATTAAAGACAAAAATACGTCCAGATTTTACTACAGGAAATCTGGACGTATTTAAGGTCCAAAAATTCACATGATTATATTCAGACTAAAGACTAAGATCCTGAACAAACCCTGATTAGAGAGTGAACGCATAATAACAATCTGGGAATTAAAATCACAAATGGGTTAGATCTAATTAGTTCATTTATTTCTTCAGTGAGTTGCAGAGGTTAAGCTAGTTCAACAGTCTTGCGTCTGCCGGTTAACAGATTCATCAGACTGATTCATCAGCATGTTCACTCACCTATATTAGGATGATTCAGTAGCTTCATTATTCTGACTTCCCTGAAAAGCTGTGGAGACACAGAGGAACAACATTAGTCCATCCAGAACAACATCAGATGTCTTCATTGGCAATAAAACCTGCTGCATATTAATGGAACTACAAGTTGTTTTGAAAAATTTTAAAGTGTCTTAAATGTGGTCACACTGGCAGAGGACATGAGGATCATAGCTCTACTATGCTGTGAAAAGCAATATGACTGATGCCATGATGTATTAAACCCTGCCCAATACAGACAAGGTGCAGAATTACAACTCCACTGACAGGCTGCAGGGGAATAAGGCGACCATGTGGCCAGGACTGCAGCCACTCACACACTGCCAGCATCTGCGGAGCAGCACCGCAGACATGCCGCTCCGTAACAGCTGTAAAACTTTACAGGCTTTGAGTTTGAGATTCCAGAGCGGTTATATTCAGTCTCTGTTAAATCACACACGCGGCTTTTCTTGTATTTTCTCAGAGCAGCCCGTGCTTTCAGACGAGTAAATAATCAGTTGGATCTTCTGTTGGAAAAACTGCATCTCTTTGTGTGACTGTTTTATGTCAGCTGAGCTCCTGCAGCCAAGCAGAGGTGCTGTTGAATCATTTACATTCTGTTATTTCCAACTCGACGTTTGCTCAAGTGTCGGATTTCAGTAGCGACTAGATAGGGATTTGAACCTAAAGAGGAGTTCGGCCACCTGAGACAACAAAGATTTTGGTCTTTGCTGACTTGGCCAAAAATTTTTTAAAAAATCCCATCTGACTGAGTTTTTTTTTTATAATATATGGAGGAAATCACATTAATCTTTGCTCTGTGAAGCTATTAATCTCTGGCTTGTATGAGGTTGAGTTATATTTGTGAAAAGCAATGAATGCTAGTAACGTTCTTAATGGTAATTTGGGTATTATGTAATGTCCAAGGTAGTGTGTGTTTCTAGGTCATCAAAAAGAGCTATTATATCAGTGTGAGCAGGCCCAGCTCTGCAGAACTTCCAGCTACAGTCTCACTTATTACAAAACAAAAAAAACCTCTGTCGCACTAAATCTTTCTCCTGTTCTCTGCCTCTACTTGCTTCTTTGTGACACCTTCAACCTCATGGATCCAAAATATTGCACAAGAAGCTGCAGCAGAGAGATTAAAGGTTCATATATTGTTCTGATAGCCCAACAACCAAGTATTGGCTGTTTTTGTTCAAAGTCTGTTGTGGAGTATTCTTCAATGTCACAGAGCTAACATAAACTATGACACAAGACTACATATTCTTCATCATTACAAAAAACATCCTTTCAGTAGATATGGGGGCTAGGATTTATTTAATCCTGAACTGATATTGTTTATATATTTTTATTAGCATTCTACATTGCAGCTTAATCCCTTTAAATACCACAAATCACCTGTTTCTACCATATAGGATCTTTGAAGGATTTATGTTGTGCTTTATTCTTAGTATATTTTATACCAGTGTTTCTTGTAGTGGACAGAAATGTTTCAAATATCAATCTCAAAACAGTTGTTTAGTCTTCTTCATGCTGTTTTTCAACTGCCACTTTTGTAAAACAGCCTTTTCTACTTGAACTTGGCATTGCCAGGACAAATACTTGCATAAAACAAGTGTAGTTAAGCAAGATGTTATTTTCACACATAAGCTATCAGCATGAACAACAAGAAAAAGCTATTCTTCAGAAGTTGGCTCGATTTTGACTCAGTTTCTCAAACAGTTCAGAGCCGACAGACTTCACCATTTCTTACCAAAAAGCTGAAAACCCAGAGGATAACAAGCTTATAAGTAGGGGATTTATAGAATCCAAAGCATTGTTTTTTGAGAAAAATATGATGAATGATTTTTTGAGTCAATCATAAGATATTTATAAAGTAGTGATGCACAAATTAGTCAGCTAGTAATCAAAATCTGCCAGTTTTGCCTTTGATTATTATGTAAAGCACTGAAAAACCAGGTGAGTAGACAAACTGGTACAGCATAAATAAACCAATAAACAGCAAGAACTTAAAGTCAGAACTTAAAGTTTAGAGATTGGGGGTGCACTGACCATGCATTTGAGTTCTGATTTTGTGTTTTTTAAACTGATAAATGTATTTAAAAAAAGGCACGCTTAGATATACTGTACATGAGTAATTGAAATAAAAATATTTTATGTGAACGCCTCAATCAGAATATTCTGATGGGATTCATCTTGATTGGAATAAAATTGCAATCCTAACAAGAGGGAAGGTTTATGGCAACTGATAAACTGAACTGCGTGAGTGTAGACACTTGTTTTGATCATGTCATTCTGGCAAAGTCATTACTAATCAACAATCCCATATTTTGAGGCAGCACTGAACTTTGATAGATGCTTATTTTCTCATGTTCTCTCATCCTGCAAAGAAGGAAGACCAACAACATACTGCTTAGCCTGTATTAATGAGTGCAGTAACATCTGTTATTAGAACCTGGCACTGGTCCATTCTGGGCTCTCAGAAGACACAGAACGAACTCGTTACTGCATTTGTTTGTCATGTTCAGCACAGATGGAAATACAGCTTCTTTTTCTTTTGTGTTTTTCAGCAAAATTTTACAACTGTCATTCTGAATAAAGCCTGGTGCATGTAAACCCACATCATGGCCAGATTAACTTTGTACCCGTATAAACAATGCATTTTGATTACGTCATCAAAATACACTTCAATCCGATAAAGGAATTTTGGATATGTAAACATAGCAACTGAGAATACAAGGAAGCATTAGTTGTGTGGGTTCCTTCACAGAAATAGGAGTTTTTAGTACAATTATTCATAGATCATTCATAAAGCAAATAATATTTCCTTAATTTCTAACAGACATTTACTAAGCTCAAAGCAAAAAGTACATTATAGAACACATTTCTTATACACATAAGCTACAAATATTAGACTTTGAGAGAGCAGTCATTGTAAAACTGCTTTATAAAGTTCACAGCAAAGACTAAATGATCACATACCAAATGATTACATGTTAAACCACCTTTAGTATCATGTATTAACTTAGATTTCCAAAAGATTGCCAACAATACAAATTCCCAATTTGGCATGTTCCACAATGGAGATTAAAAAGCTCAAATGAATAAAACTGTAAACTTTTTCATGCTGGAACACATTCAGCCTTTCTGTTATCTTATTTAAGTGTTGGTCTCTCTTATGCTTTTGTACCCATGCAAGGCCTTGACGTGTTTTGTGCTTCCTCCAACTTTATTTATTAGGCCCCTTACTTATGCTGGAATGACCAACTGACCAACTTTTCCTCTGGTAATAACTTCCACACCAAAGAGTGCTGTTAGTATGACTCATTAGTGCTGTCATATGGTGATCAGAACAAGATCAGACTGTTGAATTTCTGACTGGCTGGTACACTACCAGTTAGAGCTGATCAAGCCGAACATCACTATAATCTGCAGGCCAGACCTCATAGTCATCTTCCAGAAAAACCCTAATTGTTGTATTTCTAGCTTCATGCATCAGTTTTTATTCAACGCAGCAGAAATTAAACATTTATGTAAAACAAATATTTTCAAGGCCCCAACTAATTAACAAACCTAGTAATTTTACAAAAGTTTCATTATAAAGGGTTAAACGATTATTATAAATACTATTTAATCATTAAGTGTATTGCATATTAATCAAACAATATCTATGTTTTGTATTGAAAGCATAAAAAGTGTTTATAAAGATAATACAGTTTTGCTATCTGCTCATAATTCTTTAAGAGGACCCGCTGTGGCTCTAAATAACAAACATCTCCTACAGTATGTGGCAAAGCCTGCTCGATATTCAGCAGCTGCTGCTCTGACCTGAGAGGTTCCCTGTTGGTAACAAAGTGAGTTAGAGTGGAAACACACAGACATAAAACCCAGAAGATGTCTCTCATGATGAGACAAACATATGTAAGTCACTGCATGTCCTTTGACATGCCAAGCATCACTCAGGAGAGGAATCTCTATTATTATGGATAGCGGACTTAAAAGTCCGTATTGGATCTTGAGCTCTCATCTCCACTGTCTTGTCCTCTCCCTCCCCCTGCATGTTGTTTGCGTCACTGCCCTAAAGCTCCTCACATGGGAAGCACGTGTGCAGCCACTTGGAAACAAAAATTAGAACAAATCTGAGCGGGGCTGTGGAAAAACAACAACAAACAAGGATCCCGTCAATACACATTCGATATGGATGTAGCCACCATGAAGGCCGACAGGAGATAATGAGTTTGAGATCTTTGATCCGGTCTGCTATCATTATCAATAATATCTACAGACACAGTGGGGAGTTGCAGTGTGGAATAAAGGCGTTCTGAAGGTGTGCATGGTGGTGAGTGAGTAACTGCAGAGGGGCTACATTATCCCAGAAATAAGAAGGCATTAAAGTAATCAATTACGCTAATAAATGAAAATAAAATAATTTGAAAAAAAAAGTGCATATTCTAAGAGGACGCACCATGTTCAATGTGCCTGAATCTGTGCAGTCTGTGCCAGTGACCTACTTCCAGCCACCCAGAGGCACCCAAACTAGCCTTAATTACAGCAGAGTCCGCATGCAGGAGGAGCAGAACAGAGGATATCTGACAGGGGACACTTACAGGAACAGGCTGCACTATTTCAGTCATGGCAGCTGCACAGCTGCTCGTTCAACGTGGAGATTATTGATAGAACGAGGAGCCTGCAAACCCTCCTCCATCCAACGGGTTTCTGTTTGAATGTGTGCTAATGGTACTTAAAAAACATCACAGCAGTAAATAAATCCCGTTTGCAGTTGCAGTGAGACAAACAGGCAGAAAAATAAAAAGCATATCTGACAGACATGCACAAGTCAAGCTGTGATCGTTGATCAGCAGGCAAGATACTGATATTTCCATATGGAAACTTATCTGAACGTTTTTAAAGCTCGAGGAATAATTTCTAAAGTTTACAACTGTTTTATACTTTTTTCCAACAAGATCATTGTGCAAAATATGTCAAAACTCCCCTCCCAAACTCAGAAAGGTGAAGCTAATTACAACATTCATTGTGACTTTTACTGTGAAGCATTTCTTATGTCTCCATAGCTGGACATTTTCTGAGGAATGGCAGCTAGCACACTGTGTTCTTCAAATAAATGAGGGAAGCACAGGAGCATTTCTGAATGAGACTTCAGAATAGGAATGGCAGATCACAAAGAAGGATTTTCTTTTAGTTACAGATGACTTAAGAAATTTTCAACTGCGTATTTTTTGTCAGTTTTGGGGTTGTATTTAGCATATATTGCTCTTTTTTGTTGAGCTAAAAGGTTTTGAACACTATTATTAGTGAAGTAGAGAGAAGAGGTTTGACAGAAGCAGGTGATATTTGAGCCTTTAGAACAAAAAAAGTAGTAATTGGTCAAAACCCAGAGGTCGGACTTAAAGTAAAATTGGAAAACTGCATCAGCCAGAAGAAAACAATCTTTTCTGTCCGACATTGACATGAATGTCTTAACCTGTCCTCGACTCCTGAGGAACTAAAAATAAAACCAGAATAAAAAACTAATTACTTTGTTTTCATCTGCTCCAGCAATGCCTTTATTAACCTCCAACAATATTGGAAAGAAAACGCTCTCTCAGTGTAACGTGTTTAAATAGATTAGACTTATTGAAGTCAGGCAGCATTCTAAATGTCATCAGACATGTGGTTGGCTGCATATCTTAGCAGCTCCGACATTTGATTTTGTACTATGATTCAGACAACAGTTCTGTCTGCCTAATCACATTCCACTCATCTGGTCAAGACCAAAGCTCCCCTAGCCAATGAGCTGGGCAGCATTTCATTGGCTAATGCAGAGTGGCAGGAGGAGGACAGACGTAAACAACAGCCATTATGAGAGGTTGACCCCACAGTGGGCTTTTTGCAGCAGGCAGAAAAAAAACGCAACCTCCCAAACTCAGACATTGTAAAGTAGATCAGTAGCACTTAGCACTGATACTGGACTTTCTATTGCTTTAGGTTTATTTACAGATCAGATGAGAGTGCGGTGGCTGGTGGGATGAGTACGGCATTTGCTTAGTGGAAGAGGAGATTAACCAAAGGGCCTATTTTAGGGGCAAAACGCCTTAAAACCTTGACAACGTCAACAGCCCGGATCACAGATGACATGTGATGCGTTTCCTGCGGTGGCTGTAAGGAGGAGCTTTAGAAAGCTCAGCTGATCTCATTTCCTGTCCTGACCACTATAAACTCAGACCAGGGCCAACGAGCCATGAAGGATCAGAACCGAGGTTTATTTTTAACTCATGATTCACTTCTTTAAAGCGGTCATTAAAACAGAAAAATAGAGGTGAAAACACCAGGAGATTAAAAAAAGAGATAAAACGCAATAATTTTTAATAATAGATTTTATTCTGTGCTGTGACACAGAACAGATACAAAATTACTTGTCAGTTTAGAACAATGATGCTCATCCATCTAGATTAGCAAATGAATGGTAGCACACAGGGGCAGGAATGTGAGCAAGTGTGTGAAATGTTGCTTAAACCGTGACTTGCTCTCAACGAGGATCTGCCAGTCCAATGTGTCATGCAGCTTTATCTGCGTGTATAAATGAGCCCATATAGGACCCGCTTGCTGTGCCAGATGGTGAGCCCACAGCCCGGCTCCTTTGGGACCACAAACGAAAGATCAGTGGCATTTTGACAGGCTAACATGAAAGAGCAACCACGAGCGGTGAGTGGAAAAGTCATGCTGCCAAATCAGATACAGCACTCCCACAAAGACCATACAACAAGAAAAGGAAAAGCAGCGCACCAGATTTAACCATGAATACAAAATGTCTCATTAACTTCCAAGTCAGATTAAGAGATGTAAACATTATTTAAAAAATAATAAAAAATTATTAGCTTAAGTGTACAATTCTTGTATTAATTGGTCAATTTTAGGGCATTGTGTGCCTATTGTGCAGCTACCTTCATGCTATCAAACGATAGCATGAAGGTAGCAGAGAAATTTACTAATTTCTCTGGTCTTGTTTCTTACAAAAATATTTAACAAAGTTGATTTTTAGGCGCTTTATAATGGTGTTATTGAACTATTGACATTGTTTACATCAATCATATGGCTTTAGGACATAGAAGGTGTTTACTGTAAATAAGTTGTTCTTGACCTTTGACCTCATCTAGAAAACAAAATCAGCTCTTTGGAAGTCAAATTTAGCAACCATTAATTCAAAAAATTAATGCCCACACACACACATACACACATCCCTCTGTTCCCAACATATATTAATATATGATGACAAACACTCATGTTAGGAAGTCTATAAATTAACACTGGTGCCTTGCAGCAAGAAGTTCCTGGGTTTGATTCCCGGCCCGGGGTCTTTCTGCATGGAGTTTGCTTGTTCTCCCTGTGCATGCGTGGGTTCTCTCCGGGTACTCCGGCTTCCTCCCACAGTCCAAAAACATGACTGTCAGGTTAATTGGTCTCTCTAAATTTTCCCCAGGTGTGAGTGTGTGTGTGCACGGTTGTTTGTCTCTGTGTTGCCCTGCGACAGACTGGCGACCTGTCCAGGGTGTACCCCGCCTCTCGCCCGAAACCTTCGCTGGAGATAGGCACCAGCACCGCTCCTGATCCCACTAGGGACAAGGGTGTACAGAAAATGGATGGATGGATGAAGTTTAGTGCTAAAGAACCACCATCATCCAGTCAGAGCTTTAAAAAACCAGATGAATAATCATCAACAAAATTAGGAACGATCTAAAAAAAAAGAACAAAAAAGAAAAAGAGGTTTCCTTAATAATTCGTGTAAAAACTCTCTCAGACTCAACCAGTCTTTTAAAAGCTATAAGGACAATATAGGATATATATAAGAAAGGTTCATATCGAGTACAATAACAACTGAGAAAAGAAAGAAAAACATACAGCTACCAGCAGCCTGTTACATTGACACCATATGTCATAACTGACACCCCTCTGGAGTTTCCAAAGGTGTCAGGTGCTCTGCGTTATGGCCAACACTGAGACACTGCCAAGAAAATAATGAGAGCTATGATTTGGCTCAGATGAACCTGAAGTCAATTGGAAGATTCAAGGTACGGGCTGACATATAAAAGATGTTTTTTCTCTGCTGGTCTACTTTCCTCACTAATTAGTCTTTTAGTGTCTGTAGTTTATGTTAATGATAGATTGACATGTTTTCATCTCTCATATCCTTCATCATGAGTTCAGCCCAGACTAGGGGACAGGGAGCCTTTGTCCGAACGAATACAAACAGCTAACCAGTCAAATGAGGAAATAACACCCTGAGATAGAGGCAGATTCTGATTGTCTTACATTAATTTGCTGCCTTAATTTGAGTTAGATGTAATGAGCAAATTGTTCTGAAGTAAAATAACTCAATGAAAAGAACTTTCAAATCTGAAAAGTAAAGAACATTTCAGAAATTTTACTTATAATGTTTGTAGCAGAAAGCTTCAGGAATCTTTAGGAACTTGGTGAACTGTTTTGATTATGTTTCAGAAGGTTTACATTTTATTTTTCATTTTCTCACATCCTGTAGGAATGGATCTCGTCATAAGCAAAATGTGGGAAATTTGTGAGAAAATGGATTGCATTTTCTCACAGATCTTTGCACATCACATATCACAGGATATGTGATGTTACATGTCACATAACACATATCTTTGCATTTGATACTCACCATAAACTAAATATAAAGGAACGTTAAGATAATCAATTTGAGATTTGTTAATCAAGTCCGAATCGTCCACATCTGCATTAGAAGCATCAGAAAAATAAATGTTTCTTACTCCCATCCCTATAAACAATTTAGTCACCTTTTATCATTGACATTTTTCTATGACTCAACTAAACCTATATGTCAGTGATATATTGGATGGAAGAGCTGAATATGCCCTCTTAAATTTGAAATTCTTTTGTCACTCCCCTACTATTGTAAAGGTCATAGTGTGAGAACAACGAGCCCAAACAGCTTTGGGGACTGAACTGAAATTAATTATGTCTAGACTTTTTAATTAGAATACAGCCTCCAACAAAACAACCAAAAATAACCGATGGACACAAAAAACCAGCTAAAGAAAAGCTGTATTTATGGATGAGCTTTATTTTCAATTTAGAGAATGTCTATCTAATGTAAATCAAGGCATTAATTGGGAAAGTACTGGAAAGCCCTGCAAACCAGTAAAGGAGGCCAGTGATCAGCCAGTTTTCTGCATTGTTTTTTACAAGCTTCATTTAAATGCATCAACATCAGAAAGGCAACTAAGCAAAACTGGGTTGGAGTTGAAGGCTCTCTTTACTGTAGCCGCTGTAAAGCTTTCACGAGCATAGCACAGGACAGGGAGGGTCAGCGAGACAATCGATTCAGTCCAGGAGATGGCTGCTGCATTAAAAGACAGGCTTCTGCATTGCAGATCGCACATCTGTATACTATTACAAAAACCTACAGCACAGAGCGGAGGATATCATAATGGATAACAATGTGCACATGCCAGGCAGAAACACAACTACCTCAAATTGATATGAGAGAAGCAAGCGAACAAAAGAAGCATATCTGCACACACACTCACGTGTGTGCTCATGCTGTGGAATCAATCCCAGCTCATCTTCCATAAAAAGCTATAAGAGTTCTCCATATTGACCCTCCTGAGTCTGCTGCAGCTGACATATGAAAGGCACACTGAATAATTGATCACAGCCTTCCTGATTGGTGCACACGCTCGCATGGTACACATGACCTACTGCGTGCATCATCACCAGGCAGCGGACAACACCGGCAGCAGAAAACAAAATCATCCGCGACCTCAACGAGGCCCAAACTGGTTGAGTCACCTTATGAGCAGAATCTCAATGAGATTCCCACCACACAGATTAGAAGCCACACAGCAAAGGATCCAACAAAAGATCTCAGGCGATGAAATTTCTTTCTGTCAGCTTGGATCGCACTGATTGGCTAAGAAGTAGCAGTGGGATCTCATTAGGATCTAACGCAATCATAGATGTTTATTAATGGTGAAGAAGACTGCCAGGAACATAACAGTGGTGGAAATGTCTCAGACTAAAAAAAAAAAAAAAAAAACGCCACTTCATTATAATCACTATAATTTCTCTCTGACTGACTTCCTTTTCTCAGAAAAATGCAAAGAATTAGAAGAGATTTTGAATAAATTAATTGATGTTTATTTAAACTGCTTTAAGGGAGTCATGTTTTTCAGTCTTTCTGGCCTTGGAAACATAAGTGGAAACCACAGTAACAGCATATGTTCAATATGTTTGAACATATATTTCTTCCGAATAAGCCTACTTGAAACATTTTATGAAGTCTTCTTCATTTCTTCTAATGAAGACTTAAGTTTCTAGGAACCAGTGTTCTGCAATTCAGGATTGTTTGTTTCCCTGAAGAATAAACGCCACATGAGGTAAGTAATATGCTCACTTCTTTCAGCCACGTTCTGGGTGAAGACCTGTGTTTATTTTGCCACCACCAGTATGGTACGGGAGAGAAAAAAAAATGTCCAAAGCTCACCATTAGAGAAATGCATCAAAGACCAAGTCTCCATACTAAGCATTATACACTATACACATTCCACGTTGTTGTTCAGTCATGTTGACAGAAAATAAAAAGTCTCATCAGCCCAACCATTGAAAGTGTAAACATGGGGAATTCAAAATGTCATGGAACAGTGTCACTTTACTGGAACAGTGCACTTAGCTGAATGAGAACAAGAATCAGCTTTTCAGCAACAAACACTTCAGGTGAATTTGAAGTAAAATGTTGGGTTACTTAACGTAATCCCTGGATCTTTGATAACAGAGTGAGGTGTTTCACTATGGGAATCGCCTCAGCGTGACCCAACTATGAAGAGGATCTACTATTGGTTAAAGGCTACAGTGCAGTCAATAGATTCCAAGGATGGTAATTCCACATTTTCATGTTGGAATAATAAAAAGAATTAAAAGGAAAGTCATTTAACTTTTAGTGGGAAAGTTTGAGTATTCTCCCCAGACCAAACCTCAAAATCCAATATGGCAGATACAACTTGGTGATAAACACAGTAAAAACAGATAATTTGTACTTTTGGCAATTGGTTTCTCATGAAACTCTGCATAAACACAGCAATATGCAGCTTTCTATACAGAACTTGTTACAGTTTTTGAGAGTAAATAAAGTGGAGAAGAAACATATTATTAGCTTGCATTTCTAATAGTAGTTAGCCACATGGAGACACCACTAATTGTTCCTGGCTCACTGTTCTCCACTTCAGCTTTTTCTGGAAAGTTTACTTTCCTGCACTTCTCTTTGGAGAAGTGCAGATGAACCAAAGATCAATATGCTTAAATATTTTTTCTTTTTTTTCCCACTGGTAGTTAATAGCTCTAAATCAGTTAAAGAGTTTGCATTAACCTTGAAAACCAACTTTTCGTTGCAACACCAACAAATGTTTGAATTTCAATGATAACTGCTCACAGATGTTCAGACAAATATCTAAAAAGGTACTGGTAAAGCATTTTAAGAACCCTCCAGGCTAGTAAAAACTGCAATGAAATGGATCAGTATTTTGACATGTAAAAAAGTACACCTGTAGTTTAAGGAGTTTTATGTGAGATTTTATTAAATATTTCCATATAAATATATTAAAGGAGGTGCACTAATGGTGCAAGGGAATAAAAAAAGCTTATTTAATATTCTGTTTTTGTCATTGTACCACATACTAAGTGCTTTTCTCTGTATTTTCTAAAAAACATTGAAGGTCCTAATCAGTAAAACATTCATCTTGTTGTGTAAAGATGCAATTATTTTTGTTCTAAAACCTAGAAGAACAAAAAAAAATTGGTACGGTACTTTAACTTTTAAAAATTTTAGACTTATAAATGCTTGCCATTTTTTATTTTTCCAAAGGCCCATTAACTTATGCAGCCATAGGCAAATTTAATGTTTCTTTGGATTGGAAAAGTTTCTGACTCCTCATTTAGATCAAACAGGCAAATATCTGTACAATAACTGTGGAACTGGTAAGTTTGTTGAGTTATTTTTCTAAATGTGGATTATTTTTTATTATTATTTTTACAAATGTACCCAAATTATATGATTTAGATTTTTGGTTGCCGTTTTCCAGTGTGATTTGTTTAAAATAATTTACACACTTTCACCAGTGGTGCAGTAAATGCAGCAGACACTATAAATTCTATGGCTCCACTTGATGTACAATAAGGCTTTTTTCCTGTTATTACAGAAAAAAGGCACAGAAAGACAAAGAGCAGCCAGAGTGAGCACAGCTAGGACAAAGTCACGGCCATGAGATGAATTCCTCAGATCCTTGCACACTTGGTTTATTTTTAGACTTACAGTAGGTGATGGTACATGGAAAATGCAGCAGCAATTGCTTTCATTCCACAAAATCTAATCTACCGTAAGATTCAACTTTATATGTATAGATATATGGAACCATGTATGTGTAATCAGCTGAAAGATCACAACTGTGACTTGGCAATTTGTCCAAGCTCTTTGTTCTAATTGGTCCTGACTGCCAGACAAGTGACAACCAGGCCAGCAGGTGTATTTTTAGCCCCTCTTCTCCACAAATCAACAGAGCCAAGAGCGAAAAAGCAGGGAGACTGAGGTTTAAACGTGCCTTGTGGTCTCTCCTGACTACATCTGATTACATTATGTAAAAGAGCGCATCCTGAGTTCAAAGAGCAGAGAAACAGAGCAGCAGGAGTCTGGGAATGACTAATGGAAAAGACTGTGAGTTCTGTAACCAAGACATTAGTGTTTCCAAGTGGCGATAAAACACCAACTCACCTTCTGTAGACTGGTCGGATTCAGCTGGGTTTTGTCTATAATTTTCACCGCTACCTAGAGGAAGAAAGAAAGAAGGAAAAAAGAGAAGCTAATTAAAAAGATTAAAACTTGTTTGTTTTTTGGTGTAAAAGAAAATTCTGTTCTACATAGTATGAATATTCTGTCAGCACAGACAAAAAGCAGAATACATACACTGGACTAATATAGGTAAGCCATACATATACAGCAGTCAGGTCAACTATACATGTACAGCAGTCAGGTCAGTGCAGAGATTGACTTCTGGCAGCAGGCTGATCTCTCCATCGCCATAATCACCCCAAAGTGCACAGTGAAACAGACACGCTCTCCTCACTTTCTCAGAGCTCAGCAGCTTTCACAAAACCACGAGCTGAGCAATACTGCAGAGTCACCGGCGAGCCCACACAATATGCTGATTAGAGATTGACGGAGCACTTTCAACAATCTGATGCGATTACACTCAAGTGCTTGTGAAATGCATACAAGCCTATTGTCCCTGAACAAAAAACAACTACTTAAAGTGTTTTTTTCCCCTACCACAAAGAGCTAAGTGTCAAAATTGTTATGAATAGCAGCTGTTTTGTGGTCCAACCACAGACAATTAGGCTAAAATCAATTTTAGCCATGTCTCAGGGTAAAGGTAATGCAGTACTGATCTGTTGGATAATGTTGGGTGCTTAGAGGCGACAGAGGTTGATGGTCTTTATTGGCCTCCCACATTTTTGCAGTTAAAAATAAAAAAATAATCTCATCTTCATAAAAAGATATCTGAAAATTAACATACTAAAGCTCATGGAAAGGGCAAGAGTTGAAACTGTTACATTTATGTTTTTATATCTGATTGATAACTTGTTCCTTTTCAATGTTTTAAAAAAACTTGCGTGTTTGGTCCTCAGGGGCCAGAGTTCTGCATGTTTTCTCTGGTTTCCATGCTTTAGCACACAGGGATCTACTAGTGAATTACCTGCTAAGCTATCAAGTTCTGCAGGAGACTGCTAACGACCAATTCACTTAAATCAGGTGTTCAGGCAGGGAAAGCTCCAACATGTGCAGGATTCCAGCTGAATTGAACTGAACAGCACTACTTCAAAAAAAGCAAAGATTGAGGATTATTTATTATTCTATTTTTCATTTCTTGAAAAAATTCCAAACAGCTCTAATCATCATTTTTAATGTTTCTCCTTTTCCTCCAACCTTTGTGTACAGCTGACTGTACACAAAAGTGATGAACTGATGCAACTCAGAACTCAATAAAATCAGACAGCGTACACATTATGCTTTACTGATGGCTTGAAGCAAGTAGGTAAGCAGTTAAAGTGTTTATTTTTTTATTAAAGTGGTGTTCCTTTTTATGGATCATGTGCAATCTTGGTTTAAACCAGTTGTTTAGCCTACTAGGGCACATGTTTGCATTTAAAAGAACACTAACACAATTCATTTATAACCCTTCATAATGCTGTGCAGATGCATGTGTTCTTCCTGTTAAGAGAAAGTGTCACTCTGTTCTTGCTCAGGATCAAAGTCAAAGAATTGATGCGATCTGCTGGGATTCCTGAGATAAATTTTTACCAGTCGACTTAATTGGGCTCTACTGTAAAAAATAGTAGCTGTATATAATTAGACCCAAATCTGACTATCCGACTGTAAAGGAATGAATTTTAATGAATTTGAATTTGGAGGATTGCATTCTATATAACTGATATGAATCAGACCTGTTCATCTTGTAAAATGTGCTGATTTTGTGAACTGGCAATTAATAAACATAATGAATTAAAATTGAAGTAAACATTTCTCATCTTCAAATAAAAATACCACACAGGAAACGACAGCACAGGTTTATTTATTTTATTGCATGTTTAACGTTGTTTTCTGGGGATAGAGGTTCTCCTTTTTCAGGTCATTGTTTGAAATTAAAAGCTTGGTTTAATTGTGAGACCATCTTCCAGACTTCCTTTGTTCCTGTGTAAGTTCAATTGTAAGACAAACTGCTTCTGGAGAAAGTATGACAGCCATAATTACAACTTTTAATGACTTTAACTGGGGCCTTCTGAGAGCCTAATATGCATGCTTCGTGGGTGCAGATTGTGCCTCAGACCCCAAGCAGCACATTAAGGGGGAAAAAAACAGCAAGTAAAATGCTGAGTCATGGCACAGAGAATGCAGGTTATTCATCACAAACAGGGTTTCCCCAAGACCAGTGCCGAGATTCAATTTCTTCAAACGCCTGAAGCTACACCCCATAATGACGCCGTTGTGGAGAAGGTGAACGAAACACAGTCCTGCATAGGCAGAAAGAGAGCCAAGGCTCACAGAGTAAAGAAACAAAGTGTACAGGTGGGGTCTGTTTGCAGTTCATCTTAGGTGGGGAGATATTCTCTGAGACTTTCAACTTCCTGCGAACCGTGTTAAGAGTTTAAATGTTGGCCTGTTGAATGTTAAAAATTATCCTCTCCCTCTCATTCCGGCATTTTTCACTTTGCAGGAGACGTTTTCATTGTTACACAATGTTCTGATATAATCCTTTTAATCTCATTTGACAATGACGTGGATGGATGACACAAAGTTTGCATTAAACGTGCTGCATCCGTCTGCTCACGCCAATGGTCTGGGGGTGAATAATTCAACTCCACAGTGACAGAAGGCCAGTGTGCATCTCTGTTAATTATGCAGATCGTTTGTAACTCAGCGGCCATATGCTGGGCACCGAACGCCGGCCCCGTCATCGTGCACGCATCTAAAACACGTGCAGAGTCAAGCGGAAGACAGGAGGAAAATTTTGTCGTGTCACCACTTAAGTGCTGAAGGCACCTCAAATGTTCTGCTGCGCCTATTTTCATCTGAGCTCTTGCTACACAAGCACTGGTACATGATTTAGGACACAGTTACACAATGAAAAGATCAGCATCCCTGCCACTAAAAAGAGACAGCAGTATTTGAAATCAATATTAGCGTTACAACACATCAAATGCACAAGATGCACATAATGTTTCTTACTCTCAGCTGCAGATCAAAGCAGATTATGAATAATGAATGCAAGCTTCTCCTGCAAATATAATATTGATTTTAGCTCCTCCATATTGACATGAACTCCTGCAACTCTGCATTCTTGTTTGCAAATCTCCACTCATTTAAGTTGCTCTGTGTGCTGTATGTGAGAAATATGAGATTCTAAACAGCAGAGATTTAAATATTAAGTGTTTTAAAAACTATGCTACAGTAGTGCCCTTAAATAAAGTTAAACAGACAGAAAAAGTTTATAAACCCATCTCAATATAGATGTCTATTATTTTTTGCTGTGGTTGCACAAGAATTCAAAATTCAAAAGAAAAGCTAAATATTTACTGTGTCTGCAGACATTTCCATATGTTTAGTTTGCAATAAACTGAACATGGATAGCAGTTAAATAAACAGCATAATCATGCAGAAGTATGGAAGACTGATACGTTTTAACTGTTTGTAACCAAATTTGCATCTTGTGCTTATCTATTTATATGTGACAGGACAGGAAGTGTTTAGTGGTTGGAGCAAATGTTTAATTTTTTAGCTGCAAGTTAATATCTTCTCCCTGCAAGTCCTGGCAAAAAAAAAAATGGAAACAAGTCTTCAAGTATATTCAGTCACCTGTAGAAAAAAACAAATAGCTAAATGGGTCTAATTATGGAAACGAGTTTAACGTTCAAACAGAGTGCTGAAAGACAGTAGCAAACTATGGCACCTGGCCCCAGAAAGAGAGGGGTTACGCATTTGAAAACTGTGGACTTTTATTCTGAAGGCAGTTTTTTTTCCCCTTCTTCAATTGTTCCTGAAACACCTGACAGATAAAAAGTTTAGTGGCAGATTTGCACAGTGCGGCAGCCACATTGATAGCTACGTGCATCATGATGTCCATTCACAATTCAGAACAGAATAAGGAAAGGGGTTAAGGTTAAACTACAAAAAAATTTAACACTTACTGTAGATTCACAAATATTTTGGGAAAATTACACACAACTGCACAGCGCCAAACCAGACTTCCTCTGCCGCAGATTTTAGTTTTATTTATTTTGTTTACTTTTATGCTTCCTGGTTTGGTAAACGTCATCATGCTAACAAATATGTCGTATAATAAGTTAGGCCAATACTTGAAAATTCTTTAAGTAAAGATCAATATTTTAGCAGACGCTAGTGAGGAACCAATCTCTGCTGCTGGATTCATAGCAGGCTTTTGATCAGCAGTAGCTTAGTGAGCAATAAGTTAAGCACAAGGTGTCAGAGCAAGCAGCGCTAATGTCATCATCCTTTCTGGAGAATCTGTCTCTCAGAGACAGGTTGCAGAGCAGATCTGTAAACATGATGCAAGTGAGTCACCTGAAATATCTCGATCACCAGATCTCTAGAGGCACAGAAGGAGAGAGAAGCTGCTGTTTCTGTCAGCTCACAGCATCATGTTAGTGCATGGATGCTTCATACCAAGGAAACTGTCAAAAATCTGACCAGATGTTAAAAAAAGTGGTAGATCAGGGGAAAAAAAAGCATAAGCCCATAAATAAATAAAATAACGAATCTAAATACCTATCAAATTTCAACCATTCGATTTTTTAAAATGTTATCTCAGTTCTCAACCTAAACTGTCCTTAGTCTACTCTGTTTTTTTTGCTTCCATCAAGATGGTCCTACTACTCTCTGTGAGCTCTACAATCTCCGGCACTAAAATCTACACATAAGTGTGGGCATCATAGGCAGTCAGAGTCCAGGTGGGACGTAAATTTGAAATATAAGAATCTAAATGTTGCATCCGATTGCTTTCAGACTGCAATAATGCACATGCTGATAGCAGCTCAAATTGGATAAGACAAACAGTAAATGAGTGTAGTTAACATCTTAATCAGTTCCAAACATCTAAAACAAGCTCACAACCTCTAATAATCCAACTGTTTGTCTAGATACATTTTAAGTTGCAGTTCAACTTAAAATGTATCTGGTAGGCCATTGCTTTAATAAGATTGCATCAGTTTTTGCGGATTCTGTTCTTTCCATCTATTCTCCCTCCACCTCTTGTCCATGTCTTTGCATTTTGATGAGCCAGCAAAGCCTTTCACACACACAAACCGGAGCATGACCTTCTCCTCCAGCACCAGGTGTCACATACGCAACCTGCTTGTTTAGCATTAGCATTAAAAGCCACGAGGCCAACAAACTTGTACCCATTAGACCTGAGAGACGAGTCGTGTTTTTAATACTCTGATAAAACCTCAGACTTCATGAAACTGAGAATATTAAAGGATGCAAATGGCAAAGATGCCAACATGAGAGCACCTATGAGGTACATAGAAGGTGTAATTGCAAACACACCCCATCACCCCGGCAGGTGAGCACTGTGCAAGCCTGCCTTTGTGTGTGAAAGGAAAAGAGATGTGCAACAAAATAAGTCGAGCAACAAGATCAATAATGCAAAGAAAAATGTGTACCTCATCTTTATTTAACATGCATCTAAATTTACAAGATCTACTTGGTGGGGGTTTTTTCCCATATGTTTTTGAATTGCAAGTCTGAAAATCTATCTGAGGCTCAAATGGATTTGGAAAAATTAGAAACAACAATGCAACGCCTTGCAAAAGTATTCACATCCCTTAAACATTTTCATACATTACAACCACAAACAGCATAAATGTTCGGGGTTTTATGTGACAAAGCAACACAAACCAGTGCAGAATTAGATGACATGGAAGGAAATTTTGGCTGGTTTAAAAAAAATTTTTTTTTAAACTGAATATTGTGGAGATGCATTACCATTTAGCTGCAGTATGTAAATTTGTCTCACCTCTCTCCCAGTCAGAATGTGCCTTGCTAGCTTCACTTTGGCAAAGTTCCCCTTTCCTATGGTCTTCAGGAGGCGGTAGTTGCCGATATGAGGCTGCTCGTCTGTGGAGGTGAAAGAGTTGCGACATCGTGGCAGGCTGTGACGACTCGCAGACTTTGTTGGGGGAGCTGGAGGCTCAACAAAGCCGTCCACCGATGAGTGCTGCAAGGAAGGCACACATGGAGATTAACAAAATCACTCTGCAATTTCATCTTAAAGCAATTTGGGTTCACAAATCATAAGCAAAGAAAACTTGAAACAATCTTTTGTACAAATGTCAAAGGAGGACAGACCAGGCACCTCTTTATTTGTAAATTCAAAGCAAATATGCTGGTATCTAGTATCACTGGGGTTGCTGTAGACTTACAAATATTAATATAATATAAGTAGTTCTCTTCATGGATACAAACCTCCGTAGTGGAAAAAAATAATGAATACAGAAAGTGGACAAAGGTGTGTATCAGGTATTACTTTCATTCCTAAAGATATCTGTAATACCATTTGCAAAATACCAGCTCTCATGTTAACTGAAAAGTAGAAATACTGGCTAAGGGCTCCTGAACACACTCACTGTCTGAAACATCAATAGTAAACTCTGTATAGTCAGTTTAGAAAGTACTTAGTGTTACAGCCTCTGAACACTTTGTGTTGGACTCTGCACATCCTTGATTTGGAGATTTCCCCGCATTCTTCCTGCACTGCTTGTTGGAGCTTCACCTATCCTAAAGCACGAGTCCCTATAGGTGTGAAAACTAATGGCTTTTGAAAATCGTCAGCTTCAATTTTCAAATAACTATTAGGTGTTTTGACAGCAAATTGTCTGCTTCTGGATTTGCTTTGTATTTTACATTCAAACTGAAAGTAAAAGGCTTGAGATTAACAGAAAGATCAGCTGATGACCAGAAATGTTCAGTGAGAAAGAGAGAGAACGAGACTTCAGTAGATAACAGGAAGGTTGAACAGTGCAGCAAAGTTAATCTGTTTGATCATTTCAAGCTAACGTCTGACATGGAAATTGGTGGAGTTGGAAATGTTTTGGAAATATCAGAGTTAATCTACAGTGTGCAGAAGAAACAGTCATGTTTTTTTTTATGATAGTCATGCCAACTACTCAATTGCAAAATAATTTTGCCTCTAAAAATAATTGCAAAACCATGGTTAAAAGCAACTGCTCTCTCACAAAGTGGTTCGATATTCATGCTGAACATTACAGAGAAATCAGAATCATCTTGGTGTTGGGGGTCAGAGGTTTAGAGAAGTCTGAGATCTGAAATCAACAACAAAACTCTGATTGGTCCAGCTCTACAAAAGATTATTTGTGTGACTTTCCTCATCACAAGCACAATGTATGATCGATTCATACTTCACAGGAAGATATGTGCTTGTTCCATGAAAATGTGTGTTTAATGTTCTGCCCCAGAGCATTTGTTTTACCAGCTACTCTGTAGAACTTGGTTACAAAGCATTTCTGGTTAATTCATTCAGAAACACGTGATTCAGATTTTAGCTATCAAAGGTAAACAAAGGGTTTTCTTCATAAAATAATGATGCACCAGAATACAAAGTCGTCCTGGAAACTTTCTAGAATACAACATACCTTCTGCAAGGTCAACTGTGGCTTCATACATGCATTTTTAGCTGCACTAAACTTATAACTTTAACCTCTGCTATTGCTGGCCACACAACAATATTTCCTCTTAGTGCCTGAAAATATGCTTTTAAAGTAAAAATTATATAGTGTTTATAAAGCATATTTCACAAAAATGCTCACAGAAGCTAAAAACACTTAACATAGGGACATCCAAAATAGGACACAAAACTCTAAACACCAAAAGAATTAGATGCTACAAACAACCCATAAATCTGACTAAAAAATTTTCTTAACTCCGCCTACTTTGTAAAAATTTATTTCTACATTTTCAAAACTTTAACCTTTCCTAACAAGTATTACTGTGTGAGAATGCCTGCAGCTACACACCCTTCCTCCCTTTAAGGTGTGAATATGCATCCCTATTCAACTAAGTAAAAGGCTAAAGGCTAATGAAGGCAAAACATCTCCACTGAAGTTATTTTGTTGTTACTTGTCCTGAAAATTAAGAAATTGCACTAATAAGTAATGTCACCCACAAGCTATGTGAATAAAGATGCTAAATTCAAACAAAAATGTATGTGGAAGATTTTTGGTGTCTTTCAATATTGTTTTTTATATCCTAGCACTTTCTCAGAGTACTTAATTGTTAACACTATCAAGGAGGAAACAATGCAAGAGAATCCAGTCCCTTCCAAACATCAACACACAATTACCCACAAAGCAGGATTCAATATCAGAGGAAATAGATGACTTATGACAACATCTTCAAAATGTGTAGCACAGTGCCACAACTTTAGCATGATTTGAAGGTGAACAGCTTGTTGTGAATGCAACACCGGTGCAGGCCTGGTGCAGTCTCCTCTGGTCTGCCTCCTCTCCTCCACAACAGCTGCTGATGTCAGTCCAGGTCAAAGATCCCATGATCCTCTGCTCCAGAGAACCACACCCCGCCGGAGAATAAAGCCTCGGTCGGGTTACCCAAGCGCCCGTGTTCCTGTTTCACAGGGGGAAATGCTACACCCTACAGGGTGTGTGCATCACCTCTGCCAGCCTCCATCCAGACTGAGTCAGATCTACGAGGCAGGCTCACATTCGTCGGTTTTGCGGTAAAAAACAGTCGGGGGGGAAACTCTTGATAGGATGCCAGCGAAGGTCCACACTTTCGCTTCACACAAACATTTTGCAAGTAGGACTGTACATAAAGTAAAAAAAAAAAACATACATATACAGTGAAGTGACTTTGAGTTCTTGTGTTCAAATACTGTACAAATGTTGTCTCTTGTCCCTGGCCAATGACATCCTGTCCTCAGGGAGGCCGTACAAAAGAAACAAAACACATCCTTACAAGCACACACACAGACACAAGAGGAGAGAGAGAGGGCTTTTTATTGCTGGTCTAAAAGCCACTCACCTCACTCTAAGTAATGGAGTCTTATGCAATGCAGTTTAGCTGCTATTTTGCCCTACAGGGCTTGCAGCTGGGCTTGTACGGGTGCAAAGTCGCCCGGCTGACTCCTTCCAGTGATGCTGAAATGGGGCTTTAATAGCCACCTAGTAATCTATGTCTGCGGGAGCAGCTTTTTCCAGACATTTACATTAGCTGCTGATGCATTATGGAAGACTAACCGTGCTCAGCAATGCATCTAATAATGGTCTGAGAGGGAATGTAATCATGTAAAGGAAGTTTTGTTAAGCTATGTATCTATACTGCTAAAGGAAAAATACTTTCCTTATTTGTTTATAACTTCATGATGATCAAAATACATCTATTCTGAAAGAGAGAAGAATAAAGTCTCTAGTTGTTGACAGACATTGGTCTTTTTAGCTTTTGTAACTTTTTTCTGATCTGTGAAGGCACAATACATAAGCCCTAAAATATCCTGCTGACAACAACACTCTTCGGTGTGGATAGTTTTACCGAGTGAAAAAAGACTTGAGCTTTTTTTTAGCATCAGCCATCGATTCAAATCAGAAGAACCTCACAAGGTGTAAGAAGGTTTTTAAATGAGCTCTGGTAAACCATTCAGGCTGACAGAGAACAAGACTTCAGCCGATAACAGGAAGGCCGAACAGCTGGCAGTAAATATGATCAGTTTTATCATTTTAGGCTAGCTACCTCAGTCTGTCCTTGAATACGTTTGGATTTAAGAAGTCTGAAACCTTTAGGAAAATCTGAGGTAAAGTTGGTTCCTTCGTTGTTTGTAATGGGGCGACCAACTCCAGTCTTCAAGAGCCAGTTTTCTGCATGGCAGAATTGCCTCCGCAGCATGCTAATGAGCCACTGATTTGATTTAGGAGCGTTGGACCCAGGAAACATCTTAACATGCATCAGCTCTTGAAGACTGGAGTTGCTCTAGAAGGTGCTGTTTTGTAATGTTGGCCACAAAGTCAAAACCTATAAAATTGTCATTTTAAACTCTATAGTTTTGTCTTGATTTCCAACCATGAAACGTCCCCGCTGCTAATCTAAATGATTTTTGACCACAGGCATTCTTCTAAATATGCCAAAATTAGTATTGACAGATAACAAAAAAATAAACAGGCCGCAAAATTTATATAAGTTCACCACTATAAAACATAAACCAGTGTTCTTAAATACATTTTTAAATAACGCTGTCCTTTTAAGCAACTCATTCCAGTGATTTCCAGTCAGTGTGGCAAGTGGAGGCTTCAGTTTCCAGGAAACATCAGAGGAACCCTCACGTGTCACAGCCAGTGTCAGCAAACACGGCTCAGTCCTCATCAGAGATCATCTCAAAAGATCCATTATATTAAAGAGCTGTGATCAGGATGAGGGGAAATAAACAGGAATACCCGTTCATAAACATTCCCTCACACTGGGAGGTCTCTCGTGATTTCAGTGATGTCTCTTAATAAAAGCCTGTCTGTAACTCTCCCTCCTCCTCCTCTACACTGAGTGTGCAGTTACAAAAGGGCCCAATGGGTGATGGATGTCACATTGCGATGCTACCAAACGCTGCAACTGAAAAGTAGGGCAACAACCTCCCCCCGTTCACCGACACATACTGACTTTGAGGAACAGAAAATTCCCACAGCTGCACGAGTGGAGCGAGGAAATGTCCCTCAAAGGACACAGAGACAATATTTCATTCTTTATATTAAGCACCAATGCTTCGCTTCTGCCTTAAAGCCTCACTGACGCAGTGCGTTGTTTAGGGCTATTGTGCTTGAGAAACTAGGACAAACATAACAGAGCTTCACCTTTATTCTAGGCTGGTTAACTTGAGCTTCGTGCTTTTATTCCCAGCGAGGGAAAGGAAGAAAAAAACCCCAAGTGCTCATTGGTGGTGTCGCTGTGCAACACTGAAACCTCCAGAAGCCATTAACCAGATCGCTCCACAATAAATTAAAAAATTTAAAAAAACACCCTACTCCCGAACACCATTGTTCGGGCTCCCTGTCTTCTGTATTCCTGTGTCTGGGTAAAAGAAAGACACTTACATTCTCGGTGTCACGCTCGTTCACAGTGGGCAATGGCGTTCTGGTCGACATCTTGTGAGGCTCGCAGGCCGCTCAGCGATGCAGCGGGCTGGGCAGAGCAGAGCAGACACGGCGCGGTGCCTCGGACCCCTTCTCTACATCCCCTTTTAGCGGGCCTTTTACCGCAACATGTCGCGGACGGACGGACCTCGGTGGACGCGTCGGATTTCCTTATCGGCTTTGTCCACTTCCCCTTCAGGTGGACTAGTGTCAGACAGGAAAGGAGGAAAAAGAGAGAGACCGACAGAAAGAGAGGAGGAGGAGGGGGGACAGGCCAGGAAGATGCGTCGGTTTGGACGGCTCTGCGCAGCTCATCTCAAACCTCCCACCAGGAAGGATGGAGGAACCCTCTGTCTGCCTCTCTCTCTCTCTCTCTCTCTCTCTCATACACACATTCCCTTTGTTTGCTCCTCATTCAAGGCACCAGAAAACAGTTAAGTGCTCTTTCTGAACAGCGTCCGTCTCATTTAGAGCAGATAAACTGTTTCTCGCAAACTGCTTTTTGATCCCGAAATGATTCCTGAAAATTTTAATTATTGTACCCTTTCGGCATAACAAAAAACAGCAGTATCTATAAAAAACGACTGCTATTTCGTACATGTTTCTGTGATTTAGCTTGATGGGGTTTTTTTTTTATTATTATTATTATTCAAGTACTCTTAATTAAGTGTTTGAACGTGTATCCACAGAGGCCTAATTCAGGGATAAAGCTTAAATCACTATAAAGTGAGCAGATTTTGCCACCTGTTGGTCTACCCCTGCATTGCACCCTTCTTTGTCCATCTGCCTGCGAATAAAAATGTGACATTTATGAGTGAATAAACAGCAAAACAGATCCGCTGTCCACTTCCAGACGAGAGACATTCTTTTATTTTATCAATGAAGTGGTCACATGTTGTTTTCTGGGTGTGGTTATGCTGCTGTGCATCCATCTGTGTTGTCACTATCTGTCCACTAGGTGTCAGGCTGCAGACGCACATGTGGACTCTCATTTAAAGGGACCGCTCAGAGTTTATTAAAATGATGTTACTACAGTGTGAACATCTATCTATCTATCTATCTATCTATCTATCTATCTATCTATCTATCTATCTATCTATCTATCTATCTATCTATCTATCTATCTATCTATCTATCTATCTATCTCGTTAGAAAATATGTAAAATGTAAATCTATCATAGTTAAAGAAACACCATTTGTTTTAATAGCCAATATAAGAAGTAACTGACAAAAGAAAACGATTTAAATTACTTTTAGTTATGATTAAATCTGAAACTGTAAATATATATAATTTTAAAGGCATTAGAGTTTGATAAATAAACCAAGCAGATGTGATAAGTTATGGATAAAACTATATTACTAAATTTAAATAAAAAACAGTCTGATAAGAAATATCTTTCCTAGCAAGAGTTTATAGAAATTTACTGAAGTTGTTTGCAAAGCCCCCAATTTTCTTCTGCATGATTGAGATTGTTACCACTCCTAGTTTTTTTATTCTTTATTCACCAGTCTCCCTCAATAAATGCAATAGTGTTCTTCAAAGAATTATTAGTAGACTGTTTAGCAGCATAGTTGCAGTAATGAATGTTGTAGTAAAGTAACCTGAAGTATTTCTTTAGGGCTCTTACTTCATGCAGTGAAAAACTAAAAGCCAAAACGATTATGATGCGCTTAAATTTAATGATTATTCATGACTTCTTCAATTTTCACTAAAATTTTTGTTCACTGTACTTTTCTCTTAAGTTTTTGAAGTTTTTTAAAATTATTATTCCTCTTTGCTTTTGGTCTCCGAGAGTTGTATATCAAATTTTGTAATTGATAATAAATCACACCACAGAAACCCAACTTGTGGTACTTGTAGCACAGTTTGAAAACCATGTGGTAAAAATCTAAAAAGTTAGTACTTTATCTGCTACAGGTAATACTGTTGGTGTGTTTCTTTAGTATAAATCAAGTTTATTTGATCCTTGAATCTAATGGGTAATCCAAGACGGGGCCAATACCAAGGCAGATTGTTCTGATCTAAACAAACTTCCATAGTGGTTAAAGAAAAGTCAGTTTTACGAACCTTTAATCCAATCTTCATGTTGGCATTGGGCAGTTATTTACACAGCTTTCAATGATGATTTACCAGTAAATACAGATTGGAGGGGCTGCGTTACAAAAAACTTTTTTCTGTGAAACACCTACTGAGCTAGCATTCCTGGTCAGAGTAATTGCTACAAAAAGCAGTTAAGAAGCAAAAGGTTGTCGGTTTAAATGAACCATTTTTTTTTTTTTTTTTACTTTTATGCTCTTTTCCATTAGGTATATTCTGTTTAACCAGCTACATTCTGTTTTCATTGTTTATTTCACCTAAGAGGATCAAAGATGCCACGCAGTCTTCGACCTCTTTTTCCTGTTAAATAATTATCAGGTTCTGGTAAATAACCATGTGTTTGCAATATTATGTTTGCACAAACTGTTCTAACATGTTTAGGTCTGAAGTTGGGAGATATTCACTATGGTCTTGGCATTTCTTCACTCCCTATTTGCCTTAGTCTCTGGGTGGATTTAATCTCATTTTATACAAGATGACCACGCCAAGAGAATTATCTACTGCTGGTGAGACATTTGAAGCTTACAGCAACATATTTAAGAAATCCTGGACTTTCCTTTAACTTAACTTTCTGGCTTCATTGTCTGTGTAACAAGTCATTTAATGGTCTGGTGAGTAACATTTTGATGAGGAATAGGCAGATTTCTGTTGAATCTCTCATATGAGATGCCAGGTCTTCTTTGTTTCTATAGTTTTATTGTGGAATTCAGGCAGACAGAACGCCTTACTGGTGCTGGTTGTTGTGTGACTGATGGTTTGTCTGTCGCAGCAGAGAGCCCCCAGACCATAACAATGAACACAGCATGACACAATGTGTCACAATAACTGATGGATACAGGACCTGAAAGCTACTGAGATCATTATGTCTGTTTTTGTGGTTTTGCGGAATCTTGAGCTGTTTTTTGTTTTTACACCAACCTCTGAACTAAGCTCTACAAACCGTTCCCCACTTAACCCTGGAATGCTTGAACATGCAGAGTTTGAGACTGTGTTGGGTTGATCATATTTTATGGTTTGCAATCAAAGATATTTCAGCAAAAAAGCAGAAAGATTGCAACACCAAAGCTTGGGGTTGTTGATTGGGCATCTCTGGAATCCTACATGTGATGCCAGAGCGGATCAGATCCCAGCATAGCAGATCTGATCCCACTGCTCCCTGACAACTGAGACCTGCAATATTACTCCAGCCAAACAAATACTTTCTCCTGTCATTTGTTTCTGTTTAACTTAGATTTATTACTACTTATCTAGATTTATGTCTCAGTAAAATCATACAATAAAATTAAATGTGCACAGAGTACATTTTTGAAAACAAGTTCAACAGAAGTTCTTTGTGAGCTGTCTGAATTCATGCCTAGGACTTGCACTCTGTACCTGAACTGCTCTGCCATGGAATGTGCTGTAATAGGTGCTGACAATAGTTTAATGAGTGCATGTACACCCTGGGCCAAATTGAATTACATGCTCTCACAAGCAACCATCAAAAAAGCAGGCAGCTGTTTACAGCCATTCATGGCGGATGGTCATGCAGTTAACTATATTTGTGGAGAACAGGGCTGGGGGTGAGGGGAAAGTGAAGAAAAACGGAAAAAGAGGAGGGGGAAGGGGCTAAAGTCATTATGTGAGAGATAGCGGAGCAGCATCTGTCAGTACTGGCAGTTTACCATACTTCCCTGTACTTGAGTCAGATTTACCAGAGTGGGACAAGCTACACTCTCTAGTGAGTAAAAAATGTTGCACACATCCTGCAAAAGTGTGGGAAACAACAGAAGCAACATTGTCATGACAGCGGATGATCTGTAGAGCTCTGCACAGTTGTGGTTTCTCGTGTATTTCAATTGCATGAGAAGAAGAAATGCATGAGCATATAAAACTGAGCAGATAAATATAAGCAATATTAGAGATTTCCTATTTGTTTCATGGGTAATTAAAAATATTCCCTTTTAGGATTTGCTTTCCATTACTTTTTTAGTGGCAGTTTGGCTGCAAATTTGGGTGTTAGGCGAAAATAAGAAGCAGCAAAGCTGCTTGTTGCATACACTTGTTGCATAAAGATTAAAATGATCAGACTTCAAAACAGCTTCCTCTGTGGTCACAAAAGTATTTAAACAATTTTTTTTTTTTTTTACATGTAATACCATAACCAGTAGCTTTAATAGATACACCTATTCATCCCCTGTCAATACAAATAGTGAATCATCTCAGTCAGTCTAAAAAGTAGCAAAATAGTTCAAAACTACTTTTGTGTGCACCTCTTATAACATTTTAAATCCATGTTTAGTTTAGACATGTCTTAAGTTCTACCAGAGGTTGTTTTTTTCCACAATTTCAATGTAATTTATGTACTCTGTTCCACATTTAGTGTTATTCCATAAAAGAGCCAAACCTCAAATTAGATTTATGATGTAATTTATTTTAATGCGCATTTGCCAAGTGCAGTTTAGATAGATACTAAAGTCATAAGCACACACTGTCTTATCATAACTGATGCATTTTAGTTAAAAACACCAAAAAGCAACCAAAGCTAAAGAATTCATCAGTGGACATTCCTGGGTTAAAACCTGTTACATGCACACCTTACAAGGCAGAGCTTGCAATCTGCTGTCTGCTCTGACAAGTCAATAAAACCCACTGGTATGCTGAACATTTTGGAAGGCAAGATAGATATGGGACTTTCAGTGGAATTTGATCAGGCAAGGAGCCAGACTGCTCCTCATGACAGCAGACCATCCCAGGCATGCACACGTCAACCTGGGGAAAATTATTATTGATTGGCATGGCATTAGCCTCTGTGCCCATCCTTCTGGCCTCCCGTCACAGGGCTGTTTTGATCGCTACCACATATACATGTGGTCACACCCACATACACACAAAGATATCATTCACTGTTGTCTCAAGCTCTTCCAAGTTGCACTGGGAGGAATGGCAGGAGAGTGGAAAATATGAAAATCTTGGAAATACAGGGCAGATGTCAAGTGGAGGGGGTGGGGGGTATAAATGGGTGTGTTCGAAGAAAACAGCTTGGCTTCAAAACAACTTTTTCATAGTTTCCACAGATTGTTTTAGGAAAATGTGCTTATTAATTTGACTAAATTGTCACTATCATTGATTATTTATGGGCTTTGGGTGGGCCACGTCCACCCTTCAATGATGAGCTGCAGATGGATTTGATGGGGAGGGTAACATGTGATGAATAGTGACCTTCCTTTTATGATTATCTCTTTTGAAGTATTTCTTGTTTCATCCTGGCTGCGGACCAACCCACATGGCAGAATCATCCAAGTACACTTATGATATTAACTGTTTATAAGCCATTCCTGTTTTTTCTCTCTATTTAAATAAACCCTAGCTGATTTATAATAAAACATTTGGGTTATTTTAGGATGAATTGAAGAGTATTCTTATCAGCGGAAAATTCCACCTCAAAATTTTATCAACACATAGAGGTAAATCCAAGATATGGGGGCATGAGGTTCATCTATGTAAACTACATAGCTAACTCTGCCATCTGTGAAGGCACAATGGTTCTGAATCATACAACATGCAGTGTCAAAATGTCAGGTTTTTGAGAGCGTGATAAACCATTTCTAAAATGTTGTCCACCTTTACTGTAAAATGTGTAATGTGCATTTTAACTGAGAACAAACATGTTTGGAACATGTACAGTTTTAAAAGATTTTTTTAAAATCCCAATTAAGCAGGTTTCATAAGTAAACAAACCCTTTAGGTAACATGTTGTTGAAGTACCTTTTGATTCACTTATGACATTTAGTCTGCCTTGCAAATGTTCTCCAAGTCTGCCGGACTGTGAGGACATCTTTAGTCTGGAGCAGAGTTAGTTCTGACTCCACTAGGCCATTCCAGAACCTCCTTATTTTGGAATTGTGGCCCAAAAATTTAAGAACAATTTAAACAGACCAAAATAAATCCAAAATATGTGAGGACATGCCTTACTAAAATTTATTCTCAGCAGATACTAACACAACCACAGTAAAAGCACCAATCCGTTGTGAGTGAAGTGACGCTTTTCCCTCTGCTGCACTTTGATCCTCTTCGCTTTTTTGCTCCACAATTTCTACTATATAACATTAATTCTGGGGATAATTAGAGATATGCATGTAAAAAAAAACTCCTAAAAATTCAGAAGATTAATGGAAGTTTCCCTTTCAACTTATAAACCTACTATTTTAAGTTTAAAGTCTAGCAAAACCAGTGGATTTTTCTGGCTGGGTGTATTTTCCATTTAAAAGTCTGGCAGTGGATAAATGATCTTTTCAATTTGTTTACATTTTTACAGCAATTTAGCTATATTTTGCTTCAGTTGTGAGTGTGCACCTGATGTCACATGTGCAAACATCAATTCTCTGAACAAATAAACTGTTCCACAGAATGGTCCCATTTGAAGCACTGCAACCTCAAATCTTTTCCTCTTTTCAACGAACGGATAATGACAAATGCTTTACAAGGCAAAATAAAATTATTAGCTTTCCCTCTGCAGTGAACGTGTATCCTCAAAGGCAATGACACTTACTGTAACTGCTCTCTGGGATGATTATTAACTTTGTGAAACATATATTTCCTTGTAATTATGTGATAATTCAAAGGCTTTCCTGAAGATCTGAAAATGGTAAAGTACATCTTCATCTAACAAGCTCCTTTCTGAGGACTGGGCCTAATTATTGTCAGGATATTATTACATTCACAACTCCCCAAGGGGCCCGTCCTTTTCCAGTCTTCTCAGAGTTACTGCTCCAAACAATAATTAGGGAATGTGATCATACAGGTATGGACCTCCAGGATTTATTTTTTTAGTCTGACAGAAGACTGATTGAAATAACATCTGAAGCTGTATATCAAGCACAGGGTGTTTACGACCTGCTGCATGTTTCTCTTCCAAAGTCAGGGGCACCTGGTGGCAAACCAAATCAGAGGAGCAGTTCAGACTGTTCATAAACACATGGACTGGATGCTTGTCAGTTCTGTGATTTCTTAAGTAGCATGCATTTACATCATGCTTTGCCCTGTGAATGTCCCTGTGTGGCACGGTTTCCCAGTGTCAACAAGTGACTTCATCACGTAATGACTTTACAATCCCAAAGGCCGTCCAATAAACAGCTCCCTTTCTCATTGCTTCATGCACTGACTTTCACTATGAAAACTCCCTTGGGCTTCAGGACACCCCTCCTGAAAAAGGTCAAAACTTGTGGGTGAAAACATAAAAACTATACAGTAATTCTGAGGTGGTGGAGCTTGTATTTCATGAACCTGGAATTTTAAAAAGAGTGGATCAAGCAAATGTCTTCACTGATTTTGTTAAGCTGCCATCAGACATGTTTATATCTGACTACATGTAGTATTTTACTTGAAAAAAATAATTGTGTTTTTTGAAACAAACGATCCTGCTACATGTGTGAAAGCAAACTATATTGTCAAAAGTTGCTAATTCATTGAATTAAGGTGTTTCTATTGCCTCCATGGCCACAAATTCCTTATTATGAAACTTTGTATGCCAGCTAAAAATGAACAATATAACAAAATATTACATGATATTAGCCTGATATCAACATAGGTATGGGAGCTGACTGACACTGACTGCTTTAAAACTGGCTTTTGTTTTGCCTCTTAGAGGCATTTATTTCACAAGGTACTGGAAACGATCCTGTCATATTGGACTGGGTGAGCATGACTGCATTACATAATTTCAGAAGATTTGTCAGCTGCACTTACATTCTGCCAATCTCCTGTTTCCACAACTCCCAGAGGTGCTCTATGAGAATCAGATGACTGCCAGTTTCAGCTTAGCGACACGGTGCGTTATCGTGCTGGAAGCCGTCCTTTCAGGAAATAAATTGTAGCCATAAAGAGACCCAAAGGTCAATGGCAGTTCTCAGTGATATTCAGGCATTGATTAGTTGGTATTGAAGATTGAAGTGGGAAAATATTTGACCCGCCATTAAAGCACCACTAACAGCTGCTCACCGAAGGCCCATGTGATTCGTTGATTCAGAAAAGAAAAGAAATTAGAATCATTAACATCTCTCTCTCTGATCCTGAGCAATTTGTTAAGCATAAAAACTTTCTTAAAGAGGTGATTAGTGATCACATCATATGTATATTGCACAGGAGAGATGACAGAAGATAACTATTAAACTGAACGAACTTCTTCTTTCCTGTGATCTGTAGCCAATAGCTTGAGCTTCGATCTGATCAATGGGTTTTCCTGTGATTAATGAGAAGTCTCACAATAAGCAGGGAGATTAAGTTAATTATCCCCAAAATTATCCTGAGTAGAATACTAATCAAGGGTAAAGGAACAAAAATGGCGCTCAGAAGCTGTCCACACGGTTGACCCAAAGAATAAGTGGGTTAGCGGCATTTACTCTTGGGGATTTAATCACGCACGGACAGCAGAAACACAGCTTGGTTGCAAGGGTCGCTGAGTTTGGTGTTTGGGGAACGATGACACATCATGTATCATCTTTCACATCCCAGTGCTGCTCGGACTAAAGCCTGGGACGGCAAGATGATTGAGTAACAACTTACCATAAGACCACTCCCATCCAGCCTCATATCTAAATATGATGCATGCACGGGGTTCACATTAGTCCCTCAGCACACACCGACTCAGCTGCATTACTCTATCTCCTCTGGATGTCTTTAAACAAGATAGATACGATGACTTTGGCATCATGCGAGCTGCATTTATCATTGTTAATTTCAAATGAAATCATCCTCAAGCTTCCCTGAAGCATGGAAAGGATGACACAACAATGTTTTTCTCCACTATGTTCCTGTTTGTTGTGTGTGCTAAGAAAAGCTGTGATTCTGGTGATTGCTTTTCACAGAGAAGAATGAGCAAATCCATATTTTTACATCACATTTTATTTAACAACATAGCTTTTGCTCTTCAGAGTACAATCAATACAAGATACATATGACAAAATATATATTTAAATAGAAACTGAAAAAAAAACATTAAGGCATCTCAGTCTTGACAACATGAATGATTAGATTAGTGTTGCAGGTTTTGTACAGGGCTTGAAGGCACTACAACATAATGAGAGCTGAAACCACACAAAAGGGATTTCTTAAAGCATAGCTGGGTAACTTTCTGCACTTACAGAATGATGACAACATGTAAGTTTTTCAGTGGTGTGAATCAACAGTTTACAGTGTTTCAGCATTGAGCCAGAGCAGACACATGGAGCCATAAGAGGCAGAACAGGTAGTGAAAGATCTCTCTCTCTGCCAAATGTCTGGTGGCATTGTATTAACACTTTAATAATCCCCTGTGTTGAGCATGAACCCGCTACAGGGCAAAATACTGCAATTATCTTTTATAACGCAAGCCAGCCCGGTGCCAGTGTGACTTCTAGACTGGGACCGACATTAGAGGGGCCTGCAGCGACTCTGGAGAATAACGGCAACAGAGAGCGGTCAAGTTGCCAAGGTGTGTTACCAAAGCAATCATTTCCTCTGTGTGTTCTTGAGTTTAAGGGTCTCTGTTATTGGTTCTGTGACCTAAAGCTTGCTGGGATGGCATCACAGAAACACATAAACAGCTCAGTCACATCCACCAAACCCCAAGAAGGAAAAGCAAAGACTTTCTCATTCTTTCCCCTTCTTTCCCTCCATTTCACACTTACATCTGCATGCAGGCATAAACAAAGCTCGTGGCACACACGCACATGCACTCATCAACATTCGCACATACACAACAACAACAATTTAAAAAAAAAATCTTTTATATATACATGTTTAAGCCTGCAGTGACACAGAGTTTAACACTCTCTCAACTCGCTGGGTGATTACCTCTTTTTAAACTTTTGAACTGTTCCTATAGTTCTCTAGAAATTTTCACTTATGAGGCAAACTATAGAAATTTGCATCCCTGACTCCTAATATTCATCAATAGAAGCTCTGAAGTACAAACAGTAGATTACTGTTGCATACAAAGCTGCTACCCCTGGATATTTTTTATGTGCTTAAGTGTTGATTTCTCAGATAATAATAATAGATGCATCAACAGGTTACTTAAAGCATTTTTCATTTGAACAAAGGCATAAATGAACAATAGGTGGAGCTGAATTCAAATATTCCAGTTAGGGTGTCTACGAGCCCTCTTCTCATGAGTGCCATCACACTGTTTCCAGTTGTTTGGGATATTGCAAAGAACAATTTATAAAGATTAACTATAAGGAGTAAAAAAACAGGGACATCTTTAAAGTTTAGGGCATCCTATCAAGAGCTAGACACCCAATACTGATAATATAGCACAGATTTGGTGTGATTTGAGCAACCATATAAGAACTACTTTTGCTGGTGTTTGACTGAATCAGGCTATGCTATTTGCATAATTGAGAGTGAGAATGTAGAGTATGCTGATACAGGCATTTGCTATGTTTGCTGAAACCAGACTTATGGGGGCTGCTGGGATCTCTAAAGCTCAGAAAGGGTAAGCCCCCACTATGATGGTGAGCCGCAGCACTGAGCTGGCGCGGTAGTTCATGGTCAGATGGTGAGTGATCATCTCCAGATCTACCACGTACTCCTTGGGCCCTGATAAGGGCTTGGTAAGCACCAACATGGCACTCACATTACTGGAACGCTACAAAGAAGAGAAGAGGAGGATGGTTACTGCAGTTTATTTTACAGAACATTCGTGTGACATTGAAAGAACAAAAATGAGCTACAATAATAATGATATAAAAAAAAGCTTCAGAAAAGAGTTACCTAAATTACAAAAATGATTGATTAATTACAAGGCCTATAATTAATTCAATATATTTTATTCACATTACGCCACTGTTTACAATACAATATGAATATGTTTTAGCTTAAGTCACATAATCAATTAGTAGTGGAACCAATCCAATCAAATTGGTGTGGAAACTGATAGTGACAATTTTCTTGGATTGGATATTGGGCTGTGGTCACTGATCCATTCATTAACCCAAACAGAACAGCTGTGCTGCCAAAAGGCAAATTTTGTCTGATTACATGGAAGCATAAATATTTAAGTTTACAGCTACAAAAAAACTCTACCCAGTTAGACAAAATATTGACACAAAAGCTGTATAAATATATGCTTAAAATGCGAACTGATGTAATTTTTTTCTATGTAAAAGATTGTTGAAGCTGTAAATGGATGGGTGAATGCTGCTTTGAAAGTCTGTTGTCCGGTGACATATTTTATTGTTGAGAGACAGAAACACAGCCCCCCATTTGTTGCGTGTTCTGTGGAAACATTTAGAGCAGCAACACTCTGGAGGAGATAACACACTGCAGTAGCAATAATGCAGTCACATGATGAAAATTGCATTTTGTTCCAGGGATATGTCCTCCTCCCATGTTCAACAGTAGACCGAGGTCAAACTATTTCACACAGAGCTCTGTGCAATGTACTGTGTGATTGATTGGAAGCATTCAATTAGTTCACTTTGACTACCTGGTTTTTTTGTTTGTTTGTTTGTTTCTGAAGGCATTTATCAAAGGTGGTGAGAAATTACGTACAGTTGCACAATTCTTCACAAAATAACTGCAAAAATTGTCAAATGGCTAAAAATTGCTAGATGGAAATTGTAAAATTGTTTCAGAGGAGGCTGTCTACAGAAAAGTGTGGCGCTCTCTTTGTGACCATCCTTTGTCTATATGCTAAAGGCCTGATGTCTGTTAAAGTGGGAGTGACGTCCCCAGGTGGACTGTGTCATATGGGAAAGGTGTGTGCAAATACAAACAGCCACGGGAACATCCATGGTGCATCAACTGTTTGGCTTTGGGTGAAGCATGGAAGAGCCCTTAGACACGGAATAATTTCATGTGAAATGGATTTTGATGCTCATTAGTGTAAAAAGTTATAGGGAAATAGTAAAAATATTACATTCACACCTGGAAGTTGTTCATGTAACAAATATTAATCATTCTCAAACTCACCCGAAGGAAAAACTCTCCTCCATCATTCCCAGCTTTAATTCTGAAGCTGTTGTGTGTGTTGGTGTACACAGTAGTGGCCTGAATCTGGAAAATGTCCGCTGGCACAGATCGCTCTGCCTGGATGCTCATGTATTTGTAGACTATTGACGGAGGGAGACCCTGGCACTCAGACGGAGCTCGACAGATACAGCGACTGCAAATTCAAAAAAAATTAGGTGAAAACATTTTTGAAGCCAGCTGACAAGATACACATGACACAGGAGAACAACAAAAAAAAACTGCTCACTGACTTTTCAGAGGTCAGGGTGTAAAGAGGCTCGCAGGGGTTTCTAGGGTAACAGCGAAAACCTCCATAATAGTTCCAGCACATTTCATCATCTTGGCAGTCATGGGTCCCCATCTCACACTCATTAATGTCTGGTGAAGGTAACAGAAAGAAAATTGCCCCAAAGTCAAAAGCAGTAGGACTTCCATGCACTCTTTATGCACTCAATGAAACAGATGTTGAAGCTCAATCAACATTCAGGTTCTGTAACTTGTAATTTGCAGGTGGTAACTGCAGGAAAACCTCCATGTCTGTAGTTGAGGAGAAGCCCCTGATGTAATCCTGCACAGGGCAGTAACTCAAGCTCTCTCAGTGAAGCAGCGTGAAAACAGAAACATTAAATGTTCTAACCAAGCCGCTATTTCTGGCACAGCAATCTGAATTCAACACCTGGACGGCCGTCAGACCCAACCGGGTGGATTCATGGTTAAAGGCTGCACCTGATGAAAGGAAAAAACTAACAGCTCTCCCTTTGAGAGAGCGCCACAGCTTCAAATAAGTACACCTTAACAAACCATGATCATGCATATGAAGTTGATTGATCTGAAGCTGAAGGGCAACAAAAAGTGCAGGTGCTCCCTAGCTTTTTGCATTACTTCCATGACAGTTCTGCCTGAAAAGTGGAACACCAAATGTTATTTGTGATAAAAACTTGTGATCGTCAGAAGCTTATGAAAATTATTTTGTGTAAAAAGATAGGTTAGGACAGAGAAGTAAATAAATGACATAAGAGGGGAAATGATTTATGGACCACTTTACCTTGACACAACCTATTTCCCTGGAGCTGATATCCTGGCGGGCACTCGCATGAGTAACTTCCAGGGGTGTTAACACACTGGTACTGGCACATGTAGGTAGACAAGCTGCATTCATCAATGTCTATTCAAAATATAAACACACAAACACAGATAAAGGCTATGGTATGTGTTGAAAAACTGTTTATTTTATTTTTGTATGTAAATGCTGAATATAAGTGTGGTTTTCTGTATTTGTCCACCTTCGCAGGAGACCTGGTCTGGAGCCAACTCGAAGCCGTGATCGCACTGACACAGGAAGGAGCCAATCAAGTTGAAGCAATTATGCTGACACGAAGACTCTATTTCGCATTCATTAACATCTGAAACAAAAGCAGCAGTTTTTTCTTTTACACACATTGATTTAATATGTTTATTTCAGCTGAATTCCCTTAGACCTGGTACTGTCGGTGATTATAAATAAGATTTTTGCTCTTTGTCTTCATTTTGCAGAATATACAGCAGATCGATTGTCTTAGTTCAGAAACACATAAAATTATTTGGGTTATTTGGCATTTGAATATATTACAAAGACCTGTTTTGTCTGTAAGCTTGCTGGCTACACTCAGTTTCATTTAAAGAGGTTAATTCTTTACTTAATAAGCAATCAGTTAAGTATGGAGAAAGCAGTGTGAAGGAATGAAAAGAAAAATATACAGTAATGTCAATATTTGATGACATTCCCCCTCAACATTTTTTACTGATATTTATTTTGTGTGCAATAGTAAATTAATGTTTTTTGTGAAACATCTTTTTAGAAAGTCTGCTTGTTTTTGCTGTGGCGCCATTTTGCATAGTGCATGTGTATTGGGATGAAAGGTGTAGAACTCATGGTAACTCGAAACTTCAAAATGTGTTAGTTTTTGTTGTGATGTCACTGTTTCATTCCAACCCCCACACCCCCAAATCCAGTTTGCTTAAATGGAAAATTTGTTTGCAAATTTAAGTTTGATGCTCTTCATCCAGTCTATCACTGCCCCCATGTGGTCAAATTATTCTTAGATGAATGTATCAGAAATTAGGTCAAACTTTTATCAGTTGCCAGAGGCAGGTGAATCAGTGGAGACGGCATTTGCAAAGGGTAGCACAGGATTAAGTAAAGTCAATCTGTCATTGCGGTGACATTTGAGTTGCGTAAATTAAATATGAGTGGCATATAAGTGGGCTTTATGTGATGTCCCAGAGTTCTGTCTGTATGCTAAAATGTTCAATGTATAGACAGGCAATGCAGGAATATATGTTGTTTAGCAACATATATACCAAAGCCACTGAAATAATAGGAAAATGTATAAAACACATAATGCAGGCGTCAGCAAAGGATGATTTTAATTGAAGGTAACTGTTATTCCAGCAGGTCTAGCATTAAAGTGAGTCAAATACAATTCCTAAAACCACCAAATCAGTTAGTACCATTTGACATGCTTTTATGTTTTCAGTAGAATGGCTAGGTAAAGTGATTTGCAAATTACTGTTCTGGTTTCAATGAAAATAGACATAATTTCAGTGATGCATTAACCTCTGATAACTGGAGGTCAAAGAGCACAGTAAATATAATAAAAAAAAACAAACTTGCACACATTCAGCCTAAACACATAGATGCATGTTGCAGCATAGAGAGGGGGCATTTACAAGTCAAGAAGGATTTGCAAGAGATAAATAACTCTCTGTCACACACTCAGTAAGTCCATTTGACTTTAGCAGAAGATGTGTTTCATGGGTCCTGGATAAAAGCATAACTGCATGATAATTAAATTCTTCCTTCCATTTAATGCAAAGTAATTTACTATATCAATTTGTTTGTTTTAATTGCATTCATTAATTTGAATATCTGCAACTTAAGAAAACAGAGAGAATAAGAAAATGTGCTAATATTTATTAAACTGACACTCTTTGCTGCTTATTAAGTTGTTCTAATTCAGCTTACTTTTACTTCTGTTGTGTTTATATTTTTTTGTGTTTACGTTTCAGTGACATTTGTTCAGTTCAGAAATTTTTGCTATTTTTGTAAAAAAAAACAACAAATCTTCAATAGGAAATTTGACAAAATTATATGCCTTTTTTGTTAAGTATTGAGTGCTAACTGATGTAGGTAGGTGGAGGGTAGTGCTGGTTACTGGGATGCCATTAAATAAATGAAAAGGACATAAGTCAAACCTTAAACTATCACAAACAGCATAAAATATTAGTACTAAATAGCACAAACCAGAGATGCGCAAAGACTAGAGATGCAGTGAGAAGTGACCAGAAAATGCTAAATTTCAGCTTGAGCAGCCCTTATTGCAAAAATCAGATCTTTTTCAAATCAGTAAATGCACCATATCTAAGTGCAGTAAATGCTTACAGTAGCATCTTTCACTGTGGATGCTGTTACTGAGAGAAGAAATTTCAAAGCTAGCTATTACTAGCATTAGTGAGGCGTTTTAAAAATTAGCACAAAAGAGAAAGCACAGGGAAAATATTTCTGTGTGTTTTCTGCAACAAACTGACACATCTGCTGTTCATTTACACTAGAAGTGAGTGAGAGGAAGAGTTGGCCTTTCAACAGATAACAGGAAGGTGTAACCTATTACAGTGAATCTAAAGTCAATAACTTTAAACCTCTGCTGTGAGTCTTTTACAGTAAAGGCAAAGATCAACATTCTCTACTCCAAATTATTTTGTCTTTGTTCTAAAATAATTGAAGGAAAAGGAGGAATTCTAATTGTAGTATCTCTTATTATAACACTTATTTTCTTAATGACTTACCAGTACATGAATAATTGTTGTGGGCTAATTTGTAACCAGGATTGCATTCACAGTAGTATGAGCCCAGAGTATTCACACATCCGTGCATGCAGTAGTGGCTCATGGCACACTCGTCTCTGTCTGCATTTGCAAGAATGTCATGAAGGCACAGGCAGAAAGAAAAAAAAAGTTACTGCCAAGTTTGTTCGTTTTTTAAGTATTATCGCAAGATAAAGTGAGAGGGAAGTGTTATTTTTTTGTGTCTGTGGCTCACCGACACAGCTGTCCCCATTCCTATAGTAGCCGAGAGGACACTGGCACGTGAAGGAGCCTCTGGTGTTGTAGCAGGTCTGTTCAGGCCCACAACTGTGTATGCCTGTTGCACATTCATCTATGTCTGCAGTAAACACACAGAGAGACTCTCAGAGAAAGCTGAACAAAGTTAAAAATGGCTGCATGCAAGAAAAACATGGAAAATCTACAAAGGAGAGCAACATGCCTGAACTGCAAGCACGCGATAATGCATTAACTGCTTTAAATCCGTGATCACTAACACCATCAAATGAAACACAAATGGGGATGCACACACATGCTCACCTGTGGAGCAGGAGATTAAATAAAGAGAGTGTTTGTTCATCAGCTTTGGTTGAAGGGGAAAACACAGATCATATCCTCTACCATTAAGACAGTTTCTTGATGGGGGAGGTCTGTATGTATAGCTGGGAAAAACATGGTTCTATAATTCATTTACTGGCAATAATTTATTGCAAGGCTCCACAGAGTCATATTTAATAAATTGAATTATTATTTCTTTAGAGTCAATTTATTTCAGAAACTTAATTCCCTAGGCAAAACACATTTATAGATTTTTGTAAACACCAATATGTTTTCGCAGCTTTAGTTCTGTTAGTTGTGCTGATGAGCACAAGACGTAACATTAACATGTTACCTGAGACCAACATAAAAATATTGTTAAAACAGAAATACGGGCTTAATGACAAGAATGTCTGATTAAAGGTTGTTATTTTTCAAAGGTAATTTTAATGTGTCTCATTGGAACCCATATGCTAGTTAATTGAATATGACTTCACTCATAATGTATTTGTACCTTTAAATTTTCCATTTTTTTCAATTTAAATGCATTTCATTGGGATTTTATCTGATAGACGAATCCAAGGTAGTGTTCAATGGACAAAAAATGATTCCGGGCTATCCAATTTTTTATTTTTTTTTTTTTACAAATAAAATCCAAAAATAATTTCATTCAGGCCTGTTTAATCTGATACCCCTACATAAAATAATAATAATAAAAAAACTACTTTCAAAAGTTACATAATTAGTAAATACAAATCCTGTTGTTAATTTATCCTCAGCATAAATACAGTTGTATTGTGGAGTCTGATGTTTGTCATGAAAACAAAAGAGCACACCAGTCAGGTCAGGTCAGGTCAGGTCAGGGACTGCAAACCTACCAAGACATTGCCATTCCCCTAAACTAGGGGTCTTCAGCTCCAGTCGTCAAGGCCCCGTGTCCTGCAGCTTTCAGACGCATCCTTGGACTAACGGTTCTGAATGAACTGGCTGAATCACCTCCTCAGTAAGCAGAAAAGTTCTCCAGAGTCCTGATAATGACACTAGATCTTGAGGACTGGAATTGAAGACCCCTGACATAAGCTGACAGTGGGTAAGACAAGCATAAAAAAGAAACGCAGTAAAGATAATCATTGGAACTGCAGGGGCTGCAGAGATCCACATCTCAAGTAGGAAAGCTGGTCAGAGTTGATGGAAAGATGTTTGTAGGTAAATACCAAACTCAATGGGGCTGAACACCAGTGAATACCACAGCCTGTTAGATTTTTTGTTTTGTTTTGTTTTGCAAAAGGTATTAGATGTAATATATAGTTTTCTTCCAACTTCATAATTATGCACAACATTGTGTTGGTCTATCACATAAAATCCCAATAACATGCATTGAAGTTTGTGAATGTAGCATGACAAAAAGGGAGAAGCTCAAGGTTAATTAATACTTTTGGAAATAAATATGACAAGTTATATTTCTAACATAGGACATAGCCGTGAAATTTCTAACATTGTTCCTGTAAATAAATTTTCTCATTTGGTCTGTGCAGATCCAAAGCTTTTTCAAAACAACTTTCTCAGCATAACCCACACACATAAATATGTCAGTAGTGTATACTGTCATCCGTGAGGCCCACCAGCACTCCTCTTGGGTGGTCTGATGCAACCCATCATATCCAGACAGCTACTGGGCATCAGTTTAACAGCATGACAGACACTTATCCTCAGTACCACACACACACAGCAAGAGAAAAACTACTATTATTGCATGGTAACCTAATAACAATTGGTACGAATGTGATTTTAAACATAAACTAGAGTTGAACTTTGTTTAAAAGACACGGAAATGCCAAACCCAAGCTTGTCAAAATGAGAGAACGAAACCAAGTTGCTGCTCCGCTAAAAACCTTGAACCCATATATGTTCATAAAGCTGTAAAGTTTCACATCCAAGTTCTTCAAGTCCACCGATTATTCAGTCGCTCAACCTTCACTCTGTCAATGGAATACTTTGCTACAAAAGAACAGAGGGATAGAAAAAGAAAGGGAAGAAGCCTGAAATGCCCTCGACTCCATGAGGGCACAGTGATGGCATGAATCTGCACCTCAGAGGACAAAAGCAAAGCTTGTCTGAAGGTGCTCCACTAAGACAACAGGTGCAAACTGCACAAAGAGAGGAATGCACCCACAGGGCTTGTTGCTCACTGGACCGTTAAGTAAAGAAAGAAGATAAAAGAAGTTTTGTTCTGGAAAATCTGTGCCCTGATGTGGCATAAAATGCTTCTTGAGCAGTGCATCCATAGGCGGCACCAAGCAGAAATGAGTAAACAATTTACTGTCCTGACATCAACTCCATATCTATCAATGGATGTGAAGCATCTATAAATTATTGTTTCTTTATTATGTGAACTGGATGCATTCTTAAACCAGACAGAGACAGATTAAACAGGTGAAACAGAAAGCAGATGCAGACACAAGGTTTCTAACCACCTATTAAAGGAGTCAATAGCCACATAAACTACGAACCAGCAGAACAATGGGATCTTTCTGTTGTTGTTGTGTGAATACTGAAGATAAACACAATGTCTGAATGGGTCTAGATTGCTTGGACAAGATGTAACAATCAGAATCCTTGATCATATCCTTGTGAGTCATAAACCAGCCCAGTTCCTGGAGGTATGCAGTGATTCATGCAGACTGGAAATGCCCTGCCCTCCACCATTAAAGTAAATTTAAACAAACAGAAGTTTGATGCTTAATGACTACATTTTCTCGATCTAAAGCCAATGTAGCCTCAGCAAAACAGGCAGCAAACCCTGAAGCTAATGAAATGCTGTGGTTTTAGTGACACAATTGGCAAACTTCATCTGTTTCTCAGACGTGTTATTTTAGAGATGATTTAAGATGCTGGAGTGCATAACAACACCTGTGTTTGTGAGGTTGTGCTTAAGCATGGCATGTTAAAGCTATATCTGTGTATACATAGCTAAATCCCTTCCAACAAGATTATTCTTTAACTGTAATTATTCTTATTGAACCCAGTAGCGCTAAAGGATTATGTGAAATCAGAATTTTTTGATAATCCCAAGGGATTTAAATGAATTGTAAAGACAACTCGTAAAATCTTAGGTGGCACGCTTAATTCTGGCATCAAGGTGTGGCGGGCGGTGTAAAGGCCATTGGTCTTATGTCGAAAAAGTGGTCGAAAAAGTTCGACATAAATGATTTTTTGATAGGTAATTGTAGCCAGCTGTAGATTTGTGGATCTGCTATAAGCAAGACAAATTGTAGGTCCATTAGTGAATTCCAAAAGATCCCAAATGGTTAATGTTTTCTCATGTGTAACAATGACTTCATTGTGATATGAAAGCAAACGTTTGGCCACGTACAAAATAAAAAACAGAAAGTGCATCTAGGAACTGTAGGCCTGTCACAATAACAAATTTTTCTGGACGATAAATTGTCCCAGAAGTTATTGTGATAAAAAATAAAATTGGTGTTTTGAAGTTACCATTTTCAAGTAATATGATGGTAATGGCATCATTTAAAAAATAACATATTCTTAGGGATCAATAAAGTTTAAATTGTGATATTTAACACTGGAAAACATTTTAAATATCCAAAATAACTAAAATGCGTCAGGGCTCTGTTATGACTTAGACAAAAAATAAAACATAAAAAAATAGGCCAATGCCATAGTTTATTTCTGATAGTGTTTACTGTACTCGTCTTCGAGTGAAAAAATTTTGGATAAGCTGTGTGGCATGTTCACAATAAACGTCCAGGAAGACTAAAAAAAAGAGAAAAAAAACATAAATACTAAATCATCGCAGCTCGAAAGTTCATCTACTTGAGTATAAATTCAGACTAACTCCCTGCAGTGCAGAGCCTACAGGAAGACAAAAAACAAAAATAAACAACCACACAATTACTTCTAACTCAAATAAATGCATATCACAGCATACAAAATAAATAGAATATTCATAATACTAAAACAAAAAAGAAAGCTGTGACCAAAAATACAGTATTCAATTTAATAGGAAAGACTCAATGTACACAATGTCCTAATGATGACATCACGTGACTCCCTCGTGGTGCGCTTTGATCTGGAAATAGCTTTGTTTGAATATCTGAACCGGGAAATTGTTTTACACTGAAAATTTCAAGCTAGAAAGGATATATCAACTGACGCAGGAACACTGTGTGTGCACCCACGACGAACCGCGCCAGTTTGAGCTGAAACCAAAAAGTAAGTTATGTCTGATGCACACATGTATGTGTGCATGTATGTTTATGTCGGCACGGACTTTACTGTGGGACTACATCACAGTTCGTGACAGCTCCTCCTTCACGCAAAACAACAGAAACAACAAATAAAATTAATTGTGAAATATCTGTAAACAGATTTGTCCTTGCAGAAAAGGGGCTAGTTGAGACCAATGCACCAGACTGAAGATTTTTGTCATCTAGTTTTTGGTAGAAAGAGAGATAGAAAAAATAAAAACAATAAATCATGCAAATAGAAATTGTTTAGTTTGTTTTAATTTATCATGCAATTAAGTGATTTATTGCTAATTGCAATAGGCTTATTTTTGATACAGTATATCCTATTATATATAAAGGTCTTTATCTGGTCATGCTAAATCTGTCTGAGGAGATTTGAAGGTGGATGCTTTCAGTTTGATTTTTTGTGTGTTTTGTTTGTTTTTTAATCACTGTGCATACAAGGCTGTGGGAGGCAGAGCAGCTACAGAGGGTGGGCATTGACCTCTAATGAGGCCCTTTTGATGGTGCCCCTGAGCCGGAGTCCTTAAACGAACAGAATCCTGCTGGATCTGGATCCCACGCAAGAAAATGCAATTCAAAGAAACAAATGTGGCAAACTGTATGTGGCTTAAATATAAAGACGGCAGTTCTAAGGAAACTCTGTGCGTGGAAAAGTGAGAGTCATCTTCTCACTCCCTCAAAAGTAAGCCTGGAGAACTTTAAATAAAGACATATGTGCTGAATGAAGTCCAAAGGTTCATTTTCAAGAATATCTTGTGGTGACTGCTACTTTGTCACTAAACCTCTAAGAAGCTGCCAATACAAAGTTACACAAAAGTTCGTGTGTGGGACTGGGTGGGGTGGGTCCACACTGTATCGTTCCCAGCTCCCATAAAACCTTGACCGCTTGCCACATGCTTTACAGTTAATACAGTTTACACGAGAAAACAGATTTTACTGCAACAAGCCATCAGGAGTGATGATGTGTTGCGTGTGGGGAAAAATGACTCCTTTCACTGAGGTCAGATATTTATTTATTTTTTTTCTTTTCTTCTTTTTTTTTTGGTGAAATTTATTCAGCATCGCTTACAAGTTCCTTCCAAGTGAGAGCCTGCTGAAACATCACAGGGAAAGATAAGCCTGTCCAGCAGAAGATGTGAAAGGAAAGAATGAGGAGAAAGGGTGGAGGCTGCCTTCCTTTTTTCTCTTCTTTTCAAACAAAAAAGGGTTTTTTAAGATTTGAAGCAAGATTTACGGCTGTGTGTGCTTATGTGATGTCAGGGTTAAAAACTCCTTGCTTTTCAGGGAGATTAATTCTAAATGCCTCGCGGGAGCAGGGGGAGTAACGGGAATGGCGGCAGCTCAAAGAATGCGAGTGTGTGTAGGGGTGTGCGTACATCTGAGGTCCTGTTTGAGGTGCTCAACAAATGGCCTTTCTGCAGAGCTGTGAATGTTTTATGGAGTGGGCTGGTTCAGAGTAAAGAGCTGCTGTAAAAAAAAGAAAAGAAGAGAACAAGTATCTGAAATGAGTACTAGACATCCTTTGGCCTAAATGCTGAATAGATTGTTGTCTTAGTGGCATTATATAACTTGCTGTAATTATCACTTGAGAGCATTTAGTCCTGTTTTCACTGAACCACCGCAATGGAAAGCAGGAGCTGTTCCAGGGAACAGTTGGAGGCATCCTGCTGCTGTTGGACACCGGCTCCGTTTCCCCTCTGGATTATTGGATAATTCAATCTTTGGGAAAGCAGGGGGCAAAATGTGTAGCGTTAATAACCCATAAAATTTTACAACATTTAATTTATCAGCACGTCCAACACCATCCTGTGACTGGCTGGTGTTGCTCAATCTCGAGCAGTTTAACGCAGTCAGTCTCTGCACTGGGCAACTTCCTGTAAATTTGTTTATAATTATCTCTGTAATGTAGTGCAAGCGAGTTCAAACAAAATGACGTGGGGGATGGGGGTGAATCAAGTAAATTTGGTCTTATACTATGCCAAAAAAAGGACATGAAGCATTTCCTTATTCTCAACATTCCCCTGTCATCAGGCACCAATCAAGAGCAGCAAAAGTTGTAGTTACGGTGCCCTTTCAAAGGTGTTCACATCCCTTGAACTTACAACCACACGCTTTAATGTATTTTATTTGGATTTGAATTTTTATTTGGATTTTTCAGACTTGAGATGAGGAAGGAAAATTCTAGATTTATAAACATTATAGCCGTAAAAAAAGTAGAAATTGTGGGTATTTCTCTTCCAGATTTGCACATAGGCACTGATTCAAACAGTTCAGTATCAGTCAGATTAGATGTTGAAGCTCAAGACTTGCTACAGGCTAAAGATTAAATTAGGTCTGGCCTTTAACTAGGCCAATGTAGCACATTAATATGCTATAATGGAAAACCGCTTCTCTTGTAGATCCCTGGCTGTGTGTTCTGGCCTAATGGAGGGCTAAGTGTTATGCAGCTTCTAACAATAGTTTTCTCAGGTCGCAAAAGTTATTGTCATTGAAGGAAAAGAAAGATAGAAATGAATAAACAGATTAGACTGATTATAGAAAAGGAAGAATCAGCGTGCAAAGCATGCACTCTAGGATCTCATGCAAGTGTCACCCAACAGAGCGAAAAGTGGTGATTTATAGCAGCTCTGTTACAAATCACCATTCCCTTCCATCATGAGGTAAACGGAAAGATCAACACATGCGAGCACATCAGAGGAGGAAGCAGCTGGCCGTTGGACAGGCACCGACCTCGGGGAGGATAACAACATCAACATTAAGCACTCGCACCGAGGAGGCACGGCAAAGCTGCTCCCACTTTCAATTCTCCCTGCCTTCAGTAATGTGATTGTAGCAAGGAGCCAGTGGCACACCGCACGCATTAACAGCGCAATGCATGGCAGCCCTTCACCGACCAACAGGAGGGACGCCTGCATGATGGTTTGATTATGTTAACCGAAAAGAAAGGCGCTATAGTCCTCTGTCTGGCAGCAAGACAACCCTGATGAAGTACTGTCAATAAGGCATTAAAAGAGGATTGTTGGGAGTATGTCTCCAGAAATGTCTCAATAGATTGTAAAATTCCTTCTGTTTTACTCTTTGATATACAGTTGCAAAAGTATTGATATTGCCTGATTTTTTTACACATTTACCCCATTTTAGCCATTATCTTCAATACATTTTCATAGGATTTCATGTGATAGACCATCACAAACTAGATCACACTGATAAAGATCTGAACATCCACCCAAACTAACAGCGTGAGTCAAACTGGCATTAATCAGAGTGAAAGGTCTATGTCTAACAAGGAGAATCTGTTGACTAATAAAAAAAAGTCCAACGAGAATAACTAATGTTTCTGAAACTCTGAGCTAATCTTTTACAAATAAAACAGAAAAGAAAAACATGTTAGTATGTCAGACCATAACATTAATAGCTACAAATCTGACAGGAAAGGGGGAAAGACATGCGGCAAATATCGTCGGGTTCGGGAGTCGAACACTCGACTCAAGGCCTCCAAACATGGGTGGCGCTATCCCCTACACCACCACAGCACGCCCCCAGGCTGGTAATTATTGACAATAAGTAAACTATCTGGCTATTTTCTTGATAATCCAGTGGTGTACTGACTTCTTAATTTTGATCTAAATTACTAGTTTTATTAATAATTCCCCTAAATAGTTATTGACAGTTATTCATTGCCAAAAATAGACTCCTAGATTGTGGCACAGCGTTGGTGTACCTATAAACTCTATACGTTAGTGCAAATGTTAGGAACTCTCGCACATTTAGAAAAATATCAGATTAAGTACTTCCATCATTTGTAAACCACATATTATTTAATTACTTTTTGCCATGTTAACACCAACAAAATATTTTTCTTTTATTATACTTGACAATTCATTGAACATTTGAGGTCAAAGTTCAAGGCTTTGTTTAGGTTTTAGCTGACTAGATGCAGTTATCTCTGTTCAAAGATCTACTTCAAAGATTAGGCATGCTGATGTCAGTTAATTGCAGACCTTTTGTAGCATTATTATCAGGTTATTGATGCAATATTTGCATGGCTTTCATGTGAATTTCCTAGTAGTGAGAGCTGCAAAAAAAATGGCAGTTATGCTATACCGAGCAACACTCACAGATAATTTACAAAGATGGTTGCTGCATGAAAAGGTGATTATTAGCTGATTAATTTACAGATCTCTAGTTGGCCTAAATCCTGCTTGCTTCCTGATATAATAAGTTAAAGCTTATTGTGTGCAAGAATAGGAATAATTAATAATGAATTGTACATGTTACTGAGGAAATTAAGGGTTTTAGAATAAATGCAGCAAATGTGCAATTGTAGGAAGTCAATAGCCAACCAGCCAGCCGTCGCCGCAGAGCCTCTACTAATGAAAGGCAATGTGGCTGTTGCAGCTAAAGCCGCAGTGTAACAGGTGCAATGAGGTGGACAAAACAAATCCCAGGGCACCATAACGACTGTCTGTACATACATGCATACAGATCCAAGACAGACAAAATCATCCGTCTGACGGCCAAAGGAAGACTGAGGCTTAAACAATAATTCTAAGGTTTTACTGGGACAAAGGAGTGCCTTATCATTTAACCAACAATGAACTATGTGAACCAGTTTTATTTCATTCTAACTTAGTGGAGCAATAACGTATCTTATTTCATACCAGCACCAGGGTTTCCAGGATTATGTTTTGTGTGTTTGAAAGGTTTCCTCCCTCTGCAATAATGTTTTCTTAATAGCTGCTCCCTATCTTGGTGAACGTTTTGAATAAACAAACACAATCAGATTAAAATCTGAAGGAATTTCCAGGAAAAAACTATAATGACTTTATTCACATGGATCACATGGAAAGACTCCCAAAACGGCTTTGTCTTTGTAGAAACGTCAGGATGACACAGCAACAAGCAGGACTGTTAGGAATTAACTGTAAAGGTCATATCGTTCCTGCTGGCAGTTTCTTCTCAAGCTTTGCAGCCACTGCTTGTTCTGCTTTCTGCATTCCTGCTTCTCACAGATCGATCTGATCCTTATCTGTACAAAGGTGGTGAGGCATTCCTACCATCACAAAAGATGGGAAAAAACTGAGAAAAAAACCCACCACTGACATTCCAGAGATATTCCTCCCAAGTGAATTGCATCTCTGTGGAAAAATAAATTTTATTGCCCTGTGCTTGGCCTTATTTGGAAAAGTACACAAGTTCTCCATCACACAGGTTTACAGGTCTTAGCTGGACATACTTGGGAGATATTTCCAACCACTTCCAGGTGAGAAGCTCCCAGATGTAACTCAAAGCAGCCAGGCATGTAGGTGAGAACACGGCTGCATGACCTCAAGAAACCAGACAGCCAAACAAGAGTGACATGTTCCTTCATGCCCAATACTGCAGCGCATGAGCATCTAATTTAGACATGAAAAAGTAAACAGGCAGCAGAGGGGGTAGGTAAAGTCAGGACTTATGAGCAAAACAACATGAACCACAAAGTGTAAAACATGACATGTTTAATTTTCTATATCATTAAAAATACGGCTAAATCATTCGACTCAAAAATCACTTTTTTTGAAAAAGCATTTCTTTAGATTTCTCCAGTCCAGTCATCATTTAAGTAGTTTTACTGCAAACAGTAAAAAGAACATTAAAAATCACCGTCAGAAAGAGCTAAATAGGTGTGTGATGAGATCTATGGACATGATATTTTAGGGTATTATATTAACAACAAAAACAAATGTTAACTAATACTGGGTTCATTTTGACTGCATCATTTAATTAAATTTTAATTATGTTCTTTTGACCAAATGTGATTTAGTTTTCCGCATGCTTGGGCTTTTTGTTGCAATTTGATCTTCTGTGGTCACTGTAGGTTTAATCTGGTTTCAGTCGGCTTCATTGCAGAGCACAAAAATAAACAGAAATTTCCTCAACTAAAATATAAAATCATGATAAAGTTTTAGCGCATCTTACACTTTTAGAGAAAATCATTTATTTGCACTTAAATCAGGAACGCAAGTTCTGTTTTTAATTAAACAGAAACAGATTTACTTTCGTCGTTTGTAACAGCTATGGATTAAAACTCATTGGGTATTTTCTGCACAACTAAAATTGTGCAAGAAAAAATATGTTGCACAAGTACTGATACGCCTTGAACTTTAACAGATTTCTGCAAGTTCACCAAAGTTGCAGTTGACCTCTTGGCTGCTTTTCTGTCCTTGCTCTCCATGCTCTGCTTGCAGATTTAGATGGATGGCCACGTCCAGGGAGGTTTGCAGTTGTGTTACTCTGTTTCCATTTTCAGATGATGTACTGTACTGCTCTGTCATGCATTTAAGGCATCTCGTTTTATTTTATTGCATTATCATAACTCTGATTTACACTTCTCCATAACTTCATCTCTGACCCAGCTGAAGTGTTCATTGATCTTTCTGATGCTGTTTGTTCAATAATGACCTCTGAGGTCTTCAGACAGCAGCTTGACTTATACTGAGAACAAACTACAAATGTGGACTGTTTAAGAATCAGGTGACTTTTGAAGGCAACTAGTTACACTGGATATGATTAAGGGTATTAGTGTTAAAGCACAAAACAAGTCACACTTTTCACACTTTTATTGGTAAACAAAGATTGTAAAGATTGCATATTTTTTATCCCTTCCCCCAGCTATGCATGTGTTGGTCTATCACAAAGAAATCCTAATAAAACACGTGAAAGTTTAGGTTTTGTTGTGGAAAGATGTGAAATAGTTGAGGCTGTATTAATATCTTTGCAAGACAATAGCAATCTGTCTGGATTAAATCTACCTGCAATATGTGCATTTTGTTTTTATATACTAATGAAACTCAATCATTTTAGTCATAGCTCAAATCATTCCTGGTTCTATTCCGTTTTTGTCCAGAACAAACAGTTGAAGAAAAAACAATTTAGCTAATAAAGTTAGCAGGATCTTAAGTGCAGTTATTTCCATGATTAGATCCCTGTTATATTTTTTTTAGACTGTCGCAAGATTGCATGTATAAAAAAAATCTTATTTGAGTTGCACTATAATTTGAACTGCCTCCTTAGTAATTACTGAAAGTTTGTGATTACCACAAGTGCCTTTCACTTCCTCTAACATCTGATGGGTGACACAGCACATCTGATGGACAGCCTTCATTTCCAGGAGGATGTGATCTCACCTCTGTGCACAACAAACCACTTGTGAGCATCGACCGGCGCCAGTGTGAGGTGTGTGGAAGCAAGGGCCATTAAGCCGTCACACATACAGCAAAGCCTCTCGATGTCTCTGTGTGGCTAGAGGCTCCTGCCAGCTTCCTGCATGTGTCACTACAACAACACACACTCGAGCTCCTGTTCAAGCTCAGCCCAGACGGTTTTACAAATAGCTGCACACATGTGAAGGCAAATTGAAGCAGCAATCAAAAGAACATCAAGAAGCTGAGGAACGTTCTTTGTTTTGCGGTTAGTTTTACTTCTAATCAGCTTAAACAAAAGTGCGCTTTTGTTTGAGACTATATTTTTCTAACAATTTAGATTTTTTTGGCAGAAAGGCAGCAGATTACAGTAGATTTAGCCAATTTTCTTTTTTAGAGTTTTTTTTATGACACTAGTGACCTTTACACAACAGTAGATGGACAGAAAGAAGTACAGACAGAGAAGTGGACTACGTGCAGCAAATTGTCCAGAGCCAGAAATCAAGCCGAGGACAACTTAGTGGACGACTGTAGCCTCTGTATATGGTGCGCCTGCTCTAGCTCTGAACCATGTGGCGCCCCGATTTAGCTGATCTTTCACCAGCTAGCCACAAACCCGGGGCTTGAGCAACCTACGTAGCTGGTGCTCCTTGGCCGGATGTCCATGGCACTTCTGTGGTTATGCACTAAGTGTCAGCCTTTCATCTTCCCCTTTGCCCTACCTGACTCTGCACTCTGGGTTTCCTCCGCTGAGTGGTGAGTTAGCAGGGAAGAAGCCTGATGTAAGCGCTATTTGATACACTGAGGTTTCCCTCTCCATTGAAGGTTAATGGGAATTCCTTTGCTTGCAAGATACGTAGCTGTGCGGAACAAGAACGAAAACAAAAAGATGATAATGCCATGTCCAAGAACAACTGGCTGATTGTGGTGAGTAGAAGGTAATGACAGAGAAACCAGAGACTGATGTAAACAAAGATTATATCAGCCTCCAGCACAAATATAAGCCCACATAACAGTGAGAGACGCCATCCATTTCAAACTGCAGCCGTCTCAAAGCGCTAACGCTGACAGCAACAGTCCATCTTTGTTTAGCTGCAGTCGAGCAACAGTTCACCACTGAATGGGTCTCCGCCAGCTTGCTTATGTGGTTGCTTTAACTGATATGCTGCCATGTTTTACACTCCAGTAAAACCTAATTGGGTTCCAACTCAGAAAAACACATAAAGCAACTCACACGTATCGTTGCCCCAGGTGTAAAATCAAATTTGTTGCTTTCACTAGAGCCATGTGACCACAAACCCCTCCACACAGCCACTCAACCACATGCCTCTGCCTGCTGGTGAGAGGAACTCCTCACTCCCCACTTCGCCTTATATTGCATTTATGGTACTATACCTCACATATCTCAACAAAGGAGAGGGAAAGAGACTCCCTCTATTCAGATGCTAAAGCGGGTGTCAGTGTGTGAGTGTGCAAGTGAGACAAAGAATGAATCTTTCAACCACTCCCTATTTCAGAGGATCAAAGAGACTTGCTCAAACACAAGATCACACCCACGCCGTCTCTCTGTGCATCTCAACCTCGTCGAGACCCTGCTTTAGATGCAAAGGCTGCACATGAGCATACTGCTTTCTTGCAATATTGCAAAATCATCTGCTTGATTTTTTTTTCTTTTTTCTTTTTCCACCCCCTGAAGCGATGTACTTCAACACTCAAAACAAGAGGAATTTTAGACAGAAGCTGAACCATGGCCAAAAACATCACGCTGCAAGCAAGCAAAGAGTTTAAAGAACATGACATCACAGGGAGAAGGAGTGAGAAGCTTGCAACACATCTGGCAGCTATGCATAGTTGAGCTGCTGATGGCTGTCAAACAGATGGATGAACGGTTCACCTTTCTAACTTGGTTTATGGAGGCTCTAAAGTAGTTAGAAAGTAATTTTCAAATACCTACAGTGACAGGGAGAAGAAACCTTTCAACGTCTGTCAGAACAGTTGGAAAAAAAATAACGGAGTACAACTTCTCAGCTCCCACTAAGAGGGACAGTAATTAATCAAAGGACTTGATTTGATAATTGTCAGAAAGTGTGGCCACCTCTAAATCAGCAGGAGCAAACTGGATTATTATGCCAAGAATCAGCATTACCAGTAACCCTCACACTCCACCGGACCTCGACATCCTTTCCACTGGTGGTCGACCCATGAAGGAAAAAAAAACAGATGCAAAATGGGGCTGCAGGGTTATTGGTGGGAAATATGTATTTCCTAAGCTATTACTGGAAATTAGACCTGGCTGATCTTGTAAAAAAATCGTAGTCAAGATTGTTTTTGGTCGATACAAAAATCTCGATTTTTGAAAAGGTATTAGTAGACAAGTTTGGGGAAACAATTTGTTTAGTGCAGTTGAAAAACAGTGAATTGCCTTAAAATGTAAAATTCCTTTTTTGGAAACTACAAGAACTTTCAGTAAGACGATTACTTTTACCTTTTATGTGTACTTATGAATAGACCAAAAATGCTGAATTGAAATACGGTGATTTGTTTCAAAATTTCAAAGAAAAACTATTTTTTGTTTACGTCCCACCCTCATTGTAAGGGGATCAGCCAGTGGCTTCTTTCCGCAGTGTGGGAGTGGGATGAAGTGGGGGGTCTAATCTCTACCTTCAGTGGTCATTGGGCAAGAATCACGGTACACTTTGGAAAGATCATCAGTCCATCACCGGGCAAGATATTTCAAAAATAATAATGTAAAACAGATGATTACTTTTTGACAGGCAGACTTTGTCTTTTTTTTTGAGTCTTTCTTGCACAAGTACCAGAAAAACCTAAATCAAACAGAACAACAAATTTGAGTAATTACACTGTTCTAGTTTCAGTAACAATAATCTACCGCTTATTGCATCTGGGTCACACTAATAATAATAATAATAATAATAATACTTGTGATAATGATAGTGATTCAATATACTGTGCAGCTGTAGATAAAATTTACTGTTTAAGTACAAAAAGGAGTAAAAAAATGTCAGCATTCGCCAACATTTATAGTTCTTGGTAAAACTGAGGCATGGTGCATTCACTGACTGGAAAACATTTAGACCGATTCAGCTAAAAATCAGGCAATTTCTTGTTGCATCACAACTGCAAATTTCAATGTAACGGACAAGGGAGAAATTTATGTAGGAGACAAGGAAACTAAAAAGTCATACAGAAAATGAGTGCGTCAAGTTGTTCCTGGTAGTGGCTGTTTGAAGTATTGAATTATAATGTGTGCAACGTTGATAGTCATGAAATACTTTTGTAACTAAAGAAAACAGATTTGTGAGGCTAAAACACTGGAAACTAGAAAAAAAATCACATTTTCTCATCTCATAGGTGGCGAGAGGTCTGAAGTGCAAACACGATTTTAAAGTACAATCCTTTTTAATAGAGTAGAAACCATTTTTAAATCATTAAGTGATATACTGTATTAAGTGATAACTTTTTTCTTTTATGTTGGGTATCTGGAAGTCAGTAATTGTCAATTCAGAAAAAAAACAAATCTAATGTAGCAGTTGTTCTGCTAAGCATACCTCTGCAGATGTTCTGCTCATCAGCAGTGAAGCCACTAGAACAGCGAATGGTTTGGCTGGTTTGGCTGGTTTGAGAGCCCCTGTGGCCCCCTGTATGCCGAGTGCGATGTCCCTGGTTTGGTGGGACAACAGGAACCTGGGGGACCTGCTCAGGCGATGGAGGCGGGTCCACCTCGTTTGTAACGTAGATGATGGCGCTCTTGGGAAGGCAGAGGTACCCGCCGAAGTGGTTGACACACTGCATCCCTCCTTTGCACGCATCCTCCAGAAGTTCACACTCATCAATGTCTTAACAGGAAAAAAATTAGGTAAAACAACCTATATGAAAAGCTGAACAAATGAGACAACACTGTCATTTCTTACCTCTGCACTGCTCCCTTACTTTGTCATAGGTGTAGCCTTCTGTGCACTGTGAAGACATATATGAGGACTCAGGTTTACATTGAACAGCCTTATTTCTGCTCACCGTTAGAAAATTTAAAAAGAAAACGCAGACTGGCCACATCACTCACTGAGACTGTAACGGGCTCCTCGGTCTCCTGAGACAGAACCTGCGTGAAAACCGCACACAGACACACGCAGACCCCCAACATTTCGACCCAGTTTGTAAGAAGAGAGGCGCTGTAACAAAAGACACGGAGAGTAGGGGAACGAGTGAATCATTTTCTGCTCGACAAGCCTACAAGTTTTAATACCGGTTATTACATCACTTGATGGCATTGCCTAACGAGTCCCAACATCTCCCGCTGCTGGCTCGGTGTTTATGTTGGCACAGGTCCAGCTGAAATGTGCGACTTAAGCTCAGTCAAGTGTTTTTTCTGCTGTTTTTCTCCAAAAGGGGATTAGAGCGTACACGCGTAAAGTGCGTGCGTAAAACTCGTCTTCAAGTGCCAATAAGTGCCAAGATCATGAGCAAGCTCTGGAGCTCATGTTAGGTTGTGAAAAATGTGTCCTTCAATGATTAGGCAATAATCACTTATAACCTCAGGTATTTTTTTTTTCATTGCATGTTTCAAAATAAAAATAAAAACTTTCGAGACATTTCAAAGACAATTTCTCTAATTTCGCGTTTTCATCAACTGTCACAGTATTACATTAATCGTTAATAAACGAGAAAGCTGTATGCATCGCGCTTTGACAACCTACCTGCGTTTACCTGCGGTTCTTCAACTCCCCAAGCGGTGCTGCAGAAACCGTCTTCAGGGTAAGTAGCTGCGAACCAGGACGTGTGGCTTGCTCAGCAGTCTGGCCGCTACTGTGTAAACTGAGCAGGGGATGTTAGATGCTTGAGGGAGAAAAAGGTTGTGATGAACATGCTGTTTGAGTACAGTGAGACGTACTGGAGAGGGAGGAGAAGGGGGGCGGTGTACCGAGCAGGTTCAGCTCTGAGGTTGTTTATCTCAGCGGCTGTGGTTGAGAAAAGCATGGCTCCCTCTATGGACTAAGGGATAGTAAAGGAGAAAATATTTGTAGATTCCTATTTTGTAAAAAACAAAACCAAAAATAACAGAGGATTGCCTCAATAAATTAGTAAGAAAAGTTATTTTTTTGTGTTTTATCTGGAAGAGTGAAAAACATACATATGTTTATTACGCACAGTGATATATACTTGAAGCAGTTGTTTTTGATTTTGAATTTTTTGATGATTATGACTCAGCTCATGAAAAGCAAAAGCGATGTGTTTCAAAATTTTAAAATATTCAATACGAGCGTTAGCATAAAGGTTTTAAAAATAGAAATGTTGTGGTTAAGGACACCCACCACAAGGATGGTAAGTTAGGAAAAGATAGTTGTGAAAGAAGAGTGTATCCAAGCAGACTCATGGAAAATTGAGTAGAAGGAAAAAAAGGAAAGTTGAAAAAATGGTGCAGAAAAAAACAGGAATGACCTTCGATATTGAGGGAATTGCAAAGTGTGTGGGTGCATCTGTGTGCCACCACACACAGATGAATTCAGAACATGGGCTACAACTTTCACATTATTTATGTTAAGCATCTTTGCTTGAAACAACCTTAAGTGCTAAAACAAACAGGAATAAAATAGGACCAAAAAAACTGGTCTAAACTCCGCTTTTTAGATTAAAATTGTTTTGAAAAATCAAGACCCCAGAGTCTGGAGGAAGAACAGTGAAGCTTCTACCTATGTCAGGTTTTCACAGTCAGTTATGATTTGGAAAGTATGTTCTTTACTGATGTTGGTTTGCTGTGTTTTATCCAGTCCAAAGTGAGCAATGGCCATGTACCAGAAAATCTTAAAGCATTTCACTCTTCCTTCTGATGACCAACTATGTGGAGATGCAGATTTTAATTTCCAAACGCATTTGGAATTTAACCAAATAACCACACCTACTCATATCAGGTTGAAATGCCATGGCGTCACTGTGATTGTTTGGTCTGGTCTATAAACCCTGTAGAGAACCTCTGGATTATGGTAAAAAGGATGAGTGATGCAAAAATGCAGATGCTTCGAAGAAACCAGGACTTCCTTTAGTCTTCAAAATGGCCACAGCCTGAACGCACACACACCACTGATAAAGTAATTGGTGCAAAAAGAGGTCCAAACAAAGTCCTGGGTGCTTTGATATTTATATTTAATATATAAATATATATTGTTGGTGTTAATATTCTAATTTTGAATAGTTGTTTGTTACAAAAACTAACTTGCAGAAATGCTTGAAATACACCACTAAATATAGAATAAATTTAACTTCTGATTTTTACTCAAAATAGAAGAGAACAGTTGATCCAACTTAAAAAAGTTGCTTTAATGGTAAGACAAAATTGAATTAAGTTTATTCAAGGTAATTTATTAAGTTTGTGCAACTTGAAAACTTAATACATTACCCTGGATGGGCTTACATGAATTACTTGTTACAAACTGAAGCAACTTATTTAAGTTGGATTAACTAATTCTCTTTTTAAAATGTTGAATAAATTAGGTTTTTGATTTCTATGTAGTATTCTAGTGACCTTTTAAATAATTAAAGTTGAACACGTTGTACCTCATATAAACTCTTCAGTCAGGCCATTAAAATCCAGCTCTTTTAGTTTTGTGTAAGTTGTTTGTCACCCTGTGAACTCAGTAGTGAAGCCTTTATAAATTCTGCGCTATCGGCTATGTGTGAGCAGCAGGTGGTATAATCAAATCTTGTGTCGAAGATCTCTGTCAGCAACCATTACATTAACCTCCAAACCATTTCATGGTGTTTACAAGATGCCTGCGCTTAAGGAACATCTGTTGGAATTGGCATGGCTCCTTTGGACTTCTCTCAGGGACGAAGAGACAGCGAGTGATTGCGCATTTCCGTGCGCCAGCAGCTTGCTGATTTAAGTAGATTGAAAGACACTTGGCACTTCCTCCATGCATGCTGACCTTCTGCCTTCTCAGAGGGTGTGTACAAGAAGATCCTGCATGAAGCTAGACCCCTTGATGCGAGAGTTTTAATTATGAACTTCAGCATTTGGGATATTTAGAAACATGTCAGTGCAAGGAAATGTGGAAACAAAACAAAAAACTACAATGAAAGACCTTTTACTTTTTGATGAACATTTATTTAACTTGGCAAGTGATTAAACATGCTACAACAAAGGGACAAACCACAGAATTAATCAAATGCATATCAAGGCAAAAATGATAGTATACAACACTGATAAGTAGATGAGAGAACCTTCATCCTTCTCTTATTCGCTCCAGAACTATTTTAGACAGAAATGAGCCCCGACATGGGTGTTTATACATACTTGAGTGTGAGAAAGTTTCCTCATGCAACTTACAGTTATTCAAATCAGTTAGTCAAATTATTAAAGGTCAATCTAAATGTACAGTGAGTAATTAAGTACTGAGGTGTGGCCTAAAAGCATCCAGGTGCCTAATCCGAACAGGAGAGGAACATCATTCCTTAGATAGCAATGAGATATATTTATATTCAGGTTGGTGTGTCACAAAGGTTATGAGATTTCCATATTAAAACAATAAATTTAATGCACTTTATTGAAATTTTATGTGACAAGCTAACAAAAAGTAGTGGTTTAGACTTGAGGAGGGAAAATATTATACACCAGAGAACACAAACACAGACATAAATATATCATTCCTATAAGTTGGAAAATGTTCATAACCATTTCAGCCAGACATCAGAGGTCAGAGGTTTGACTAATGTATGCATGCACAAATATTTATTTTCAAACATGAAACACAAAGAATATCATCAAAGTTTGTTACTGTCTGTAGAAAACCTGTGAGTAAGTTTGATCAAAAGCAGCTGGAGTCATGCGACGTTTCTTTCGATGCTGAAGGCAATGCATCAGGTACTGTTGGCAGTGAAGCATCAGCCAATCAGTTCCTGATGCAGTACCATCCACATCAGAAAGCTCCTCCTTTGTGACAACGTCATAAAACTGAAATAATAAGAACAGAAATTAACACATTTGGTTCCCTCTGGAACTTTCTAACTTGCACTGAGAACAATCAAGGCATCATTATTCTTTTGACGGTGTGATAATACAATAGCTGCTCCTGTACAGTACACATCATCATAAAGCAACATGGCAGCAGAAGCATCTGGATGGTGAATTCATGCAAATTTAAAATGGGCTTGCATTATGAGAGACCTGCAAGAGACGAGGCTGCACTTCAAAAGAGTGTCGAAAAGAAATTTCTTTTTCGAAAAAAGAGGAGAAGTGGAGAGGTGGGGGGTTGTTAAGAGGAGGAAGAGCAGACACACAGGGTGTCTATGACACACGCTTGTGTAATTGCAGTGACATCTTCATTGAGAGCCCTCCGTCTCCTTTCCTGTGCGCTCCAAAGGGCGTCGTCGATGCCGGTCGATGCAGGGGAGCAGCCGAGGCTCTGCGTTTAGCATAATCCCAGAGGCCATTGTGAGAGCAGCTAGTGAACGACTCACAGTTGCCAGCTGAGATTTCACCAAAACACAGCAGAACACGGTGGAGAACGAGATGAGACAGTGGGGTGGGGAATTTGGAGTGGGGCAGAGGGGCTGTGGTGATAAAGTAAAAAAAAAAAAATACTTGCATAATGGTAATGATTAGAAAGAATCTGAGGAGTAATATGTTGTGCATAAAAGCTTTCTCATGTATAGCATCAAAGAATGTGAAACACATTTTCCTGCAGGTGGGCTGCACCTGTTGGCCCTCATTCTGCACCATAACTCAATGTTAATCCCTTTGTTCTTCTTTTGACCAGTCATCAAATGTTTTGACTTTTAAGAATCAGAGATGAAGATGTTTTAAAAGACTCCTTTATTAAGACAGAAAACAAAACCACTTTTTGATCACAGAATCACATATTTAGTCAGTTTAGATAACAATGTGTTTTTCTAATCTTATAAATTAACTGTAAGATAAAAAATTTAAAAAACTCTGGAAAACCGAGTGCAAGGCAAACTGCAGAATCTCTCCAGGTGATTGTGAGAACAAAATGCATAATCACAGTTGCCTGCAGAGATTACCCAGTTAGCCTTTAGCTTCCTTGCCCGGGCCCTGGCTGTCGTATAAAAGCCGTTTTGCACTGGGGGCGTCATACATTCAGCGAGTCAATCGACAGCAGATGTCTTACAACAATCAACATAAAGACAACCCTAACCCTGCTCCCCACCGTTCCCTGAAAGGTCTTACGTTACCATGGAGATTAGGCCACGGCACGTGCCTCGCATTGTCGGACCTTGTCCTCCAGGGTCAATCCGCACGCCCAGTCAGAGGTCAGATGTCACCCAGGCATCCCGCGCAGGTCACCCACTGACCAGCTTTCAGCCTCTGACCATACCAAACACTGGAATAAATTGACAAATTGAGAAGAAGACCAAATGGTTATTATTATTAATTACTCAACAAAGTAAGGAGCACATTTAAATAATTACTGCGTTTCAGCCTCACTGTGTTTAGATTTTGCAGTGAAGTTGTGTGTTGAAAAATTATTCTGCACTTTACTGTATGTCTCCCTCTTGTGGTGAAGTTTAAGCTTTCACAATTAACCATTTCAACTGAACGACATGAAGTTTAAGGGACATAAAATTAAAAGTATAATGCATAACCAGATCAATACAGGAACAACAATTAAAAAAACTAATTAGTTGAAGATGAATTGATTTACTAACTTTCGGACCATTTCTAGTACTCATTTATTCTATTAGTTGTTTTATAGCTGGAAGACATGTAGTCTCAAATAATACAACTCTGGCTTAAGTTTGAGTATAATTGCCCAAAAACCAATTACCTTTTTTTTTTTTTCATGTTTAACTGCCATGTTTCTATATTCTTTAGGAAGTCCCTCCCTAAAAGGTGCATCCTCTGCCACTGGGCTGGAAGAATGTTGGGATATTCAGGTCATCGAGTTGCAAAAGTGTTGCTCGGGCATTGACAAAAGAAAAATCTTAAGTTTATTAAACGGAACAGGCTGACAGTCCACACTTTGTTAGGCAGTGAATGAGCAGAGTGGTTTTGACAGCCCTAACCTCTTAAGCTTCGGGTCCCACTGAGCCCGGCACAGCTAGAGCTAAATACCATCTGTCCCAACATCATGAGGGTCCCCCCGCCCCCACACACACACCCCAACCTGTCCCCCAACAGTTTAGGATAAACATCTTAGAATTGCTAACTAATAAAAAATATTCGATCAGTATTGTTGTGTTTTATTTAATTTTAAAATGGCTTAAGTTTGAAAAGGCGGAACAATGTTTTTCCTTCCATGTTATTTGTGTTATTTTTTACAAATTCAGCAAATATTGTCAACAAAACATCTGTATTTATAGAAATTAGCTAAAATTGCAATTGAATTTATTATTTGAAATTGTTGTTACCAACTTTTTTGCTGTAAGATGCTTTCTCTTCCTCTCTCCTTATGCACCTGCAGCTCTGCTCAAAGGCGTTCACTAGCTCTGCTGTGGGGTTCAGTCTGAATAAAAGGAGCTCAACAGCCTGAGTATTCAGAAAGGAGACAGTTCAGGAAAAAAAAACCCTCATCTGAATGGATAGTGATATCCCAGGAATGGAGGCTCCTCCTGTTTTCTGCCACGACCACTACAAGTAAGACTATACAAAGTAATTTTTGCCTTTTAAATCCAAATCTCTGTATCTGTCGATTCTGAGTTAGTGTTTTAAGACTTACTGGTTACCACAAAGAATACTGACCAATAAACTACAAGTAAATAAGTAACTAACTATATACGTGGTATTTTTTCGCCTGTTGGATGTCGTTTACAGTAAAGAAGAGCAAATGTCCGTCATGGCCTGTCACCCTGTAGCGTTTGCTTCAGCACTTCATTAGAGTCCTGGACATTTGCTGTACAAGCAATTGTCCTCTGTTAATGAAAAAAAAAAAAGATGACGCATTGTATCAGTTGGAAGTAAATTTATCAAAGGAGGCTGATACAATAGACAGAACAACTCAAATTATGAAACATGTCTGTAAGGAGGCCTCCTGCGGAGACATATTGTACTGTTTGTTGATGGTCCAGTGACATGTGGTGACATCCAGACAGAAAATAACAGAGAAAATGTTGCTGTACGTCCACAGTGTGAGGTTGAAAAGGTGGGTCAGGCCGTAGGAGCTGTGTGAGAGTATGTGCATGGCTTTAACATATAAGAACACATGCTGGGAAACACACACAAGGAGCAGACCTTTGAGAGCTGCTCTGTGGCTAAAAACAATTGGGATCTGCGTGAACCGATGTGACATGTGTACTAGCCCCTGCCTTTCCGTTGGAAACTCTTCTGTAGAAATAGAAAAAAACAGGCAGGGGAAAAGGAGGGACAGATGATGACGAGATGGAGGAATAACAAAAATCTGGGGTAGAGAAACTTATTAATCTGCAGCAGTCTGAACTGAATCTGAAGGGAGTTTATATCAAAATGAACAAAATTGGGATGAGACAAAAAAAATATGAGTATTCCAGAGGGGGAGAATGCATAAATTTCCTGTTATTTCTATATGAGAAATACCAGCTTCAGAATGTTAACTAGTAATTTCCACAGAAGATCTGGGAACTAATCGGAGAATCTCTTTTGTCTGGCATAATAAATCGAGATGCACTGCGCAAGCTTTATACAGGCTTATGCTAAAGTTCTTTTTAAGAAAAATATGCTGCAGGTTCCTTGACAGGAGAATAAGTTTTGAATCCAGCAAAAAAAAACTAAGGAATAACAAGCTTATAAAATTAATGCATCAAAGCAGATCCACCTATCCTTTTTTTCATTTGTATTAAACTTAAAATAAGAGCATATTGCTTTGGTGCGCTTACCAACAAAAAAATGATAATTTTTTTACATTTTTTGAACGGGGTACACAATATAATTTTTTCAGTATATGATGATCACAAATCAGAGTTGATCAAGGAAAAATTGGCTGATTTTGATCCTTCTTCTATAGGTTGGGACATCCAAAATTAGTTAAACATTTTTATTTACAATGTTCTCTAAATTTAGAGGATTTGATGCTGCTTTATTGGTGCATCATTGAAAAAAACAAACCTTATTGAGTGGTCTGTAGGTTCTGCAGTGTACAGTGCAGCCACCTTTTCTTGCCAGTCACAGGATATGAGTCTGGCTGCCATTTAGCCCCTGCACTGCAGTCTCACATGCAACGACCCAAAGAAAAAAAAAACAGCCTACTCACTGTCCACACCACATTTACATCTCATCTCAGTTATTGGATCCATAATTCCTCAATACATCTCTTCAATCTTATATTATCCCCTTGTATCCTTCAACATACACATACGCACACAACTGATGACAATTACATTTTTATATTTCCCAGAGTATCAACCACCAGAGCGATTTTCTGCTGTTTAAATGTGAATTTATGTGTCATATAAATGAGTGGAGAGTATATTTAAGACCGTCTGAGGAGTGTCCCTGTCCCACTCAGCCTCTGTTTGTCACCTTTTCTTGTTAAGCAGGAGCTGAACGGCCCTCGGTCCCACCAGCCTCCGGAGCCGGTCCCAGGCTGTTTGGGACCCTGAGCAAAATTTGATTATGTGGTTTTTCAACTAGCATCAATCACAAAGGTACATTTTACTTCCCCTTTGTGTTTAACAGTTTACACATTGGACAATTAACATAACCTAGATTATAACTCATGATGCTTTTATAATAGAAAACAATCATTGACTGGCCTGTCACCTACCACATAAGAGTTGCTCTTTGTGGAAAACAAATTGATTTTCATGATAGTTTTATTTTCTTTGGCTGGTTATCTGTACTTTTTAGAAAGGTGAAGCATAAAACAGCTTCTTAAATGTCAATATTTGAGCCATAATTTTAAGAATGTTAATTTAACACTGCCTTTAGAGTTTCTAAAGTTATTTGGATTCTTTTATGTTTGTGTTTCCAATAATCATTCTTTATCACATGAATTATTGCATTTCAACATGACTTATACTCACCTGCTCAACTAGCAATGCCATACAGAGCGGCGGATTGCTTAAGTTTCTGTTGACTGGCACTTAATTACTGCTTCCATTAACTTCTGCTAGGCTATTTATATTCTTGTTATTTAGTTGTCTTTATTAATTTTATCTTGCGTGTGAAACAACTGCATTGGCTCCACCCCCGCAGCTTTTAGCTTGTCTTCTGAGGTGTCGAGAGTTAATATGTTCATCAACAAAAATATTTAAAGTCTAACTACACCAATTTTTATTTAATATTGCAAATATCAAGTGTCACAAGTTTGATTTTGCACTATTACAGGTAGAGGCCTCATTCTACTTGTAATAGTGCAAGTAGAATGAGTAAGCAAGATTTACATTTGTAAATTGTACTTGGATAGGCCCTAAGCTTAGGTTGCTCATTCTTTGGGCCGGCTCTGTCAATCTCCCTTTTTTCTTTACTACGCTTGACTCCAATGACAACTGAATGATAAATCAAAAAAAATATATATATATATTTTTTATCCAGTGTTTCCTAAGGAATTTTCATATTCAGATCTGCTATAGTACTTTTATATACTTAATATTGAGATTTCAGTGATAAATTTCCTTAATGTTGTGAGGCGATAAATTCTGAGTAATACTGAGCTATTCACAAAAAATAGCTCTTAGCAATGTTTTCTTAGCAAAGAAAACATTGCTAAATTCCTTACAATGTTTTCTTTTTATCTGCTTTTCCAACAAAGCAAAAACAGAAACAAGCATAAAAACATGGACAGAAAAAAAATTATAACTGGAGCTGAACAGATCATCTGATGTGACCCACAGTTTGCTATATAAAGTAAAATGGAATCACAATATTGCATGTTTAACAACAATGGATTGATGCATGTTTTAATAGAATACGTTAAACTATTTTGATCCAGAAAGAACAGCGATGCAGAAACAATTTTGAGATTAAATTTCTCTACAAAAATGATCTCGTTCAGCCGATCAAACCCTGATATTTATCAGAATGTCGCCATTATGCGCTGGCTGTGTCACTATATTAAGTTTCTAATCCTATATGTTTATGAAGAGTGTGATGGAGGATTTTTCTATTTCCTCTGATGCCCGTTTTCATGTCAAAGTATGAAATCGTTGACATAACACTCCAATTAGGTTCATGTTTCACAGGCAGTTATTGGCTGCCTCATTGTCCACATCACAACAAGCAGTGACCTTTACAAAGAGCAATTCTAACCAGGCCCCTGTATTAGTTCAGTGAAAGCCTATCAGAAGACAAGCTTCATTTATTCACTGGAAATAAAAACTATATTTAATCCAACACTTTTTCTGCTCTATACTGTTGGGATTGTGTTTTAAATATAACAGACTTACGACATTAAAAATGAATGGAAAGCTTTACAGCATGTTTTCTCCTACACACATGCATCAGCACCCGTTATTTTTCAGGAGATAAGGGTAACGTGAACCTTTCAGCTGGTCAAACTATATTCGATAAACAAGACCTTGACCAAATGACTGATTGCTTAATCTCAACACGACAAGCAGCCCACCAGCTGCTTATCATCTGTGCTCGTCCAAACTGTTCACCACTATTGCGAAAAGCATTAATTTCAGCCCAAACTAGTTTTAAGATAGATTTAAAATAATTTTTATTCAGCCAAGATGTTTGTTTCTGGGAGGGAATCAGAAGACTTTTCTCAAAAGAAAAAAAAAAAAATAAAAAAAATAAATAAATAAATAAATAAATAAATAAATAAATAAATAAATAAATAAATAAATAAATAAATAAGAAAAACAGCATTACTTTGGATATATATATTTCTGTTTTTATTCATTTTAATTAAGAATAGCTTGTTGAAAACTATTTAGGACCTTCTTAATAATCAGTGGGGAAAAAAATAATGATTTCCACCAAACCCCTCACAAATAATGAAAACCTTATCATGTTTTCGCTATTTTTGACAATTTATCTTTGGTGATGAGCTCCAAGTCTTTGAGGCTGGAAGACCTCATTGCCATCTTCCTCATCTTCAGCTCTGTTCCATAAATTCTGCGTGAGATTCAAGTCTGACTGGGAGACGGAAACATAGACAATATTTCCAGTCACTGGTTGGTAAAATTAAAATTTTACTTTTAATATACTTTAATCTGCTAGCGGCATAAATAATTTTAGGCCTAATACCCAAAATTCATATTTATGCTCATAAAAAATCACAGCAGAAAACAGAACCACTCAACGCGGGGCGGTAACTAAGTCAACACACCTTGTTTGGATTAATTAAAAATATTTAGAATATCTTGCATGCTCAAAAGTCACAACACAAGTTTAAGGGATGAAACGTATTTCCCCTAAACAAAGCAGGATGAGAATATTGATTGGTGAATATGTGAAATAAATAGATTGGTACATTTAAGTGAACATGGTGTTAAGCTAGCAGTAAAACTTGGGTATGTTTACTCAGTTTGCTTTCTACAATAAGAAGATACATTGCGTGGATGCTCACCCCACAAATTTGAAATTATATATCTTATCTGTATTTTAAAATTAAAATTATTACAGCTACAACTGTACAGCTCTTATGATATTAGGCATCATCAGAAAATGTTTCAAAGCACACACTTTAACATTTATTATGTATGCATATCAATATACAAAAGTCTGTTTGCATGATTTGCGGTCAAAGTTTTCCACAGAAATCCTCCCCAAATAAACACAGTGTTACAGGCAAAGTGCTGCCTAATCCCAGATCTGGGAGAAGACTTGAGGGACCAGCAAAAAGAGCAAGGCAGCTTACATTAGTGATTGATGGTCTCTGTCTGTGCAATAGCTGACTGAGCAACATGTACACTTCTCCTATTCCCACACTTAATGGCTCACCATATTCTATATAAGGTGCTTGTCCTCAAATACATGAACCTAAATCCATGGAATGCTGTGCGCATGTTGAGGGCTGAATAGATCAGGGCTAGAGTTGGCTAATTTGGCCGAGGAACGTACCATGCAGTCGCGGCATCTTGCTGTAGAGCGTGTCCTGGAGTGCTTTGTTGAATTTCCCTTTGCATCCCCTTCTTTCTCAACCATTCTCCTTATTCCGTCACTGTTAAAAGATTGAATGAAAACAAAAAAAAAGACATCAAATGTACAGCAATACTTTGTTGACCTATGTTTAAACAATACTGTAGGAGCACTTTTCTGGCAATCCTTGATCCTGTCATGTCCCTCGTCCGGTGCCAAGACGTGTCTGGTCTGGCCCTCGGCCAGGCTGGGCTGGACTGGGCTGGTCGCCACCGAGGCCCCAGCAGCCTAGCAGGCAGGACAAGCTTAATGCTGACACATCGCTAACATCAACCAGGGAGGATACCACTGGAAGATACTTAAACATCAGCACTCCACCATTTCAGAAAGGGAAGATTAGACTTTGGTCACGAAAAGGCTACATTTGAGAAACCGTCCCAATTGTGCTTAACTGTCTTTTTAGCAGAATCAGATTTAGATATGATAATAAAAAAACAAGACTGTAACAGTGGTTAGCACGAAAAAAATTGGGAAATGCAGAAAAAAGGCCACACCCCTTTACATAAGCCTGCGCTTATTCAAATCAAGGAGCTATAAGTGCTTTTGTAAGACAGACCATCCAAAATAATGATATCCTTCTCAATTTGAGAGATCAGGTTAACTTATTTACACATTATTTTACTTACAAAGAGACAGGAGAACAAAACAGATTATAACAAAGTTGGATTAGTTAAAAAAATATGGTCATTTTTGAACTCCGTAAACAATTACTTGATTGCCAGAGTTATATTTGCTACATAGGCAACAAAGGCAAAACGTGCATACCCTGCATCACAACAAGGCTAAAGATTTGTATATATTTACAGAAATGCGTAAGAAACCATCATTGCACACAGCTGTGCTATAATCTAGGCCTTTTAAAAATACCCAGGCTGTTTTCTGGACACTTATAATAACAACTACTTCTGTTGGTGCTTACCAAACAATGCAAATGAGCAAATGAGATTGGCAGAATGAAGCACGTTATCAATATGCACAGATATAAGCAGGAGTGCCACTGATCGATGATTCAAACCTTCTCCCTACAGCCTTGTTTGTGACCTCTGACTTCTCTCCTCTCGAGGGGGTTAAACTTATTACCCTTTGACTCATGTGACCTCTAGTTTGAAAGGAGCTAGATGGAAGGATGACCACAGCTCGGGTCCTATTGGTCACTCTCTGACCACTCTGCGGCCAGGGGGGCTGACCATCCGAACCCTTGTGGGATGTGACCCTGGCCCCGCCACACGCTTTGTGGGTAATACCATTAATAGGTCAATACTAACCGCAAAAAATTTGATTTTGAAAACAAGTGAACAGAATGTTGATATCATGTTTTTTCTAAAAGGTCTGCAAACAGCAACACACTGTTTTGTTTTGGGGTTTTTTGTTTCTTTTTTAAATGCATAATCTTTTAAAACTCCCTTAAATTTTGCTATATCAGTATTTGGATTTAAATGTGTGCAAGGTAAAAAGCTGCAAAAAATAAGCAAAATTTTTATTTTTCTAGGTATTGGCTACAAATAAATCCCATAAAATTGCTTGCAACCTGTTCAAAATTGAGCTTTTTTCACTAATCAAGACCTGAAGATTAAACTTAATTCAGAAAGTAAATGTTTTAAAGAAGATAGTCTCAGTCATAATTTGAAATGAAAGTTGTATTTCACTGTCTCTCCATCCCGAGCAGAAATGGTTGTCCTGGGTGTCTGCCAGTACACCACGTTACATACGAGACATGTGCTCTCCCTTACACACGCACAGGATTATTTACCAGTTCAGATTTTTCTCCAAAAAAAACATACAACTTAAGCAAAACAATAGACGATGTTGCTGTGCATATATTAAATGATTTTATTTCATTTACAAATTTGAATAAAAAAATATCTATCTGTCTATCTATTTGGAATCCATCACTTCTGTAGAATAAATTAAAAAAATCTTTCTGTTAAGGTGTTTCTTTATTGGATTTAAATTGATTGAGAGGTTTCAATCAAACATAATAATGCATATAGATGGCGTGCATAATGAGCTTTGTTTTCTCCACCCCTAAGAGTGCCAATAAAAATGAAACTCAAGGCTAAATAGTGCAACAAGCAGTCAAAGCGCTGACCTCTATTAAAAAAAAGGTGTATTAAAATGCAGCAGAAGGTAGTAAAATAAAAATATTACAGAGTTGGACCAACAGGAACCCACTTTGCTGAAGTTGTCAGACCTGCAGCTAACAGTAGAGCTTGTAAACAACTGTATGAACACACATTCAGCCTCACACTACTGCACATACAACCTCTCATAAGCGGGAAAAGCTTTACTACGAGAGAAAAATCTACCATCAAAATAAAGAAGAGAAGATGCAAAAAGAAGCCAAATGTACAGTGTCCTCATTCAGAATAAAATGTTGTAAAAAGAACCAGAAAGGAGCCAGTACCTTCTGGAGCATCCTTGCCTCAAGAGAAGGGTGGGACACCTGCAGAACCTCGCGTGGTCTATCCAGAGCTGCTCAGCGACTGCTGCCTCATGGAGCAGAGAGAGGGTGTGTGTGTGTGTGTGTGTGAGCCACAGGGAGAGGAGGGGTGTGGGTGTGTGTGTGTGTGTCGCTAGCTGAGGGAGGGGATCCCTCCATCTCCCTCCTCCTCTTCCTCTTCCTCCTCCTCTTCGGGACTATGCCTCCTTAACTGGATGGAGGGGTAGGTGGGGCCACTGCAATAAGCAAACACACACACATTTCTCTACGCTTGTTATGTCCTCGCTTCCCTCACTCTTTCCCGCTTCCACACTTCCATCTCTCAGTCTCTTCTCCAGACTTCCTCTCTCCCTCGCAGACATGCTCTTGCTCCTCTTGCCTCGTGCTTCTCCCTCAGTCTGTCCGCCGGACTCTCCTACTCTCCCTCTACCTTTTCATCCCTTGCCCTCCTCTGACCCCCTCCTCGTTCGCTGGGTTATCGTAGTAACATGCTCTCAGTAATCTGGTGGGGAGATGGGGACATGTGCTGGTTTTCTTTTTGGTTTTTTTTGGGTGGGGGGTGTGGTACTAGAACTCCTGGTCCGGGTTTGTGTGCGTTGTGGTTTTTGATCACACGGCGCAACAGCAGAGCTATAAGACTAAGCTGGATGGTCAGAGAGCATGGTGTGATGGAGGGATGAGGGGGGAAAAAGGAGGGGTGGTGGCACAGCCGACAGCAGCAGAAGCACGCCTCAGCATTGAGCCACTCACCCTCCTTCTCTTCATTTCATTCATTCATTCAACCACCAAACACATGTCCCATCTGATGCAGAGGAGCCATCCCTACATAAATCATTCTCCTATTCCACTGGCCACACATTATATTCAAAGTATTGATTTCCCCCCCCCCCCCCCCCCCCTCTCTGTATCTCTCCCCCCACCCTGCTGCAGCACTGATTGCAAGAAAACCCTGCACACTGATCAAAAACAGGAAGTGAACCAGCATGGCAGACACTTTGCTTTGGTGCCAATGCTGAAATGCGGCACTCGCAGTGTAAAATCTTTAGGCAAAATGCACAATGAAAATATAAAAAGCTGGAGGGGAAATATCAATTTGCAACACTGTTAATTGGTTACTTAAAAAACATGGAATCAACTTAGCAAGTTTTACTTTGGCCACAGAAACAGTCCTGAACTCCTGTATTTAAATTAGACTGTTTTTTTTTTTAAATGAAGAGTGACCATCAAATGGGCAAAGCTGTGGTTTCCATGACAGCACAGCTGAGGACACTTTGAACCCTGACCCTGTACCTCTGCCTGGGCTGCGGAGCAGTGACCAAACCGAGGGTCCTTCAAAAAGAGGGTCAGCAGGGGTCAAATGGTAATGACCTCTCTCTAACTACACAGCATTACCATATCAGTCTCCTCCAAACAGCATCTGAGGATTATTTATCCTAATCAGAGCTGAGCAGGTTTCAAGGTGCCCCTCCATCACAAGAAACAGAACCTCATGGAAGTGTCCACACCTCTCAAATTTACCCACATTTTTTATCTATATTTCATTTCATTTATTTTTTTTTATTATTATTATTTTATACAAAAAGTCAACAAACAGAATGGCTTAACTGCAAGGTGAGAGGACAAAGATACATGGTTTTTACTATTTTTGTCAAAACCAAACAAAAATCTAAAAAATAAAAGTGTGTTGTGCATTTGTGCACCAGTCAATTTGGAGTATGTAATTTTAACATAAATTAAACACTGTGCAGCAATTGAGAACAGAGTAACATTTAAAAATTAAGCTCAGTGGACAAACATTTTGTGTCATTCGAGACAGAATAAAACAAGTCAAGTCAGATGGATTCAGATATTTTTATCTTGCTGTGTCTTGTACTCCAAGCAGAAGGAGAAGCTAAACTGAAAGCTCTGTTCCCAAATTCATTTTGAATTCCTAGAAGAATCAATATTTAAATGCCATAAAAATGCAATGCATGATGGTTATTAATGGGGTTTTTTTTTAAGCAAACAGCATAAAAACGAGGGAACCAAGCCAAGAGAAGCTTTATAAACTGGTTACATCCAGGCAGCAAACCTCTGCATATTCAAACAGGGTCGCTTAGCTTAGCCGCAATGATGGGTGAGGCAACTGCAATCTGTAATAAAACCCAAAGTGCACGGATGTTCTGCAGCAGTGTTCAAAGTGAGGCCTGAGGGCCATTTCTGTCCCTCAGAATATTTTTGTGTGGCCTTCAAGTGCAATTCAAGAATGGTACAGATTCAACCCACCAGCACAGCAGTTCATGTAGACAGCCATTTAAAAAAATATTAAAATTTTACTAATTTGAAACCTTTCAATAAAAATGCAGACAAATTATAATCTTCTAAAATGGCAGGTATAACCCAAGCTGTTGATTTTTAATTAGCCATGTTTTTTTGCTTCCATATTGATTTTACAGTAAATGGGGCCACAAACATTTTCCTAAGCTTGGCTAAATGAGGCAAGCATTTTCAAACAAAGAGTGACTCATATCCAGTTCTTGTTGCTCAGAACACACTGAAATGTCTAGATCCAGAAAACATAACATACCAAAGTTGAATGTTTTCCAAATCATACTGACCACTCGTAGTCACCCATCCTACAATCCTTGGATTGTAGCTAATGTGAGCTATGTTAGTGAGGAGGATCCAACCTGGCAAACTACCGATATTCAGATGACCAATCTTCCAACTGAGTCACAGTGTTTAGGGTGATGTCCAGCGTCAGTTTTCCTTCACACAGTGTTTTGCTAATAAACCAAAAAGGTTCATTTTTGTCTCATCTAAGCAGTTCATGAATGCGCTTATGGTGTAAGATTTCCTGTTTGAGGAAAACTACCGACAGAACATCTTGTGGCTTTCTTTCATCAGCCATCTTGTTTTTTAAACCTTAGTTCAACTGGCCTGCATGGGGAGTTCATCTTGGGTTTTAAGAAAATATGCTTGGGAGAATGGGCTTTGATTAGCCTTTCGACATCAGTTCAGCAGCAGCACATATTAACAGCTGGAGTTACATATATTAACTGAAAATGTTTTGGGAGACAGAAGCAACTTTCTGTGCATTTGCATTATGCATAGGGTTCCTGTAATGAGTCAGCAAAACATTTAAAGGGTTTGATGAAAGGCTCCAAGCAGTAAATCTGAACATTCGCTGGCCGTACCACAATGAGTTGCAAGACAATATCAAGGACAGGAGTTGAAAAGTGTCTCAAGCGACAGTGGAGTTGGTGTTTTGGGAAGGATGACACTGTCTTGAGGAGGAGAAACTGGGTTGGAAGAGATTGGGTGGAGGGGGGAAGACAGATGAAGGGGTGGAGGGACTGATCAGAGGGGTGCCAGACACAAAGAGGCCACGCTATGGCCAGTGGCACGCGATGGGCAGATTAACCAGCGTTTCCTCCCCTAACCGAAGCATTAGGACACCTGACTGAGTCCCGCCAATGGCAGCCAGCCAAGGATTCGTGGGAGGGTGGGAGGGAAGACACGCTGGGGCTCGCCTTTCAGCACTCAGGCTCTGCAACAACACAAAGAAGGGTGGGGTGATATTCGCGGGGAGAAAAAAAAAAACAGGGGGAGCTAGGGCTAGTGGTGGCTTGGAGTTGGGTGGATAGGGGGGCTACAAGCCTTACCCCTCACCATCTGCTGCCCGGGCTAAGTGAGGACAGGGGCAGGGCCCGAGCGTGGAGCGGGGTGGAGTATGAGAGCGTGTGCACAGAAAACACACGTGTATCCGCGTGCACGCACCTGTTAGTATGTCAGTGGGTGGGTGGGTGAGTGGAACAGCAGATGGACAGGGCAAACTCCTGGCACTGTAACTACCATGTTGGCCATCCCACGTCAGCCAGCATCCCGCACATATCCCCCCCCCCAAACATTCTTAACCCCTGCTTGCAAAAACACAGTGTGAGACAATTCTTTACGTTTGGCTCAGTTTGATTAAGACATCTACAATTAGAGACATTTCGAGACGGGTGTGTGAAGCATTTAACTGGGAGGCAGGTCTTTGGGATCAAAGCCAAACAGACACAGCCCCTTTTGCCTCCACGCCACTCTGTTATTTACATTCACTTAAAATTTGCAGGTGAAATTTTAAGCTCTTATCAATGGCAGGCAAACGACTGGTGACCTAAATTACACATACTGCGGCATCCTTCTACCGTCTTTATCAAATTCTCTTGTTTTGCTCAGTTCTGTCCGTTCACCTCCATCAGGGATCAGTTCATGCTGCCCCTTTTTAAAATAAAGGGGGTCAGAGCAACAGACAGTTCAGTCTCGTTTAACAGTAATCTGAAAATGCCTGTAATCCTCCATACAGAGCCCTTCTGGAGAGCGTGGTTGTAGCATCGAGAGGTGTAACCTCGTCTCAGTTTAGCAGCCATGTGTCTGACCAGGCTTGACACGCAAGCAGAGCTTTACAGCTGCCAGGACACACACTGGGACACTGGGACAGGAGGCACAGTAAAGCTTCCTCTGTCACTCCTAGGAATGAATATACCTTTTATTTTGTTACAGTGCAGAGAGAGTCCAGAGCTTACATACCCCAGTGAAATAAATAAGTTAAATCTCTTACAAGTGATTTATTCTAACAAAACTTTGGGAAAAATGTTATAAATATTCCTCAATACCAATTTTACTTAAACATCAATGAAAATACAACAGGGAACAAAAACAAAGTTATTCCCTTAAGTTATATTCATGGTCAGAAAATGTAGCACGATGGCAAGTCTTTTGCGTGAAACATGACATCATTGGTGTCAGTTGTTATTGTTGTCTACAGATTTGTGACTACACCAACGTTAGAGTAATGTTTCTATGGTCTAATTCAAAAAACATGCTTTAATGTCAATTCTTGCCAACAGGTATCAGTTTTGTAGGAACAGATGGTGCAAAAGTTCCAGCAAAGCTTTATTTAAATTCACTGACAATAGCAGAACATGCTATCCGATGACCACAACAATCTAGCTGAAAATTACAATGAATTCCTGTTAATGTCAAATTGTTGTGAAGCACTCAAGTCAGATCACAATGAATCATTTAAATTTTCTTCTGCATTTAAAGTGACATTACTGTATTGTTTTAAATTCAACTGAAAAACAAACGGATACAGAGATTTGAATAAATCTTAAAAATCAAAAAATCTGCAATAACCTGGTTGCATAAGTCCACAAAACCTTGTTATCTGCATCTTTGAATCCAATGAGTACGCGCTTGCCATCAATTAGTCTGATACTGATGAAGCAGATTTTACTGGCATTTATTATTTGCATCTTTTAGCCAGAGTTTGCTGGATATTCCTCCAAAACAGAATACAAAGCAACACAGAACACTTTTCAGAGAGGCTCCCAGAAGCCTGACAGGAACACTATCAGCTGTAATAATTGTGTTTCACTTGTGACAATAATCTTATGGCCTCCATTTGTGTTGGCTAAGAATTAAGATAATGTAAGACATATTTTCTTCCAAAGAAAGCATCCAGGCCAGTCAAAAACATTCTAAAGCCAAGAAAGTGTTATTGGCTGATGATACAGTTTGAAAAGATATGCTTGGTATAAAAACAACATTGGGCATGAAAAAACTATAGCTATGTGGTGGTATTCGCATCATGATCTTGGGCTGCTTTTGTACAGATAAAAACTATGTCTTTTGCTAAAGTAAATTAAATGGTAAATGAAAATGCTCATATATTAAATTATATGAGCATTATAAAAGTCAGTTTTGACCCCAAACTTTCACTTCAGCTTCAATTTTTCAGAGTTTGTGAGTCCAAGCCTACATCCAAATCATTAATAAATTGGCTGCTCAGAAAGGAAATAAAAAGCTAGAAAAGTCCAATCTGAAATCAGTTGGCTCACCTGAGGAGATCTGTGAACAAGATGTCCTCACATTCTGCTGGAACAGGAGAGCTGTTACAAGGCAGATTCAGTACGTATTGTCAAGTTAGGATGCAGCGTGTACAAAGATGTCTACTCGCTCCAATACTGAACTAAACACATCACAATCAGTAAACATCAGATTCAACATTTTGTTGTATTATTTATATTTGTCTGACTGGTTTCATTTCGAGTTTCTTCTTTTTTCTCCTTTTATTTAGTTGTTTAGTTCAGCTTTTCAGGACCCATGTATGGACATACTGAAAAAAGTATGAGCACGTAACTAATAGACCCTTTATATCAAATCCACAAATAACTAACATTATTTGTTAGTTACTAACACAACTAACAAATAGTTCCTGACTAATTAACTATTAGTTAGTTAGGAGCTAACTAACAATGCATTTAATGATTTGATATATCATATCATGATATGCAAATAACGATATGATTTGCATATCAGCCAAATCATATTATGTTTTGCATTATATGATTTTGCTTTAAAGGCACAATATTTGCCATTGCTTGCTGTTTTGAAACCATTTCAAGAATGAATTTATAATACTTCAAAAAGCATATTCTAAGCCAACATCTGATAGGCACAGTTTTTCAGTAATGTTTCTGTGCATTTTTAAAACAAATATTAATTAGAAGATAGTTCTTCTAAACACTAGAGTAGCCTATGTGTCAAAAAAAGGTGCAACTATACAGTTTATATACCAATAATTACTGAAAAGGTCTACAAACATGTTCTTTTAAAAGGACTGAACATATATTGAGGTGTCCTATTTTTTTCACTTACTGTAAACCCTCATAAGCGTCCTTTAACTCAGCTGTATGAGGAATCCACCGACATATAAAATCTGGGGCTACATAACAAATTCAGAGTTCATCAAAATTTTAACATTATTGCCTAATTTTTTACTGTTTGCCTAAATGATAAACTGATTTGCCAGTAATATCTCCAGTTTCAGGTGTTTCATTTAGTTTGTAGTCCATTTTATCTTCATTCAGAGTAGACTTAATAATCAATCACAAACTAATACATAACCGTATGTAAGACGACCTGTGGGAGGTAAAAGGTTAACAGCTTAAAATCAATTACATTTCAAGATCTATTGGTCAAGATGGTCTGTTGTCATGCTCTCTCTCCATGTGTTTTCACACAGAAAATAGTTCCATTATTAACCCTGTAAAGGTGTTCTGTTATTTTACACCTGCAAAAGTGTTGTGAGCTGCAGACAGCATAAAAGTGGTCATCATTGAGATCAGGCAGTACCTGAAGAAGTAATCTTTTCTTTGAACTCGGTGTTGAGTTTATTGGAAATATATTGCTAAAAAAAAAAGATTAAAAGCACTGTTTTATAACCAACAATTTTCAAAGATATTTTGTGAGATTAGCCCAGAACTATTAGCTCTCCTCTAACTCTTCTAAAATAGTCTCAGGCTTAGCCACTAATTACATTTAAAATATTAAAACGCAGCTCTTTTGAAAATGTATGACATTGCGACAATTGCAGAAGGAATTACTTTCAAAATATATCAAGTCTTCATCAAACATACACCGTCCTCTACACTCCTACATCCCTGGTAAAAATTTGTAAGAGGTCAAAAAAAAATGTATATCTTATTGCAATACCATAATATTAAATTGCAGATTGCAGAACAAAATCTGGGTTTAACTTGAGCAATGTTACTAATGTTACTGCAATGAAAGTGGAATGGATTTGAAGTCTTTTTTTATCTGCTGTTTTTTTTTTTTGTACCAATGTTATAAATAAGAACTACATACGAATGCACAGCATGGTATAGGTTTTTAAAAGTGCATCATGTTGTAGTCACTAATTGAAGCAAAATGTGTCAAGGATGAAATAAATGAAAACATTTTTTTCTGTAAGTCTAACATCTATAACTTTGTAAAATTACATGAATTTTAAAAATAGTAAAGGGTAGTAACTGGCCCCAAAACCTTTTGGACCAAAAAGATCAGGATCTGAAAAGTTCTAGTTACCACTTGGTTTAACCTGCATCAGTGTATTGATTAAAATAGATCAGCTAACAGCCGAGCAACTACTCATCTATTATGTAACCATGTTCTAACACCCATCCTGTTGGTGTGAAGAAAAGACTTTACTCGTTTTTGGAAGCGTCAGAATAATTTTCTTGCATCAAACAAACAAAGCAACTGAGATCTAATGACTGTGATCTAAGATCAATTGAACAGTTGAATTAAACTGAAGTCCTTTTAAAAGTAGAACTTACAGCTGTGTTCAGCAGGAAATGAAAGAATATTTCCAAACCCTCGAAGCTTTGGAAACAGCTGTGCAGCCTTTAGAAAACTACTCAGTACTGAGACTAAAAGAGCTCCAGTTTGCTGGGGAGCACAAAGGACCCATAGCGTTGGGAGCGTCTGATTTGGAGCTCGACAAAAAAGGTAATGCTGTCGTATGAGTCAAGATTTAACTTCTCCCACACTGATTAGAGAATCAGAGTAGAAAAAGGGAAATAAACGAAGTAATGTTTGGCATAATCACACATAAAGGTGGTTCAACAAAATAAAGAACTTCTTTCAAACTCAAAATGGGTTTTCATTCAGCATTAGGATGTCATCTATATGGTGGCCTGGATTGCCAATTTAGCCAGAGATTCCACTTAATAGTTTTACTTGTTTGAGCAAGTCCCAATTTACCTCAAAACAGCAAATTCTTCAAAATGTACTGATCAAAAACAGAACATAAAGGATGTTGAAAACATACGATTCACCCAGAGAAACAATCTGACCTTTAACTTCAGTATATTTATTCAGTGGGGGTAATAAATCCCAGCTGAGAAATGATGTACAACAATTATTGGCAACCTAACAATTCATGAAAAATAAAAATAGTAAGCATTTTTTTTATTACCCTTCAGAGAAAAATCTGTCTCAAAATACTCTTTATTTGTAATTCATTAATTCTTGCTTCTACAAGATCTAAATATGGCACAAGCCAATTTCTCTTGCCCAGTCTTCAAAATGCAAAAAACAAAAAAAACCCATCATTGAAATCAGGCAGATGTTGTGGTCTACTAAAGTCAGAAAATAGTTTCTTGACTTGCAGTCCTTAAAATTTTAAATAACCGAAGCAGCACGGCTGATCATGGAAATTTATCTTTATGCCCCAGAACTGTTGGAGAGATGAATGACAAAAAAAACCAAGATCTGAGCAAAGGCTTTATGAGGCCCTGAGCACAATTTCACTTGATGGCAACAAGCCAATTACAATAGACTCTGAATCAAGCAGAATTGGTGACTTTTATTTAATTTACATGGAGGCATGAGAAAACCAGTTCAGTAGCTGTGTGCATAAAACATGCCCTCATCTCACACAGAGCTAATCAAAGTTAACATTATTTTTTAAAATAATGTTAAAATAATTCTCAAGGTTTTTCATAGTAGTTATGTCCCTGGCGAAGTCATATTTTCTAGGGTTATAGGCTCCCTTTGCCCAAACTTCAGGCTGGTTTTAATATGCATAACACTTCAATCATCTAAACTTAGGTCTGCTATTCACCGGTTGAAGTTCTCATGGCAAGTTATCTAGAAGAAAAATTAACTTTCGCAGCATTTGCACAAAATTACTAAGCAGAATTTGTGAAATACGGTGAAGTTACTGTTATTCAAAAGAAGAGCAGCGACTATTCACACTGCTGCTGCTAACAAATTATGTTGTAGTGTTTATTTAGATTTTGATAAAGATAGCAATAAAGAAACTTTTGGTAAATTCTGTAGTTTTTGATTGCTTCTTGCACAAAATACACTTTTTATTATTACACAGTAACAAGAATAAAAAGCCACCTGATCGGGAAGACCAAGTGAACTGATATTCCACCTTACCAACTGTAGTTTTAAAAATAATTATCTGATGCTGCTTTAGTTTTCTGTGTCTAGAAATATTTCCAACCAAAACTGTTTTTATTGGAAGCAAAAGGAAAATGTTTGAAACCTTCTTTCTGTCAGCTGTCGAGCAAAAGGTTAAAGACGAGCACATCTTCATTACCCAGTGCTCCACACGCAAAGAAAACTTCGGTCTCTCTCTGCACTTTCTTTGGCATATTATTAAAAGGACCGTAGTTTGTCTAAAACAATATGACTATCTTTGTAGTTTGGGAAATTGTAACTTTTTAAAATCTGGATATAATTTTACCTAATCTTCAGGTTACATTTTGTCCATGCACAACTCACAATGTGCAGATGTACATTTTATCTGGCAACACATCCAACTATGTGTTGGTTTGGATGATTTACAGAAGTTTATGGCTCTTCACAAGAAGCTTGTTCTGCTTAATTACCTTCTTTCATTGTTTTTTTCCTGCTTCTAAAGTCTTTCCTCATTTCCATATTTCATTATGATGAACCAGTCTGACAGTTCATCTGTCACCATTACAAAGAAAGCTTCTTTTTAAAGCTACTTGTATCTAAATGTCACAAATTTACAAGACAAAAGCAGTACAATTTTCAGGTAAAACCTAAAATTTATTGAAAACTTCTACAATACAATATACCTTTTAATACCTAAAGTTACACACTCCAATTGAAAAATTGGTGAAGAGGCTAAAGAATTAGTGCAGGGTGTAAATATTTCAAAGTTTCTAAATAAAAATAATTGACCTTTTCAAGTTGATTGTTTTAACCAATAATATTAATGACGAAATATTTTCGTTATAAACTTTAAGTTATAAACCTATACAAGACTTGCATGTCTTTAATAAGAGAAAATCTCAATTATTTGTCTAAATGGCAGATGTAAATACTTGTTTCTCCTTTTTTACAACAAGCAATGTGCAAAGACTCAAATGAGGCAGATCGTTTCATTTAATACCATGTAGCTCATCTACGTGTTACTGTGCTCTAAATGAAAAGAAACAAAACATTTCTAATAACAAACACGTCCAATCTATAGCAAAAATATAAACCACATAACATTTTCAAAATCCCCATGTTTGTCTTTGTACAGAAAATCTTAGTGTTGAACAGACATTCCCAAAAAAGACTATATATATATATATATATATATATATATATATATATATATATATATATATATAAAGCTGTAAATCATATCATTTCTGGGAGAGAATTTTTTCAGTCAAACAGTATTTGATATGTAGACCAGTCAATGTGTATTTAAGAGGTTCAAGCTAAAACAGCTGCCATATATTTTGGTCTGAATATTTAAAAGAGTAAAAAAAAAAAAAAGTAAAAAAAGAGAAAACAAGGGAATTATGATCCGCTAAAACGGCAACAAACAGCGACCCAAGAAATTGTGTTAAAAACAATCCTTTAAACAACAAAGGAATATAGCGCCAGTTCATAAAATCAGAACATAAAAATTATCAAGTAAAAACAAAAAAATAAATGAATCAGGTAATGAAAATATAGGTATGTGTACTTGGAATAAGCTACACGTTTGCTGATCCTTAAATAGTTTTTACATCATATGCAGCCTGTGGACCGAAGTGTCTGCTTAGAAGTCTACAGTCAGTGTTTTGGCACCTATGATATCTGTGGAGTATGTGTGCTGCATATTTCAAGCAAATAAAAATAAATTTTGGATCGCTCAAGTTGTTTAGAATAACCAAAGTTAGCTTAGCTGTCTGGTAATGTGTGTTGAACAGCTTCTTCTTCCTATATGCAAGTCTATTTTTACCATTAACAAAAAAACAACAACACTGTAGCAGTTTCTTAAAAGTTTCTTCTTCCCATCAAAGAAACGTTCAACCTAAGGTACCACTGATAAATTCCTTCAGAATCAGAAACCGTGTTAAAGCTCATCCAGTCACAGGAAACATCCGTCACCGGAACCATGCACCATTTTCCCCCCCTCAGTTTCATCAATAAAACCTTATTGAATAAATCCCCACAACATATCTGCCAACTCTAAGCTCACATACTTAGTTTTTAACACCAAACACACCCAGCTCTGTGCAAACCACATAAAACAGATCTGTTCCTCCCTGTGTGCCTTTAAAAACCTCCCTCTGAAGCAAACTACTTCAGATTTTGCTTATTGGAGGATTGAAAGATTTTAAATACTTTTCCTGAATACAAAAGCTGCAGCTGAGCTCATAATGGAGCTCTTCTTAGTGTTTGTGTAGCTTTAACTTGTTAAAATGATAAAAGAACCAGAAGTGGCAATACAGAGAGAAGAGTGAAGTCAGATTTGTGGCTTGTTTAAAAAATAAATAGTTACTGGGCTCTGAAAAATCCAACAGACAATATGGACTTCTGTTTAATTTGTTTTTCAAAGTTAAATAGTTTGCCGTCGCAAAAAGAAAATTGTGTGTTGGTGCGAGTCCTGCTGAGATGATCCACTAAAAAGCAAGTTGACAGATATGTTGGGCAGCTCCACACTGCTACAGCTGAGTGTTGTGGAGATGTTTGAACACACAACAAAAGTTTCCAGCCAGTAAGAGGTCCTTTCCCCCTACAGCACGTCATTCTCCGAACTGAAGAGAGCTGCAAGGCCCAGTTGTTCAGTCTCCACTATATCCTTGTCTGGCTTCGGCTTCTTGAAGAGTGATGGAAGGTTGCGGATGTGGACCTCCTTCCTGAACTGCTGGCAGAGAGCTTTCTGTGGGGGAGAAAAAAAGTTAAAACAAGAACATTTTCATTAGATTGTTCGGCACCATTGAGCTAGGGGAACATTTTCTGCTGCTGAGAACAGAAGATTTAAAGTACAGTCAAAATCACACTGCTGATCTCCACTGTGGGGTTGGGCCTCTAATCACGTTGGAGAGGAATTTACACTCAAGATTGAAAAGTGAAGCGCTGCTCTCTAGTGCTTAAATGTGGCATTACCCCGATAGTTCCTGCAAGGAGCTTCTTGAACTGGTCTCTCCTTTTCTTCTCTCCAACCTTCTGGGCATTGGGATCCACCAGCCTTTGATCGTAGAGGTCCAGAGCTTCAATGCTGATGTTTGGAATTTGGGTCATCACTGCCCGCAGCTCAATGTAGCGAGGCCGCTAATGCAGATGGATAGACAACAGAGAGAGAGACCTTCTCAGCAAGGAAACATTTAGAAAATGCTCAGATAACAGTAGGACTGAAATGATGGATCAGATTAATTGATTATTGAAATAACTGACAGATAATTTAGCAATCGGTTGATCATCAAGTGGAGTACACAGACCAAAAAAGGGGCAACATATTCAGAGCAGTAATTAAGCCAAAACTGTACAAAGAAGAGTATTGACATTAGGCTCACCAGGTTTTCGTAGATGAGCATTGCTAGGTTACAGAGGGGAGTGTTGCAGGCTTCATGTTGTCCGTGAACCTGCAGAGCTCTGAGAACGCTGGTGTAGAACCATGTGACCGCTTCAGTGAGGAGGTTACCTGCTACAACCTGGGTGGAAACGGTCACAGATGATTAAGGCCATTTTTATGCATATCACGTCAAAGATGGCAACTGCCAAAAAATTAACTACATTTAGAAAACGTAAAAATGAGATCATTGATTTGGGAGGATATCTGGGTCCTGGGTGTCATCAAGAGGAGTCTGGTTGAAGCAACAGTTATGCATGAGGTGTGGCTCATGTACACCAACAAGGAGTTATTATCAGATCAAACAGGAAGTCCTGCAGCTTAATTTAATATAATAGTTTTGGCACTGTTGCTATGGGCTTCACCCCATATCACTGCTCTGGCTGCATCCAACAGGATTTCTTTTAATCACCAAAGAACAACCTTTGAATTTCACTCAAATAAATATAATGCAGTGTCTCAGTCAAGCCTCCTGTATATAAAAATCAGTTTTTGCTGGAGTCCCAACATATATGGCCCCCAACTGGAGAGTAGTACGCACACCTCCAAATTGTGCAAAGGCTTTTTAGCTTAGGCAAACTGCACGTTGTTCAGGCTGCAACTCAAATGAAACATTTATCTCCCATGAAGTCATATTGTAGTTAGCACCTTTTTTTGGGGGGGCGGGAGGGGGTAGTTTCTTTATATATATAATTTTATATATATATAATACTTTTATATATATAATTGTACAATAATCACAGTGCAATTTATGAAGGAATAAACATAAAGCAAACCCTCAGGCTTGAGATTCTCTTTAAGATTAGCTCAGAGAGATCACCATATAACAGATTGCAAATTTTCTGATGATTGCTTCTGACTGCATGTAGAGAATTGCAGTGCTAGCTTAAATTTATTGGGCTGAATAGCATATTCAAAAAGTAGCGTCAACTTCATCCCATTGTGCTGATAAACTGATGAAAAACCCTGTGGTGTTTACTTCTCCGAAAACAAGACAGACTGATTTTGGAGGTGCAGAAACCTCTCATATTTATATGGAAGGTACACAGACTCTAAACTCTCTTTTTTATTATTCTCCTCTGTTTTACCAGTTGTTACTGCATTACTGTGTACTAACTAGATTACAGGGTGGAGAGGTAACATAGCCCTGTCATGTGTATTGGACAAACAACACAGTTGCAGGACAGCATCAAGGACTGGAGTTAAAGGCCCCAGTCCTTAACTCTGGTGTGAAGAATGGCTGCACTTTACTTTTTAAAAAGCTAAGTAAAAGTAACAGAAACATAAATGCATCCAAAACTGCTCCTATTGACAAACAAGAACATTGCAACTGAATAATGCAGTCATTTAAAAAAAAACAACAAAAAAACACATCTATGCCACATAAATGCTTTGTGCCAAAATAGACTGAAGCTCTGTATAGTCTTGGCTTTTCCTTAAGTTGTTTAAAGACTACTTAGTTTTTGGACTTTTGTGTATTGAAAATGCAGAATATGATTTTTGAAAATGACATTTTTTAACACGTGGACCATGAGCTGTAACAAGTAGTTTCAGTTGAAGACAAAATATATTACAATAAAACCCTAAAAAGAAGAAAAAAAAAAAAAAAGGCTGCTGCAGTCTGGACGCTACCTGCCGCAGGAGGTTCCAGCAGACCATGGACGCCGTTCGGTGGCAGTTTGTGGTATCCTTCCAGGACAGTGAGGTGAACGAGAGGGTCAACAATGACATATACACATTCTGGGAAAGAGAAAGAGAAAAAAAAGCAAAACATTAAGTTTAGGCGCACTATTTAAATGTGAACATGGTTTATATTTTTTTTAATCTGAAACTGACCTCGTGTTTCATCAAGCATTTTCCAAGCTCACTCAGCTCTTCAGTGGGTTGAGGGGAAGACGCTACCTGCACCAACTCCATCACCACATCTTCCTCTGCGAGAGCACATTTTTAGCAAAACAATCACATTTTTTTTCTCACTCGAGATAAGAAAAGTATAACTCCACTCTTACCATCGATTTCCTCTTTATTTGCTGCTTGTTCGGGCACTTTTCTGGAAATACAGCTTACATCTAAAAGAGAGAGGAAAGAAGACGGGTGTTATGAAGCCATCAGAACTCGCATTTCACTTGGTTGGAGAAAACGCTGATCAGGCAATTCTAATCTTCCAGTTAGGAAACCAGCTAACTGATATACTCTGCTGTCTTCTGACCGATCAAAACATCTGCACAGCATCAAGTCCGCAGCATCACACGACATTAGACGCGACTCAACCGGAAATAAAACACCACCTGGTTTGTGACGCGTGACTTAAAATGTGCCAAGAATGTTGCAAAGAAGTTTCTGTCATCACTTCATGTAAAAAGAACTCTATAGAAGTGATCCTTATATTCATGATTGTGCATTTTAAACAAAAAAAGAAAATAATGATTTTTCTTTATGTAAAACACAAGCAAAAGCAACAATTTGTGGGACTTACTGAGCAGATCCAGAACCTCCCTGGTGAGCAGGCGAACCAGCTGCTCCTCCAACATCTCCTGAGTCACAGCGCAGTCCTCGTAGACCACCTGCTCCTCCTCATCCTCGTCACTGAGAACACAGAGAGGTCAATTTGAAAATTAAAACACCAATCCTACATATTTAGAGCCTAAATGAGGACTTTGCTGAAATTAATTTCTACCATATTTACAAGTTTCAGAAAATAACCCGCTGCTCCTAATTTAAACAAACATCTGCTGCAACAGTGTGAATAACGGCTGCCATCTTCTCATTTTACAACAACTTACTTGACAGACGTCCTCTGGTTGATGACCTGCCACTTTATGTTTAGTCTCTGCGGTATAAAGCAGAAGCATCATCAGGACACTTTGCTGTGATAATATTTAAAGCTAAATTTTATGCCAAATTAGACAAAAAAATCAGGGTTCTGACCTGCAGCATGTAGGTGAACAAAGGCCCCAGCAGAGGGCGCAGCAGACTGTCATGATACTCTGGAGGACACGAGATCACTAGCTGCTTCAAAAACAACCGTATACTCGAGTCAAGGCAAATCAGTGTTCACGCAAAATAAGAGCTTTGTTTTTTGTATAAATAAAACAAGGCACATCCTGACAAATTTAACAAATGACGAAGGATATGAATCATTGAGCGGAGTCTGTGGTCAGGCACGTGGTCGAGGGAAGTAAAGGCAGAGCCAATGATTCCTTCAGCCAGACTCTCCACGGTGTAGAAGTCCTGCAGCAGAGCCGGACCTGCATTACCCAGGATATGGAAGCTGCAGGGAGACAGGAGGTAGAATGCATCAGGATGAGATGGCATCAAGACAAAATATAAAACTGTGTAACAGTTTATATAACAAACCATACCAGTTTTCAAATAACGAGTTAAAGAATCCCTGCATGCGATCCAAGAGGCTTTTATGCACTGGAGCATCATAAATATCCAGAGGAGGCTGTGGGAGACCTGAAAACATTCATTCAGGAAGCTTAATATTTTTAAATGAGTCTTCACTGAGGGCATACAAAAACAATTAACACATGGAGGCTGCTCTTCTTACCAAGAATTACGAGTTTATCTCCATCCATCACATCATAAGCTCTGCAGAAAGTCTCACTAAGACGAGCTACATTCTCTGGCATGAACAAGCTGTTCTGAGTCCTGCGAAAAAATTAAATAAACAAGCTTTACAATAAAATGTATTATGAGGACATTATTGACATATGTTATTGACAATCACACATTGGTCAAGTAATTTCCAAAATATTTTTCTTCTTTTTAATATAAATTTTGTAAGTGAGAAAACTTAAGAATATCATAAACTCCATTCGTCCAACATAGCTGGTTAATCAAAAATCCACAGTGCTGTTAAAGTTATTTACACATTGGCATGCACACCTTATTAGAGCCAGCAGGTTGGGCAGGAAGGCCAGAAACTGAGCTGCACAAGGGTTTCTGTAGATGGGGGCTCCAGCAGGAGTGCAGCCCACCACGAATCCACCGGCTCTCGCTTCTTCCAGGTCTGCAGGCCATCGCGCACGCTTCACCACCGCAAGCATCGCATACAAACAGAAGCTCAACTGGGAGGAAACACAAGCAAGTGATCAATAAGAATCAAAAACAAAACAACCATCCTTCTAGGCATAAACGACATTAGGCAGAGCTGTATTTTTTTTTTTTACTCCACTTACTTGACCCCTGTTAGGTCCAGCTGTATCTCTCTCTTCTCTTTGCTCTGTGATCACTTCATCCGCACCAACAAACGACAGGAACTTGACAGGATCCCAAAGTACGCTGAAACAAACGTCAAAGTCAAACATGTTTCAATAAGTCTAAAAAAAATAAAATAAAATCATGCAGAATTTTACATTAAAAAAAAAAGTCACAGCAACCTTGTCATCTCCTCAGAGGTCCACTGAGTGATTATTGGGGCCGTTAGTTCATCTAGAAAAGCCTTTTGCTTTTCAAAGTCTTTAAACTGGTTACTGATGAGCACCAGAGCTTCCATCTGGGAGCATTTCTCCAAGAAAGTCAGCAAGGCTTCATTTGCAAACAACTCTTTCATGTGGTTGTAAAACATGTCAAAGCAAGGCTGCGGAAAAAGAAAAAAAAAAGGTAACTGCACAAGTTAAAAAGGTGACTCAGGTTGATTTTCTTTAAAACTGGGATAAAAACATAAATTACCAGGATAAACTGTGGGTAATCCCGGCAAATTTTGATGATAGCCGAGCACGCGTGTCTCCGAACATTCTTCACAGCTCGACTCCGGGGTACCTGAAAACAAGGGTTGGAATGTTTTATTTACAATTCAGATAAGAGAGATTGTGAAAAATTACTCTGCTAGAGAAAACAACTTACCTTGTTTTCCAAATCAATGTGAAACGTGACGGCTTTGAATAGCTGTGGAGCCAAAACACAGACAGCAAGAGGTAATCAGTAAGAACAAAGAGACGTGGCTTGAGAATTGCAAAATTAGCTGCAAGTGTAGATGAAGGTACAAATATAGAGATGTTTATATGTAAGATACTGAAAAAATCCTTTAATGGAAATCAAAATGTTCAAAGGGACACAAAGTTTCTTCTTCTCATTTTTGGATCCAATAGACCAATTTTCAATCGAACCTTGTAGAGGACCTGTGGCACGAACTGTGGCCTGTGGGTGACGAAGGGAAAGAGGGCAGAAATGTTGCTCAGCACACAGGACAGGATGAGCGGTTCTCTGGTTTCGTAGTTCAGCACGCCCTGCAGGAGCTCCATGCTCTGATCTATCGGCAACTTCTGCGCATGTCGAAGAAGAAAGGTGAGAATACATCACATTTGCCCTTTTGATACTACCAAGTCTTTTTTTTTCTGTACTGTGATAAACATTTAGTCACCTCCTCATCCAAGCTTTTGAAGATCTGATGCATCACACACTCCATGAAGACAGTCAGCGCATCCCACTGAAGGACGGATGGAGACATCAAGGAACACAGACCCTCTGCAGTCTTCGCTGGAGAGAAAAGCAAGTTTTCAGAGTAGAAGAGTTAGCTACTAGTGGAAAGAAAATAAGGACACTGATTTGTAATTTGACTTCAAAGGAGACTTTATGAAGGCTACAAGTATAAAAACAACATGTTGCATTAGCTGTGGTGCTATAGAGTCAAAGTTTTTCTGAGCAAAAAGGAAACAGTCAAACCCTTACATGTCGTTTCTCCAGGATCAACTGGACTGGCGACCTGGAACCGAAGCCATTCTGCTGCGGTGTGGAAAGCTTCTACCGGAACGATACGACTTAGTGTCCTCAAAACGTCCCCGTGCTGCGACCGATAAGCTTTAAGACAAATCAAAGGAATAAACACCATAAAAACCAACAATGAAACCAAGGAGCCTATAAGAGAATGAGCTGATAAAACCTACTGGAAAAGAAAGAGTTGAAGTCCTCGTCGCTGTCGAAGTCCATTCGTGAGTACACACAACTAGGGCTGTCTTGTCTAGAAGGAAACCCAGTCTGGAAGAAGACAAATAAAACTTTATATCATGCTGTGAAAAAGTATTGTCGTCCTTTCAACTTTAACACATATCTCACAATACAACCACTGTGCGGTTTGTTTTCTCCATCAACCCTGTGAATGATCATGTAAGAAAGGAGACTCTCACCCTAACAAGGTTGGTTGTCGATACTTTGAGGTATTTGAGGGCCATCTCCACGACTACAGGGACTTTTGATAGAGTCTCGTGTCTGAACAAACTGGCCCATGTTGACACAGTGCAAGATTTTAAAAACTGCAGAATATAAAAGGAGAGGGAAAAAACACACATCAGCTAATAAGTACAGCTCAAGCACAAAGTTTTAAAGAAAATTGAAGCAACATTCAAGTATTAGCCCGCCGATAATTAGCAGTAACTAACCTGACTGGAATGTGTAGTAAAGGCTAATAAGGCTTCGGTGTACTTGCTGAGATTTGCAGGAACTTCAACCTCTGAACATGAACCCTGTGGGGGGACATCATTTCAGAGTCCATTGTGATCAAAGCGCACGTTAAACAGAGAGAACACGCTCGTACAAGTGTGAACCACACTGGGAAAAACTCACCATTAACGAGCAGAGCTGGAATCCTAGAGCGCATAGGACCTGACAGAGCCGCTTCAGGAAAACGTAGCGCCGCTCCACCACCTCCACTTCTCTGAAAACACAACAAGCACCATGAAGCACACAGTAGCTTGATGTTAAGAGTAAATAAAAACATCCAATTCATTTTTTTTTACAAGGATAGACATGTGACAGAACTCACTGTGGTTTGGAGGAATTTGGACATATCGCTAAACCATCTGCGGATCTGGACACAGATACAGAATATTAAGTATATATTATAAAACGACGCCTTCAGAATAATCAGTAGAACGGAGCAGCAGGTTCACTCACTGGGCTGCAGACAGGATGTACTGAATGGCCACATCATTAAACAGCAGCATGAAGGGTTTCCTCTCCTCCAGTTTGCCCTGCAGGAGAACACCATACGAACTATAAATATGTTCCATTTATTAACCTGTTATGATACAAATATCTTTTCAGTTTATTGAACAAGAGTAAGAGTTTAGCAACACAGAACAAATTAAATCTGGTCCTTTAAATAATTTCCTATGAAAAACCCTCTATCCTAATTAGAAGACCAACTCCAGTTGTGCGCTGTGTTCTGTCAGTAATAAAACAGGTCAGGAGTTAAGTATGAAACAATAATGGTGCTTAACACAGCATCAACCTAAACAGATAAGACCAAGTACTCAAGCTGCAAAACATCTAACAGGTCATAAGTCTGAACTACAACATTCGCTTTAACATTGGCTCGCATAAAAGTCTGGAGAAAGTGGGTTTCTAATCATCTAGAGAAATTTAGCATCTTGTGTTTTTATTTACCAGCTGTGTCTGAAGTGTTCTTCTTCATGTTTTTCTTACACTATAACTGGCTGTAGGAAAATACAGCAAAATCTTCCAGTGAAGTGTTTTTGGACCTGGGGCTTCACAGCCAAAAGAGAATGGGCAAACTCAGAAGGCAAAGGAAAGAGCTGGAGCTTCCTGGTTGACTGCTCAGCTTTTATTGTGGAAGCTTAATCCAGACTAACTAAAAGTACAGATCTATCTGACATTCTGCTAAACTGAGAATAATGTTAGTGTAGTTCAATAAAGCGCTCATAATTAGTGATTGCTTAATAAAACCAAAGCATGCAAAGCTTCTCCGCTACTTCCATCTCTTTCACCGGTTTGTCAATCCAGTGCATAGCACTGGATTTGTTAAGTCATTATTTGATGACATAACAAAAAGGTCCCACATATTACCAACATTATTAGTGTCTAATATTCCTTTTAAAAAGGTGCACTGTGACGTTTTCCTCTAATTGTACCAGAAGCTGTACGGACAAGTAATAAAAAGGAATGAAATATTACTGACTGAATGTTTTTATTTTAGCAGCCTGATAAACTTATTGTTGTTCTCCATCTCTAATTAGGCATTAATTGTTTGCAGACATATCTGTGTTGGAAAATCCTGAATAGATGTTATAAAGTCTGAAAAATTTCTCACTCCTAAAGTAATAACTTCTTTAAAATAAATAGGACATTCCTCCACTTGGATGTTCTGTTATTAGATTTCAGAGAATCTGTCAGGGCTAATGCTTTTGTTCATCATTTACAAGTTAGCTAACTGCAACCATTACTCAAATTATTTAATATTAATAGACCATGGCTAAACAAATGTTGGCCTGTGAATAATTAAGCAATATATTTTTTTTTTCAAACCTTAAATTTATTATGTAGAACCAGCTGGTTTCAGAAATGAAATCAGGAAAAACTAAATGTCTTTCTGAGTAATAATGATCTTAAATCATTATCAAACACTGTAAGGCTGTTGGCCAGAATTACTATAAAAACACTGATGATCTCTGATCAAACCATAAAATTTAAACATACAGAAAACTATAAAGGATGATTAATAAAACGGACGAATCTTCATGCAGTTTTCCCGCAACTCACCTTCCGGCTTAAAGCAATAAGCAGGCACTCTGAAGCCTCCAGCTGCAGCTCGGGTTCACTCAGCAACAGACACAGCATCTCCAGCAGCTGACAGTTCCTGGAAGTGATGTGCACCAGTGTCACCCAATCTATGTAGCCTGCGAGCGTATTCAGCGTGGCCACAGCCACTCGACAGTGAGCTTTGGCCTGTGTGCAGGTAAAATGTTAAAATAGACAAATGAGTACATTGCGAGGTGTGAAATTACAACCAAATTGTAATGCGTAAAATGAGGGTTTTTGTAAATACCTTCAGTACAAGGCCTGGTTCCTCCTTCTGGAAAAACAAAACAAAACTGCTAAGACTGCTACTTTTTGGAGACCTAAAACAATCTAGTTAAGGTTTTACTAACCGATTTGCGGTAGTCCTCAACATTGATATGCAGAATGGCCAACAAAAAACTGAAGATGTTGTCCATGTTCTGGGTGAGTGTCTGTTGGATGTCTCTACGCCGCTGTGAGGGTAACGTCTGGAAGGTGATCACGTCCTCTGCCAGCCTCAAGAGGATCAGCATGACCAGCTCGGTCTGTGCCTCCTACCAAAAACATCCATTTTACTTCATTTAGCATAAAGAAATGATTAATTTTCTAAAAAATGAAAAAAAAGGCGGTTATTTATCATAAATTTTACTTTAAGAACTCTAGAAACTTCATGAACAGAAATTAAAAAGATGAACACAGTCATAACCACAAACATCAATGTATTTTAATTGAATTTTATAAGATAGACTAAAACAAAGTAGTGCACAGCCGCAAAGTGAGAGCAAATTTATGCATAACAGGATGTTTTGTACAGCTTTCTTTCAACAGTGGAGTTTTTCCTATATTATATGGGCCAGATTTGTGATAACTGACCTCTTAGCTCATAGCAGATTCTCATGTCTGGATATGCTTGCAATTGTGCCGCACTTGTTGCATTCTCAGGTGATGGAAATGAAGCAGTACTCTGTGACATGTTTAAAGCTGGTATATTAGCTGCTATATTGTTTTATAACACAACCCTGCTTTAAAATTCATTCGTGACCCATCTGCTGTGTTCCATTGTCTTTATGATACTGTTTGTTCACTAATGTCCTCTACCAAAGCTCTGAAGTCTTCTCAGAACAGCAGTCTTTATGATGGTGTCAGATTAAAAATTAATAAATACAAATGCATGCTACACTTTTACACTTTTCAGATTTTTATCTGTAACAAAAAAAAAGAAAGTAGGATTCTTTCTTTTCACTTCAGTTACGGCCTACTAGGTATTGGTGAATAAAGTAAAATGTGTGGTTTAGACATGGCCATAACTTCAGTGAAAATTGTTGAGCTCACTTTATTTGCCAAACAAATAAAGTGAGCTCATGTTTGGGTAGTGAAGCAGGGTGAGTATCACTAATCATCCACTGAAAAATATTTGCTTGCAAACCATTACGTAACCCTATTCAAACTAAAATGACACTGGATAAGGAAGCATGTTACACTTACTGCATTGTTTATGCCACTCACCCCTTGGCTAGAGAGAGACTCCATCTCTTTCAGCATGTCTGGCCAATGTTGAGGCCATTCTCTTTTAATCATTTCCACCACAATCCGAGATAGGGCATCTTTGACGTGGCTCTCTTCCTCCAGGATAGAATGGGTGCCCTAATGAAACACAGTGGTAGCTGTCAAACACAAGTTCGGTGGTGTTTATCTGATCTAAGTGAGATGGTTATTTCACTATCCTTTTACTGTCACACCTACAGTTGTTAGCAGCTGCATGGCACACTCTTTCAGTTGGACCTTTTCTTGCTGCTGCATGTTGTTCCATCGAAACCTGGGAGAACAAAATGTGTTATCACACCATACTGCTTTTTATCATATTAGGATTTAAAGTATCACGTAATAGACTTACTTGATGACCTGCTCCAGTATTTGTAAGCCAAAGTGTCTCACTACAGCCGGCTGACTTTTGTCTGCTAGGTGTAGGCCACATGGGACACAAAGGGTGCTCGTCTCTTTAAATTCTTCACAAAACTGTTGAGAGGAATAACTGATTACTTTACAGCGAATTTATACCAACTAAATGTTAAAGTGCACTTGAAATTACACTTGAATGAACTTGCAGCCAGGCACACGTGCTAGGCATAAATTCAACAGCTTGCTCTAAGCGAATAAAAGAATCCCGGGCCGTTTAATAAATAGATGACCTGTGGACAAAATGTGGAGAGTTGATTTGATTAAATTAAGTTTTCGTTTCCTTGTTCCAAGGTCTAATTTGTTATTCGTGTGAATGAGTGAACATGAGTCAACTATTCATTTATTCATACTAGGCTAGCTTCCCCAACATTTTAACTTTTTAACATCTAATTCGGGACGACTGAAAAGACGTTTCCAAGTAACTGTTACAAAGACACTACTGAACAATAGAAGCAGTTTATTTATAGTTTACAGTCACATCATTATAATCTCCCGATCGTCACAATAAATGACAAGGTAAGCTAACTAGCTAGCAATCGGTAACAGTGCTACCTTCAGGGCCTCCAGACGGTAAATCTGGCTGGTTTCTGCGTCCATTATCACCATCACGGCTTTTATAAGCTGATCACACATGGCAGCCACCTGCTCAGCCATGACTTCAGGTAGCGTCTGTCACACCGTTAAGACGAAAGCAAGCAACTCCCTTATGCAAAGCGCCGCTCTACAGTGGGTAACGTGCAGACAGGGAAACACCGACGTCGGCCAACGTGCGCGAAGAGCGAAGCTGGGATAAGTTAGAGCCCCTTGGCTTGCCGTTAAAGCTGAATTCTGGGCGTTGTAGTCCTCTTTCCTTCTTTATTTCGTTTTTTATTTCTTTCTTTCTCTCTTTCTTTCCTTATATTTATGATTTCCATATTTAGTTGTTTAATTATGCATTTGATCATTTTGTTTAGATTTAAGAAATAAGATTTTTTTATATATGTATTATTTTATTTGAATGTATTATTTTTTTAGTTTTATTGAAACTGTCTTTATTTTTATCTACTGACATATTTCTTTGATGTTGCCCCTTTTGAGCCTTAATGGAACATAATTTTTAAATTATATTTTGTTTCCTTGTTATTATTATTAGAGTTGTTGTTGTTGTCATTGCTAGTAGTACCTTAATCAAATTTATGTATTTTTATCAATTGATATATTTAATAGTTTAACTTCTTAATCTATTTCCATTTTTAATCAGATACATTTTTAAGTACATTTTTATCATTAATTTGTGGAATTATGTATTTCTACTAAAGATAGTGTCAATGGGGCTAGTTTGAAGACTAATCAGTCAATGCTCAATATGATAAGCCATAGACAATTCAAATATTTCACAGTGAACTGGTGGATTTTTACTTTTTTTTCCTTAGAATTTCATACAGGATCAATACAAGTTTTAATAGATAATTTCTTCATTTACTGATTTAATTCTGAGCAGTAACAAGTATTCTATTTAATATGATCCATACAATGTGACGAATTAACGTGATTTTAATAATTAGATTTTAACGTACATATTTCTAGTTTTAGTTAAATCATCTAAAGATTTACTTAATGCATTTTAGCAGTTTTGACTCTCTATAGCAGGGGTGTCAAACTCCAGTCCTCAAGGGCCGCTGTCCTTCAACTTTTAGATGTGCCTCTGCTGCACCACACCTGAATAGAATAATTAGGTCATTAGCAAGACTCTGGAGAACTGATCTACACAAGGAGGAGGTAATTAAGCCATTTCATTCCAGTGTTTTGTACCTGTGGCACATCTAAAAACTGCAGGACAGCGGCCCTCGAGGACTGGAGTTTGACACCTGTGCTCTATAGCCTTCAACATCAGACAATGTTTTTGCATGCCAGGCTCCCACACGCTTCAATTTTACATTCTATAGTCGTCACTTCAAGAGAGCAAAACCTTTCGCTATTTTCCCATTCAATTCATAAATCATTTAATGGTCCAATACAAGTTTAACCTCCTGCCAGCATCCTTTGGTTTTCCCACACACACGTCTGACAAGCAGCAAGCTCTTCTGTCCCACATAAAAGTGGGAGTGTCTTCAGCTCCAGAGAAAGGGGGCGGAGTCTGAATTCCAAAGTGGAATGAACTTCCTGTGGCTACGTCACTTTGGGATCGGCTGCGAGCTGTTGAGCAACGCAGACAACCAGCGGAGTTTCGGGTTTGTTACGTTTGCATGTAGCAGTAAGTAAGACATTTAGAATTATTATTTTGTTCCAACATATTTTCCGCTTTTTGTTTGTGTTCTGTTCTTTATGCTGTATATATATATCTTTTGGGGGGTATTTTGTAGCAGTTACAAGCTGTTTCAAAGTTCTACAGCGATGCTCGCTTAACAACGGAAACTTTTGTCCCGAAGGCCGTGTTATGTGTAGCAACAAGTCCACGACGCTGGATTCCATTAACATTACTCTGCTTCATATTTACATATGTTAGTAAAAAAAACAAAAAAAACAAACAAACAACAACAAAAAAACAGTATCCTCTTTCTTTTTTTCAGCGGAGGTGAGGAGCTTCGAGCTAGAGAAAGTAGCCTTGCCTGTTGTCAGGTTTAGGCTGCGGGATTAAAGAGCTCTCCAGTCTCAACGCTTTCGTCGAAACTGCCTGTGGGGATTCATGCTGGATTGGTTAGCTAAATGCGGTACGAAGCTAAAATGATGCCGGTAAGATTGGATTTATTTACACAAGTTTTAACGCTGTGCTGTAACATATCGTGTCTGTTTTCCTACAGTAGGATCGTCATGTTCTTACGTTGTGAATCAGCAGGGTATTTAAATTCACGTAGTAAACTGATAGTGTAGCTTCTTCATAAGCTTTTGTTAAGTATTTTTGCGGTCATCGGTGCTTGTGAGTGTGCTAGAGGACGTAACTTGCTTCCTAGGATATGTAGTGTACAAACCCACATCAGTCTATTCCCTTAGGACCCATACTTGTGAAGAGTGATCATCTGAAGAGCCTAACTACAGAAGCTTTAGCATTTGCATTGTCAGTATTTGGATATTAATTCTTCTTTGAGCATATACTAGAGCAGGGAGCATATGCCAAGTGTTGTTGGCAAAGGCTAAGCTTAGCTCTGGACTCTTGCCGTGTCATCACTATCATCATGTTCATCATCAGTGGTCCATTGCTTTTGCTGCAGTGCAATATAATTTTTCAGCACCTCCTTGATGCATGTAGAAAGAGCAGTGGACAGCTATGTAGGAAAAATTGTATTGAAATTTCAAGCTGATAAATAATGATGGGCATATAGGGTGCTAAATGTCAGAACAAATGATTTTTAAAAATATATTTTAGAATATAGCATAAAAATTTTACATTTAATTAAGAAATTAGGGCAGAAATTTTTCGATGTTTCCTAGTTTATGCTGAAACCTGTAAAAGCGTTGCTCCAAAATCACAGGAAATTGTTTATGAAAGTAAGTTTTAGATGCTTGTATGAAATGTTCAACAAATCAAATTTGAGTGTTGAACCTTTATAGTGTTTACTATAAATGTCTGTTTTGGGGGTTGAGTGACATAATATTTTTTGTCACAAGGACATTATGCACACACAATTTCTCAACATAAACATCAGTTAAGTACTTACAGGCCACTGCCAGAGATCTATCCTGCTAACAGCCATCACTATCTACTCTTACTTTGAAGAATTTGAATTAATGAGTTACAGCAACATTTAATTTCCTTTTGGGGTTAATCAACTTTTGAATTTGAATTAAACTAAACATTTTTTATAATTATTTATTTTGAGTGTATACAGATACTTAAACATTAAATAGGCCATGGTTAGGTTGATATAAAACAGCATTTGTTTTCAGGTAACTAAAACCCAATTTTGTTATGCCAACAGGAATGGGGAGGAAAAAGTATTTAGAAGAGTCAGTGCAGTCAATTGAAAGATCACCATCACATAATTGGAGCAAATGCTGCAGCCTTGCTGATAGTTGAAGTTGCATTTACCTTTATTCACCTATTGTCATAAATGCTAGAAAACACAGCATGTGTTGATATATTGCCAATATATTTGTCATCTCAAAGCATTTTACAAGTCAGACAGGACATATTTATGTTGAATATATAATAATTTAGTTGAATACATCCTACCATATAAACAAATTTAAATTGCACACATCCCAGTTCCAAGAAGTCCATCTAAATGTATTGAATAATCATTAACTGTAGAGTAATCCCTCATCTCGAGTGAACATGAGGAATGTGTTAATAGACAACATTGCCAGAAGTTGCCTGACGTTGGCGTCTGGCAACCTCTGACATTGTGTTGTAATAACGTTACTACTATGATTATTTTCTTATCAAAACAGCCTTTGAGTTATTTTTAATTAATTGTCTGGCTGCTTAATTTATATCACAGAAGGAACATTTTTTCACTCTGGCTGTCTGATTTTAAAGTAAAGCCAGAAGATTTCAGCTTGCAATAAGCTGTATTAATTGTTTTTTTTCCCCTAACATTTCTTAATCTCTTTTTTATTAATTAAAGTTTGCTTTACATTGAATGAGGCTTACTGCTGAGTAACAGGTTGTACAAGACAGAGTGATGTTGATTGTATAAACTCATCATAACAGATCTTACGTAAGCCCTTACCTTGATTAGCGTATCCTTCTTGGCAACTGAGTTGAATTTGAATAACACCTGTCATGTTAACGATCTCAGCTTGTTAAGGGCAGGAGGTCAACATTGTTTCTATCGACAGGCTTCTCTTTTCTCCCCCCAATAGTATGGATGGATGCTGCAAGTGTTTTGATGAGATACGGTTTCCTGTGTTTGATTAAAAGAGAAATGGCCTGTGTTCACTCTTTTCTGATGGGAGGTATTGTTTTTTTTTTTTTTTTAAATTACAGCACCAACCAGTGACCCAGGTTGTAGAGGCCGGGGCTTGGGGAGGAGTGAGAATGCAGTGGCATAATTGCTGGTTGTGATTTAAATGGGGATGGGGGGTGGGACTGTTTCCGGAACACAATAAAGCAAAGGAGCTCTTTAACACTGTGTGGTGGAAACCACATTGTTTGTGCCCCTGTGCCATGGCAGCACTCCGATAAGGGACACTCGCCCCCTTTATTGAACCATAGCATCGTGTAACTCATTTACATCCGAGTTGCGGTTATCTCTGCTTAAACAGCTTTGTTGAACTGCTATTTGTTACTCTTAAATTTAGGCTTGAATTTATTCTTGTTTATTGACTAATCATTTTTGTCAAGATAATTTAAAGGAACAATTGTGGGAGAACAAACTTAAAGAACATAATGTGCTATGGAAAACACTTGGTTTATTTTACAAATGCAAAAAATCCTGTCGGTTTCCTATTTCTCTCCCATGACAAAAGTGCTTTGTGAGTAGATTTTTAAGTTGATAGTTGATATGTTTGTGTACATATTTTGGCTATCATTATTCCATCACACATTTTTACCATTTCTCAGTTACACTATCTGCTGTAGCAGATTGTGAGAAAGGGGAGTCATACTTCAGGAAGTTGTTTTTTGCTGCTTGTGTCAATAAAAACCTGAGAAGGGTTTCGCCCTGACATCTACATTCCTGTTAACTCTGTGGAAGAGTTGTGATATTTTCTCAACTACACCATCTGATAAACTAGGACATTACATGGACTAACGGACAAAAGGACTGTTGAATTTACATAATCTTTTTATGAAATAAAAATGGTAATTTCACCCTTTTTTGTGACACAAAAACTTGGACTCTTATTGGCCAGCACTGCTCTCTTTCTGTTTAACAACCTCTCAAGGTACACTTCGTCCTATTACAACACTAACCAAATCAGCCACAACATAGATGACTCATAATACGTAAAGCTGCTATTAGCATTTGGACATTTGTTCCAGATTCAGAATCATTTGTTTCCAGTAATTAAAACATAACTATTTTTTTATTATTGTTTACTCCCCACCTGTAAAACTGGCATACGCTTGCCAGGTTTGCGAACACTAATTTTATATCAACTATACTTATATCAGCCAGCGTCTATTGCTCAGTACTCTGCTTGTTTTTATGTTTTGCTGTTCTGTTTTAAAATTTGATATAAATTTGTTCTGCATGTATTTGCTTTTTTTATTTTATTGTGATTTTTATTGACTAGTTTCACTCTTTAAAACCCTGACTAAATTTCTATTTTTTGCTATTTTTAATTGGGCAATCAATAAAATATTCCTCTCATATTATTAGTTATTTATTCACTGCTTAAAATGGTCTTTTTAAATGACTTTTCATTGTTTGGAATCACACTGGCTATGAGTGTGTTAAGGAATACTCTTCTACTACAGACTTTAGTTGGGATTCAGTCCATCATCCATGAAGATGTTATACCTGGAAACTGGAATAGTTCCTGCAGCGGGAAAGGCCATTTTAGCCTACAGTCGACAGTTTGCCTTCTTTACTCAATTTTGCATATGAAAGATTAAATGCCACAAGGGCATCATTAAGTGAGTTTTCAGGGAATAGTGATAGCTAAGTCCAACTCCCCCGTTCTCCCCAGCGTATCATATTTTGCATAAATTAAAAAGACTTCAGATATTTAGTATTGTATGATTACTCATACAGTAGGTTATTTTCTGAAAGCTAAAGGTTTTTGTTATGTATTGATAATAATAGTCATGTTCAAGACCATTTGAGTAATTTTGTTTCCTGTGACCGCTGTCTTTTTCAGAATCATTTAGTTCAGCAGTCAGGGCATCTTCACAAAAAGTAATAATTCTCCTCTGCTTAGTTTCGACTCCATTTTCCTTTATCTCCCAGATTGCCTCTAAATGGGAACCGTCTCATCATGTAGACCAGAAAGGGGAGGATATTGCAAGAGCGCAGATAATCAAGCAATAGGCTGAGTGCTGCAGTGCAGAGCATGAATAGAGATTGTTCAGACTGAAGTGGCACAGTTTGTTTTAGTGTTGTATAAATCCCTCCTTGTTTTTTCTAAATGCTGCAGCTGAACGATGGCAAATGGATGTTTGGATTCCATATACAGTCTGTAGTTTGTTACTCCTGACCTTTTCTGGCTCATTGCCTCATCCTCTTGTGCAGCCCGCTGTTCCAGTGAGTAGGTGAATGAGATGAAGAGAAATAACGCAGAAAGCCATTAGGAGGGTTTCTGTTGCCTCACCTTTCTGAAGGACTGCTATGCTGGAAGTGAGTCAACTTTTGGAACTGTGGAACGCACACACACATACACACCCCAACTCTGCTGCAGTGTGTTAGAATCCCATAGATATTGAATTCAAAGGTGACTTCATCAACAAAACGTGGCTGATTCATTGGCTTTGCGAGTAATTGAAAGCATGGATGTGGACGTAAAGCACAGCAGTTGTAAAGCAAAGAAGCTTTAGAGATGGGTTAAATTATAACCCCCCCCCCCCCCGTTATCTTTTACAGCTGTAAATATGCCTCTTAATGTCTCCTATTTAATCAGTTTATTCACCAATTGGCATTAGATAACATCTTGGGTACAAATAGTAGTAAATCTCAATGTATTTAATTGAACTTAAACCTTTTGCGGACTACCTCCATGCTCTTTTAATGTGACAACACAACTGCGGAGCAACAATAAATATCGTAGGTAAAATGGAGTGGCGCTGTTAATATTTATATTGTGTCTAAGTAAAAGGTGATTTGGCGTTGTCTTGAAAAATGTAAAACAAACCATAATATGCTTTATTATTATTGTCACATTTAAATTATTTTACCTACAGCATTTATTATTCTCATTTGCTTCATAGAGGAATGATAAATCTAACGTCACTCTTTTAGCCTGCTGAGCAGCTGGATGTGGCAGGGGCATGGAAACGGAAAACAATTACTGGACCTTGGTGTTGGGTTTTATCACAAACATTGAGACTTCTGAATAGAAAGAATTTGGAACTTCTTGCTGGGCACTGTCAGCTGCAACCAATAGGGGTTTAATAAAAAATATCAGGGATGTTTAGATTGATTTTTAAGCACACGTCTGACCCCACAGATGTGTTACCTCTAACACTACACTCTATACAAAAAATACTGTCACATAAGCCTTTTTCTCTGACATCTCTGAAATTTCTGTAGTTTTGAAACTGCACGATAACTCCTGTCTAAGAAAGACACAAATTATGGGTCATCTGTGACTGGATGGGTTTTGATGGTCTGATTACTTTGCTTTTGCAGAGCAGTTATACTAAAGCCCTGTCATTAGTGTATCTCTGGACCTTGTGAAACTGCCCAGAGATCAAAACAACAAACCGTTTTGATCCATCGTATTCAATATGTGAGCTAATGGACTATGATCTTGAAATGAAGGGCAATAGAATTGACTCTCAAGGTTCTGAGGTGGAGCAGATGGATTAATAGACTTTTAAGATTGTTGGAAGTAATTTATTTAATAATCCTGTAGAGTAGTTGGTCTTTTTTGACTATAAAGGAGTGTGCCACATATACATGATTGAAAGTCTTGTTTAGATCAGTAATAATTGACATTTCTTTAACAAAACCCTGCATGCACTCACAAAGAACATGACATAAATCACATCTTTATCAACTTTATTGTTCAGCCTTACAGCCGCTTCACCTTATGTAACTGTATTCTTGGCAGAAACACTGACAAAAAAAAATGGTGTCTTAATACAGTAACGCAGAACAATTGAGATGGTGCATATTTGATTTTCAGTCTTGGGAGCCTTTGAGCTCCTTTCAACAGGGAGCTTAAGCACTGCCAGCTGCAGTCTTTCTGTTCCTCTAGATGTGTTCTTATTACAGCACCTTTTGTCCGTGGGTTTTGATGTTGCAGCCTTTCATCTTTAAAATACACCCAATCCTTTCTGTCTCCTGCAGAGAGGTCCTACAGCTGACCTCCAAGACTGTGAGGTTTTGTTCTGTCCAAGTTATTACAACTTTCCCTTTAGCCCAGGTACAGAAATGTGATCCAGATAAGGAATTTCTGGATTATATTATATAATATATATTATATAAATCAGTTATATATAATATATATGGGTTATATTATATTATGTATAATAAGGTATAGGCTATTGCTCTTGTACTTGCTTGAGAAAATAAGCGTACTATTGTGTCTCAGAGACAGCAAACTGGTAAGTGGCTATATTTTTATATGGCAGATTAACATAATCCCTGTGATATATCCCCAGTGATCTTGCCTTATAGCCGCTTCAATTCTAGATAGCCAGAGGACAGGCTGCACATTTCTTTAGATTGGCAGTCATTTTCATTTTGTAATTCTTTACTGTCATACTATTGCCAAGTGCTGGGAAATGGCTTTGACTTTGCTGATGCTGTAATAGAATTAGCAGTCTATTGCCTTAAGAGAATAGCAGAGGCTGCATGCACCTTCTGCATTCCTGGGCAATCTCTGACAGGAAGGAAGTGCAATTCAGCTTCTGATCTGCTCATTTGCTTCATATCTAATAGACGGAAGGCAAACGAAGCAAATCTCAGCCAAATGTTTTCGTTTCCACTCTGCATTAGTTTTGTCCAGCTCCAAGTTGCTTTAAAGCTGTGTGAAGCTAGCGAGGCTTTCTGGTTATCTGCAGAGTAGCTTTTAATTTGCCCTGCAGTGGGACCATCAAGCTGTTATTGAGCTGTTTCATTTTGCTTGGTGTTGTCTATGAATATTTAATACTCTCAATTTGTCCAGCTCAGTCAAAACAGGGACTCCAGGTACTTTTTTTTTCTCTTAATCATGCGTAGCAAGGCGATATAGCACTTTTTTTTATCATCAAGTGACCCACAATCTATAATAACGTGAAATATTTTTAAAAAATATTTGCTTTTTGTGATGTACATATTATATTGATTTCACTTTTAAAAAAAATACAAACTCTATAAAACTAACACAAATTCTTTATGTGAATGTAAAAATTAAGTAACTATCATTTGAGGGCTTCATCCACAGGGTGCATGATAAAGTTCTAACTCATCCAGAAGGTTTCTGGGCCCGGTCACTGTTGGCCCTGGTTCATAACTGCTTTCGGTGTTGGAACTGCCACCCAACACTATTCTCCTCCTATTGATTCTTCCACCTCCTCTCTCTGTCAGTCCACCGTGTTTACACAGGCAGGTCATGTGTTGTATGTCTTCTGGGATGTTGTGAAGTGCTTTGGATTCCTTCCTTGGAATTTAGACCTTTTACTGTACAATGACAATTTGGGACTTAAAGTAATTTTCAGTCACGTTGAGCAGAACCATGTCAGAATCACCAAGCAGCTATAAATCCACCTTGGTTCTACAGGGTGATCTTTCACTAAAAAGGAATAAAAGGCTAAATCTGGTTACAATAGTTTGCATGACACATTGCTGGAAAGGATGATGCTCTCTGTGCTGACAATGATGACTCACCATCTCTGTCAATGGAGTCTTTTCACTGACATCTTTATTAAGCAGTCCGGTCCGGCCAGGGCCTTTGACTCAGCATGCTATTCTCCCCTCTTCCTTGCGCTGTCACTGTAAACCAGTTTTTGTGGTACAATTATCAGAGACTGGCACCAATTCATTCACTCAAGAACCTTAGTTTGTGTTCTGACTGAGTCAGAACTGTTTGTTCTCTTCTTTTTGAGTTTCAAACTTATACCTATTTCCATAATGTAGGTAAGACTGTTTTTATAGAAGCTTTTTCATTTCACATTAGACTTTAGCTTCAATCCTCAAGCTTCCAGCTTGTTAGAAGCTCATCGTGCTTGTGATTCTGTGGTATAAAAGAAAACCTGATTAGTTGTCATTAACTTATTATTCTACTATGTTAGTTTAGATAACTTCAGACTTTGTAAACTATGAACTACATCAGGTGCTTTTCATCCACCATGTTTGTTTTGAAACCGTAGCTCAACCATAGCCAGCCATTAAAAGATGGTAAATATCATTTAATGATAGACCTTAAATGATAAGGTTACAGCAGCGTCCAGTAACATACACAAGTAGCTCTTCAAACTATAGGCAGTCCTCTCCTCAAACACAAAACATTTAAGAAGAACTGTTGTTGTTGTTAAAAAGTTAAAAAAAAATAAACGGCAAAGATAAATTAATAAAAGATTGGGACATAAAAATAGCAATTTGGGTGGATTTATATAGTCGGCGTCAGGGATTGTGTTTGAGCTCTGTGCCAGTGGAACGCTTCACTTCTGTATCAGTTTATAGAATCAGTTTTTATCTGTATTAGCTGAAGGCTTTCATATTCCATGCCACTTTCAGATGTGTGTAGGTGATAACTTTACATCTTTCCCATAATACACATTGATCTACAAATCAAGCTTTTCTAGAATTAGCTGTGTAAAGCTGGTTTTCCTGTGTTGTGTTCGAGGGATCTCTCTCAAGGGTTAGTTGGAGCTAAGTTCAATGGTGTGAAGTTAAATGGAATTCTGGACATTTTTGTTTTCTTTTCGTCTTGCTGACAGATGAACGGAGCATAGAAATGACATACTGCTGTTGAGGAAGTAGACATTTTATGCACACACTCACTGTGAAAAGCTGACCCATAGGGGAATTCTGCTCCAGTTCCCCAGAACTGTGGTGTTTTCTTTGCCATCATCAGCTCCACTTGGTACCAGGATCCTTACTCTCATGTTCCTGTTTAATTTTTCTGCCTAACATGCTTGGCTAACTACTTCTACCTCCTCTGCCTCCTTTGCACAGATGTTCTTGACTGTATACCTCAGCAACAATGACCAACATTTTTCTGAGGTTCCCGTTACCAAGGAGACACTGTGCCGAGATGTGGTGGATATGTGCAAGGAGCCTGGGGAAATGGATTGCCACTTATCCGAGATGTGGCGTGGATCTGGTGAGTCCAGAACAGAAGATTTTTCAGGTCTATTATCCTCGCAGTTGGTTTTCATAAAGATGGTGTGTTCATTTGAGTTGCTTCATAAGAGCTCATCTCAGTATATATCTGCAAAGCAAATTAGGTAGAAACTATAACCACCCTGACAAGAACAAAGCACCTTAATATCTCCTACATCTCCAAAGCAGGAGGTGGAAGTGGGACGGGGGGTTGTAATTTCAGCCTTCTCTATCCCCTATCTGAGACGTAATGACTATTCAAAATCAGAACTCGAGTAGCAAGGTTTTCGAGCCGTTTCCATGGTGAGGCTTCAATAAGAGTGAGACAAGTGCCAATTATTGCATTCGAGTACTTCCACAAGTAGTCTGAAATGAAATCTCAGGATAATGAAACAGCAGTCTCATTTTGCAGTTTTCTACTGGCCACTTTAGATTTAAGATGTTCAGATTTAAATGAAACACTAATAATGATGCAATTATTATTTGCTGATTTATTTGGCTGTTCTTCCATTATTACGTATCATTTGATTGACCTCTGCCTGACTGCGATGTGACGCCCCTTGTGCAATGAAACAGGCTAAGATCTGCTGATGAAAATGTCAAAAGAATTGTTGATGAGCCCTTTAGTGCCATGTCAGCCAAAAAGAATGAACAGCACACTTTTTTTGTTGTTAAGTTTGTGCCAAGAGACCTTATTAGGATGCACCTTTCAGTGCAGGTCAAACAATATTCTTTAAGCAAACACCATATGTACACTTAACCAGCCTTGTTTTTGTCACATTTAACTTGAACTGCTTTTTAATATTCTCTCTTTTTTTTCTCATTTTTGTAAGTTGTGTATAACGTCTGATGCCCTCTGATCACAGAGAGACCTGTAGGTGATGGTGAGCGGATGTGGGATGTGCTCAAAAGATGGGAACCGCACAGAGGGGAGGTGCGCTTCTTTCTTCGCCACAACCGCGCACCCAGCAGAGAATCTGGTATGTTTCAGTCTGTAAATTAAAGATAAGTAGAGGTGTCAGAATTTGTTCACTTCTTCTACAAATTAAACACCATTGTGCAAGGGATGTTTGACACAGAGATTCTAAATACCAGAGATTGCTGGAGTTTTTAAACTCCAGCAATCTCTGGAGTACAAAAGTCCAGTCATTTAGGAACTTTTCAGACCAAAGATTGCTCTAGACCAGTTTACTTTAAAGAGACAAGATATTTTTAAGTGAGTTTCTGTGAAGTTACCAGTAATGTCTCTCTTACTTTTAGTATATGAGCTAACATTACGCAATGATAGCCCATTGAAAGCCTACGGTTTACTCCATTCTTGGTAGATTTGGAGCAGACTGACTATATGCAGCTGGTCAGGTAGGCAGAGAATCCTGGTCATCTTTGCGGCCTGTTTTTGTTTTCTTAAGATGACAGGAAGTATCTTATTGGTTGTTGACCGTCTTCTCAGCTTCTGGTTGCGCAACTAAGCCCTTTTACCCCTCACAGCTTGAGTCTAGCCATGGGATTAGGTGGTTGTTTTCCCTTCCTGTTATCTGCTGGTCTTGTTTCCCACACTGTTAGCTAAGCTTTTCTCTGTCCTTCCAATAAAGCCCTGGATTACCTTTTTGGTTCACTGTGTTTATTACTGTATGGGGTCAAAACAGTAAACCGGAAGGATATGATAAAGAAACTCGGTTGTATGTGTTCGTTGAATCGCGGTTGTGCTTCACACTTAGATATGAACTCAACAAATCTTGTTTAATATTCAGATTTTTGTTCATGTGAACCTAGAAGCAATTAAATGATAAAGATCTTGAATAGTGGAATAACTTTGTTTTTGTCGAATCGTAGTTTTACGATTAAAATTCAAACATCCAAAAAGCACAGATACAGTTTTGTCCCCAGACCCTGAGGCTTACGTATTCGTTTAAATCCTAAGATTATTGCAAGTTACAAGGAGTACTTATCCCGCCGGTTGTCCAGAGGAGCAGCCCAGCCAGTCTGTTTTAACTGAAGCATGTCCTTTTGTCCTGCAGTGTTATAGAAACCTGGGTGTTTCACTGTGTGTGTGTTTGTTTGAGATACAAACAGGCAAGAATCCAGGAGGAAGATCCAATCATTTTTCACAGCTACCCGTAAAGGCCACTGCTTTACACAGTTTGCTGTCTTTTGGTGTCACTAAATTAGAAAAAATTGGTTACTTGAATGAAACACTACAGCAGATTGTAATGCCTGAAGTCTTTTTTTGTTTTTAATTCTGTCTGTCACACAGGAGGGTCAAGAGGCCTGGATTCAAAGAGAAATGGAGTGAGAGCTCCCCCTGAACGAAGGATGGAGAATGGGGTAAAACAAACAATTTAAGATGGACAACATGATTTTACAATAGTTGAATCTAAAACAAACCAGTTTTATTATTATGAAAATTAAAATTCGATGTTACTGGCTTAATTCAGTGTTTTGCTTTTGTTTCGTTTTGTTTTTTTCCATACTGAATCCCTTATTCATCTTAGGTGGCGACTCCTCGGATGGATATGACGTTAGCCGAGCTACAGGAGATGGCCTCCAGGCAGCAGCAACAGATTGAAGCTCAGCAACAGCTGCTTGCTTCCAAGGTGCATAAAGCTGTGCTGGGAAAAGGAGTTGAAAGAATTTAGTTGAGAAGTGGTCAGGATGAAAGTAAAAGCCAAAATGATGGGGGATATTATTGAGAATGGAGCTCAAGTAGCAGGTGCTAAAAAGTCGCATGTACTGCTGAATTTGAGAATACTAAGAGTGTATTCGGTGGTTGTGGCATAATAGTGGGTTGGTTTGTTAATGATTGCAGGATAAGTTTCTGGTATCTACTAAATCTACATGACTTTCTGCTGGTAGTTGAATACATCTCCCTTTTGTTTTGAATGACCCGGTTCCCCATCCTGGTTTGGATTTATTTGTTAGGCTTATTTTCTTAAAGATCTGTAATATAATTTAAGCACCTCTAAGTTTGGTGCTCAACCGTTCTAAAATGTTTCCATTCCAATATACTTAGTGAATGATGGTAATATGTAAAAACTTCCCTGACGCTCTGGACTCATGTGACCCAGGCTCTAGTGTAAGCCTGAGGACGGCATGGGAAGCCAAAGAATGTGGCTTCCAAGCAGGCATGTACACTTCACACACATCAACAAACAAGTTAGCATCAGCACACCACCTGAAGATTTCCAGAATATTGAACCTGTTTAACAGAATTCAGCTATTAAAAACTGACGAATGTTTGGATGTTAAACACCATTCATCTTGACTGCTTAACAACATTGAATAATATCAATCTCCTGTCATTTAACTGTGAAGCATATAGTGAGATATTGTTTTTAGTAACCACTAAATGGAATTGTGTAAAAGGATACGCAGATAAAACAAAAAACATAAATGTATCTAAAAACTGCAGCTGTATTAAGTCAGTAATGTTTTCAGTGCGAAACATTTTAACAGTTTGTATCCGTCTGGGGATTCTGCTTCTGATGATGCAGCTGGTGGAGCTCTGGCCAGAGACCGGTGTTTACTTTTCATTATTCCAGTGGTGTTCAAAACAAAGTGTGCAAGAAATGGATGTAAAGTTTACAAGAGTACACTGTGTGATGTTTGCCCCTGTAACACTTTCTTAATCTCCCTTATTCAGGAGCAGCGGCTGCGTTACTTGAAGCAACAGGAGCAGCGTCAGCAGCAGCAGGCGTCTGAGCAAGAGAAGCTCCAGCGCCTCCGAGAAAATATCGAGAACCAGGAAGTGCGACTCAAAAAGGTCAGGGCTCTCAAGGGCCAGGTGGAGCAGAAACGTGTCAGCAATGGCAAATTAGGTGAGCTTAGAGACTTTTTTTGTGTGTTTGTTTTTGAGAGAGCATCTCAGAATGAAAGTTTCTTATGGTTCTGTTTGCATCTTTTTCTTTCTCCTCTCACTCCATTTCTGCAGTGGAAGAAATCGAGCAAATGAATAACCTTTTCCAGCAGAAGCAGAGAGAACTAGTGATGGCCGCATCCAAGGTGGAGGAGCTCAGCCGGCAGCTAGAAACGCTTAAAAACGGCAAAAAAGAAAACATGCATGACAATCAAAGCTCAGTGGCAGAATTGGACCGCCTCTACAAGGAGCTTCAGGTGTGCAGAAATAAACTGAAATGATTAAAACTTAAGCAAGCATAACTTATGTACTTAAATAATGATTCTTATTTTGCCTGGTCTGCCTTACTGGTCAGCTGAGAAACAAGCTCAATCAAGATCAGAACTCAAAGCTCCAGCAGCAGAGGGAGAATCTAAATAAGCGCAACCTGGAAGTGGCGGCCATGGACAAGCGGATCAGTGAGCTCAGAGACCGGCTGTGGAAGAAGAAAGCAGCTCTTCAGCAGAAGGAGAACTTGCCTGTGAGTTTCAACATTCCAAATCGTTCCTTTTCCATCTTTGACTTGCTGTGCTTGTTGTGAGCTGCGTTTCCATTAACCATGAAATTGTTCAAATTGAGATCATAAAAGTAAGTTCGCTTAATGGAAACATGGCAGTTTCAAAGTTTTTGTGCTAGGATGAGGTGTAGGTAGGATGAGGACTTATTGCGTGACCAAGCTTATTCACATGAGATTTTAATTTCATTTCTTATTTAATTGAAACACTGCACCTATAAAATTGTGTGTTTTCAACATTAGCAGAATATGGACAAAGATTTGCACACATTTATAATGGAAACGCAGCTACGTTTATCAAAAATCCTATTTGTCACAGATCTTCCCCTAGTGGCCTTAAAGTAAGACTGTTTCTGTCTCTGTTTTATATCAAGCCTCAGACGCCACATTATTCAGAGATCAGCCATGATGTATGGCAACCCGACTGTATTATCTTGTTTGGGAGAACTATTTAACTCCCCAGCCATACAAATCAATTCTTTTCGATTTGTTTTCCTGATTTGTCTTTATTTGGGAATAAAATGATATGATCATTAGGACAGAGTTGCATTTTGCATTCTCACTTTTTCCCCGTCCCACTCTACAGTCTCATTTTGGCAGAAACGAGTCCTGACAACAGGGGAGCTGAAATGAGTGCAGTCTGTCATCAAGGCAGGCAGGCAGGCAGGAATGTCTTTAGATGTTATCTTTTCTGGCCTCCCTCTTAAAAAAACAAGAGCAACCATTTTTCTTAAAGAAACATGACCATTTTACAAATATTATATTATGTTTTTAAGATTCATTTTTGAAGTAAAAGCCGAAATATATAATACTTGTTAGAATTTGGCTGGCTGAGTTTTTTTGTTTGGCATCATCTTGTTGGCAGTAAAAGTACTGAATGTTCTGCCTCGCCTCTCCCTGCTCTTCCACTCCACTCTTCCCTCTTCCAGGAGTTGTTTTGTACACATGTTGCCATGGGACTGTAATTGGGAGTCAACAGACTTGTTTGTAAAACTGACTGTGAGGAATAAAATTTGACTTCTGCTTTACGGTGGAAGAGTGTGGAATGAAAATGTGCCTTTTTTGTACCTCTATGCTTTGCAGCTTTCTCATGTTTTTAAAAATTACATTTAAATCCTTTTGAACATGTGAGTTCTTTTTTTTTTGCCTCTCAAAATGACTTTCTTTTTCTATCAAATTCAGGTCTAATCAATAACTCAATAAATGCACAAAAATCCACTTAACCATCCTGATGTGTAACTTTGTCTTGTAGAAATAAAATCTGTCAGCCTGCTGTTTCTATAAGTGGCCTATATGTTGGAGTATAAATAATAAATGACCTCGTTGGTATATTACATATCCCGAGGTTTTGCTAAAAGCTTTTAATGAGCAACATACAGCCTGCATTAAAGCATCCCAGCTTGTTGTTTAAACCGTCTTGACATTTCTATTAAACTAGGGTTTGTATATGGAAGCGTTTGCGGTTTTGTGTGTGTCTCTGCGTTTTTAGAGATGGAAAGCTGAATAGGCCCTAGGGAGAAGGTGCTTCACCCACAGCCTGCCTTGAATCATAATGAGTGATCCCCTTTCATACTAGCACAAAAACACAAGCCACCCAAAGCCACATTTTCCTCCAACTACTTGACAGACATCGTCCCCACTTATTGGCTGAAGAACGATGCTCAGTCGTCCCACATGATCTTGGTTACATTTTTTTCCCTCTAGAGAACACAAAGAGGCTAATATTATGTTGAACAGGAAGGATTATTTGGTCTTTTGAACTGCTTTTGCATGTTTGTGCTTTTTGTTTTCTCAAGAATGGCTATCCTGCTAAAGAGAGGGCATCAAAAGACGCTCACCGTCAGGTAACTAAATTAGTACTGCAGCTGTACTTTTATCTGCTTTATAATCACAACTAAGAAGCATGACTTTTTTACACAGGTGATTTCATCAATGTTTGTTTTAGTTTACTTTCCAGCATGACATTTGAAGCATGTAAATTTTCTTATAGAGGTCAGCTTTGGCTGATAATTCAAAAGATCACTTTTTGATTTAAGAGTTAATTTCAGCCAATTCATTTAGTCTATGGTGTAAGAAAACTGGAAAAGATTTTTTTTAATTATTATTATTTTTAAATCAATTTTAACCACTGCTTTCATGCTTATGACTGATTTTAAAATGTCTGTTTTTATACTTCAGATCAAATAAGTTGGGTATATTTCACAAGTAAAACATCTGTTCAACTTAGAAATATTTTTAATATGATATTGTCACAGAATATTATACCCTTTTGCTGTATATAAAATTGATATTAATTGGTTAATTTGTTGGGCTATCAGCTCTTGTATCCACCCTGAAGTCAGTTGCTTCACAGATGTGACAAATGTCATTTGCACCTGTAGTTTTTAAGACATTGGTCTGAAAAGGTTATTGGGTGGCACTTCTTTAGTTTAGAAAAGCCTCATCACTACACCCTGAATAAAATCTTAAGCAGTGATGAGTTGTTTCAACAAACCCCTTTGTGGGTTTAAATCCACTCCTATTGATTTCAAATGTGGTAAAATACTTTTTCCTCACGTCTTGAACACTGAAGTCAGCATCTCATAGCATCACCTACAAGTCAGAAAAGAGCATCTCCTTTTTTCCCTTTTTTGTTATACTCATTTCAATCATTAGTTTTTCTTCTGTTACAATGTTTATTTAGGTTTTCATATATTGAATTTTCTCTGTTTTCCATCCTGTTCCATCTTCTTCTGACCAGTTCTAATAAATGCTGTCTTGTTTTGTTTTCCCCTCCCTTTCTTTCCCCTCCTCTCCTCGCTTAATACTACAGCTGCCCTCTGAAGGCCAAGCTGGGCCGCAGTCTGGTCCGTCTCGTGTGGCAGCAGTCGGCCCTTACATCCAGTCATCCACCTTGCCCCGAGGTCCGTCGAGGCATGAGCTGCTTGTAAAACCAGGCTACCCAGACGGCACTGCCACTCTACCAGGCAGCGACTCCCAGAGCAAGGCTAGTGCAGGTGAGAACCTCTGACTAGGCTGACTTGGCAGTAACTACCTGCTTTGTCTTATTTTATTATATAAACAACATATACTGTACATACATATTACAAACAGCTGATCTATTTAAAGTTGTATTAGCAACTTCTGAACTGAAGCCCTTCATTAATGAGATGCTTAAAAACCTATTTTGCCCTTTTTTTGTTGTTTTTTTGTCTGGGGAAAATGTCCTGCTTCTTGAAGCAGCAGAGCAGACTGATACTCCTGCTGAGTGTGATGTCAGTTTGAGCTCAGAAGGTAGCCAGTTTCCTCATCCACTGTCTGGTGTGATCTCTTACTTCTGATTTTATTTTAAGGACAAATAGTTTCTCATCACTGTCTTGAAAATCTCTGAAGGCTAAGATTTGCAGTGACTTTGGGAGTGTTTTTCTATGAATTTTTTCACTACTAAAGTAATGATGATGACGCTTAAACAATAGTTTGCTTGGATCTCCTTAGCGATACTTTAAGCTTTTTGCAGAAATAATGACTTTTCTTTTCAGGCTTTGTAACGCTTTTGCTTTTTACAAAAACAAGCTGTTAAGCCTTTGTAAAAAAAAAAACATAAAATAAACTGTAGCTTCGCAAAAAATACGAGCTCAGTTGGGTAAATCTAAAACTGATTCAACACTTATGAAGGATCTGTTTATTTTCTTGGTTTACATTGATGCGAGAGCCTCTGCCTGTAGGCTCCAGTGTCGTGTGTCCAGATCCCAGTGAGGTTTTACAGTCGGGAAAATCCATTGGACCACTGCAACATTAAACAATGCTTTGCACTATCTAATGAGATTCACTTGAGTCACTCTCTTATCCATTCATCTGTGGATAATAGACCATCTGTGTACATCATTGTATTAAAATTAAATCTCATCAGATGTGAAAAATGTTTAAAAAAAAAAGATCAAATATCAGCAACATCACACTCTCGCATTCCCGCTGCATCCTCATCAACCTATATTTGTCCGTTTGTAGCAAAACAGCATGAAGGCAGTGAAAGCAACATGTTTTTTTCTCCAGTCTGTCTTGTTGCATGCAATTACTTCTGCATGGTGGGTTGATGTGCAGCATGGTAAGAAAAGAGAGAGAGAAGGAGAGAGGGATGGGCGGGGACAAAGAAGAATCTGTTCTTAATAAACAATTGTTCCCAGTTCTTCCCTAGCGTCCGAAGTGTAGAGCAAAGTATAATTCTGTCTCCGGGAGGCTGCACTGCTCACCGCATGGCCCCTCAGGGGTGCCAGTGCCTGGGCTCGGCCAACATCATGTCTAGAGCAAAAGAAACCTGAAGGTTTAAGACTGCTTTGCTTTTCTTGTCTTTGAATGCATCTCCGTTAGAAGCCATGTTCTTGCTTAAGCCTCTGAAAGAGCTGCGGGCTAAAAGAAAAGGTACACACTCATGTTTGTGTGTGTGTGTGCTTTCAGGACTTCTTTATTGCGTTGAAAGATTTTAGATACTTTTCATTTGATGTTACTTATAATTTTGATAGCTTGGCATGTGTTGTTCTGCCATTTGCGCAAATCTCGCTTGTTGAGTTTTTTTTTTCTTGTCCGTTCTTTCTCTGCATCTCTAAATGGGTCAGTTGGAACAAATGCATAACCTTCACTTGAGCTGACAGTCAGAACAGACTGACAAACTCAGTCTGTTCTTGTTTGCACAATGTTCACTGATGTACAACTCTTCTTCATTTGGTTTCCTGCAAGTCTTATGGAAATATTCTCATTTTCCCATCGTTGTGATGCTAATCTCGCTAGAAGCAAGTGCTCCGTGCTTTATGGCTCATCTGACTGCAGACATACTTGGCCATTGGCTCAGTCTTAGCCAGTCATCCAAAAGCAAGCCATAAGCAGGGAGATGTTGTCTGAACTTTGTGTTTTATTATGAGTTTTCCCCATTTCTAGTTCAGTGTGGTTTATTTGGTTTCTTTATTTATGTCAGGAATATTGTACTATTTGAACAATCCTTCCTCTCCTCCTCCTCACTCCTCCTCAGGTCTGCAGCCTGGAAAGCCGGCAGACTGGAGCTCCTCAGGTCAAGATCCAAAGATCAATGGTCCCGGCCCAGCTTCAACACTGCCACGGATGACCTCTTACTCCAACTCTAACATAGAACAAGGTAAGAGAACTACACACAGAATCTAAATTCTTTCCAGAAAAATGTAAGAGTTGATTTAGCAACCTTTTGACCTGTCGTTTTTAATAAATAAATTTACTCTATAATCAGATGAATCTGAACTGAAGAGAGACAGGAAGGTGCGCCCCTTCTCCATGTTTGAGCCGACGGAAGCTCCTGCTGCCTCCCTTCGCAAGAACCAGAGCAGCGAAGACTTGGTCAGGGATGCACAGGTGAGAGAAAAACTGGTTTAGTGTTAACCGATAGAAACACTTCCTCCATCTAAAAGGTTTTCCTTCTCTTCCATAACCTTCTAGTCTGCCCCAAAATCCGCAGTCAAGGTGCCCCCTCCTGTTCCCACCAAACCAAAAGGTCCCAGCGTTGTTCCCTACAGCAAGCAGGGGCTGAACACGGGCACTTTCCCCAAGACGAAGCCCCACAGCCAGCAACCGCCGGCCACCATGGGCCGCAGCCCTCTACCTCCCTCTCAAAGCCAGACGCTCCCGCTGCCTTCCAAGCAGGACGCTCCACCTGCAGCCACTGTCCGACCTTTCACCCCAGAGCTTCCGTCCTCCAAAGACGGCAGCCTGACGAAGCCGTCAACAGCAGACGCTCGCTCCATTTACTCCATGTACACCCAGCAGTCTGGTTCAGGAAAGCCTTTCCAGTCTGGGATCCAGGGAGCCCTCAACCGGGCTCAGACCCGCCCCAACGGGTTTTCTAGCGGTGAGAATATTCATGATTATTCATTTTTATTATGGCTGCATCATAATAAATTAGAATAATTATGGAAAAGTGAATACTAAATCCAGGACTTAAGGCTTTAATGATGTGACTCCACCTCCATCTAGTTCAAAATATTGTGGTTTTCTGTGAGCATAATGGTTTCCCAGCAACAACACAGCCTGTCTCTTGATGACCAAACTGAGTGTGAGTTTCCTGTATTTTTCTGTAGTTTATGGCAAACCAGTGATTCCAAGTGGAGGCTCCCAACACCTGGAGAACCCATACCTGGAGCGCCGTTCCCCAGCCCCTGAAAGTGAGGTTGACAGTGTCAGGACCAACAGTGGGAGTCCCAGCGTGTCTGAGGACCCCCAGCCAGAAACGGAGCGCATCCCCCGTCCTCTCAGCCCCACCAAGCTGCTCCCCTTCATCTCCAACCCCTACAGGCACCAGAGCGATGGTGACCTGGAGGCCCTCAGAAAGAAGCTCTACAATGCCCCGAGGCCCCTAAAGAAACGCAGCTCCATCACTGAGCCAGAGGGTCCAGGAGGGCCCAACATTGAGAAGCTACGCTATCAGAAGACCACCCTAAAAGCAATGGAGACTGCCGCTACCATGCCAACCACTCCAGCTTTTGCCAGAGAAACAGAAAAGGTGGGAGATGGACTTGCGGGGCCATATGTGCAGAACTCACAAAGCATCGCAGAAGTCCCCCAATCAGAGATGGGTCAGGCTCTGAAGAGAGGAGAACTGCCTTCGCTCTCTGCCGGCGCCAACGTCCTGCCTCCAGCCACACCCGAACAGACCCCACCACCTTCAGCCTTTCCAGACTGTGAGCTCATCATCCCACCCCCTCCTCCGTCCCATCCGGCTCCCAGACCTGACGATGTGCTCTTCCCTCCGCCACCCCCTGCTGGCGTGGACGACATGATGCCCACTCTGCCTCCTCCACCTCTCGAAAGCTTTGTTGAAGAGTTCCCCCCGTACCCCCCGCCGCCGTACCCCAGCGGAGCGGAGCAGGACAGCCTGGGAGAGGATACGTTTAACATGAAGGCGCCTGAGGTCACTGGACAGGTCACGCTGCCTCCGGTACGAACTGTCATCATCCTAAGCAACTTTTTCCATATGTTCTGTTGTCATCTGTTTTGTTTTCTAAAGCATTCAGTTATTCTTTGGTCTATTTTAAAACTCCTTCAAATCTCCAAAAGAGCAAGTCATGAGTGAGTTTGTGCAAGTTCTGCTGGTCAGTGGAGGTGAACTGATCGGACATTGTTATATAACCAGAAATCCTTGTAAATCACTGCTATTGTTTTTCTGGAAAATGGGTCCTGTACACTAAGAGGATATATTCAGTTTCGAAAATAAACACTAATTTGTATTTTGTTGTTGCTAAGCTGTTAAAAAGAGACGTGCTAAGCGGTTTTCATGGAGATGTGGAAGGTTTTGAAAGAACAAATCAGTAGGATAAGAGTAGTATGACCCATTTTTTTCCTCCCTCTAGTTCAGTTTTCTCACCTCTATAACCAGCATAAAAATTAAAGGACTTTTGTTCGTAATCAGGTTGCATAACAAAGGGAGGACAAAATATTTTTTTCCCCTGCGCTTTCACTTATAGCCTGGATTAACATGCACACAGAGCTGGAAAAACATTTTACTGCCCTGATCCACAAGCGACCTGAGCAGACTGAGAGTAGACGCTTCAGCAACACAAGCTGCACTCATGATGGCTGTTTGAAGTTACTTGAAGTGATGATAAAATCCTAACTACTTTTTTTAGGGAAAGAGGACTAATTTGCGCAAGCCTGGTTCTGAACGCATCGATCACAGCATGAGGGTGAAATTCAACCCTTTGGCTCTGCTGCTGGACTCCTCTTTGGAGGGAGAGTTCGACCTGGTCCAGAGAATCATCTACGAAGTAAGACCTTTTTCCACCAAATGAAACATTTTCTATTGTCCCCACCTCCCCCACCCTGATTTTATTTACTTTGGGTTTGAGCTAGAAACCTTTCATGGCATTAAGTTAAAAGTTAATGGTCACTATATTTAAATATCCCATGACTGTAAAATTAGAGCTGCACTAATCAGATTCTGTGAATAATTTCTGATCACTTTTTTTTGTAAAGATTTACAGATTTTAGTTGATTCTGATTGAAATGATTGAAATTAATTGCAAAACACTTGTTATATATATATACTGTATATCAATATGTATGTGGGGAAAAAAATCCTTTGAAATGCACATAACTGACTTTACCCTTATCCCACCTGTGTTTTATTATTTTTCTGTTTTTATTTTTTTTTTTACATTTTGTGTAAATATGCATGCTTCCATTTACAATCTAACTTGCTGCTGATACACATCAATACAGGAAAGGATAGTTCTGTTCTCTTTTATTTTTTGAACACCTTAAAATGTGGAAATTCCCCAGATCATAAAGATACTCATTTTCCCAGCAACATTCATTCAAAAATAACATTGTTAGATATAACAATCTAACACCATAAAATCATGTTATGGTGTTAGATTGTTAGAATTATTTCTTGCAACGAAAGCAGTTGTCTTAAGCTTCCTTTCTTGTAAGAACAAATGCTAATCTTCGGATCTTGGCACAGATTGTATCACACTGTGTGAGAGAGCAGTCAGTGTTACACACCTGCAGTCAAACAAGATGTCACTAATATTTTACTGTAGGGTTTAAACACAGTTAACATTGTAGGCTGTCTCTAGTATCTTACCTCAAGATTTACCACAATTAGTATATTAGCATAGTTAGTATCACTGACCGTAAACAACACACTTTGTATTTTGTGTAAAGTTAGCAAAGCCTGACCTTTACTGTCAGATTTTCGTCAACATGGGCAACATTTCCTAATCAACGAGGTTCTATGGCAGCAAATACAATGAAGCTGAGAGTCCAGTTCTAAGTTTCACCCCATTTAGAAACTGTTAATCATGCTTCCCTTCATTCTCCCAACTCAGGTAGAGGATCCCAGTCAGCCCAACGACGAAGGCATCACAGCCTTACACAACGCTGTGTGTGCTGGACACACGGAGATTGTCAAGTTTTTAGTCCAGTTTGGCGTCAACGTTAACGCTGCAGATAGTGATGGCTGGTAGGTTTACCGTCTCCGAGTTAGTTGATGTAGAAATGATTGTAGCTGTTATTTGTACCTACTTGTATTAACCTTTTCTGATCATTTTGCCCGTCCCCCTTTTACAGGACCCCTCTTCACTGTGCCGCATCCTGCAACAACGTACAAGTGTGCAAGTTTCTGGTGGAGTCGGGTGCAGCGGTCTTCGCTATGACCTACAGTGACATGCAGACTGCAGCAGATAAATGTGAAGAGATGGAGGAGGGTTACACTCAGTGCTCGCAGTTCCTTTATGGTCAGTAAAAACTGTTTTTAATATTGGCTGTTACCGCCTTCTTACATGTTATTTTTTTTGTAGATTTTGCTCTCTTGACAAAAAGTGCTGCTTGATATGATTTTTTTCTATTTATTTTTGCATCAACTTGACTTCTCAGGTGTGCAAGAGAAGATGGGAATAATGAACAGAGGTGTGGTCTATGCTTTGTGGGACTACACACCTGAAAATCCAGATGAGCTGTCTTTCTGTGAGGGAGACTGCATGACCATTGTTCGCAGAGAGGATGAAGATGAGATCGATTGGTGGTGGGCCCGTCTGGGCGACATGGAGGGTTACATTCCTCGTAACCTGCTAGGGGTTAGTTACGAGCCTCTACAATCAATCTTAAAACATAAGAATTGTAATGAAATGTTTGCATTATTGACATGCATGTGCTCTCAAACAGCTCTATCCCAGAATCAAACCAAGACAAAGAACCCTGGCATGAAACTTGTGGATCTCAGCACAGCTCCACACTGGCAGAAACTGTGGAAAATGTTCACCTCCACACCAAGGCTTTAAAATACAGGGGGAAGGAAAAGGACCCTGCCGAAATGAAGAAACGAGAGTAGACCAACCAATATGAAGGATCAACTTTTCTGGCACTTTGTTTTATCTACAACAGAGGAATTTTATCTCGCTTATTCTTTCCTGGACATAATTAAGAGACAAAATTTCTGTTTGTGTTTTTTTTTTTCTGCTTTTATCCAAAACTGCATTTACACTGACAGAATCCCAAATTTCAGCGACAATTCTGTGTTTGTCCTGAAACAATTCTCTGGAAGTCTTACAAAATATTTCCCTGTATGCTGGTTGTTTTCTAACACGGTTTGGTTTTAACATTGCATAATGTCAAAAAGCAGCTGAGGATGGTATCGATACATTCTGTTACTAAAGCAGTTCTCCTTCTGTAAAATCTGCCTTGAAGTATCAGCTGTACCTCTGTTGTTTTGGATAAACTCAGAGAGTGAAATAACCAGAGGAGGAAGAGATGATGAGCTTTGATTGCTTCCTTGCAATTTGTCCTGTGGTCCATGACGCCTAGTGGCCCAGTCAGCTTTTCTGCACTGACACCTGGTTGAGCAGCCATACATGTATCTTTTTCTATTTTCATCACATAAAACCAGTAAAAATTCAGCTATAGGAAATGTAGTTATTGTGAAAACTGATGTGATTTTCAAACTTAAGACTTTTTTTTTTTACTAAAAAGGAAATATTAAGGAGTAAAGGAGTACATGTATATTTTTATTACGGCCATTCCATTATATTATAATACGATAAGGCTGATGCTTTAAGCCTTAAGTTCTTGCAAGCACTGTGAGGAAATGTGTATAAGGTTAGAATGTGAGTTCAACAGTCCATAGCTGAAAATAAAATCTTAAAAATGATGTAACCGGTAAGATCCACAAAGGTAGCTCATCACATATCTGTTGGTGCAGATGTATTTATTTTTGTTACTACTTTCCTTAGCCTTTTCATCACAAACACAACGCTATTGTAGTATTTTAAACATTTTCAATAAAATACGTTGTACTAATGTCGTCTAATGGTTATTGTCATAAACAACAAATAGTTTTTATCATTTGTCTTCCAATTGACTTTTGTTTGTGTGCTTTACTTTTAGTTTGAGTACAACATGGTTAAATACAATGCATCTGGAAAGTATTCACAACGCTTTCACATATAAGTTGTGTTACGTTATTCTTTTCACAAACTTCTACATATAAATACTTCATTATGACAATGTGAAAAAAAGCTTGAGATTCTTGCAAACTTATTAAAAATAGAAAACCAAGAAATCACATTTACCTAAGCATTTCCAGCCTTAACCATGGAGCTCAAAATTTATCTCTTTCCTCATTTTTGAGATGTTTCCACAGCTGAAGTGGAGTCTACCAGTGGCAAGCTCAGCTGATTGAGATATACTTGGAAAGGCATTTATCTCTATAAATTCCCACAATTGGCTTCGGGTCAGAGGTTAAACACCAAGCATGAAATCAAATGAATTGTCAATAGACTTTAGAAGGAGTGTTTTGAGGCACAAATCTGGGAAGGATACAGAAAAAAAATCTGCAGCTTTGAAGGTCCTAATGAGCTCAGTGGGCTTCATCCTTCATAAATAGAAGTTTGGAACCAGCAGGAATCTTCCTAGAGCTGTTTGGCCGCTGAAACTGAGCGATCGGGGGAGAATGGCCTCAGGTAGTGAGGTAGCCAAGAACCTGATGGTCACTGTCAGAGCTCCAGCATTCCTCTGTGGAAAGAGGATAACCATCTTTGCATCAATCCACCCATCAGACCTGTATGATAGTATCAGGACGAAAGTCACTCAACAAAAGCCACATTGAGGTGGCAGCATCATGCTTTATGAACGTTTTGCAGCAGAAGAAAGAGTCTGACTATTCCTCTTGACCTCAGACTGGTCCAGCGGTTCATTTGTCAGCAGAACAATGACCCAAAGCACATGGCCAAGATCTCAAAGGAGAGGCTTCAGAGTTACTCTGTGACTGTCCTGCAGGGGCCATGTCAGAATCCAGACTTGAATAGGATTGAACATCTCTGGGGAGATTTCAAAATATCTGCACAGACACGCCCCTTCCAACCTGAAGAAGAATGGGTGAAACTACCTTAAGATAGGTGAGCTGAGTTAGTGGCATCGAATTCAAACTGACTTGAGGCTGTAATTGCTGTCAAAGGTGAATCAACAAAGTATTAAGCAAAGGCTAAATGTGATTTTTTTTTTGGGGGGGGGGGGGGGGGGGGGGGGGTTCTCTTTTTAATACATTTGCAAAGAGAAAATAAAAAGTCAACCTTTTTCCACATTGTCATAAAGGGGTATTTGTGTGGAGAAGTTTGTGGAACGAGATTAATTTAATTTGTTTTGAAATAAGGCTGTAACATAAAAGGTGGAAAAAGTGAAGAGCTGTGCATACTTTCCTGATGGACTGTATGTTTGTGCAAATGAGAATTTAGGTAAATGTTGCCCTCTGCTGGAAAATACATCCAGTTACTTTTTCAATAAGTCAAAGTCGGAAATCTCCAAACTTCTAACATTCAAATGGACATTTCTGCTTTACTTCAAAACTAAACTGAGCCACAAAGCTTGCATGGACCCTAATCAACCAACAAATCTAGCTGGGTATTTGACCACTTGATCAGAAAGCTAATTTAAATAAATTCACTATTTCCCTGCCACAGATTCTGGTTTTAGCATTGCTTGCAGATTTTTAATGAAGTTACATCAGAAGAGTAAATCTAGCTTGTTTTATCTATTCAAAGATAAGTTTTTATATGTTTACATGGACTAAAGTTTTTTTTTATTGAACATAATACTAATGTGTACTCAAGCATTAACTTGATTGAGGAGGTGATTTAACAATTCGCTGCTGTAAAAGCGACCGAAACAATCTTCAATTCTACTGCTAAGGTGTTAACTGAGTTCTTCTGAGTTTCCCATTGTTTAACGCATTGGTCTGTCCAATAAGTGCTGCAATTTATATTATTTTATGCAAAGATAATCTATCTGTTCACTTGCTAAATCAATTAAGTGCCCATACTAAATATGATATCCCTGTCCACTATGAACGTTTGATCAAAACTGAAGGAGTTTTCACCTTAGCAGTTCTCTGTTCACTTTAAAATGCTGATATGCTCAAAATAAACAATAATCTTACAAAAATTATATTTGGTGCAAAAACATCTAATAGTCCTCAGAGCTTTATTCGGCTCAAATGAAATGACAAATTGGGTCTTTGAATGTTCATTTTCTATGTCTGCTCTTAGCAGGTGGCAGCATGGGACTGTTGGGGCCGATACAAGGGGACATATTCTAAACAACCAGGCACCTTTGCTTCTAAGATCAACTTAGTCATTAGTAAACCTAACATACATCATTTTTGAAAGAATGTAAACAGTCTGCTGAACCACACTGCAAAATCTAAAAGGAGAGCCATGCACACTAAACACAGAAGCCATGTTGCTGAGGTGACAGTACTTTGAAGGTCAATAACTGAACACATTTCTTTGGTGTGTGTGTGTGGGGGGGGGGTGCGTGCACTGAGTAAAATGAAAAAGCGCTGCACCCTGCCACGTAACTAATACTGCATATCTGTAGCATATAAACCTGCTCAGCATTACTTCTTTGAAGGCAGCAGTTGCCCTGGTAGCCAGCAACGGTGTTGCTCCTTTCTTCATCGTGAGCTTCAGCTAACTCTCTCAGTGGGGTCCCGTTTGGGTCTGCTTTTTTTGGTTAATGGAGCTGGAGGTCTGAAACATAATCCGAGACCTACACAAATCCCTTTCTGAATTGAAAAACAGCCTCACTGCTTGCCCAGGGAATGCTACAAACTCTATTCATTATTAATGTATACGTTCAGAATGGATTAAAAATTCTGTATGTGTGAGAGAAGAAACTGTATGCTTCAAGACAGCTGCCCTTGTGCGCTCTAATGATCAGAGTTTATGTTGGACTCTGAAGCAAAGCAGCAGGGATCAATTCAGGACTTCATGAGGGAATAGAGGACCAGCAGGATTTACAAACACACAATCGAGTGTCTAACTTGTTTATTGCTGGGAGAATTATGGCGCTAGTTTCCCTCGCAGTCACATTTATTCATTTATCTTATTCAGTTATTTATCTTCAAAGAAATATTATATATCTAACAGTCACATTTATTCTATTGGCTGTTAGGTTACAACTTTTACATTAATCTCACTTATTGTGGAAATCAAAAAGATATAATCATATTTTTACCCGAGGGATGCGGCAGATGAGGAGCCGCAGGTGGGTTTTTCATCCACATGACTTTAGATGAATGAGTCACACAAAAGCTACCAGACCCTGAAACAGCAAGAGTGAACTTGGAGTTATCTTTTGAGCACGTATTAGTCTCTCAAACACTGAAAAAGCAGTTGACCTTTAATTTGTTGTCAACAAACTCACAATTCAATTGTCTTTTAAAACCTTTGTATTTATTTTCCTGTCTGCTTTAGCCTCAGGGAGCCATAAATGATGGGTGTAGCTATTCCCCAGAACCACTTGTTCTCCGTTTGAAAATTCTGACTCATAACTCAGCAGCTTTAATGTTGCTATGAGCAAATAGAAAATAAATAAATAAATAAATAAATAAATAAATGTAACAGTAAGTCATGCTTTGCACAGGACAATCTGGGATAATTGCAATAAATATCACCTAAATTTTCAGATTAAGTAGATCAGTGGTTTAGGAACTGGGTGATGTGGCTCAGCACCATTATAGTACAACCTCACCAGGAGGTGGTACGATGACATCATATAGTTATGAATTTGCATGCCCTTTCATATGGAATGGATATAATATTGTTCTGTGAAAAATGTAAAATGCAAGAATTTATGGTGTAATACTGTGAAGCTGAACAATATCAGTATTTTCTTGAAAATACAGAAAGGGAAATGTCTGACTCCACCCTGTCAATTTACTGGCCTCTCCACCCAAACATTTTTCTGGTTATGTTTTTTTTTTCCACTTTTGTATAAATATACTGAATTCTGTGTTAGTCCAGCTCTCTGTTATAAACATATGACAACTGCTCAGTAAAACTGTATAAATTTTGTTAAAGAGCTCAGTTGTAGTTTGCCTCGCCAAGGTTATCAGTCCCCTTCATCTGCCAAACCACTTTGAAAACTTTTTGGAGGCCTCCTTGATCTCAAGTTGCAAATCTTAAAAAAACTACATTGAAGCCAACAAAGATTCTTTAAAACGCACTTGATTCTGTTTGTGAAAGTACAAAAATAAGATTTATTTAGCTCATCTCTCACAAGAAAGGAAAGTTGCATCATGTGGACTAGTCCACCTTGGGCTCATTTATTGCACACTGACTGAATATTCTTTAAAACAGCTTGTGATCTCTGAATTCTTTATTAAACTAATTTTAAAACCTTTTTTTTTTTACTTTCTCAAAAATAGCATCTATCTCGTGAATTCAAAAACAATTACACAAGAACCATCTCTGAAGTAAATCTCATTTTATCTAATAGGCCACAATAATACTACTACCAGTCAAAGATTATTACTTCCAGAGTTTGAAATTCTCAGACACACTAAAATACTCCTAAAATACTCCTTAATTACATAGATCAAATGCATTAATCTATGTAATTCTCAAAGTAAACGCTAGGGGTCAGTGTCTCACCACTAGGGGGGATAGTCTGCGTCCACCTTTATCACTTTTACCGCAACTCGCTGCGCTTCCTGCACCTGGTAATATTACCTTGGAAAGTAGGCTAGTAACCCATGAGGTTTCGCATAATAACATAACGTTTCATTATTGAGAACAGGAAAAATAAAGGGCTTCAGAGGTTAATAGAAAGAAAGTGAAAAGAGGGCGGGACACCTGATGACGGTAGCCGAGCGGAGAAGCTGTTGAGTATTAGTCGCTGTTTGAGAGTGAGCGGCTAAAGTCCACTTGGATTATGACAAGCTGGAAACGGATAAATCCATTTTCTCGAGGAATCGGGACACGAATTTAGGTAAGATACACTAAATCTTACACGAAAATAGTCTTATTCGGGGGGGTTCTGGTTTATTGTGGTACTTTTAATTGTTACTCTGACAATTTCCTATCATGATCAAATTCTAGACACATTATTGTCATGTTTGTTTCTTTATTTTCTTTTTTCCAAACAACATATAGGCTATTCTCTTGAATCGATGTGGAACAAGTATTTTATCGTGAGGGATATTAATTTAACATAGGGTGACACCTCACTATATTCCCCGCAGTGTGTTTAAATTGCATGTCTGTATAATGAAAACATCCATTGACCCTTTGTGTCTCTCTCTGCATGACTGCGGTGTTAAGTAATCTAGACTTTTCAGGGGTGACTTTTAGTAATTTTACATTTCCCAGACCTATCTATGCAGGATCCACATATGAAGGAGACAGCTGAGAGCATGCACTGTAAACACACAAGGTGCAGGAGGAGCATAGATCTTTCAAAGTGTGTTACCCAGTCATCATCTGGACAGTGTCTTACATGCCAGCTAGTAATTAAGCTCCCAGAGAAGCGCATGTAAACCAAATAAACTCCATTATCTACTCTTTAATGGAGATTCTTGGCTTGATTGATCAGCCTGGTAACATTTATAGAGCTGGTTTCCAACTCTTTTGTTATCTAGATGTTTGCTTGGACTCTTTCAGAGAGTCTTTGATCTGATCTTTAAGTTCTGAGTGAGTCAACATCCTGCAGTTTCTTCTTATTAGGAGTCCAAAGGGCCAGACCTGATAAATACTGATGGCTAAAATAAATTTTGACTGTAAAAAACATCTAGTTTCAAGTAGGAGTAAGTCATCCGGCCACATTGCCACTTGTAAACATGGTAAGGGCCCACATGAGATTTTAATACTGTGATAACCTTAACTAATTTTAGGGTATTTAAACAAACAAACAACAAAAACAACTTAAATATGTAACATAATCTAAAAATATTTTTAAAAGACAGAAGGGATGACTTTTTACGACTGAAGAAACTGAACATGTTTCTGAACATGTTTCTGCAGTTTCTTGTAGATGAAGAAACTATTAATTCTTCAGCTACAATAATAGATTTGTTACTGTTTTTTAAATAACGTAACTTAAAACATGTTGTTGTTTGTTCTTTTCATTCATAGACCTAGGCACCAGAATAAAATTAGAATATTCACCTCCTAAAATTAGCTGTACTTTTGTGCAAAAGCTTGTGTATTGTCAGAGTATTATGCCTCTTGGTTTTCCTGCTCTTTATAGTTTGTATTAGATAATTAATTAGTCAAGCTGTCTTCTCAGATTGAAAATCTGCAGTTGTCTGCTTGATAGACATGCTGCTCTATCTTGTTTGTTATATTTTTTTAAAGCAACATTAAATAATTTTTGGAGCAATGTTCTTTCTGGTGAAGATATTTTATATTTCTCCAGCTCTCTAATTCAGAATTATTAGAAAGTCCTCAGAGGTCCTTCAGTGCAACATTTGTCAATAATTACTATTCTAAATTTCTGACCAATTGCACAATATTTGACACCCCACAAGAACAATTTCTGCCCAGAATGTTTGTCATTGCTGCAAGAGTAAAATTATGTAATTTTGTTCTTGCAGCTTTGGGAAAGAGCATTCTGGTGAAGTATGTATGATTTTTCATATGTGACATTTCGTAAATTCAAATTCAGTCAAATTCAATATCCTTATGTATAGAAATTTAAGCACGCTACAAATAAATTAATAACAATGAGTTATTGTAGTTTGATCAGGCGTCATAAGCCCATATTTCGTAATAGTCAAAGGACCCAAACTGGGATCAGAACTCCAATCAATGAGAATAGGATGAGGAATAAAATCTTTAGTTATTTGCACTGTTGGCTGTCAGCAGGAAATCCCGGGCTCCTTCCGCATGAAGTTTGCATGTTCTCCATGAGCAGGCATGGGTACTCTTCGGGTACTCCAGCTTCCTCCCACCGTCCAAAAGCATTTTAGACCTACTGTTTTCTCCAAGCTGTCCTTAGGAGTGACTGTGTGCCAGACCAGAGACCTGCAGTCTACTCTGCCTCTTACTAACCAAGCACAAGAGCACAAGAATAATGGGGTAAAGACCATTAATGAATGGATGGATATGATCATTTTTAGGACTCTTTGTCCTCACCATTTAGCAAAAATACTTAATAAACATTTATTCAAGAAATGGCTGTGAAAAGGTTTGTTGAGAAGTGTGAAATGGAAATAGGATGGGGTGAAATGTCAACATGTATGTGAGTGATCGGCAAAGGGGGGAATTAACCTGGAGTCATCTGGACTGTTTCAAGATAAAAGGATGTTGCTGATTAACGCAAAAACACCCAAGTCTGCATGTGGTCATTTTAGTATTTTTGCAAGTAAATAATTAGGGACCCTAACACACCCTTTAGCTGTTTTAGCTATCTTGTTTTTTTTTCTTTAGCTATAAATCATATCTGCAATACCCGACTATAAGATTATTATATTCACAGAAGATGCAAGTCCCTGTATGCCCTCAGAAATTATGAATTTAAGGCCAGCGACTCTTGATGGGTTTTTAGGCTGATATCACACCTGAAATGGAAAGAGAAGCTTATTTCTGTTATATAAAACAGGAATAATTTTTTCTAAACAAATGATGGCAAACAGCATCTCAGTGAGAGAGCTTTGTCTTCAGCTAACCCTCTGTATCAGAATAACTCTAGTGTTGGAGATGGATGTACAGAGCTCAGTGTTTTATTCACCACTGCGCCTGTAAAACATGTAAAGCTGCAGAATTGTGAACAAGTACCGTTCAGTTCTGCTGGCTTTAAAGCCGTCTATCTATTGGTTGAAGCACAGCTCAGTAACTTTGACTGTAATCTTTTCTTTGCTTTGTTGCTCAGGCACATTCATGTACGCTGAGAAATTCAGCTTTATATGTTCTTTAGGATAAGTGGTGTCTGTTAAGGGAGCTGTCACCACCGTGCTCCACTGTTTAAGTCCATGGACACTTTATGGTTGCTTGACAAAATCATTTCTGTGAATGAATGTCACAGGACAGAGAGCATGTTGGGGGCTGAGATCAGCAGCTTAGAAAGGTCACCTGGCTCCATGTTTTCTCACATTTTTGGCTTATTGCTTGGTTGCCAGCCTGCAAATTAAAGTTTCCTGAATTGTTGAGTTTCAGGCCAGAAAGATGAAATCAGAAATATTTGACCATAGAGAGTGGTGAAAATTGAGTAATTGCTCTCTGCAATTTTATTTCCCGCTTTCTCTTTTCTGTTATTTTCAAATTTCATTTACCCATAAAGAACTGCTCTTCCTTATCAGGACCATTATAGGATGCTGATTGCCTGACTGCTTTTAGATCAAGACAATCTGTTTTACAGAGTCCATGAGATAAGTGAATGATTAATAAAAGTGTCCCTGAATGCAACTTCTTCTGTTTTCTTGTTGTTGGCTTTTTTTTAGATGACACTCACACAAGATTGAGAAATCTTACAAATCATTACAGCTGACATCCATTGGGGGGATTTATGGCTGGAGTAACTGCTCCTCAGCAGAGTAAATTTGTAACATTAGTGAAATGGGAATAGTTCCCAAATGCAGAAACTCATAAAAAGTAGCCGCACTTTTATAGATTAAGTTTGACATTCCACTTTTCTTGTTCTTAGGGGACCATAAGAAATCTAAAAGTCACATTTTTGAAGCCATCAACTTGAGTTTAATTTCCCGTTGGTTCTAAATTAACATCCTTTTGCAGAGATCAATAAGCCTTCACTGTAACGTCTCAGTTGATTTAATTTTTACTTCAGACATTCTGTGTTTATTACACTAAGACATCTAAAGCTTGAGGGTCCGCTGGTTGAAATGATTCTTCCTAGTGCCAATTATTAAAGCTGCTGAGCTTTTTATTACGGTACTTAAGATATTGTACATGTGGTGTTTGTTTTTCTTTGCAAAGCCGTCACAAACCCAAAGTGGAAGTTTTGCAAGGCGGTGAGACAATAAAATGGCAACATATACAAGCAGAGCCAGCGTGTTTTTGAGGACATAATTTAAATTAATTTCCTGTTTTTTATTGTTGTTTTGCATTCTTGCCTTTAGGTTCCTTTGGCAGTGAGTTTCACACAATAACATTGTCAAAACAGTACTGAATAAATGATTTACATTGCAAATAGAGCGTTTGCAAAATTGCAGTTGCAAAGGACTGCTTTGACATCTGGTTGGATGTAATCTTTTAAGTACTGTGCATCAACACTCTGAATCCTAAGAACTTTTTTCAACTGGCTTTGATGGACACACCATCACTATAATCAGCAATAGTCTCACAATGAAATGGTTTCCTGACATCATACAATTCTAATTACAAATTCATTAGCAAATCAAATGTTAATAATGTTAAGTATAGCTATGTTTTTTTTTTAGATTCTTACTGCATAAAAACATGAAAGTAAACATGATATTTAAATAAACACTCCAAATAAATATAGATAACATGATGTGACTGTTTCTATTTAGAACAGAAAAACAATAATTGTTCTTATTGCTGCACAAAAACATAATAATTATCACAGCTTTAATGTCTTTACCATATCTTTTTAACATTGAGTTAATATTGAAAATAAAAATCTGCTAAAATTAGTCCAGTCAGACAACTCCAGTGTAAATACATATTTAATAGTTATCATAATGATTACACTGGTCTCATCAATCCGTGGCCATGCTACTAGGAGTGATGAGAACCTGCCAAACACCTGAACATATCTTCTGCATGTCAGGAGGTGAGGATCTCTGACCTTTAAGAACCAAGCAGAATTTGAAAACAGCAGCAGGGCTTGCTTGCAGCCTAACTGGTCTGCTCAGACTTGTAAGGTATGGTTCCTGTATTCTGCAGAGAGTGTTAAATATCACATGTAAAGGAGGAACAAAACTCACTTGCTTTATTTGGCATTTATAGGCATGACATAACATCAGTATTGACATCGGTATCAGTTAATGTACTGGTCTGTCTAACTGAAGCAGAGAAGCTATTCCAGCGGTGAAATCTTTATTTCACGGGTTAGGAAAATATATGTAATATTGATCAATGTTGGTTATCGGCTATAACAGCAATGTTGAATATTGATAGCAGCCTAAATGTTCCCTAGCTTGTTACAGGGAATATTATACCTTATTGTCATTCTGGTCTAATAAACTGATATTAATTTGGTAATTTGTTAGGCTTAATGTTTGGAACAAGACTTTACGGTTTGAGGTTTATCACGAATGTTGTCATAGTTTACCATCTGTAGTTAATTGTTTTTAGGTTTTGTGGCACTTGTTATGTTTACTCAGTTTGTTACATTTACTCAGACATTAAATCAGCATGAAGAGAAGGAGTGAATGTCCCAAGATTGGGAATTGAATCAAAGATGGCTACATTGAAGCATAAATATTTCCAAGGGTCTGAAGTTGTCTTTTTTGGAAACTTACAAGCTAAGTGTAGGAGCCTTCTTTCAGAGACCTTCAGCTAATTCCTACACAATGTTGGTGTGTAAATGAAGGCAGCTAACTTATAAGGAATCCTGATAATCCGCCAATCAATACTTTCCCAACAAAGCAGAGAGTTTTCTTCTATAAATACCCGCAGATCGCTGTTGCATCATCATGTGGCTGACTACTAATCTCAGTTTACTTTGGCTTGTCAAAGAGGTGGTTTAGTTTGACCTTCTGTTAAGAAGAAATGATACATTACCACAAAAAAAAACAAAAAAGCAAGAACAAGCTCCAAACCAAAGACATCACAGGTTTACTCCCTGTCCTTTCTACCTTTGGAAGTGATTTTTCTTGTTTAGGAACGTGATGATGCAACTTTTTCCCAAACGCAAAGTCTGACAGAGCCCATATTTTCTCTTTGTGACAATAAAACTCAAGTTTCTGATTCTTTGTATTGCTGTCACCATCACAGATATAGTGCATCGCTCTTGCTGCTGCATTATTGTCAGGTCTAAATACCTATTAGAGACAATTTAAACAAATACAGGAAAGACAAGAGAGTTAGATTCTGTTATACTCGCGAGGAGAGCAGACAGAGATGTGCTTTTAGTCACAAATCTCCAACCACTCTGCAACACATCTGTCTGTTCCTCTCTTTTATTGATCTTTAGGAAACCCTGCCACACGGGGCGCTGCAACTCTAAAAGGGTGGAGTCAAAACATGGTTGCAGCGCTAAATAACATTCACTAATCTAGACACATGTTATCTATACTCTAAATCTTTCTTTCTCCAGACACGTTGCATAGCTTCAAAGCAACGGCTTTGTATCACAAAGAAGCACAGAGCAGAGTTTATTGTCAGGCATGTAAAACTCTGCTGGGAGCAATTAACACCTCTGTCTTGTAGGAAGTCCTGCAAGGCAACAGCTGCTAAGAGTAGCTGTTACCTCTATTTCCCAGGGAAGTCTCAGGATAGAATCAAAGTTATTTAACACACAGAAACATTATCTAAAATGTAACTACAAAGCTACATGATACAACAAATATTTGATAATTACTAATACAATTTTCCTAACAATTATGCAACGTTAAAGCCAGTTGTCATGGTGTTAGCCTTGGAGAACTACAGAGACTTTCTGTAAAGGTGTAGTCACTGCCTCCACTACCAATAGCTTTACTTTTCAACCTGTTATATATTTTTTCTTTTTATCTTTCTCATTTTTGATCAAAAGATTAATGCTGTGCCTGGTTTCGTGTCTGTGTGGTATATTAAGCAAAAACTCTGGACTCTCGGCTTGAAGGACTTGGACATGATTTGTTTGATGGAAAGTGCTGAAGAGTGTGGCTGCTTACATTGGGATCTGGGAGCAGTTAGTGTCTCTCTCCTTTACTGCTTAAAAGAGAGGCAGTAAATGAAAGAGAGATATTACCATTACTGCAAATAAGGTTGGACAAGGCTTGCGCTGCTCCTCAGAGTGTGTGCCAGTGTTTTCTCTCTGTCAGTCGGTGAGGGCACTGGTGCATGGGATACACACAAACAATTCATCCCTTTCCTCCTCTCGCTATCACATCTTCCACTGCTCCTGAAGAGGGTCTTACTCTGCAGAAGCAACATTGGCATTCACGTCACAGCACACACACACACACACACACCCCTACACAATTCGAAGAGATGATCATATTTCACCATTCATCCATTCGTGGGTTTGTCTCCTCTAAGGTACGTGCACTGTTGAACTGGTTTCACCTCATATCGATCTAGATTACTCTTCTCTGCAGCTTAACCCTCAAGTTTAGGGTTGGGATGTTGACGCATACATGTTTCTGTTTTCAGTTGTGTTTTTTTATTAAATTATGAGATTGCTGTTCTCTTAATCAATGCTCTGAGAGTTTGGAGCACATGATATGTTTTAATTGATCAAATGCACTTTCTATGTATTTCTTGGAACAACCTATGCATCAGCTCATTTGTTGTGACTGAACCCTGCTGCACCAACTTTTTCTCCCTATTTTGCCATTCTCAATCACAGACTATTAACTCCACTGGCTCTGTGTGCGTTTTACTATTTCAGGCTTCTTCCCTCCTTGCTTCTGCACACTGAAGGAACCCCGCAGTGAAGGAAAAGAGTAACAGCCCACGAGTGTTTGTCTGAAGAGGTGACAGTCTTTGTGCACACATCCGACCTGTTAAAGGAGAGCTTCTACCCTAAGAGACGCCCAGCAGAGATGCGGGGAGCTCACTTCATGGCAGCGATGCTCCTTTTGCTCACTTCATTGTGTGCAGTGGCGAATGGCTTTCCATTCAGAACGCCTCTGGACCTGGACGTGACTCCACGTGTCACCGTCCTGAACAGCGGTAAGGATGTCTGCTGAGATTTACATTCATGGTTTTTGCAATCTGAAAATATTCTCCAGAAGAATGTTTGAGAATATTCTGTGATTAGTATTTTACTGTAGTGTTTCCATCTCTCAGGGTGTTTCTTAGCTTGTAACCTGGCATGAACCAGTGTTAAATTTTCTCTGTGTGATAACCATGTGTAAAAACACCAATACCGATGTTAACTAATTTATTTCATCTGTTACATTAATATATTGTCATTGTTAGGAATGGACCAGTTACTGGTCTGGTATACCATAAATGTCAAAGATTTGACATTCAAATCTTTAATCTTACCATCCCTACGGTTCAAAGTCCTTTTTATTAAACAATGCAGAAAGTCCCAGAATGAGCCAGATTTCCTCTGTATATATGGATTATAGAATAACACAATGCTTCCCTTTACCCACCTGTTGCTCTGCGCCACGCATCACCTGGCATAAAAAGACGCTACACATTTTCCTGGCTTGCAAAGCATTAAATTTGATCTGTTTGGAGGTATTTTTGATTACAGTCTTGGCATAACTAAAGCAGCTCTACCCTTCACGCTTATCCAGGTAATCTTGCTTTAAAGCTAGAGTTGGTAAGTTTCAAGTGGCATGACTGTTAAGCAGCTGACTGCAGGCTCTTCCTCAGCTGATAGCCCATCTAATTAACCAGCCGATGTCAGGTTGTGTGCTTTACTCTGTAAAATGAAGACAAGCCTAGAAGTACATTTCTGCACAATAAGAAATTGAAAATCATTGAAATAATTGAATTCAATAGTTTGTGTTTGTTATCTTCGTTACAGTTAGCATGTGTGACTAACTTCTCATGTAACTTTCCTAGTTCTGTGCTGCTGTTAAGAAAAGCTCATGCTCATATATTTTTATTATCATCATTATTATGAGGACAAGGGTTGAGGAATATCAAACCATTTCCAATGCTTTTAAGTTTGCAACAATTTTCTTATACCAAAGGTGAATGTGAGCAAATGATGACCAAGGGTTTAAGACCATCTAAAATTTACCTAAAAGCTTTAATTTCTTTCATTTCTTTCCCCCCATTCAAAGTTTGAATAATATTGAATGCCACTTCGGGCTCAGTTAAATAATAAAAAACTTCATGCAAAATTTTAACAGTTAAAATTTTAATGTTTTGACCTTGTATTTTTAAGATCTTTTTTTGCCGCTTCTTTCTTTCACACCTTAAAATGGCTCCATTCTTGTTTTTTTTTCTTTCCTTCTTTAACCATCTCAGTTATTCACTCCTGTGAATAAACATTGTATCTCTTCCTTTGACAGTGATGATTTTTTTTACTCTTCTTGTGCTTAGTGGTGATAATTATTTACTTACCTTGTGAGCGATGGCATGTAGCCTGAGGTGCGGTGGAGACACAAGCAGATGTGTGAATTGCTTTCTCTTGGATCCCTGCAGAGGATCCAGGGTGTCTGACTTCGCTGAGAGTAGTCGAGAAGCACCGTAACCATGACAACTGTTGTAGTGTGGTGCAAAACGGCGGTATACAATTTTTATCTTAGGACATGTGTAAGGATGTGTGAATCGTTATAACAGGAGTTATTTTTTGATACTTTTTTGAAAATTTCTTAATGCAACTTACAGAGTTTTTCAAGTGATTCCACTTGTTTCTAAACAGTTTTATTTCTTTGAATATTTCCCATTACTCCTCTTTATTTAAACCCCTCTTGGTGACTATGTGTAGCTCATTTTTATAATTTGTGCTCGTTCAACCTTTCAACCCTCTTAAACAAATTCTTTTTAATCCATTCCTCTTGTCTGCTTAGATCTCTAAGTCAACATAAATATCCTTTTCTGTATTTTTTCCTTGGTGTCACCTTAGTTGTTGCTGACTGTTCTCCTTTCACTGTATTACGTTATTAAACTGATACTGTGCCTTGAAAAATAATTTATATTTCTCTAACTTTCTTACATTTTGTTGCTTCCCAATCATAAATTTGAATGTGTGTTATTGTAACCTTTTGTAGCAGTTCAACACAAAGCAAACAACTTCAGCAGAAGTTGAACCCTGAACCTGCTCTCCCTTACATAACGGCAGACCCTAGATCGATATTAAAATGATATAGCTGTAACCAAATTCATGTTAGAATGGCCTAGTCAAAATCTAGATAAGTCTAATTGAGAATGTGTGAAAGTTACTTTTTGCTGTCTTTACATCTGCAAAACTGGCAGCTAATACCCTACAGACTTGCAGCTGTAATTGGAGTGAAGGTGATTTAACAAAATATCGACTCAGACTGGCTGAATACAAAGGCATCCCACATGTTTGAATGTATTATTATGCTTCCACTTGATAATAATGAGTGTTTTGCAATCTGCCACATCAAATCCAATTAAATAGAGTTCAGTGTTTGGCTACAATGCGACAAAATGTGAAAAAGTTCAAGGAGTATGAATCTTTTGCCCTTTACTAAAACTCTTTTTTTCCCCTGATACCTTCAATACTTATTTTTTCTGCAATCTAAAACTAAGGCTTTCAAACATGAGTGGTTAGACAAATCATTTGTGCATACAAACATTTCAACTTTACTATTTTCTCTTCAAAAAAAGAACAAAAAAAATCATGTTAGGTGAAAATGTTTTAGGTTTATCAATTTAAATAAATTTCCAACCATTTGGGTGATGGGGAGACTTTTAAATGGAGAAAAAAACGCGAGAAAGCCTCTCCTAATTTAAACCTGTCAGGTGTTGTGATAATTTGCTCTGAGATTCATGGAAATGTCAGAAAGGTGAGCAGTAAACACGTCTGTCGGCAGAGCATGAGCTTGTGCGTTGTGCTGTCACGTCACAGTCCAATGCTTTGAAGTTCAATAAGTGTGTGTGTGTGTGTGTTTGTATGCTTGGCGTGCACGTGCGTGTGTGGGTGTGTGTTTCCTTGAACGCAGTGTACTGCGCTGATCAGCTGAGGTCCCTCCAAGTGTTTGCTCAGTAAATAACATCACTGTGGCTCCTCTCTGTGACTGGCTCAAACCTTTTTGTTTCACAACCCGACTCAGACAGCCTTTTCTGCAATGCTCTTGTAAGCCAAAGCTAAAAATGTGCTTTTGGGACTTATTATTGTAAAGCAGCCCTGATAAATTTCTCTGTGGTGTGCCACACTCCCAGTGAGAATGTTTTGAGGTTCTTTACTCCTGCTGTCAAGTCCTCACTCAAACAACATGTCATGCGTCTTAATGCTTGGATTGCTTAGAGGAAAAGTCAGCTTTTTTTTCAGTCATAATGCATTGTCTTCTCCCATAATGAGATGCTCATACTGTGTAGGAGAAGTTCTTGTTCTGAAATCCCCCAGAGAACGAGAACTCTTCTTGTTTCTGCTGAGAATAAAGGATAAAAGTAGACACCTGAAGACCCGGGAGCAGCTCAGGTTAGGAAATGACTTCTGCTCAGCTGAACAGAGAGCATTGTGTTTCAGAGCAGCTGATAGGAATCTTAATGACAGCTTCCGTGATAACCATGCAATATTCAGAGGGAAGTGAATTGACTGTGGCTGGTGGATTCATGACACATTTCTTTTTGGCTACATCGTTCTCTGGCAGGCATGAGAAGTAGATTGTCTTTGCATTTATATGGCTTAATTGCCGTCAAAATTACCGCACCTGATCGTAGAAGCTGCTCAGCATCAATCTCTGCGGGTATTTTAATTAGACACTGACTTAGCTGTACATCACAAGCTGCTTCCAAATATTGCTTTGGTTCTTACAGGCTCAGAGATGTCTGTGTGTATTGACACTGGTGTCATGTTTACTCAGGCTAAGTGGACTCTTGATAGATTATATGTTTAGAACTTGCACAACTTTCTGCTGCAAGCAAGTTTCTAACATCTGTTGTTAGTGTCTGCGTGTGAACACATATTGTACTGAATGTCTTCATGTGACCTCATTAGTATCTTGGACTGTCAAGCAGATCCATCCAAATATAGCTTGGAAAACCGGAGAGTGACATGCAGCTAAAACCAGGAATTTAGATACCTATAGCACCATTTGTACACAATCTGTAATATCTTTGCTAATGTTTTTTGATGAAATTTTGTGTCAGTATTTCCATCTAATGTTATTTTCTTAATTTGTCATCTATTCTGTAAATTGCATCAGTTCACTTTGCACCAAAACAGCCTTAAAACATGATGCCACCAAACCCGTGCACCACAACTATGTTCTCAGGTTTGCAAGCTTCCCCTCTTTTTCCTTCAGGTGTAACAATGTTTATCTTGGCCAAACATTTCAACTCCAGGTTAATCAGACCACAGGATGTGTCCAGAAATCAGTCAATTGCAGACTTACCTGGTTTTTTATGCTGGTTGTAGCATAATCGATCCTTCCTCTGTGAATGCATTCTCAACTTCAGACAGCATCTTCACAAGGTCTTTTGGTTACCTTGATGCAGATGCAGTCATCTGCATGCAGATTTTCAGTCATCCTCGACATGGTGGTCTAGTCGCACAATAAACTGCTTGGCAGGAAACAGTGTTCACGTTGAACTGTTTTGTGTGTGACACCGAGTTGATAAGGTGTGCAGTGGCTGCCGTGGTGGTGAAGAAACAGTGCAATGTCCCCAATTATCTCATTAAACTTGCCAGTATTTTGGATTGTGGGAAATGAAGGAATTTGTCACGAAAAACTTGGGAAATCGGTATGCTCAACTATGAAATCTCAACCATCTGCTGACACTTTGTGATGACTCCTTTATAAATGAAGGCAACTGGACTTCTGTTGGTATCTTGAAGATGTTTCACCTCTCATCCAAAAGTCTTTTAGTTTTAAAACTTTAGTTTCAAAAATCTGGCTTATAAACTGTTCTCACGAACAATCACACTGAATGGCAGTAGAGTGCACTAATGACCACTACCCTCTCAAATAGAGGGAATAGCCAGGTTTTCATGTGATCTTGATGGCCTCATTAGTGAAAACAATGGCCTCATTAAGGATTTATTGCTCCAAAATGTTCCAAAAGCTATTCTGTCACCCTGTTTAAAAAGCTAAATTACCTTTTAATGAAATTTCTGATGAATTGCCAAAGTGAGTGGAGTTTTGCACACACAGTAAAACAGTTCTGCTCACTGGGCTACCAACACTTTTTTCTTAGTAGTACGGAAGAAACACATTTTCCTTTTAGGAGGAATGTGTGGAAATTACTGAAAAATGAGAGCAGACGGGTCAGTTTCTGCTGTCAAGGTATTGACACTGGTGCCAAGGTGCTAAACAGCCATGTGTCAAACTTGCCTCAGTCTATTTGCAGATCAGTGTACTTTTAATGAAATGCCAGGAAATTTTCAGCTGTTTCATGAAGCAGCGCTTCACTTTCCCTCCCCCACCTGTTGCTGCACACTGCTAGATGATCCAACGTTTTTCCCTCACTTACAAAAAAAAAGCTAATTTCACTCCTTCAGAATATTTCTATGTGCAACAGACATGACTTGTCATTGAGTGGAAACTGGGGGTGGGAGGAAACAGGCTGTGTTTTTAAGCAGCTGCTTGCAGGGTGGCTACTAGAGCCTGACTAATTAACCAGCTTTAAATGGTTTGTTATGCTTGTGTTACTGTTAAAAGAGGAAAAACTGTGAAAATTGATAATACTGAGATAATTAGCACTTGTAAATATTACTCAAATAACTCTGTGTTTATTCAACAGTTTTGCTAAAGTATATGCATCAGAGTCAAAACAACATTAAATAAATGTTAGCTGTGATTCCAGGCAACGTTTTATGCCACTGATTAAAAGGTAGTCATGTGCAGTAAAAAAAAAAAAAAAATAGCTGAGATTTGTGTTCAGAATGCTGAGGATGGACAGGAGCAAGGAGGAGGATATCCATAGGCACCGCTCAAGATGGATAGTTTGGGAATAGAAATATCAAGGTAAAACAGAGTTTGCTTGCACAGAGAGGGAGATATTGGGTATATTTGGAGAAATATGCTGGAGATTGAGCTTCCAGTCAGGAAAGGCCAAAGGAGTGGTGAGAGAGGATATGGAAGTGTTTAGCTTGACAGAAGAAAAATGCAGAGAACATTCTACTGAGGATGTTGGATGAACTCAGATACGATCAGCCTTATATTTTCGTTGGATGCTGCATTTTGGTTGCAGAATAGAATTGGACTTTGTCTTCAAATGTTTGTGCTATTAGTGTAGCACCTTGATTTATAGCCAAGTGATCTGTGTATAAAATTATCCTGACCTTTTCATAGGTTTTGATGAGTGCTGGAAAAATTAATTGGATAAGATCACACCTATCAGGCAGAAACTGCCAGACCAAGTAAATGACACTGATTATCTTTTCATCGTTACAGCTGCTAGTGGGAGGGATACATTAGACAGCAAGTAAATACTGTGTCATTGAAGTTAATATGTTAGAAGCAGGAAAAATGGGCATGGGTAAGAGAGTTTGACAAAGGCCACGTCCCGATGAATCAAACAACTCAGTCATAACGTCACTAACCTGCAGCTCAGGTTAGGAGCTGCAGGTTAGTGTTGCGCATTAACACTAATTAAGTGTTGGGCAGCATCTTTCAAAAGTAGTCCAAGCAACAACAACAACAAAAAAAAACTATGGTGAATTAGTGACAGGGGTTTGGGCAGAGAAGACTGGTCTGGGTGGTTCAATGCAACAAGCAAATTACTTTAAATCAAACTGGTGGTTCTGAGAGAAAGTGCATGAAAGCTCTGACCCACTCTTTTATTTTATTCACTTCTCATGGATGACCGAGTGAATCACTTACCTAGAAATGCATGGTTCCAAGATGTGCTATAGGAACAAAACAAGCCAGCACAAACAGTGTGAGGCTCTGCCGGGCAGCCTTGTGTCCTGCAAGGTCAATGTTACTTACCACCTACATACCACTTACCCGGTGGTAAAATGTGAGTATGCACTATGCGTGATGCATGGGAGTGCTAAAGTTATGGTGGATAAATTACTTCGGCATTTTGTGTAACAGCTGTCCATGTGTAAAGCACTGGATAATGCTCGTTTTACTACTTATGATATTACACTATTTTCTTTTAATACGTATTAAAATACGTCACCATAAATCCGTGACTAAGTCGTATTTATACACCTGCACATTGAAAACCACCCCACCACCTCCAAGCAGGATGGAGGTGGTGGGGTGGAGTCGCCTACAATATGTCCTCATGCACTTCAGAAGTATGTAGTTGCACAGCTGCACCTACCAAAGCATTGTCGCAGACCATTTACATCCTTTCATGTAAATGGTAACCATTGATGACTGTGGCCTCTTTCAACAGGATAATGCACCCTGCCACAAACCAGCGTCTCTTATCCAGCACTGTTTAATCACATAACCTCTTTATTTAATGGCAAGGTCCTTCCCTTGGCTCTCTTCACTACATTCTAGATGGTGGGGACATTGTAACTATGGGAAAGAAAGGAACTAAAAAGAAAAATGTGGATGGATCATATTCAAAATCATCAAGGAAGAAGCTTCAAACATGTTTTTTGGAAAAAAAAAACAAAAAAACCAAACCCATATATTTAACTCAAGTATTTTTCTTCAGACAACTGAATAAAAGTTTCAAATTGTAAAGGAAGACAGGAACAGCAACACCTGCTCTGTGATTTTGCATCAACATTCAAAAATCCTGCTGTGGGAAATCCATCATCCAAGATTAAATTCTGCTTTGCCTTTTTTATCCTCATCCTGTCAGATCAGATTGAGAAAGCTCTCTGTCTCTAGGTTTAATATGTCTTACATGACATGTTTGTGGGCAAAACCCTATCAGATTTTACTTTTTTTTTTTTTTTTATACTTTAATCACCACTCAACAAATATTTTACCTTGCCGTGTACATTATAGCCGTGAAGATGAAAATCTAATGATGGAGAATACCTTTTTCTTCTGAGCCAGGTTATTTTTGAACCTGCATTTGTTCCCATAGAGACAGAGTATAATCAATGGCCCCAGTGAAAAGAGTTTGTGCTTATGCCTAGCAATTAATGTGTGAGGCTGTACAAAAGTGGCTTTTTCTACCGTACCTATTGTTATTTCACAGAAATGTTCCGCAGAAATAAATGAAGGAAGTCCAATTACAATAGAAAGGTTTTGAATGTGTCACCTCTGCAATTTTAGAAGCTCATTCATGAATGGTAAATATTTCTATGCTGCTGATTTCGACTGAGCAAGAGTGGCTTAAAGATGTACTGAAACTTTAGTATGTTTACCAGACATTATTCCTATTTGCAGAATCAGCAGAAACGGAGTCACCTTCATTAAAATCTTGTCCTCTTCTCATCTTCTTTTCCCGTCAGGTCTCGAGGGCTACAGGCGTTTTGAGTCTTCTGCAGTCAACTACAGCACGATGCTGCTGGAGGCTGACAGTGAGCGGCTTTACGTGGGGGCCCGTGGGGCCGTATTCGCTCTGAATGCCTCTGACATCTCAGCCAGCTCCGCTCTCACTGTGAGTTTGTTTATTTGTTGTGTTGCTGCATGTTTTGTGCTCACATGGCATGTATTTTTTTACAGTTTTTGCTGTTTCATTTATGCTCCCCAGTGCAGGAAACTTATGAAAGAAAACATCCAAAATGTTTCATTTTGAGGTCGAAGCAAAGCAGACCACTATTATGCTGCAGCCACTTTAATTGCTGCATACATTTGAGAAAAAGATTTTAATTTGCATCAACATTCTCCTCAGGAATGAACAAATAAAGGAATTTTGCGTTAATTTAATTTGTACATAAATCTCAATGCAGTCTTACCAGATGAATAAATATATATGTAAAAACCCAATACCTAATGTTTAATTCTGTTGTTAATAATTTACTTCAATGATGTTTAATGTTTAAACTGTATTTCCTTGTACTTCCTAGTGCAGGCTTGTTTAGGTCAATGCTGAGCAATAATAAATGATGGTTATAGTTTGACCTAGGTTAGTAGTTAGTATATCTTTACATGTTTTTCTTCTTATTTACTTTAAACTATTGTCTTTACAGTAGGTTACCTTTGTCTTATACATTGAATGAAATAACTCAAATTAAAATTTTAATTTTCTTAAATTTTCAGTTGTTTCATAACTCTAACACTTGTAGTTTTGTCCAGAACAACTATTTCTCACTGTGGATAGGTTTCCTTATTACAGACAGATCCTCAAATTAAAGATTGGATCATTCTGAAATGTTCAGCATGTTATGCTACTGCGATAAAAAGCACCTTTATTGAAAGGTTTATAAAACATCTTTATTTGGCGGTCACATGGAGGATTGTGTAGTCCTGTTTTTATATATACGGTATATATATATATATATATATATATATATATATATATATATATATATATATATATATATATATATATATAACAAAGGCAGAGCAGTAAACGAAAAGTCAATGTTTGTATGGGTGCAGGAATTGTTGCCAGTATTCATGAAGAAGACATTAAACTTTCATCACAGACTTCCTTTGGTGTATTTATGTGGAGAATTGACTGAAACACTCTCATAGTCAAGCTGTTGTAAACATCTCTAGGACTTGTTATGGCTTAGATATTCCTTGAGGTAACTCATAATAAAAAGAGCAATTAAACTATATCCTTAGCTGGTGGCACAATGAACATTACACTTCTTGCTGTTTATGTGTTGAATGTTTTACTCGGCTACCTCAGGCTATATGAAATGCTTCAAATTTGAGTTGTACTTTTAATATTAAGCCAAGAAAAGCCTCTAGGTTTCATAAGATAAGTGTTTCTTAATATTTTATTGGGCTAAAGCCACTAATATGAGCTGTTTTATATACCAGCCTAGAAAAAAAAATATTTGAAGTTATTTTATGACTTTGTCTTGGATTCTTCCACAAAACAATTTGACTCCAATTAGCAAGTGTTTTCTTCCATCTGTTCTGCTCTATGTTTCAAATGTTTTTATGTGTGTGTGTAGCACTGCATTACAAGCGCTCCTGTGCCTCCATCTCCTTTGTGGGCTCAGCTAAATATCTGTTACATAACATAAAACACGTTTGGTTACTCAATAGTAGTCATTTTAGATGCCGGGGTGACAAAAGGGAAATCTATTTTCCATCAATTGTGTGGTAATTTCTTCAATATCCTCAAGTGTTCAATGGTGTGTTTTTTTTCTGTCTTGCTTTATGTTCTTTGGTCTGGTATAGATCGAGTGGGAGGCCTCCACTGAGCAAAAGCTTCAGTGTGTGCTCAAGGGAAAAGACAATAAGGTTGGCTCTTTGTTCTTATTTTAATCCTGTCATTCCTTTTAATTTTTTTATTATTTTTTTTACTGTAATGATAAAAAAAACTAAATTTTCTTAAAAAATGCAGTTGCCAAATTATTCTCTCTCTCTCTTTCTTAGTTAAAATGCTGGTGAAATCTTTAATTCTTCTGGGGAATAAGGCTATTGGCCCATTTTTACATCCTTTCAAAATGTTTGAAGCACTTTATCACCATATCCCGGTGTTATGTGTCAAAATGTTCAATACTCTCTAAGCTTCATCCATCCAGCAGTTTCAAGCTGAAGCAAAGGGATGAAATATAATTAGGAACAAAGGTTAAAAAACTAAATTAAATTAAATCAAATGGTCCAATTGTTTTGGTGCTTAAAAGTGACGTGCCTAAGTATTTGCTTCCTAACATAAGTGGATAATATCCGAAATGTAGCAGATAAATGTAAAATAATTGTCCATATTTAAAATTAACGGCCATTGCTTATTGAGAATAACTTTCCTTATTGGATGTAGCCAATATTACAGAGCTTTTCCTCCAATTAAGCATTTGAATCAAAGAGTAAATTTATATTTAGTGTAATTCATTCTCTAACAAACCAGCACACGTAATATGAATTTCATTAATATGAAATGCTGTTATTTGCTGTAATGTTACATCTGATATTTAAATGCACACATTGTTGTTTGTTCCTTTTATTTTAATTAAGTGTGTTTTTTCTCTTCCTCTTTCAGACAGAGTGTTTCAATCACATCCGCCTCTTGCAGAGGTTTAACTCTACGCACCTGTACATGTGTGGGACTCACGCCTATATGCCCCTCTGTGCATATGTTGTATGTCCATGAATACATTTTCTTTCTTCAGCAATCCACCACATTTATATCACATGTTTTATAGATGGTAGATTCATTTTAAGTTTTAGCTACAAAAACTGCTTTTTTGAGTATTGTTTATTTATTTACTTACTTTTTAAAAAACTAATGTTTTTGGTTTCAAAATAAAAGTTTCTCTGCTTTTCCTTTAGGATGAAAAGAGGTTTGTTATGTCCTCTCAGCCTGAAGAAGGCAAAGATAAATGTCCTTATGGGCCAATAACAGGTTACACTGCCCTCATCTTAGGTAAGCCACATGAAAAATTTCAATTTCATAAAGAATTTGTCTTCAAATTTGGATGACGCAAAACCTTGTTTTTGCTTCAGACCAGCAGATATACACAGCTTCCCGGTATGACTTCTGGAGCTTTCCAGATATTCGCCGAAACGCTCCAACTCCCGCTCTGAAGACAGAGAATGCTCCCACACGCTGGCTGAACGGTGAGATCATTTCCTGAAATAGACGCATTTGATCACGTTTGGATGGCAAGATTGCGCCATCCAAATGTGTTTTAAAGTGTTTTAACATTATGATGGTGTTTCTGGATGGCCCCTAGCAATTTGTTTAACAATGTAATGTTTTTGGTCTTAATGAGAACGAGCACACAGTTAGATTGATTAATAAGTTGATATAGCAAATTTAGTATGTAATGGCACTTTTAATTTTATTACATCTAAACGGGACACAAATACAAATACGTTAAGCAACTCCATACTCCAAAATAGGCAAAAATGTTTGTAGTTAGTACATCAGCTTGCAAATTTATTAGTATTAAAACAATGAAGCAATAAACTTCAATGTTTTTTATTGGAATTTTATGTGACAATACAAAATACTTCATAATTGGGAAGGGAATTATGTTGTAGAACCACTTTTTTTGGCAATTGCATCTGTATGTACTTGGGGGGGATTAACATCTATAGACTTATGATTTTCCTCACTTAACTTCATAAAATAAATCTAATCGGATGGAATAGAGAACATCCGTGAAAAGCAATTTTCACATTTTCCCAAGGATTCCTAGTAGGATTTAAATCTGGAGTATATGAGCCAGTTTAACTAAATCAAAATGCTTCCATCATATTTTAGTTTCAGATGTTTAAGTTTATCTTGATTCTCAAGCCTTTCCCAGCCTGTGATGCATTTTCTACAAGGATTGTATTTAGTTCAATTCAACATATCAGTGAAGAAAAGCATCCCCGTAACATGATGCTCCCACCTCCGTGATTCATAGTGCATGGTATATTCAGCACTGATCTTATCTGACCATGGGACACATTTCTACATATTTGCTGTCTCCCCTACACACCTCTTATCAAACTAAGGACACTGCAAACATGGGTTTATTTTTGACACTCTTGCAGAAAAGAAAGGATTTTGTCGGAGCACACTTTTCTTTCGACTTCATAATTATGCAGTATTTAGTCTCATATAAAAATATAATAACATACAATACATTTTATTGCCATAAAGTGACAAACAAAATGGGAAATGTTTAAGAGGTATAAATATGGTTTAGGTGCTGTAACCTGTAAAAAGCAGAGCTTGAGTCAATTCATCTCTTCTTCCTTGCAGAGGCGGACTTTGTGGGTTCAGCTCTTGTCAGGGAGAGTTTGGGCAGCAGCAATGGAGATGACGATAAAATCTACTTCTTCTTCACTGAAAAGAGCCAGGAGCAATCTACAACCTACAGCCACAGCAGGGTTGCTCGTGTGGCCCGAATTTGTAAGGTGAGTGCAGACTCAAGGTCTTATGTATTCATCAGGGTAAATGTGTGAAGTTTTTAGCTGATGTAACAAACGAGGGGCGGGATGGGAGGCACATTTAGAGTCAAGGAGCGCGGCATAATTACAGGAACAGACTGGGTTGGTGATGAATTAGTTGCAGAGCCAGTGAGGTTTGAAGAGGATGAATGCAAGTGAGACAGGCTGTTTAGCATCTTTCTTTTAAAAATGTGAATGATTAACATTTGCCGCTGCCCTGAAAGGCAGCAGCCATCTGTTCCCTTTTATAACCCTGTTGTTCGTCTGTAATGAAGAGAGCTCACTGGGGCTGTTTTTGGAGGTATACAAATCAATCTGTTTTATTATAATAGAAATACTCTAAGATTTCTTGTGCAGTATCAAAAACTTCAGCTCAAAATAAATTTTTTTAAAGATTGTTATCATAAAAGGATGTCTGTATCAGTTGTGTGTGTGGCTTTGACATTTATTATTGATCTGATACAAGGGAAGGAAATTCCACGAGGGGGTCATAACCCCTTTTTTTGTGCGCCCTCAGTTCTGGATTTCTAGAGGTGTTACAGATATGAAGCATGGCACCTCACACCTACCCACATCAGTTGTAAATGTCTTCCTGACACATTGGCTGTTTTGTAGTCCTCGCCTTACATGACTCTCCTCTCCTCATCTGCTCCTCCTTTTTGTCCCTCAGGGAGACCGAGGAGGCCATTTGACTCTCCAGAAACGATGGACGTCCTTCCTAAAGACGAGACTGACTTGCTCTCTGCCCGAGTACGACTTCCACTTTAACATGCTGCGCAGCATCTTCGTAATGCATGGCCTCACCCCACAGGACACTCTGTTTTACGGCATCTTCGGTTTGGAGTGGTGAGTAAGAAAAGAAAATCTCTGTTCGGGTTGTGGAGTGGGAAGGATGGGGGATTGAGATTGCGAAAGCGGACGAGTGAGACTAAGATGAGAAGCAACAGCCAATACATTGAAGCTTCCGAAGATCTCAGGAGGGGATGAGATAGAAAGAGGGCAGAGAAACTAAGTCCAGAGGGCGTTAGGTCCAAGTGGTTTAATGAGCTGAAGGTTTACAGATGTTTAGGAAAAGGTTGCACAGATTTTTAGTTGCTTTTGAATGTTGAAAAACGGCAGATTTATGTGGCTCAAATGGAACAAAAATACAAGGAGATTCTTTTTATTCAGTAACTTTTAGCACAGAAATAAATATATGGAGGCTAACTGTGGCCGCTGCTTGAATTGTTTAAGATAACTACAGTATGTCTGCAATAAATTTCGGTTTACATCTCTTTGCTATCACTCAAAGAGGAGGCATGTAAAGAGGGCTTCTCCTTGTCTGAAACTCTTTGGTAGTTAAAGCACATACGCTGCCTTCAAAGGTTTTCATGCACCTTAAACAGCATCACAAAACTGCAAAGCTACCAAGGCTCAGTTATCCACATGAACTGAGAAGCTGGGAAAGGAGAGCATTAATCAGAGATGCAGCAATGAGGCCCATTGTAACTATGGAGGAGCTGCAGACGTTTTGCAACTAGCCACAAAACCTGCAGTCTATCGGAACTGATGGGCTCAGAGCTTTTTGGTTTACAAATCAGTTCAAATTCATTTTTGTCCATTTTTGTGGAGTTTTCTGGGCTAAAACAGGAACTTAGTTTTTGCGTTCACATACTGACAAAGTTATCACTAAGACAAAATTGCACTGAACTTTTGACTTTGAAGATTTTTGTGTGAATCACTGCTGCATAAATCAATCCCTCACCCTAAGGCAGCAGCAATGGAAAATGCTATTGTATATCAAAGCAAACAGCATAAACAAATAACACTTCATATATCTTGATGTTATTTTCTCTTCAGCTCCAATTCTGTCTCTTACCTCCCCTAAACCTTGTTGTTGACTCTTAATTCCCGTTCTCAGGCTTTTATGATTTCTAATGAGCTTCATCTCTGTCAGCACTCATCATCTTCCTCCTTATTTTCCTCCTGTTTGTCTCTCTCTATCCTTTGACGAGCCGTGGCCCCACTGCACCTCTGCTTCTCTTGCCATGGTAACCCCTGGTTTACTAGTGTTATTGTTTGTGACTTGTGCTCTGGTCTTTCTCCCTGTGTTGCTTGACGTACAAAGGAAAAACGTGAAGGCGTCTGCACTGTGTCGGTTCTCTTTGTCTGAAGTCCAAGAAGCCTTCCGAGGACCCTACATGGAGAGCCAGGATTCCGGCTCCACCTGGAAGGAATATGTTGGAAAAATCCCTGAGCCACGACCTGGAACTGTAAGCTCACATACACAAACTTTTACACAGACAGTGATGGCTTTTGAGTTTTATTAAGATTAGAACAAAGCTCATCTTCTACTTGCATTAAATAGGAATAGCTAGAGAGCAGATGAGATCATACAAGATGAATTCATTAAGACATTGCACTAAAGATGGAGGGAAACTAGGCAGAGAATGAAAATCGGCTTTGAGAGACTCAAACCATTTTTATGGCAATTAACAAAAGGGGAGAGGGGCCAGCGGTCGACTTTGTGGTAGGAGACATTTTCTATTGTGGGTGAATTTCAGCATTTCTTCAGACTTAATTAAACTTTCCCATTAAATGAAAAAAAAAGGAATAGTCAAAGGTTTTGGGGTGAGAGCGTGAAAGCCTCTTAGAGGAGTTGGCTGACATCATTTGAACAGAACAAAGCGAAAGGAAAGCTGCCTCCTCATTCAGGTGCAGTGAGAGCTGAGTCGCCCTCGTGTCAGCGGAAAACGGACGCTGAGCTCACACAGGCTTATTAAAATCTAAATGAAAACTTGCAGTTTCTCTTGACAGTCTTCCAAAGGTTTCTATTTTTCTCATGATGTCTGAATTCTCCCTGAGGACCGTCTCACTAATCCTCCTGACATCCTCTCTACCCTCCAGAGCCGGCCTCTATTTAAAGACTGGTTTATTACATATAAGGACAACACTGTCTCTCTCTCTCTGACTCTCCAAGCACTTTGTTACTTCGTCCTCATCCCCCGTCCATGTCTCTCTTTGGTCTTTCTTTTACTGCAGTGTATTTCTGGCAAACTGAGGGCCAAGGGCATTAACGTCTCCACGTCCCTACCTGATGAAGTCCTGGATTTTGTCAGACGGCATCCTCTCATGTCCCATCAGGTCCAGCCTGCAGACAGACGTCCCCTCTTGTTCAGGAGGACGACAGACTACACGCATATGGCAGCAACTGTGGTCCAGGGAGTAGACGAGCAAATGTACCATGTGTTATATATGGGCACAGGTGTGTATAAAGCTTCTCGGCAAGCTGACTTTTAGATAAAAACTGGTAACGGAGGGTTTAGAGTCCTTTTAAAGATGAAAAAAGCGAAACAAAACATTGTTTTTCAGTGAGAGCTGGTGGGAGGATTCGAGCCTGGCACTGTTTCTGCTCTGAATGTTGAGTCAGATCATTTTAGAATTGCAAAATGTCCGTTGTGAAGGCTCTGCGAACGCCGGTCTGGAATAACCCCTGGCAAAAATCTGATGTCAGTGCTTTGGAGGATGTTCAGTCAGTTGTTTCAGAAATCACAAGAAACACCCTTTTGTTTGACAGTCTTTGTAAAACACACAATGAAAATACTAAATTGTTACAAGTGATCATTTTTTCTGAGATTAAGCCATGAGGGAAAATATAGATTTCTTGAAAACAGATTTCCTGTTGCATCTTCTCTGCCTTGTGTGTCAGCTTCAGTTCATTGAGGGCCCTGATGATAAAATAATTGGGATTTTTCTGTGCAGCAAATTAAAACATCTGACTGAGTATCTTCTGATCCCATGTTTTATTTTTTGCCAGTGGTTGCAGTAATCATCTGTTAAATCCCACTTATTAGACAGCTTTTCATTATTTATTAATCAGATCTTGATGTACTCACTTTGAACCTGCTTGTCATAATAATAATAATACATTTCTTTAATTGTAATACAGACCCAGTTGATAAATTGGAACATTACTCAAAAGTCAATTTATTTCAGGAACTTGCTAAGCGATTTCATTATTTAGGTAAATTACACACAAATGGATGTTTAAGAGCCTTTTTTTTATCTTAACAGTGATGATTTCACACTCAAAAATAATGAGAGCATATTTAAAAATAGAATATTACATTTAACCAATAAAACTATATGTACTTTTAAAAACAGAAACGTGCATTTAGTGAAAAGTATGTTTAATACCCGCTTAAAGGTTGCTGTTTTCAAAACGCCCTTTTAATCTGACAAACAAGCTTCATTGAATATTCTGTGGTGTATTCTAATTTATTGAATATTACTGCAGTGGGTTTACAATACAAAAGTACTAAGGATAATTCATCTGGAAAAAAAAATAGTTTTGAGGTGAACGTTGTTAAACTTAAATACAAAGCTTTGCTCCTTTAATGGTTCTTCAGTGTTGAGTATTGAGTGTTTATGTCTCATTAGTTGTTCACCCTCATTTTCAAAAAGGAAAATGTTGTATGAAGTTCAATGATTGTACACTCAACTTTATATTATATATTCAACACATAAGTTTTCCAAATCATCTCAGCTAACTAACATTTTGAAAATTAGCTAACTAAACATCCCAAATCTTTGATCTTTGCCATCCAGATGAAGGTTGGTTGCACAAAGCGGTAGCCATCAAAGGTCAGCTGCACATTATCGAAGAGTTGCAGCTGTTTGAAGAACCAGAACCTGTTACCAACATTCTACTATCTACAGAGCGGGTAGCCAGTCTCACCGCCTTAAATAGTCAAAGTTGAAGATGACTCACTATCTCGTAATACTTAAGTCCTATTTCTTCCCCCCTCAGACGAGTGTGTACGTTAACTCCCCATCAGGCGTTGTTCAGCTGCCTCTGTCTAACTGCGAGAGATACACTTCCTGCTATGACTGCATATTTTCCCGGGACCCTCACTGTGCCTGGAGCGGAGCCGAGTGTGTGGATGTAATGACCCAGTCGAACAGGTGAGTGTTGAAATCTACCAGCGTGCGGTTGGATCAGGTGACTGAAGGTAACCTTTCATCTCTAACCTGATGTATCGCTGCGCCCTGTGACAATGGCAGCTCCCAGAACAGTTGCGTAATCAGACTGCTGGCAGAAACTTGACCCTGGCTGTAATCGTAAACACATCATGCAGCTGCATATTTGGAGCGTACTGATTTATGTGGACATGTAAGCTTTATTGGCAGAAACAACTTGATTCAGGGAATGAGCAAGTGCCTTGCAAAATAATTCATTCTCCTTCAACATTTTCTGTACATTTTCAATGTGGCAGTCCAGCACAAGATTATTTACAAGTAGGAAGTAGAAGGAGAATGAAATGAAAATCTAAAAAGTGTCGTGTACAAATCAAATCACATTTTTTTCTGATACCTCTAAATGAAATCAAGTTGGATCAGTTGCCTTTAGAAATGATCTAATGAGTAAAAACTAACACTCCATCAAACAAACTTGAACATGTAATTTTTATGGTGGCGCATGGTGATGGCAGCAACATGCTGTGGGGATGGTTGTATTCAGCAGGATTTGGGAAACTGGTCAAAGCTTACTTCTGAAACTTGTTGGAGACTGAAGATGACTGGAGATTAAACGTACAGTTGGAGCTATAGTGAGAGATTTCTGTTCACATGCACTCTCAATCCAATCTGACTGAACTCAAGTTGTTTTCCAAAGAAGAAAAGACAAGACAATTCTGTCTCCAAATGCACAACACTGAGATCTATTCCCTCAAAGACTTCCAGCTGTAAAAGCAGCAAAGGCTGGTTCTGATATTCATGTCCTTTCATTTAACTACAGTACAGACCAAAAGTTTGGACACACCTTTCTAATTCAATGGGTTTTCTTTATTTTCATGACTATTTATAAGGCAATAAATCCCACTTATTAACCTGACAGGGCACACCTATGAAGTGAAAACCATTTCAGGTGACTACCTCTTGAAGCTCATCAAGAAAATGCAGAGTGTGTGCAAAGCAGTAATCACAGCAAAAGGTTGCTACTTTGAAGAAACTAGAATATAAGGGGTATTTTCAGTTGTTTTACACTTTTTTGTTTAGTGCATATTTCCACGTTATTCATAGTTTTGATGCCTTCAGTGTGAATCTACAATGTCAATAGTCATGAAAATAAAGGAAACTCATTGAATTAAAAGGTGTGTCCAAACTTTTGGTCTGTACTGTATGTGCTTTTTTTAACCTTTATTTATCTTATAAAAATGTGTTCATGAGGTTGTAATAAAACCATCTGCTACCTTTTATCTTTCTATTGTGCTTATTATTATTTTTTTCTCCTCTTTCACAGATCCTCTTTAATCCAAGACATCCAGCATGGCAGAACGGGGTGTGAGAACACAGGATACGGTATGCAGAAGTCTTATCTGATGCTTATATAAAAAAAAGTTTGCTTTAAACATCTAGACACAGGATTAAAAATAGAGAATATGAGGCTCAAAAGATGCACAGTTGTCATCGGATGGCGTGAAGGCCTCTTTGAAAGTTGATTATATGCACAGCGTTGGTAAAATCCTCTCCTCCCTTCTTTAATCACATCTTTGCTGTCTACGGAGAAAAATCTGTTTGATATTCAAGGCAGGCGAATGCCTTCTCCCCATTTATCAATTTTCACTCTGATGAAATGTAGCATCTTCTAACTCCTCATTCTGTCTCTGTATGGGGTAGTATGATACCAGAGATTAAAATGTGTCTAATTGAACATCATGCCACGATACATCTGGACATTCTGTGATAAATATGGTGAATGATAAATAATTAGTATGTGAGTCAAGGGGTTAGTTAATGTAATTTTGTGAAGTTAGATTCTCCTCAAACTTTTGCACATTGTCTCACATTAAAACCACAAGCTTCTGTGTATTTTATTGAGGTTTTATGTGATAGATCAACATAGAAAAGTACATAGCTGTGTAATGCCAATAAAAATGAATATAGAAAAGGTTGTAAATAATTTTGAGTGTGCAATTTTTTACTAAAATGAAAATAAAACTTTGAATGCTTTTACAAAGCACTATGTAACAAAATGTTGATTTTTCAGATGTGGCCCAGCGGAGCCGTTCTGTTCGGGTCGGCGATGACGTGCTGCTGCAGTGCGAGCTCAACTCTAACCTGGCGACTCCATTTTGGACCCTGAACGGTGGCGAGGTGCAGGGCTACGACCTCAACTCCGGCTTCAGGACAGGGACGGATGGCCTGCTGATCATCGAGGCCCGGCAGGACCAGAGCGGCCTCTACACCTGCCACGCAGTTGAGAACAACGTTAAAGTTGCCATAGCAACCTACAATGTAACAATTAGCCTGGACCTGCCTCCTCCTCCACCCACAGAGCGAACGCGGAACTTTGTTGCCACAGTACCAGGTACTGAGCATCCCTCATCCGACGGGGCGCAGTCACTCCTCCTGCTGTCCCCCAAGAACATGGAAGCCATGTATCTGTCCCTCATCACCATCCTCGGTGGGCTTTGTGTGGTCCTCACTGTTGTGCTTGCTTACGTGGGCTTCTGCTTGCGGGCAGACCAGAGAGGGAAATACTCTCTGCGCGCTGCAGCCGCAGCGCACCCGAGCAGCAAGCGGAGCAGTAGGTGCAGAAAGCAACACAGGAACTCCACCCACATGGAGCTGAAGACCGTCTCTAGCCACTGCAACGGCGTCTGTAATGGAGTTTCCAAGCTGCATAACGGAGACATCCAGGACGAAGGCTTTTTGCAGATCGTTCCTGGTGAGGCTCAGACTTTAGCGAGTAATGATCCTCCTCCCCCGGCGCCTCCTCTGCCTCCCACACCACAGCATACGTCTCCAGAGTGTGACTTCCCCAATGGGCTGTCAGCCACGCTGCCCAGCGTTCTGAGGCGGATGAACGGAAACAGCTACGTGTTGCTGAGGCAGAGCGACTCAGAAAACACTTCGCCGCTCTCTCACTGCTTCTCCGAGGAGCTCAACAGGATCTTGGAGAAGAGGAAGCACACTCAGCTGCTGCCCAGGCCGGATGAGAGTTCAGTGTAGAGACATGCGGCTCTCTTGTTGAATTTGGGCTCTTACCCTGTGCCTGTCGCGTTGACCCCCTCATTGCTATAGCCTAAAGCAATGAAAGAGTCTCATTTCCATAATTTACTTTGGATTATATTTGACAGCTCTGCCTTTTGAGCTAATGAGCCATTTTTGTCTTCTGAATGACCAAACCTTCTCAGTACACTAGAAATGAAAATGAAACTTCCCAGTGAAGGCCAGAGCACAAAGAAGGAAATAAAATGCAATCTACCTCACCTCTACACTGCCTGAAGAAACGTGTTGTCAAGACCGCAGTCAGCTCTGAGAATCAGTGCTGGAATATTATGGATCTGTGAAGAACAAAGCAGGACACACACTGACTAACCAGCAGTGGAGACACAACGGAATATAAATATAATTGAAGAGGGAAGTTTGACCATAGGGCAGCTAGCAAAGCTTGTTTTTACATGAGCTACTGCACAGATGGGCTATGCATTTTTAAAAAAAGACATTCACTAATTAGAAATATAGATGTAAATGGAAATGATAGAATTTCACTCTCAGGCTGCCGTTACTGGTGGCCCTTAATGTCTGTCATCTGCTTCTTGAGTAAGTCTGATATGCCGTTGTCAGACTTCACCTTTAACCTCGTTCATTTGCCCTCCTGCACTGTAGCCTTCGTGACTCCAGCTTGTAGCTGATTGCATGGATGGCACAACAAGGGGAATTTTCCCATCAGCTAATGTTGTGTCTGTCTGTTGGGGCCAGAGACCAGCTGGAGAGACGGTTGAAAAACACTGAGGACAGCGGCATCATGGGAAACAAGCACAAAGAGAAGCACCAGATGAATTCAGACGGTTTTAAATATACCATTCAGTAAGAAAATATTAGCCAGAAATGGTTAAAATATTCAAGATTTATTATTAATATTGAAAATTAACCAGTTTTTATTTAGCATCTGTGTTTTGATAACATTGATGGTATATTAATGTTTTCGTAATTTATTTATCTGTGAAGGATCAAATCTATATAATAACCTTAAACTTCCCAGTGTCATGGTATTATAATAAAAAGATTTAAAACAAAAAGTACAACAAGCCAAATGTAAATTTAAAACAGTGTTAGCATAAAAAAAAAGAGCTGCCTGGTTTATACCAGCTGTTTCTGTCCTCCACAGCGTCTCATGTCAGAGGTGCAAGCGATCTGCAGGGGGTGTGTATTGTTGTTTTAGCCGCTCGCGCAGATCTCCATTTTTGCAACAGTTTGCACGCATGTGAGTGGTGTTCACCAAACTTGAAGAGCAGGAAAGTAGTCTGAAAGCATGTTTGTTTTAGCACATTCGTAGCTGAACATAAAGAAGGTTCACTCAAGATTCAATTTTCCGCTATTCCAACTGACACAAGCAGAAATATTTTCAAGCAAATGAAGAATTTGTCTTTCTTTTAAGAAAGAGAAGATGTAGAAACTTTCTTTCAGATAGATGGACAGCGGTGCACAGCAGTGGATGGGGGAAAGACACCGATACATGGTTCTCTGTTACTTGCAGCTGGAAGAAAACACTAATGCACTTTCTCTAGCATGGCATGAGAGACAGATTTAGCAGTTCTCTACTTGTTTAAAAACCTTGATACTGGTAACCAGCCCTGGTCTTCTTTCTTGCATCATTCATGCATGTCAAGAAATTAATACAAAATGTCGTCATGGTAGTAAAATCGTCCATACTGCTGGCAGATTTAGGTTTAAGTAATGTTTTTATTTTACCTACATGTTTCGTCAGACTGGATGTAATATTAATATGTTAGAGTGACCCAAAAAGCTACTCAGTAGCTATAAGAAGGTTTGATATATTCAATAAAAATGACTACAGAGAAGGATGTAAATAATTTTGAACATGCCATTTTTACTAAAATAGAAATACAACTTTTTTCAAAACTGATTCCTTCTATATTCTTTTGTTACCTCTTAAGATATCCCTCTCATTTGCTATGAAAAACACATTTCTTGGTTGAATGAAAATCATTATTAAACTAAATCTGCCAGGGTTATGAATACCATCGGGCTTAAATATATTTGCTAACACAGTCAGACATTGTAATTATTGTAATATGTGAAGTTCTTGACATACGATAAAAGGTTTATTTTTAAACCTACACTCATGTTTTTGCCCCTGTTTTTTACAAAAATGTTTCACTATTATAAACTACTAAAGAAAAACACTGTAGTGTTCTATTGCATCGAGGAAAGCTCAGTTGGCATGGAGTTAAGTTTTGATGGGAAAACTCGACAGTATAATTCTATTATTCCTGTGCATTGGACACTGATGTAAAACACGAGCAGAGGATGTTTCTACCTTTTCGTTCCTCGCCAGTGCAGCGATGCATGTTGCAGCTGTGTTTGCAGGACGCTGTTTGACACAGCGACCCTAAAGGAAGCCCAGCCACCGAACCGAGCCTGAACGCACCACTGAGGCACGCCTAGCATGGGATCGCAGCGCAGAGAGCGACAGACTGCAGAGCACCGAAGCAGCCAAGGTTCATAGTTCTGTTGTCTCACCAGCTCATCTCCCACTCAGGGCGCTCCGCCAGACAAGCACTTAGAAATATGGACTGAGGAATTAAGAGTCGATGATCACAGCAAACACTGAGAGCAAAATGTTTCTTGAACTGGGCCGCTCGTGTAAAGGCTCTGAGATCCTTTCATATATAAACGGCTGCTGATGTCTGCTTCGGTCGAACAGCTTATCAATAAGGACAAAATTACAGCCTAACACTCTAAGTAATAAAATATAATGAACACTGGCGTTTCATTTCTAGAAGCACATTACATTTAGTTTTAAGTTATGACTCAGATAATGCACCTCAGCTCTGTTGATCAATGGAAAGATTAATACATTGTGGATCGTGACACAGATATGGTCATTATCCCATTCAGTCTCCCCGGTTTTGCTTTCCTTCTCACTCAGCTCGTGCTGCGTCTTCTTCTGTCAGAGCGCAGCAATAATTAGGCATTCGTCTTGTGACGAGTGGAGCTCACCAGAGAGCAGGAGCTCTCCCAAGACATTTACGCTTTGCTCCGCTCTTAAGTTTCCAATTACTTTCTCATCCCCTCGAGCTTACAGTCTGGAGTTTTTATTATTCTAAAATGAAAATGTACAAACAAGTACACATGACTCCCCCCCCATCTCCCACAGATAAGCACGCAGCAGTTTTATCAGTTCGTCCTCGTGTTTTTTGTGTGGTGGATGAAGCTGCAGAAACCATGGATTAAATTATTTGCACTATCTGCTCTATATGTTGCAGAACCATCTTTCTACCAATAGGACAGCACTTAGTGATATCTTATAACATTTCACAAAGTTGGAACACAAATCTTTGACCAGTCCTCTTTGCACAATCCCTGCTGTCTGCTCTCTTGCACTGAATCCTCAACTAACTCCAAATGTTTTCTTAAAATTTAGATGAAGAAACCGAATCATCATTTCAAATGTAAGATTTTCTTTAGCTTTGGTTGTGCTCTTGCCTTTACTTTTACAATGTGTTGCATTGGATAGCTGTATTATTTTGTTTGTGTTTTGACAAGACTTTGGGTGATGCCATCCTTTGCCAAGCACAATTCTTGGAGATCTGAGCGCCTGAGCGTTGATCGGAGTCATAACAGGAGAGACACTCAAATATTGAGAGGCTCACTGACCTTATTCCAGAGCACAAAGCACAAACTGATGTGGTTTTGTTTTGTTTGTCAGCGCTTGTTAGGCAGGTCTGATGCCAGCTGCATAATTCAGAGAGACCCGACTGACTCCAGGAATATTTTTCTGTTGGTCTCATTTGCAGATGTGATGAATACAAAGAAGTCTGTCTCCCAACCCGTGTCAGAGGGCAGCACTGGCCGCATAGATGTTCTTTTTGCAACGATCTTCAACACCATGGAAGGATGGCGGAGTCAGAATCAAGCCTCTGTAAGGGCTACAACATAAGAGTTTAAGCTTCAGCTTCTGAAAAGGTTTTTCCTGCAGCGCATTGTTTGTCCAGGCTGCGGATCTCTGTGTGCAGAGCGTGTCCTTGAATCTGTTAGGCGCATACTTATTAAACTAAATGCAAAATGTAATGACCTTTTCTCACCCTTCTCTCGCTGCATGAATTATGTTCAAGCAGTGTTGGTTGAAGACGAGCAATGATAGCGTATGTTAGAATTTGAAAAGTGAAACGGTTCAAGTTTAAATGTGCACTGTGATCCTATTTAATTATAAAACCAGGGGGGAAGGGGTTTTAAAAATAAGAGCACAATTATTTTGTAGTTTTGTATATTGTATGTTTTGTTAGAGTTGTTAAAATGTCATGACACACTGTGTTGCGCAAAATGTGATAAATAGAAGCAATTTAACAGAAAGCATGCAAAAATACTTCTAATCTAATAGTAGAAGAACAATAAACAACATTTTATGAATTTGTCACTTTATTCCTAATGTCATACTAAAGGGTTATTGCAATTTCCTTTTCACTTTGTCTTTTTAATCACTGTTTGCATGTTACACCATGTGTGTGCACACAGAAAACTCATTTTCTGAACTAACACAAAGAATAATGGGGCAGTGCTCTCCTTCACATTTCATGCACCACAAAATTAAATAAAGATTTATACTTAAATCTCCTCCTCTTCTCATTTTTATATGTGTGCACTTTCTGTCTTTTGTCTTGCAGAAGTAATAAGATGAATCAAGCCTTTTTCTTGTGAAAGCTTTAGCGGAGAGCGCAGCCTGTAAACATGATCAAATGCCCCAAACGAAAAAGCGGAAAGGTGTCTGTATTGTAGCCGGCCCAAGTTCCCAGCATGGCACACAGACGGAAAAAATTTGTTGGGCTCTTCATGTCCCCAAGCTGGTTCAGAGCCAGCACAACGACATTGGTAACAAAACCCACCCAGGCAGTAGAAAAATCCTCTGACGGCATTAAAAATGGAAAATTTTACATCAGCTTTATGCAGCTATCATGAAGAAGCTTCTGTTTTTACTATCAATTAAAATCCTTTTGAACTTTCCTGTCAGAAATGTCACCGTCAATGAGTAAAAGCCCCCAGACTCTTTCATCATTCATATAACCTTTCCTCACGGTCCTGAGAGGGAGTTTAGCACCCAGCTTTAACATAACACCTCAGGTGTTTTGTTCACCCAGCAGAATGACAAAACACCCAGAAATAGGAAGGACACGTCATGCACACAAGGCCATTTCCACCAGTGCCAACTCCCTGCAGGGACTCCAGCTTGACATGTGATTAACAAACTCATGGCTGGTCACTTATTTACATAACACTGTCTTGGTTTGTGAGAATCTACAGGGGCGAAGCTTATTTTGCTTTGCCTTGTACATTTTGAAATGTACAATCTAAATAAAAATGATCTGCTCCTCTGAGTCTTGTGGTTTAGGATGTAACCGTCTTATTGCACAAGAAAAACTATAGCAGGAGAGATTCAGTGCAGCTTCTTCAGTCTGAAAGGAAAATAGCTGGTAATAAGTGAAATGCCAGAACATTTTGCTATTCCATTCAATTCACTTTGTTTATGTTGCACTAATTCCCAACACGTGGTCTCAAGGCACGTTACAATTGATTCTAGTTATCAAACATTGCATTAAGTTCAATTTATTGCTGTAATTAGTTTAAAAATCTTCCTAAGGAGACCGAGCAGAGACATTGAGTTGCAGCATTCACTCTGGATGAAGATGTAGCGACAGTGGAAAATTTATCCTTTGAGTCATTTTCTTTATAGTTACCTCTTATATCCAGCATGCATGTGGTGACAGTGGAGAGGAAAAAACTCCCCTTTAACAGGAAGAAACCTCCAGGAGAACCAGACTCAGCCATCTGCCATGGTTTAAAAAACAAACCCTCAGTCTGCTGTATGTATTTGAGAAGACAGAGCAGAAACTCTAGAAAGTTAGCACAGCCAGAACAGAACATAAATCTGAAAACTAGCATAGAGTAATGAACTTTAAAAAAAAACCAAACAATTATTTGTGTATATAGTTTGTTCCAACTTGAATAGATTACTGGTATGTCAACAAAAATATGTAAATATTTCAAGTTACTGCTGCCTTCTAGAAGCCATAAATAGTTTTATTACACAGGAAACTGACTTGTGCTGTAAATATGAAATCGCTTGAGAACATATTAAACAATGGAGCAAATTCACAGAGCTACTTGTGGGTGCTAAATGCATGAAAAAATCTCGGTTTGGGTCTCGTAATTCTGAAACTAGATGAAAAGACACAATTGCTCCTGAAGTAGCTTCATTGAGCAAACGTTGTCTCTCTGCGCTGGCAGAGTAGAAATCATGTATTCATTTAGTAGAGAGCACACAGCCCAATTATATTTATTTAAATTACCATCTGAAGGAATAGTTTCACATTTTCAAAGACCAGTGATAAAAGTCTGGTGAAACTACTGGAGGTGGTAAGTTCTTCACAGCAGAAGAGAAAGGCAGACAGAATGAAAAAACGTTATAAATATGATCGGCACAGTAAAGCACAGACCAGCAACAGCTCATGATAGAAACCAAACGGTATCTATTCATTTCTAAGGTGAGTTTAACAGAATATTATCCACACAACTTTCCATCTTGTGTTGATACAGTAACAAGTGGCTGCTGCAATTTAGAGTACAGTAATTTTATAACCTGACACAGTTTTCACTTCTATCGATGCTTTTTTTGTCTGGAAATGAATCATTTAAATGGATACATTGTCTCTTGCAATGTAAAGCATTAATTCTTGATTTTGTTTCAATACAATTCCTCCAATCAGATGTGGTGTTTGAACTTTGGAAGAGTGCCTCTTTATGTCAATGTAAAATTTCTGCTAATTAAAACAATGATGAACACTTTAAGCATTTTTTGAAATCCCCACAGTAACTCCAGCAGCTGGCGTGTTTATGGCTGAAGAGGCTGCAACTATGACCTGACTTAAAACTTGGTCCCATCTGGTGGAATTGATAGCTGTGTTTGCATCTCCACACGTTTAGCGCAATCTGCATTTTGAATCCACTGCAGAAATAGAGTATATTATACATGCAAAGCAGTTGCAATAATAGAGAATTCCAGAGTCCTTCAGGAATTCGCCTCACTCAGTCAAGTAACACAGAAGCCGAACCCAAAAGTTATTTTTGTAGGTATTTATAAAATGAAAAATGCTAATCTTGAAGGGAAATGTACTGCCAATTAAGAACCCGACACAATCGCTGCATAATTACACAAAATAAAAATAAGAAAGAATAATCCAAAGTTTTTAGAAGCATAGACTGAAAAAAAAAAGGTTTTTTGGACTAGACTGAAATTGTAGTCTCAGTAAATCTAAGTAATTCTTAGAAATTCTTTGTAGTTTTCAGCTGGAAATGGAGGTAACTCAAATGCAAATTAAAACTCAGTTAAAATAGTGCATTAAAGTTGTTTTTTTGAAAGACTGTCTTTCAACATTGTTCAGCCTTTCAACATTTTTTTTCTTGGATGAAAAGGGGAAAGAAAATCAACAAAATATTGATTGAGTTTAGACAATGGATTGTAAACTGGATTTTAAGACTTGGGGTCTGATAGGAAGGTAGAAAAATAGATGAGATAAAGAGAAAATAAAACACTGCCCAAAATAAAACTCAAAGTCAAATTCTTCTGGGTAGTCCTTCAGACTGGATTAAAAACAACCAGAGATGAATGATAAGCATTTGAATAAAATAAATGTAAAAGCTCCGCTCATTAATATGCTGGAGATGCAAAGAAGTGGGACAGAGAAGCTGAAGTTAAGCTGTTCAGACGCACTGGATGTCTTCCTTCATCTGTGTTCTCTGTAAAACAGTCTTTCTCACAGCGATAACTTGTCAGGTAATTTAATCTGAGGTAAAAAAACAAACAAACACATATTCTGCTCCTGGAAATAATTTGCATTTCAGAGACAATGATTTTGTTACAAGTATTGCTCTTCCCCGAGCGACCAAATGGTGAAAGTTTGCCAAACATTTTATTTTTTTTTTTCAGAAAAAGAGGTGAAAGGGCTTTCCATGAATGAGACGAGTAAAAATAGATTTTAGCTGGCAGACATCAATCATATATAAAGGTAACCTTCAGAGCAGAAAGCGTACAGAAGTGTAGGAATCATATCAGAGTGGTTGATCATTCCCATTTGACTTGTTCTTCTCTTTTATTCCTGCAGGCTGTTATCTGTGCTTAAATTCTTTTTTCTTTTCTTTTTTTGTCATTCAGAGCTTTCCTTTAGACACTGCACTTCAATGTTTGTGCCAGACAAAAAGCAAAACCTTTAATCAGCCAGTTATCACTTCAAGACAAACTTAAAAGATAAAAAAACAGCAACCTCAATCAAGTCAATCAAGACCAAGTTTAAGGTTGGGAAATGTGGTTCTTATTTCTGAATAAACATACTAAAATGTGGAAGATCAGAAAATTTAACAGAACCTTTTAATATCTCCAGAAAAATCTCCCTGGTAATTAAATTGTGTATGCTACACTGGCAAATGCATTACTAAGGCATCATGCAATAAACAATTCCTGTCATATAATGTCATCCTACTTCAATGAAACAAACAGCAAAATAGTGTTATGGAAGTATTAGCTACAGCCAAATAATCTGGATTTATATTAAACATCCCTAAATACCCCTTTACAGTTCCTTTTTCACATTTTCATGAACTCTCTCCATGCAAACACACCCTGACTCTGCTGGCCCTGTTATTTCATACAGACGAAGATAGTGTTGGTTAGAGTCTGACAGTCGAGGAGAGTGAGGAGAATCTGTATCCTTAGTACAGTTGATGCTACTGGGGGCAAGCCAGACACAGAGCCTTCACTGTTCATCTCTCACTATAGTCCCACATCCGAAAACAAGAGAGAAAAACAACAAAAGCTGAGTCTATTTATTCTTTGGAGTTTGTTAAAAAAACAACAACACTGGTGGCACTCATAGTCTCTTGCATTATTGCCCAGCTACTGTTCAGATAACATAATCAGCAGGATAATGAGGGATGCTGTGGACGTCGCCACTTTAGAACAGTTTGTCTGTTGAAGTCACAAAGAGAAGCGTGTCAGGCTACACTTTTCTTTCCTCAAAACAAACAGATACAGTTGCTCCATGGCCTCCTCCCGGACCGGTTTGACGCCAAAAGCAGCCACTCGACTCTGCTGTCACACATCAGTCAGCTCCCTATCAGCTTCCTCTATGCCATCCAGCCAGCTCACCATCAACCTGCCTGTCAAAGATGCCTGCCAAACTGAGACAGGTAGATGAAGATCTGCATATGCATCTGATCCCTTTGCTGCAGATTAAAAAAACCCTAGGTTTTTCTAATTGTCATATGAAGCCTGTAGCTTCAATTCCTCATCCAACACAATAGAAGCTTGATCAAAACATGTTTATACAAAGATGGACTTTGGTGCTATTTTTTTTGCTGCAGGAGTGGAGGAAGTTGGAAATAAATAGGACACTGACACGCCTCTGTGACTGTATCCTGTAAGTCACCTGTCCTGTTAGTCACCTCATTTATCCACCCACGCTCTGACACACACACGCACACACACTCATGTGTTACAGCTTCTGACCTCAGTCTTTCACAATAAATACACTGTAACCGGTTGGAGTTTCACTGGAGATTTGCGAAATCACTGAAAGCAGCAGCAGAACGTGACAAAAGCCTTTTCTGTTGTCATTGAATTGTGGGAATTCATTTTGTGCTGTGTCCTTTTATTCTAAATTTAAATAACATTAATTAAAGCAGCAACTGAAACAATAATAAACATCCAGCCAATGTCTCAGGACTCACTGACAACCTTAATAATAGCTCTAAGGGGTGTTTGAAACTGGACAAAGATGATTTGTTCAGAACTGGAACTGCATGTGAGGGCGACGTGTTCAACATGCGTGCCTCAGTAATCTGTTTTTTTTTTTTTTTTTTCCTACGTGTGAAGGTGTGTGTTTGACCCCAGGGTAATCAGCTATTCTGCTCTTTGGACTCTGAAACTTGGCTTCAAGCATATCATTTTCTGTCAATCGGCGCCCCCTAGAGGTCGTTACTTTCGGGTGAAGTAAACTGCACTTTGAGCTTTTCACCATTAGATGTCAGGAGCAGTCTTCTGTGTATTTTTAGACCACATTTCCAATAAACACAAAGGGATACATGTTAAATGTCACCATGTTACTAAATAAGAATATTCCTTTATATTAATTACAATAAGTTTTAAACAGGTTCATAACTCTAAGCAATCGTTTTTATGAGTTTTTCACTGCTTGCTCCTCACATGACATCTGGGAGGCATATGTTTAATGCAGCGAGGGTTGAAAAATGCTCCCTCATGCTTTACCAAAATACAAAGCCACTCTGCCCAGATTTTCCTCCAACTCTGTGCTGTTCTGTAAGGCAAAATCAAAAGGTGTGACAGTAAGTGAATGAGGCTGAAGGCTATACAGAGTGGGACAGTGATCTTGATCCAGGAAGGCTACCCGATCCTTTCTGTCAGCCGGCAGCCAGCCTGATGACTTGGGGAATGTACAAGTGTGAGATTGAACTCCTGTCAGCCCTAAAGACCTACTTCCACTACCAATTGTGTTTTCCTAAACAAAACAAAGAGGGAGAAAAACAACTGAAAGAAAAAATGTTGTCATGGGTCATACTACACATGGTTAAAGAAGACCACAGATCCAGGAAAATGGAACATTAATCACAGAAGCCGCCAGCTCAGGTGGGAGAATCTATTGACAGGACATATTTTAGTTGTGCACTCCGCACATCTGACCTTTGTGGGAGAGTGGCAAGAAGAAGGCCATTAAAAGTCCTGGTTGAAGTTTGCCACAAGCCAAGAGAACAGCAAGCGTGTGCAACAAGGTGCTGCGGTCAGATGGGATCAAAACTGAACTGTTTGGTCTACATGCAAAATGTGGAGAAAAACTAAAACCCCAAACATGGTGTAACATGGTGGTGATAGTGTCATGTTTCAATGATCCTGTTCTTCAGCAAGGATGGAGAGCCTAGAGTAGGGTGATTCTGGAGGAAAACAAGTAAGAGGTTGCAAAAGACTTGCAGAAGTATTTCCATTTTCTTTCTTGCAAAGAAAAATGTGTAAGAATTTTAGTCTCTATTTGTAAGAATGTTATTCAGATGAACATGAAGCTGTCATTGCGCCAAAAGGTGGCGGTTGATAGATTTAACCGAGGGAGGTAAATATAAAAGCCCAGGACAATAAAAAATAAAACAAAAACACAAGAGAAAACTTTTCTTTATCATTTTCCCTCTGACCTTGTTTTACTCAGCCACTTAAATTTCCATGTTTTAAACTGTGTGATGTGACAAAAAAAAAAAAACCTTAACAGGATTTTCAACACTTCTACAAGACCTTGCATACAGAATCATTCACAGGAAGCTGCTGAAAGCAGAGAACTTTCCATCAGGTATTTTAGAAACACAATGAAATGGGCATTGCACAAGTAAAATCAGAATAATGAATGTATATATTTTTAAACTGGTGTGAATGTACCTCATATGATTCAAATTAAATTCAAGTATACGTACCCGGAATAAGATGTGGTGCCTCAGCTCTTGTTTCATTGAGTTTGAAGTGCAATCAACAGCAGGAAGGAAAAGCAATTTCAGGCTCCAGCGGCAAAAACACTTGACTGTATTTTCATGTCATTCTTGTTTAGGGTGGATGAAGAGGTGAGATGCAGTGTGTCTCTATGTGTGTGTGTCACATTTTTGCCGACTTACTCCTACTACACACACACGAGCACACACAATCCCCCACCACACACACACACACCGCTTACCATCATTTGTTCAGGCCATATATTGGAAACACATGTTGGCAGTGGTGTCGATACATCATCCCACTGTCAGATTATTTCACTGGCATAATCTTTGCTGCTGACACTTACTGCTGCTATTGTGTGACACTGATGCTTCCTCCACCATCCTAAACGTTCTCGGTGAAAACACATCATCTCAATTGCACTTTGCATATTTAAATAGGCAGCTACAGATGCAAATGAATCCAGCAACAAGGGCATTAAACAACGACAGTGTCAAACAATCGCCACTAAAGTAATTTCTGAAGAACATTAACGTAATTCTGCGGTTGCCTGATTAGGTTGTTTTCATTTTAGTTTACCTTTTTCTAGTGGACTATATGAGCCATAAAATTTTGTCATTTAAAACCCTTAAAACAGATTTAAATAAAAGTTCTCGTATTTCAGTCTAAAAATTAAATTCATAATACATTGCTTTGTCTTGGTCCATTGCATAAAATCTAAATAAAATACACTGTGTTCGGACAATACGTCCAAGATTATTTTCAAGGAACTATGTGATCCACAAAAAATGTAACTGTAGATCAGTCATAGTAAGCATTTAGTAATTAACATACAGCAAGAAGATAATTATTATCTTCTTGTTGTATGTTTTTAACTTTCTTGTACAAGGAATTTGAATTGTCTTTGGCTGAAACGTGCAATATAAATTAAGTTGCCTTGCCTTGCCATTTAATATCTGAAAGTTAGTGCTGACAATAAATGACACAAAATCCACAGAGAGAGGAGGAGAAAGAAGTGAAGCTGATTTTGAAAAGTTGTGATGGTGGTAACGGTAAATGGAGATGTTGGAACCGATCCCTAATCAACAACAAAAAATGTTACCCCAAAGAATTAGCAAGCAGAACAATCATTCACTTATTTACTTTCCAGCTTCATCATCTTCACCTTTGCAGGTGCTGAAGACATTCTCACTTGTTATTGGTGAAAAGGATAACTTCAGTACCAGTCCATCAGTGGGCCAACACAGAACCAAGCGCTAGCTTGCATCTTCAGCTTAAAATCACTTGTTAAGCTTACATTCATGTTATTGGATTGTGAAAGGAAGTAGGAGTACCCAGGGAAAACTCTCACAGTCAGGCTTTAATATAACTGGAACGATGTGTGTGTGAGCGTGTAGCGGTGTGTGTGTGTGTGTGTGTGTGTGGGTGTTATTAAGTAGAGATGTTTATCAAAGGTTTAGAATCCAGCTCCGATCCAGGATTTCCTCAATACCTTTGAGGTATTTCAGGGATTTGACTCAGTTTGACACACACACTCTAACACACACACTCTAACACAGCACAGCAGCCCAGAGACACAAACATAGAAACTTAGATCTAGATCTGCTGAAGGAATCAGTGCTGGGATGACTGCTCCACTGGCTGATTAATAGAAGGAACCGTTCCAGGTGTTTTCTCCACAGGGAACACTTAGAGACTTGTTATTTTCTGCTCAGGCAGAGTGAAGCTGCATCACCCTGTGAGATCTGCATTGCAGCATCTGAGTCCATCTTCACCCCCCACTCCCAACCACACACCCGTTCCATCATTATCAATACCTGGTTGACTCACAAATGATGCAATTAGTGAGCTGGCTAATGGGAACAACAATCCTGCTTCACAAGAGATCCATTAGTTTTTACAGGGAAGCAGGCAGCCAGTAGCTTTAAATCACTGGGATCTTTGGGAGGTCTATATTTGCAATGCAAATGAGTAACACAGAAAATTATTTTAGAACAAAACGAGAATGTGAAATTACATTTGTTAAGACCCAGCTCAGCCAGCGGGAAGGAGAAGTAACATTAAAGAAACCTAGATGTTAAAGGTTTATCAGATTGGGGTTTATTGTTTGGGTTTAACAAAATAAAAAGGTAAAAAAAACAAACAACTACAATGAAAAGTTAGGGTCTTTTAATCAAAAATACTAAATAAAACAATATCCACAAAACAACCAAAGTTGTAAAACAAAGATCTTTACCAAACAAACCTTAGGTTTTTGGACCAAAAACCTAAGGTTAAACAAAATACAACAAAACTCCAGTTAGCTACTATAAGCTTACATACAAAGCCCCCACAGGGACTATCAAAGGTAACAAAGATTTACAAAAGCTCACAAAAGACAATGCTGTGTACAGCAGTCAACAAACACTCTGCAAAGTGGCAAGCTGTCTCAGCAAAAAATCAGCCACACCTTCTCCCAGGAAGTCTTGGGTTTAAAAAGGGAGGCCTCATCAGGGATTGGTGGAGCTGATAATTGGTGAGCCAATCAGCTCTGCTGTAGACCTCAGGGAGTGGCACAGGAGGATGAGGGCTGCATCCAGTTCCCAATGGAGTCAATTTGATTAGAAAGCTGCAGATATACAGAAAAGGAAGAGAAAAAGAAAACATGCAAGGCCACTGGCCGTAATAACATTCCTCCTGGAGTCCTTTTTCTGCAATGTGACTGGCTAAATTTTTTATGTGTGCTCTTAAAGAGATGGTCAGACTTTATCAAGAGTTAAGAATAGAGCAGTTCAGGACTTCTCCTGTGTTATTTTATTTTATTTTCACTTACTGACTCTCTTTCTGTCTTTTTAATGCCTCCAAATCTAGTCTGCTGTATTAAATCTAGATCACAACAAAATTTATGCAATTAGGGATAAACAAATAAAGTGTTCAGTGACAATGAAAGACATGTTTGAAGCACAAAGAGAAAAAACTTTAATAAACCAGAACTTCGACATTTTAATATCCACTAAGATATCAAGGTAAAACATGAAGTTTTCTGACTATATTACATTTCTTGTAAATATCAACAGTTCAACAACACAGGCACACGTACTTCATTTCCTGCTAAAGTCAGCAATGGAGATCAGCATGCTCGCTCCTCTTTGGACTCATTTCCCGTGATGCTGATGTAAGGTGAACTTGAAGAAGCCATAAAAGAGGTAGTTCTTTTATGACCTACAGAATCATTGTTCCCAAATTCTGCACTAAAAACAACCAGATTTACAATCCCAAGTCTAATAATGAGAGGACCTGGCAGAGGACATATCCTGGGATGATTATGTTAGAAGATTTCTGAATTCAAGGGATATTTGACCAAATTTTTGTGTTGGTTCCTGTATAAATTTGTGCCTCAGTGAATTATTTTGGATTAAAGAAAAAATTAATTGTATATATATATATATATATAGTTTTTTTAATGAAAAAAAATATATTTATATATATATGAATGTATATCAGAGAAAGCTAAATCTCCATAACAATCAGTCTTCACGTATTTGTTATTGTTTTAGCCAATGTTTTGTCCGGATACATATAGAAAACTCTATTTGTATCGAATAGATTCTATTCGATAGAATAGATATCATATAGATATCAAATCTATATGTATCAAATATAGATTTGATACATTTATCGAATCTATATTTGCTAGATATCTATATTCGATATCTATCGAATATACATATATTATTTATACATATATGAATTATATAATTCATATATATATGAATTCAGAAATCTTCCCATTTTGTCTGAAACTTGTGTTTGTATTGAACCAGCAATCAGAAAACACGCTTCTGTTACATGACAGTTTACTGCTCTAAAGTAATTGGTTCTAAATGTTTTCTTCTTTGAAAACCACACCACCAATAAATCTCAGGGTCTGAAAGGAGTGAAGGGATTATTCAAATCCACAAGGGGGCGTCCTGAACTGTCTTACAGCTAGTTCCTTTCACTGGAAGTAAATGGCTCCTGAACTAGCAGCCCTGCCTCACCTTGCAAAGCAGTCAGGCGGTCTTTGGCTTACTCTTGGCGACTGGTTCATTGGGACTTTCTTCATCACTCCAACAAACTCATCACCACTGTTCAAGAGTCAGTGGGGTTCTGCAGACTACTGCATCCAACACTGTACATCATACTTGGAAATGAATCAAAACATCAGTGCACATTCTGTCATACTTCTTCAGTCACTTGGTCAAAAGCTGCTATGCATTACCTGAAGTACTAGATCCCGCATTATTTTAGAGAATATTTTACACCGTTTTTGGGTGATCGGGTTTTCATTGTTGAGATGCTTCTGAAAATATCAGCATTATGTAATGAAGCTGTTCATACATTTTTTATCATAGGTTTATCCTCTCTGGGGTAGCACTAGACAATAAAAGGCCTGCTCCATTCTGATTTAAACCAGAGAGCTTTAAAATAATTTAGTTGGAGGTTCTTTTTAATCAGTTTTCTCTAAATATTTGTATACTCTGCTCTGAGGCCTAAATGATTACTAACATATATTAATGCATCAAATTATGGTGAAATACAGTTCGCATCAATCAACTGTTTTGTCAAGTAAAATAGGTTTTGGTTTGCTCTGCTTTTAAGCATGCTGTTCCCTCCAACACACAAGCATGTGACGACACACTCTCATCATTTTAGTGTGACAAACAACAAGAGTAGCTCATGCTGTGTGTTGTCCAGAGTTCAAGGATCCAGCAACGCCAGCTCTGACAATTTGCAGTGTTTGCTGGGAAGACGCATGGAGGTCCCTGTGTGAATGTGCACATCCGCAGAGTTTCTGTAGGCAGTCCCGCTGTTTGGATCCCTGCCGCCAGCCCAAACATTCCCAAAGCTGATGTTTTCCATACAATGATAGATCTGTGTGTCTGGTTAAAGATGTTCCTGTCAGACAAAACCTGGAATGAATCTATGAATTTTAATGCAATTTACTGTTGTGAGAGATGGCTAGATAATGAAATGAACCGGATCTGTTTCGATATCTAATATATAATGTTTAATGTTTAATTTTGTCACAAAGCATAATTCAGTCACCATAAACCCCCCATAGCACCGCTTTACTTTCATCGCTCCACAACATGCAACAAACTGCCTTCAAGCAAGAAAATAGAAATTAGCAGAGCAAACACTGACAATTGTGCAACTCTGATGAACAAATGTCATTTCAAAGGTCAGTCCACTGGGCTTAAAATATTTTTTGTCCCTTCACACAGAAATGATGGCAGTGAGCATGAAAGCTTCCAGAGTGTGAAATCACAACTGCTTGTCTGAACATTACATAATTTCACTCTTTCTCCCCGATGAGCTCATTCATCACTTCTCTAAATGTGTGGCGCTCTCGTCATTAACCTGGAGGGAAGGAGCATTTCCCGAAGCCAGATATACAACACAGCATGACAACGACCTGCCTGCAGCCTCTGCCTGACTAGAATAACCATCTGCATTGAGCTGTGTGTAAGTCACGTGCCACATAACTCTACCGCTTTCTCTTATTAACGGAGAAACAAACTCGTGCCCTCTTTCTGTGGGAGAAAGATTATTTTACTACAGTGAAGAACAAACAGACCCTCTGATTAGATGTGTTAGCCAGATTCACTAGAAGCATGTTTTTTTTAAATGTATTTAAACATCCATAAATATTCAAGTTTTTGACATGGATGACATTTATGAACACTCGGTAAGAAAAGGTTATTATGTTTATTCTCGTGTGTGATCTGTGAACAAGTGAAGCCTCAGGGCTGCAGCTGCTCAGCTCTGTAACCTCCATATGATGATGTGTTGCAAGAAACTATATTAAACACTGGATGCACAGGTTTTATCTTTGTTTTTTTATTATTATATTATTATTTTGGGGTAACAGGAGAAGCTCTGAAGTAGGATGCTGCTATGTGAGACAGGATGCTGCAGATTTCCAACAAATCAAATGCTTATCTGGTCTTTATTGCACTGAAGCTTGACTATGCACATAATTGTAAGGTGGTATTATGTCTCTATGAGTACACAGCTGTGGTGTAGTGCACTATAGAGTGAGAGATTACTTCATCTCAATTTGTTGTCCACTTTCTAAACCCCCCCACAATAAATTTAACCACTAAAAGCACATTTGCTCCACTCACCTTCTGCATGTTCAAATACGTCTGTGGCAGTCCCTTTCCAGTTATAATGACATTTACTTGCTTTTTTTATTTTTTATTTTTGCCATATCAATAATGCAGGATTAAAACTGTTCCCCTTTGAAGTGGCGGTTAAATAACCCAGGGAGGATTGCTCCCGGCATCCCATTTTCAGCTCAGGGAGGAAAGTGAGCCGTTAGCGTAAAAAAAGGGAAAAGGGGAAGAATCCTGAATCTAGAGGTTTAGGCTGAGAAGAGTCAGTTACAAGAGTTAGCTTTAATCTTCTGCCTTGGAAACCTGCTCTGCTGTGATTAGCTCTTAAACATCACATGTAGAGGTAGAAAACAAAGGATTTTTCAAGGAGCGTTAGCTTAAAGAAAACATTTGTTCAGTAGTCTGAGTGGTACAGGAGGAGAACAAATGTTACTCTGTGCTCCAGAGTTGTTTCCCTGAGTTGCACATGTCATGTGTAGAAAACAAAAGCGCTTGATTCAGACTGTTGCTCTGACTCTGGCAGATAGTATTCTTCTTGACATACTTTATTCTTGATTCTTCCCAATGTGCTATTCATGTTGGGAAGAATCAAGAAAAAAGTTTTTGTTTTTGACTGAAAACAATAACTTTAAAGCCTTTTTCCAGCTTTAAAGTTGGAAAAAGGCTGAGCTTGAACTTCATCTCCAGGTTGCATCATTTAAGCTCAGCCAACCAGAAAAGAGCACTGCCAAACAAGAAAAACAGACGTTGAAACACAAAGTATGAACACTACATTCGAGTGCAAGAAAGATACTTCACTCCTTTGATCATAAACTTGTTTAAAGTGGAACTTAAAACCACCTTTCACGTATGATTTGTCTGTTTGCTTTGCTTCCAGAAACATGTATAGATAATTTGTTGGTGTCCTACAGCTCACTGAAACATGGCATAATTTCTCCAGAAATTCAGATAAAAGCACCTATTTAATGTACTGTCCTCAGTAAGTAAGGAAATAAACATATGACACGGTCAAGATTGTTTACATTATGGTAATATTTTAGACTAAACTGAATTAGTATCAAACGTGCTTTCAAGCTGTCGTTCTTGTGGTGCTTGCATGAATGCTAGGCAATCTGTCAATCTACAGCTGTCTTTATGCTGAACAGGCTGTAAATATTCTCTAGCTTTTTATAAATCTGATTCTGTGTTTTAAAGAAACATAGAAGAATTTAATTCAAGTTTGACCTGTCTCTTTCAGATTTTGAACTAGACATCATCAAATGACAAAGAGAAAATACAAAACCCAATAGGAGCATATTAATCCAGTACACCATTTTTTTTTCGTGTGTGGGGTGTTTTCGTAGGGCTTGTGCCTCCCTGACAAAATGTCACTCTAGGCGATGAACCTTATTGCCCATGTCTAAAATGTCCACTGTTTCCATCAGTCTTCAGCCTTTTCAAATGGGAACAAACATGATTCCAGTTAGCTTGGTATCACTGAATAAACCACACTAAACATGGAACAGAAAAATCATATTTGAGGGCTGTCTTCACTACTTTCACTGCATGCAGGTTTTTTAGGTCAGAGTTCAGCTGTAGTATCAGTTCTGCAGGGGACTGACGAGCATACGGGACGGTATTTGAAACATTTGAGAGTGCGTGAGAGGACAGTGAATAAAAAGATCAAAGTGGCGGCTGGCGACTGAATACATTATCTATGCAGAGTTTTTGTTGCGCAGGCCCTCTGTTAATGAGCATGTGTGGAACAGCGGTATTAAATAATCATCTTCAGTGAGCGGGTAGTGAGAGAGCGCCTGGATGCAATGGAAGATGAAGAATTTCTCAGAATTAGACAGAAGCTGAGCTGTCACATCTGTTTACAAGGCCATCCTTGACACCAAAGAGATGAGAGATTGTGAGCAGACAGAAGCATCAAAACAGAGATGAAGAGTTTTCTGCCCCACTTATTTCCTCCTCAGCAGCCATGCTGCTTCTGCTCCAAGATAAAGAATTTAATACTGGACGAGCTCAAATTGGATGAGCATGAATCTGAGCGAATAAAGTGTTTTATGCCATGTTGCCCTTTAATGATTTGATTATTACAGCAATGCAGAAGTATCTTTGCTTGTATTGCTGGGCTTGCAAAAGAACTTGAGCCAGGAACTGAACAGGGATGTTGTAGTTCTCGATGTACTTTTAACAGAATCAAACAAAGACAATTACATAACTTTTATTGTTTGCCAGACTCCATCTCTATGCACTTTGAGCTTCATTTTTTATTGATCAGCCAAAATTCATCCACTTGGTAAATGATGCATGAGCCGTTAAAGGGTGGATAAGAGAATTGTACTAAAAACTAAAACGCATCTGAGGAATGTTGTCACTTTCATGTGAGTATTTCACAGGTACTGCCGGAAGTCCTTTGATATTTCTGGATCAAGTTGAGGCTGAGGGTCGGACACTGGTCAGGTGTCTGGAGCTGGATGAAGACCCTGAGGGGACAAAGCATGTGTGACTCATATGATCTGAGCTTTTGGCCTTCACACAGACACAGCAAAGCGGATTGGAAACAAAGCCTGGCAGTATAGTGTTTCTGCTGAGGCGTGACTGTGAAGAATGCTCCATTAGTCTGTTATATCCTGTTTTATAGAGCTGTAACAGCAAGAGATGTGGAACATGGCTGGCACACTTTATTTATTCTGCATGTCTGCTCAGTGCCTCCCAAAAGTACGAACACCCCTCATGTTTTTTTCATATTTATCTTTCAAATATGTTTTTCTGAGATTCTGAGTGAATTCATAAGGTGAAGCATGCAACTATGTTCAATCCTGCGAGTCAATACTTTGTAGAACCTCCTTTAGCTGCACTTGAAGTGTGTTCTTGAAAAATTCATTTATTTTGCTATTTTCGTAACCAAGTGAAACACATTACATAGCCTTAGCGTTACAAATAGATTGGAGAAAGGACGATAGCAACAGACTACAAATATGATGTATTTATTTTTTATATCTGTTGATTGTGAAGATTTACCACTTAGAGCTAAATAAGACACAACATTTAAGATCAGATTATTACATCAAACCAACAAGAATATTTTAGTGCAGAAATGAAAGTATTGAAACTTGCTTAAAGGTTTTCATTTTCAAAAGACTCTTTGAATGTGATGAACGAGCCTTGTTACATCACATATTCTAGTTCGCTGCGATTCAGTGAGTGAAAGGTGATTGGGTGAAAGGAGAGGGGTAAACCCTGATCTGGTCGCCTGTCCATCACACTTGTGTGGGACAGTTAATGAAGACCAATTAACCCAGCAGTCCTATATTATGAAGAGTCGGAGGAGCCCACAGTACCAGGAAATAACCCAGTTTACAGGGATAGAACATGCAAGCTTCATGCAGAAAGACTTCAGACTGGGATTTGAACCCAAAACCTTCTTGCTGCTGATACAGTGTAGCCCACCCAGGAGCAGGTTTCTTTCTGTGAAATAAACTATCTTGTTTTGCACAAACCACTCTGGTTGTTGAGAGCAAAGAGTTATTTTATGATACACCAGTGAGCTCAGAGATTTGTTCTCCCACTGCGTTGCAACACTGCACACACGGCCTTTCACACTGTGTAAGAAAATAAACTAGTGAAGTGTTTGTGATGCTGGATTGTGACGTTTTATCGGCCAAAATCATAAAGCAAATGTTTAAATCAAATCTTTAGCAATTTAGATGAAATCAAAAATATATATGAAATAAAGACATCGATAAAATTATTTTTTTAAATAAATTTCTTTCTCCACCTCAGTCAGATGAAATGGACTCAAATGGGAGCCCACTGGGGATGAGGGGCGGCTGGAGCACATTTTGCACGATTCATTTCAACTGGAAATCATATTACCGTTGCAGCCTGCCCAAGCTTGAAGTTGAAATGAACCGTGGCGATGATTTAAAGGAGAATGGGGATCTACAAAAGATATGGGGGGCAGGATGTCGGGGTGGGATTAGGCAGGAGCAGAGGTGGAAGGGAAAGAAAAAAGATGAGTGTCAAGAAAATCAGGTAGATGAGAGGACAGAGGAAGGTGGTGAGGAGGGCTTACGTAGTTGTCATCGGTGCTGAAAATAAATTGCTCTCTTGTAGTTTTACAGAAGAGGAGGTCAGCCAGAGTTCAGCGGTGACAAGATTTCTGAGCATCCTTCTCCCAAGGCACCAGGAACATCAGAAGCACAGGGTGAAGCCGTGAAGGCTGCAGCGTATTAAAACATAATGAACATATCACTCTCTGCACGCTTTTTTCCCCCCCAATTTACCTGGGTTTTATTTTCACCCTAAAAGTACAGATGACTAAAATCTCTTTTGAACCATATCTGCCTTGCATAAGTTTCTATCCTAATGAGTTCTTTAATTGCATGAAAAATCATAAAAGATTGCTCAAAAGAAGCAGGAGAAATCCCTGGGAACCAGATAAAAGAGTTTATTTGAATATGAGTTCTTTTATATGGAGGACCGACTCTCTGTACTTTTAGGGTCATTTTGTTAATGAACAAGCGAAGCAGCAGAAGGAGATTTAGATGAAATTAGAGCAAATAGGGAGCCTGAGACATTAATCTTTAATTCTTGGTAAGAATATGAAGAAACATTATGATATAAATCTGATTCAAACCATGACTGATGGATAAATTTGATTAAAAGCAGAGAACAACAATGAAATAATGACAACTCAGTCTTGCCCGTCTTTAGTACAGACAAACTTTGGCAGCTGTTGCAGGGATTTTTCCAAATAAAGACCTCATGAAAACTGAGCCATACTTTCTTCTCACAAATTAGGTCTCCGAAGCGTATCTGAAGATCATCTTTCACTGACGAAACAGGCAGGTGGTGGTGTATAGTGATGAACAGAGGGACCCTATATTGAGTTTCTAAAGTGTATTACCAGATCGGAGCAGAGGTTCAAAGAAGTAGCTGACTGACTGATTTAAGGCTTTTACAGGTTTAATCTTAAATGACAATGAATACTTTTCAATTGTATTCAGTTTTAGCTGTAAATTATTTAGACAGTGGTTTTGGGGGTATTCCTTCTACATATTTGAAAAAAAAATCCTTAATTAATGTCACAAAAATCCATTTAAATAAACTAAACAAATACAAATAAATTTAAGAAACATAGTCAGAAATGTGTTTCCTTTTCAGCAAGCGTACAATTGAAGTAGGGTCATAGCAGTGAAAAAGAAATTAGCCTATGCATTTCCACATGCAATTTTCCAAAATTGAATTTTTTGAAGCATGCTGAACATCCAATTACTGATGTCACAGGAGGTCATAAGGTTAAACAGTAGATAGTGAGAATAAAAGGAGACAATTAGGAATAAAAAGGAAACTGGGTTTCAAGTGTTTTCTGTCTCATATTATACTATGTAAAAAAAATATTTTTGTCAAATTAATGTGGCTTTAATACAACTAGGAAGGCTCCACTATCTAAATTATATGTGTCCATATGGTCCCTGGACCCAGAACTTTGGAACTCCCCCTAATTCAGTTTGACTACTGTGGACTCTGTTGTGTAGAACAAACAAATCCAACTAAATCTAATTCGTATTTGGATTATAATGAAAGTTGCTATGAAAACATATTTTGCTATTCCTAAGAGCACAGAGAAGTGGAAGGAACCACGAAGCATTCAGTTCTGACGCTTAGAAGTGATAAACATGCCACCGTGAGCAGCTGAAAAAATAAAAATAAAAAGCTCTCCCCTCTATCTGAGCCCCTGCCCTTCCTTCCTCTGTCAAACCTTTGTGGAGTAGCAGCAGTCTGGCGGTGCCGAGCACCGCCTGCCTTCCCAGAACAGAGCAGCGGACAGGGCTCTGACGGTGACCGAACCAAACGTACTCGGTGTGAGAGCGGAGCTGCGAATGACCAGGAGGCGTTCAGTTAGTTCGGATCTGCTGCGCGAGGACTGGATAGGTTCTGGTGACGAGGAACCTCGAGTACCGAGTCAGGAGGACAGTCGGTGGCTTTTAGCGTGTTGCTGTTTGAAGAAAAGTTGTTTCTGTCCACCGGACACAGGCTGAGGACATTTACTGTTGGAGGGAGCACTGTACGGGGTGCTAGTAAGGAACATTTTGACTCGGGTGAGTATCACGCTGATTTAGGCGCTCTTGTGTTTTTGGTCGTGCAGGAAGGTTAATTTGTTGAGTTTTCCTTCAGCTTTTTTCCCTCTCGGATTTATTATTTAACGAAACGCTCATTTGGATCGCACCAAAATAAGCACAGAACTTGTGGAGTTTGTTGATATTTGCACAAGGTATGTTCTGACAATTAAAGGTTGATAATGGTAGCCTACTTAGAGGTGTGCGTGACTGTGTGATTGGCAGTAGTCTGATTTAATAAATCGGAGACTCAATCCACTCTGTAAAAATAAATACAGTTTTCCAGTTTCCCCAAGTTTTTCCAGAACTGAACTCACTTCCTTTGCCCTGAAGAGTCCTACTGTGTGCGGGTGTGTGTGTGTGTGTTGAAGGCAGAGAATAAGTATTGCTCTGTTATCACCATCCCAGCTGTTTCAGTGAATGCCTATTGCAACTGGTGCACACCCTCACTTTCTCTCTCACACACACATCACCACACACACACACGCACACGCCGATACACAGTGCATTTGGAAAACACTTAAGTTGTTATCCCACTTCCTGCTCTTAACATCTGCAGCTGCTTTTTGTTGCACAATAAGAACAGAAGGAAACGGAATTACATGTCATGGAAAGAAAAAGTTGAACAAGACATAGCTGTTCAATACTTTCAATGTCTCCTTAAATTTATGGATTGGTTTTAAGTTGAATTGGAAACAGCCCGGTTCTGATTGGGTCATAAATAATTCCTGCAGGAGCAGCAGGCTCTCTTGCTCCCTCTCTCTCTCTCTCTCTCTCTTTCCATATGTAGTGAACTCCCCTTTTGCAGATGATTAATGTGTTGGATGTGGTGTTGTCACAGCTTTAAGCTGAATGCAAACATTAGGGTCACTGCACATAAAGGCAATCCATGCATGCATGCATGCGTACTGCAAGTTTGTAAAAATGCTCTGCAGGCATCTATGCTCCCATCTTTTCCAGGACTGTAGTTTTACAGCTCCAGAGCATCACGTCTGCTCACAGCAAAACCGTACATCATCCTGCCCTGTCACCACAGGACATCCTAGCGCACAGAAAACGGGTAGGGGGTGTTGCTTTCTGGCCATTAGGATTGGAGGTAGCAGCAACGATGCTAAGAGATCATTTTAATCAGAAGCCCTGAGGGGTGTGACATGTGAGGTGCCTTGGGAAGAACATCATCAAATTCATGCTCAAAATGATCTGGAAATCATGAAACCTTGAAACTAACAACATGTTTTTATTCTTCCTTCTTGTAACTCAATGAATAAACAAACCTCCCTTCCTCTTTGCACATGCTTTCATCGAGTTGGCAATCTAAACGCATGCAGTCACAGCTGGTGCACGTTTTGCCAAAACGTGACAATGAATCCACGGAACAACTTTTGTGATCTAATTTGCCCATAAAATAATTTAATTTGAAAATCGCACACACATCGGCACATCTGCTTGTTCAGAGACAATCTTATGCAATACGTGGAGTAAAATCCTTCATGAGACAGCAGACATCATAACCCACATTAGACTGTGACATAAACTGACAGCCATCTGACACACCTGAAAGTCTCACTTAAAACAATGTCCATTCATCTATTTGAGTGTAAGAATACACAACTGTTTCATCAGCAGGAGTCATGGTGATTGTGTTTTTTGGTTTTAATTAAATGCATTAAAGCAACAGGCTACTACTTCAAGCCATTATGAAACTTTGCTTTAGGCCCAGGTGAGGAAGAACATAAAACATCTTCTGTTGGGAAGCACCATAGGTGCTTTGGTTCCTTCAAAGAAGTGATTCCTTTTTTGTACAGTGTAATTTAACTTCTTCATACTAGATTATGTTGCTATTCTGAAATGCGCTGATGAGAAGTTTGTGGCCAATTTTCAATATTTAATTTTTTTTAAGTTCAGACTTGCTAATACGGATTCTATTTCTGTTTAATAGGAGTCAAAGAGTCTAAAATCAGACTTTGGAACAGGAGTAAAAATTTTGAAAACAAAGTCAAAATGTTTGCAGAATTCATATTCTTGCCGACTCATGTTCTTATTTTGTGTAGATTGTAGATCCTTACCTTAACTCTGAGATTTCCAAAAGCCTGCCAGCATTTTTCTTCATGACAGACAAAAGAAAACTTAGAAGGATAAAACCAAGTGACTTTCCTGTTCTCTGTTTAGCCCTCCTGTTATGCTGAAGTCTCACTTTCTCTTGATCTCTCACAGCCTAAATGAATGCTGTGAGATGCCTTAGGATATGATATGATATTCCTTTTAAATACCTTTATTGTTTTCTGTGCTTTCTCTGCATCAAACACTTCACAGAAGAAGGTGACTTGTGAGTGCTCATCTCTTAGTATCTACATGGAAAAGAGTTGTTGTTTCTGTGACCTGAAAGTTCTTCTAGCGTGGTACATTCACTGACCAGAAAATAGATCTAGCATCTCTAATTCAGTGTGTGATGAAATATGGAAATAGCATAGTTTTACCAATACAGATTTTTGTCATTGATCCAACAAAGAGTGTTTCGTTGAGATTTACATAAGTTTTATGTCAGGTTATTGAAATAAGACATGATGAAGAGTACAGTTGGGCAGACACAAGTTGTCATTTAGACACACATACACACACGCAGAAATAAACATAAAGATTGCCCTTGTGTGTCGAACTGTAATTAGCTCCGCCTGGGCTTGCAGTGACCTTTTCCTTTTTCTGCTTTCAAAGGTCTCTCCACTACACCAGCAACACTAATGACTTTGCACTCAGTGCTTTCACAATGTTTTCAGCAATTTTCAAAGTCTGTCCTTCAAATATTTCTTCGGCTTTCTAAAGAGGTCTGCTTATCCAAGTCATTGTTCACTCAGCGAGCGCCTAAGCACAGATAGCCTTGCAAAGCTGACAGTGAAATGAGTTCTCAGGTCTTCTTCTACAATGCAGTTCATTTTTAAGTGCTGCTCTGCCTGTCCTGCTTCAACAAACCAGCATTTGTTTTGGTAATGAATGTGTGCAAGCATTTTAAACATTAATGTAAAAGAGGTCAGGTCAGATCTGCAAAGAGAAGAAAACTGTGACTTCTGGAATGTTACATTTCCATACTGCTGAACTTTTTGCTGAAGTTTTAAGAGACATACTGACTCAAGGTAATGTCATGCCTTCTTGGTCTTCAGGTCTTTATGTTAGCAAGTTGTAGACCTTTTGCTAATGGACTTCTGCAGGAGCCTTCTTGTCTTAATTAAACCTGGATACCAGCGAAGCAGCAAAACAAACGTATGAATGCGTAAATTGGAGGCTGTGTGGCAAGAGATCATTCTAAACAGTTTGTAATGTGTTTGCTAGGTATGCTTGGTATGAGAAGGCTTAGACGTTTTGCTGCAGGAAACTCAACAGAGCTTGGTACACTTCTGGAGGATAATCCCTGATGCTGTAGTCTGTCCAAGTCTGCATATCGCTTCTGAACTTTCTGGGATGTATGATTATTTGGAACAGTACGTGGTGTTCAGCAGATAACTTGATATCGTTTGCATAAATTGGAGCAAAAATAAACCTGAATGTTTCAAATTCTGTGTTCGTGCACCAATTTGGAGATTACAAATTAAAAAATTTTCATATTCCTGTTAAATTGTGCTGCAATGCTGGTGAGCACAAATCATCAGTAATGAACACAACACCCAAGTACACACGGAGAATGTCTGCAAATAGTTCTGCCGTCTAGGCTGCGTTTGTGCTGTTATCGCTCTGTTTTGCATAAAATCTCTGATTGAACTGTAATAGTGCAAAGTGGGACATAAGAAAAACAATTATATAATAGACTGGTCTTTACCAATGTCAGCTAAGAACAAGAAACCAATGCTTCTGTTCACCCCGGCTCACCAAAATTGGGTCATAAGAGATTTTTGTGGTGCAATGAGTTTAGATTTCAGCTTGTCCCTCATACTTGTCATTTAGACCGTGCTTTGCAGACTTTTTGCTTTCGCTTTTTAAGGCAAACTGGAGTTCAATTGAATGGCTGTTGCAGTCTGATAGTTTTCATGCTGACCAGAGATGGGAATGAAAGCCCTCTTACAATATGTAAGAAGAGAAGGAATCAATGCAGAGTAGAGTTTGTCGGGTTTTAATGGATATCAGTGGGCAGAGCTTTCCCTCAGATCACATTAACCAGGAGTGTTGAAGCCTGCCAAATGTTCCAAACATCCATTAGCAGGCCAATCAAACTCTGTTTGCTCAACAGTTCTGTATTTAATCACTACACCCGTAAGATTTTAGTAACTTGTACTGTCACCTAATTTCTGGAGAGCAGTCCTCATTATATTACACTTGCAAAACAAAAAAGTGTAATAATAATCTGTTCTGTGTGGTAAGTACTATCATCACATTTATCCAGCTAGCTTTCTTTCTCCGTTTCGCTCTGGTTCTTTCAGCAGCACAGAAAAAGTGGCCTCATATGTCACAAGATGTCACTTCACTTCTGTCAGGAGGCTGATGTATGGGAACCAAAGAGGCCAGTGCTGAAACAGCAGACCACACACAAGATACGCTCATAGTTGATGGATGACACCAGTGTAAAGTCCAGAACTGAGGCTCATTGCCTGGTGGCACATGAACGATTTGAGAGGTGATGTCCTGCAGCTGCAGGAATTACATGTTTTTATTGGTAGTGGTTTTATACATTTGGCCTAGACTGTTTTTATTTTGAACTCAGAGAAGAGATAGTGAGGAGCAGCAGAACAAATAATGCATTTCGCCTTCACAAAAGTGAGAACAATTGATTAAGTTGTTGGCTGTTGTTTTTTTTTCTCTACTGGAAACTTAATTTGTCCCAGCGAGGGAAACAAAACATGAGTTATTGATTCAATTTAAAAACTAATTAGCTATTGCTGGTTTGGATTAGTAGTAGTTTCATGTGGGGTTTTTTTTAAAGACATTTGTAGATACAAGTTTTCCTTATAAAGCCAGTCCCAGAGGATCTGAACTGGAGAGTTTTAAAACATTGAGAAAGGTTGACACTAGGGGCAGGTGAGGTGGACTTAAAATTGTATCACGATTTTACTATTGGTACCCCGCCTCTCGCCTGAAACATTTGCTGGAGATAGACACCAGCACCCCTCCGGACCCGACTAGGGACAAGGTTGCTAGAAAATGGATGGATGGATGGGACTTTACTTTTGTGGTAATGATGAAAGTGACAATAAGGACTATTTATTACTCTTTTTTTAGGTCACTGTATGGCTGTGACTGCATAACACCACTTTCATAGCCCCAGAAACACAAATACTGTAATCAAAAAACATTCCCATATGTAATATGCTTTTTTAGGACACCACTCATGCAAAAAAGTGAGATTTGTATCACTAAAATGCACACAGTACGTGCATTTAATCATATTTTCAAATTTATCAATATTTACTTTTGCACCTTTATTGAACAAATAATGGAGTAAAAGAGTAAAAAATAATAATCCTGATAATATGGACCTGTTTTAGGGATTTTTAGACATCATTAATTTGAATTTATTGCGGCAACAATGAATCAATATATTATCATGACATGAAATTTATCACGATAAATAATAAGCAATACAATAAATGCCCACTCCCTGTTGTTTAGGTCTTTGTTTGATGTGAAGGTTGGATTTCCTCTCTTTTTGCCAGCATCCTTCTTTGAATGTGTTTTTGCTCATCAGAGTGAAACCAGCTTGGAGGATGCATCTGCCAGCTGACCCCTCTGCAGAATATATAACATGCAGCCCCCCTCCACCCCCACTGCTCCCCTTACTGTGTCAGCTGACAAGCTTGGGTAAACTGTAGTAGCGTTGCCTCCAGATAAAAGGATCTGTGGTGCATGTGGGTTTGCAGGGGTGGGAGTATAATGGGGAGGGGTGTTTCTGGGATGGCTTGGGTAGCATTGACCATGAGAAAGAGTTTACATCCTGACCCCAGTGTGCCTCTGCAGACTGTATCTCTTTGGTGTAATCATGGGGTCAGTCCCTCCTTCTTAATTGGTGACAGATGTCTTGCCTCATCAGCTGCGACTGCAATCGTTTTTTTTCTCCTCACACATGTTGGATTGTCTACATTCCCAGAAATCTTTTGGGAACCTCTGGGATGCGGTCCCAGATCTCAGTAACCTACCCCCCCCACCTCCTCCATCACTCCCTGGACTGAACTGGTTCTCATGTCTTCTGAATCTTCCAGCTGGTCAGGAATTTGTTCTGCTTATGAAAACATTCGGCAGATTTTAACTGTATGAAGTGAAGCTTTTGCTTGTTGTCAGCTCAGCTCGGCTCAGACTTACGGAGCTCAGCCTTGAAGGTGTTGTGTGCTTTTGTCTCCTCTGCATTGTCCTGCTGAGAATTGGTTCCAGAGAACTGCATCCTTCTGCTGAATAAGATTTCCTGGAAATGAGCGACAGGACAGATGGAACAGAAGAAAAGAACAGAGTTTGCATTCAGTGCATCAGCAGGAAAGTGAAATCAAGTCCTCAGTTTGAGACATACAGAATGTGTGTGTGTGCTCTGCTGAATATTAAAAGCAGTATATGAAACAAAGAGTCCAGCCTTTCTGTCTTTAATCCAGACACTGCTTCAAGCCTCCTCCAGCTTTCTTTGATATTTATTATTATCACTATTGTTAACGGCTTTGATCAGCATGAAGTTTGGTGTCTTTGGGGAGTCGGCGTCCCCCTCCCACCTGCCTGCTTGGGGCCCAGACTGCTGTAGACAGAAATGGGTCAAACTTTAGTGGAGCGTCCTGTCTGACCTGGAGGAGGGAGGGGGGTATCTGAGTGCCAGGAACGGCCTTGCTGGACACAGGGGGCTTTTTTTCATAACTTTTGTTTTTTCAGCTATTTAGTTTTTGTTTTGCTTTTTTCAAATCAGAGCCTCTTTATTCAGCAAAATGTGGTGATCAGTAAATACCAATACCAAAAGTAAAATACAAAGTTTAGTCTGATTTAAAGTATTTACTTCCCTTTCTGCCAGAGTAGTCAGTAATTATTTCTATCGGGAGCAGAGCGTGAGAAAGTAGTTGCTGTAAAACAGGTTGCACTTTAGGCTGCGATAGACAGTAACAACTTCCACACAGAAGAGTGTTGTTTTCACAAACTGCTGGGTAGCTGTGGTGCGTTCACTGTCGAGAGCAGATCTGCTGTCTGGTTGAGATTTTGTGTAAATGATGTGTACTTATTTAAATTCTCAGAACATGTTTCCAACAGTTGATTAAAAGGTAATTGTTTGCTGTGGTTGCATGTGTGACAGAAACCCAAGATCTGCTTTACTCTCCTCTGTTTCTGACTCGCGCCAGAACTCTGAAATCACGTTGAATTTTACAAGCATATGCACAGTTCAATATCGACACGGAGGGAATAATTATTGCTAAATGTTTGATTGACTTGAAAAAGAGCTGAGTTTCCTAGTGTCAACAGCTAAGCAAAGGCATGAATAAGATTTAACTCTTATGAACACTGTGTAGGACAGAAAGCAGCGTTGCTCCACAGCATATTTTCTTGCTCCTTAAAGCTTTAAAAGCAAAACACTGCACATTAAAGTGACAGCAAACAACTGTGGGTTTGTAAACATGTATGACAGTGTAACAGATTGTTATCAGAGATTAACATCAGCCTCAGTATGTGTGTGTTTGGAATATCTCCAGTTTTTGCAGTTGGGGAGGCATTTGTGTCCCTCCGCAGAAGTCTGGAAAATTCAAATCGAGGCAGATTTAATAAAGATAGGACCGGCTTCCTTTGTCAAAAAAGATCTCCCAAAAACAATGACGGAGTCATTTTAATCGGTAACATGTCAATATTCGGAGTACTGTGAGATAAAGATTTGAAGAAAGGTTTAATTTTGTTTTCTGTTGTGTGATGATGTTTTTCTCAGCCTCTACTGCGTTATACATTCTCCAAATAAGTATCTACATTTATCTCGTATAATATATACGTACAATATAATATCACGTATCTCGTATTAACGTGGTTTTCAGCCTCAAAACATGAGACATGTTTAATTAATGCTGCATGTAAATTTATTAAAACCTTTTCATGAATCATTTACCTGCAATTGATCACAGTCTCTGCACCCTATTCTTGAAAACAAGATTTCCATTTCAAACTGATGCGGTATTCTTGTCACATTGATATCTGGCCCAGTATTAAACACATCTCCGCAGATTAACATGTCTGGCTTCATAAAGGTCAGATTTCTTGCTCTAAATTCCCCAGAGTGGAGCAAGCCTCAGTTTTTAACATCCACATTTATAGTATACTGTTAATCAATCTTAGTAAAGATTTCCATTACTAATCTTTGATCAGTAATGGACAGAAAACAATCTTTGACATCCTGGTAAATCCTCTAGACAAATGTCTGCTGAAATTGGTAGTTATGTAAAGCCTATAAGAAAAAAATAAATCAGTAACCCAAAAGAAATAAGGATGAATTTGTTGGATCTGTACCGCAGGTGATGTGATCATTTGTGTGTAAGATGTTAAAGTCTTCACCTTCTCCAAACTTTGCACATTTCAGCAAAATTCTATTTACTCAATTAGCAATAATGGATTTAGGTGATTTAATGAGTTATTATTGCTGCTTCAACTTTAAGCAGGGTTCCTAAGCAGAATGAACAACTGTGGAAACTATAGAATTGAAGTTTTCTCAAAGGGAAGATTTGACGTTTAATCTTCCTAACATCCATCTGTCCGGCAGTCTGTCCAGTCGTTCCATCCGTCCATCCAGTCTTTCCATTTGTCTGTTTATCTGTCCACACTTAAAGTCTGACCACTGTAAAATTATCTACCATTAATGTGTTTTTTTTTATTATTCAAACGTGACAAATGTTTCAAAAGGAAGGTGAACAGTGGGAGGTTTGTCTTGGAAAAAGTATAGAAGCCTAACCTGAAAATGTTTTTGAACCGTTGTTGTTTTAAAATATTCCAGACTATATAAAATATTTAAAGTCAGTGTAAGTGAAGTTTCTTTTTATTACCGGATTGTTAAAAAAGTAAACATTACTTTGCCTACTTACTTCATTTCCATGTTGGCACGTGTTGTGCAGCGGTGCTTTGAAAAACCCAACGTTGACATGAGGAGTAGGAGATTTGAGATTTCACAATTAAACTATGTCTTATGTAATGGCTCATCTGCTGCACCTATTGCAACCATACCAGGAATTACTGGTGTGCAGAATTTAAACTATAGCGCTCGTCTGCTGTCAAAGATCAAACAGGAAGATTAAGGTGCAGACTGAGCGTTTTTGAGGGGCAGAAACAGCAGCGGCAGATGCAGGGATGAGCAGATGAAATGAGGCCAGTGTCATCCTGTCTCATTAACCATGCAGGGTTGGGAGGGGATTAGCCTCACTTACATAACTCCAGCTCCCCCCTCTGTCTCCCCCCCTTAAACTAGCCTATCTCCCCCCTTTTTTTGTCTAACCCCACACTCATAATCTTTAAAGAGAAGGAGGAAGATTGTTGCGGCCTATTTGTTATTCCCGGATTTTAGACTTTCATCTTTCTACAAAACAGAAATTTGAAGAAGCAGGAGACAGAAGCAGGCTGATTGTGGTGGGAATTGTTGAAGAGAGGAACAGACGTCAGGAACTGAGAGAATCAGTCAACAAATGCAGACTTTATTCCCAGATGTGGTAATAAAGTGCGGATGAAGCTGATGGAAAAGACAGAACAAGAGGAAAAAGAAAGATAGCGGATTGTTGGGGGTGAGGTGGGAGTTGTGGGGTGGATCAGATGATCTATTTATAGTTTATCCCTGATGTTGGGTTAGACTGCTTGGCCCAATGCAGCAGAGCTCAGCATCTATGTCAGTCTTCATGTCAGTCTGCATTAGCTCTGCACACACTCACACACATATAGATATTTATGAATGTACCCCGCAGGTGTGAACACAGGCTGTCACGTAAATGTGAGTGTGCTGACCTTTGCCACTGAGCAAAACAAGATCACACACCACCACATCACCTGGCTGTGTGTAACAGAGTTAGTGAGGTAAGGGAGCTGCCTCCGTTCTGCTTAGTTTATGCAAAAACAAACAGGAACTCATCTTCTTGGGACTAAATTAGTCTCATTATCTTCCTTGTCCTTTCAACTCTTGTTTGTTTTGGGCTTACATTTGCATATTAATGGCCATCCTCCTTTTGTTCTCTTTCATGGTATAGTTAAAGATGACTGTCTCGCTTTCTTATTGTGGAGGAGGTTGTTGTCCTTGATTATTGTTCCCTCTGATGACAAATAAAGGACTTATAAAAAGAGAATGCGTTGTAAAAATTAATATGTCCCAATTAACTATTAATTATGCGATCACAGTTTTTTTCATATCACACATATACCCCTCTTATTTGTCCCAGTCAACAGAAATTAGATTATGAAATCTAAAATTCTTTGTAAAATTTGAATCACACTGACTGATTTTATCTCTGACCTGATATCTCAGATGGTGCGTGTCAGCAGGTTGCGGTGAATATCAGCTGGCCAGACTATTTTCAATCCTTTTTCACTTCTTATGTTTCTGTGTCACGACGTTAACTTACTCTAGAAACGTACTCTGCTCTGAAACAGATTACACATGATACACAGATACAGCTGCACGTCTTCTGAAGTATTGCTGCTTTGGTCTCAAACAAGTGCATAAATGTTCTCTAACTATATCAGGGTTGTTTTCCTTTTCCTCTATGCAAGTTAACAAAATCCACAATTGAAAATAATTCTGAATGGGAAATTACCATGAAATTCCCTCTGACTTCCTCGCTTCCTGAATGATTCCCATCTGGGAGCATCTCAGTGTTTGTTTTAGCTGTTTCTGCCTGGGCTCCAACCTGCATTGTGCCGTGGCAAAGGCAAAGGATCGATTCATGAACACACTAAAATGTGAGCAATCATATGACTGCACATATGTGGTAAAATGTGGAAAGACACTGTTGACTTTGCTTTTACAAAACCAGAATTTGGAAATAAACTATAGGTTTTGGGGAATACTGTATGTTTTACATATAGTTTCTTAAGAGGTTTAGATGTTTTCATCAGATAAAGTTATAACCTTTCTGTTTTTGAGGCTGATGTTTGGCTCTACAGCAGCAGCCCTCTTGTAGTTTATCAAAGTTTGAATATATTTTTGGAGCAGCTGCTCCCCTGCCTGCGCGGCGGCAGCATTGCCATGCTGTTTCTTCTGCTAAGACAAAGCTCTCTGTGCGAAGAAATGTGTTTGAAATTAAGACGAAAGGCTAAAAAGACAGGGAGGTTGAAGATAATGAGAGAGAAGACAAAGAGTGGGAAATGAATACAGATGATACGTGTCCTCCAGACAGACAAATTGTTACAACAGCAGAGGCAGTCTGAAAAAGACAAAAGACGAGATAAAACTTTTGGCTCCGGCAGTGGAAAGTAAAAATGAAAAATGCTCCTGCTGTCTTTGTTTGATTTCTTAATTATTCTCAACTCACTTCTTTTTCATCTGTGTGGTCGGCTGGCGCTCCTGCTGTCATCAACACAGCAAAAGCTACAAAAAAAAAAAACGTCACTTTTATGGGTTTTCAGTAAACATGCAAATACATAATTTAAGGGATTTCTGCTGGAGCTGCTTCTCTGAAGATTGGTTGCAGGAATAAGTTTGGCTCTTTGTTGCTGCTACTTCCAGATTTCATGTCGGCTAACCTGAACATTGGGAAAGACGACTCTGAGTCTGAGAGGAACGTCACATGATTGAATAGAGAGATGAAGTGCTCAGTAAAAGAAAGTGGAGAAGTTTGATTACAGATTATTTTATTGTTACGATTCATCAAACTAAAGATTAAAAATAGTTGTCACTGCACTTTTATATTTAACAATGTTACCAGGTACTGTTCAGATTTTGCTTTTCATCAGATAACTAAATCTGATGAGCATATTGTCACCTTCCTAAAAATAAAAATCATAGCGTAGGTGACTTTTTTTTGCCCAAAGGGAATTTTGTGAAAAAATAAAAATAAAAAAATCACTGCCTTTTTTTTGCCAAAAGTTAATTTAGCTGAGGCTTGACACTGATTTCAGATTCTGTAATTTGAGGCACATCAGAACCTAAAAGGATTTAGATTTTTAATGTTGCTCCTCTGAATACTTACTTAAATTGTGCAGTTATATTAACAATATTAACATTGATATATTAATATTTTTTACAGTGTTTGTCCTTGATGTTTATAGATATAAATCTTCATTATTTTGAAGTAAGTTTTGTGTCTTTGAGTGAAGTAAATTATTTGCAAGTACGGTTTTGATAAAATATACATTTTGTTCATTTATGAATTATGTCAGAAATTCTGTTTATATCATAAATGTTCTCTTTGTTCCACATATATAATCCTGGATGGATAGCTGGACAACGAATGTCAAGCCCTTGATATCTCATAGACAGTACTTTGCATTATCTGACCAGATATTTCTATAAGGTCAACGTATCCGATGAGTCAGAGGATGGTGAGCAGGTTTAGACAGACTGCCCTCTAGTGAAGAAATATTAGATCTGCACTGACAGGACTTTCTACATCAGAGGTGAGGAGAAAGCTAACAGGACAGAAGTTTAAACATGCAGCAGGCAGATCCATCAGAGCAGCACGGGCAAACACAGTTCACATTGTTCTTTTCTTAACCTGTAAGATGAATGCTGCTCATTAATCATGGCTATTTGTCTTCTGTTGTAAGTGTAGAGGTCAGTGATTAAACCTTGTTTTCTGCAGTGGAGCCAACTCTCTCTCTCTCTCTCTCTCTATTTTCCTTCCTCTCAGAGGATCAGAGGAAAGGCTGCAGTTTGTCACTGCTCCACTCGGCTTTTCGTGGCTCTGATGTTGTCTGCCGCCAAATCCCAGCTGAATAAAAGCCAGAAATTGAAGCGGCAAATTATGTTTTAAGTGTGTGTGCTTGCACAAGGAAAGCAAGCAGGAAAGTGGGCCAACCATCACGCAGGACACATTACTGCAACAAAACAGCTCTCTCCTTTTTTATTATTATTTTGAAAATGATAGCGGCAACAAACATATCTGGCAAAGTCTTAACATGAGGGTTCAGTTAATGGGAAAGTAAATGTGGGAAAGCTGCTAGATTTCCACTGATTGAATTCAACTGTAACGATTTTTACTCAACTTTTCACGTGTTATTTAGCTATAAAAATAAGCAAAAACACCTTGATACACCTGTTATTATAGAAATATATTTATTGTTCAGGCAAAATTGGCAATTACATATTTCCAATATTGTCAGATAATAGCTGATTTGTTCATAAATTTATTGTTGTTTTGTATCGTGTGTCTTTGGTTTTACGTCTATGTGGATCACGGGGCTGTTAAATTGATCAGTCAATCAATCAGTCAATCGATCAGTCCGTCAGTCAGTCAGTCCGTCCGTCTGTCTATCAAAATATAAAAAATATTCAATGGCAAATAATTGATCTGTATTGTTACATTTGTTTTTGTATTTTTAACTATGCTTTAATTAAATTAATACTAATGTTATGTATTTTTACATGCTTGTCAAGCACTTTGTGAATTTTTCTTCTGTAAACTGGTATATAAATATTAAATAGTATAAATAATATTTACTTCATTGTAGCATTGGAAGAGACACCATACATTATTATAATGAAATATTATATATGTTCTTCATATATCTAATCTAAATGCTTACACCACAGAGTTAAAAAAAAAAAACATTGCTGTTTTTTGATAAATATCTGTGTAGATGTTAACAGACTCGTTTTGCTCCGGCTACTGGGAAATTGGTGTCGTGAACATTTTTCACCATTTAGTATGCAAATACTATTACTATCCATATCATTAGACAAAGGGACAATGTCTTTACAAATAAATATATTAAGTCCGAGGGAATGGGCTGGTACAGATTAAACAACACTTTTTTAGTATGTGGTTTTTATTGGTGTTGTTCCTCATCAGAGTTGTAGCTTTTCAGCACAGGAAAACACTTTGGAGCTATTCCCCCAAAAACTGTAAGTAAGATTCTGTCTGATTTACAAATTGAGTCCATTAAGCCAGAAATTCAGCAGAGTCTTTAATGACCTCCTTGGTTACATTATCCTGTGGGAGCAGCACTTCTGAATCATTGTCTCATCTCCTCGACATAAAGGGTCATCCCAGCCGTGAGGACATATGCTGCAGCCGGGGTGTATTCTATCCACACGGAGTTATAATGGATTATAATCTCAATCTAATCTGCTCCCATAGGGTTGCATCCATCCATCATGGAAAGTGAGATCCCATCTTCTGAGTAGTAGATTAGAAATGAAGGTAGTGTGTGTGTGTGGGTGTGGGTGTGTGTGTGTGTGTGTGTGTGTCTGCCTGCCTGTATAACAGGAAAGACTGTAAATCCTCACATATTTCATGGCCTTACAGGATTTTATCAATATTAAAAAGAATTAAAAGATAAATCTGAGTCAAAGACTGTGCACATATACTGTACCTCTCCATATTCATTTGTACTTCTAAATAACCTTTAAGGACATTGTTATTGTGTGCATTAGCATCATCAGGGTTACTGTCCACATTGCTTATATTAGTGAAACTTAAAGAGGGTCACATATCTGTTATGTTACAGATTTGACCCACGATGAGACCCGAGTCCCTCTGGACAGACTTGCCCCACCAGGATTAATGCCCCCACTTCCTTCCTCCAACTCCTGGTGGATCATGTTTCAAAATAATGTCAATGCATCATGTCTGTATCAAATCTGGACTGAGACAATCATCTAATCGCTCAGATCTTATTTTTGCTTTAATGTAGTTGCCTCCAGTGAAATATATTGATAGCATGACAGATAGCATGACAGCATTGATAGCAGGACTTTAAACGGAAAAAGACCAGAACACAATTCACAATAAAATAAAAAAGTCAAGTAAGGAAGAAACAATTTATTTAGTCTATTTGCTGAAACTTACTGACTACTAAATATTTCCCAGTGCTTGTGGTATTTAGGGAAGAAACTGATTATATCTACTGAATTTATGTACAAATACAAAAGGTTTGAAAATTAGCCAAAGTCCCCTTTTGCTTTGCATCGACACGTGCACCGTTAATAGTCAGTCCCACTGTTGCCAACTTCATGACATTGTATATTTAGTGACATTTCAGACAAATTATATGGTATCGGGCAAAATAAAAATCAGCAAGTCACTTTTTTTTTTTTTTAGTCAGTGATCAATGACTGGCTAGAAAACTGCAATCGTCAGTGCACGCCTAATGGTATTATAACAAAGTGGAAGTGATTGGGAACGACAGAATCTCTTGACATTTAAAGTCACAGAGCAGGTTCAGCAGAAGTTGAGACTGATAGTGTGCAGAGGTTGCCAACCTTTTTCACAGTCTTTGGCTACACACCTCCGCATCTCATGCATTCTTCAGATTAACTCAAGAACAATCCGTAGAGAGCTTCATGCTAAGTTTTTTTTTTTCTTTCTTTTTTGTAATTAAGCAGCTGCATCCAAGCCATACAGTATACAAGCAGCTGTGAAGCACAGCTTGGCAGTGAGGCAATGTGGCACAAATGACCCCTGCAACAGCAACTAGAGAGCAAGAATCAATATTGTATCAATTGTCAGGGAGTAACAAGCTGCCCAATTACCTCATTGGCCAACTGAAAGGAGATATAGTTGGGGGAAGGAAGACACTGAAGATTTACATTTATAGTAGAAAAAAAGTTGAGCTCTGATAGCACATCGAATCTTGGTGCCTCACAGCACTTCTTGTCCAACGTCTGCACACCATAGAGATGTTTATTGCAAGTTTTATAGATTGTAATGTATTGTTTTAATTTTTCAGTTCAGCCAGCTCATAAAACCACAGAAACACTTCTGTGATTAATTAAAAATATTTCACTCAGTGGCTTCTTTTCATGTATTTTTGACTGGTTCTTGTTTTTGGAAAGTTTTACAAAGTCGGTTAAAAAGACTTTTGTGTTGCCTCTGTGCTATGACTTGTAGCCTGTGTTCGTTTATTTTCCGTTTATGAATGAAAATTACCACAATGTACTTCCAAGCCTTTCAGCTGCTTTTACTTTCTTCTTGGTTAGCGCCAAAAGCTCGGCTCATTTTCACCCAACAATGAGCCTCTTGTGTTCAATCTGGATGATAATGAAAATGTTACAGAATTGGTTTTATTTGGAAGCAGCTCTCCAACAATGATGCTTTGTGTGTTTTTAATTTAGGCCAAATTGAAAGAGTTGCAGAGCTGAGTGAGGCCCTGGAATGAGAGCTCCCTGCCATCCTGTCTACCCCAGACCTCCAGGAGGAGCACGCTGGGCGACACACTGAGGTAAATAACCACACTGAAGAAATAAATACCCTTCTGCAGACAAAGCCCTTCTCTGATGACGTTGACCTTCAGTATTTGCTGAGTCAAACACCCCCCTCTCCTCCTACCACTCTCGTTTCTTGTCTGAGTTTCTCCCTCCCCTTTTAGGTTTTGTTCTTTTCCTCTTGTCTTTTAGGGAGATGAGGGCTGTGATCAATGGACTGACTTGATGCTGACCAACTTTAAAGCGGCATAACTTTAGAGTGACTTGTATTATGTTCCTGCACAGATGCAGACATATTTCAGGAATTGGGGGTCCTGCCCTTTGGGAAGAGTCTGGCTTAGGATGTGATTTGGGAATGGAAAGCAGTTGGTGTGAATGACACAGAGGTAAAGGGAGAAAAGGGAGGATGAGGAGTTTAGGAGGTCAGAAGTTTGTACCAGAGTCCACGTTGCTTCATATGACAATCGGGTGTTTCACAAATAGGTATGTTACTGAATGTTTGTCTCTGCAACTAATCAATTTTTCTGCTTATTTATAAACTTTGGTAGTTAGTAAAATGTACTGTAGAGATCACTGCACTGAGCTTCTAATTATGGTTTGTATTTGGAAGATTTGCTAGGTGATCGCTGTATGGTCATCACAGCTGCACCAGCTGTCTGACTCTCTCTCCGTTTCAGACTATCCATTACAGATCTTCTGTGTCCTTTGCCCTTCTGCTTTCCTTCTGTCCAGCTCAATCCCAGTCCAGCTGTCCCCTTCCTTCATTAAATTGTTCTCCATATTTCGCACTGCTCTGTTGGAAGGGAAGGTCTTCTGGAAAGTCACTTTTTAAATGCTAAAGTGTTTTGTAGGGGCCAGTCAGTGATTCATGCTTTGAAACATATTTATTCAGGGTGTTCCTTAGAGCTGCACATTATAGTCAATTGCAGATATTGTAATACCAGTGGGTGCAATTCTGTAGTCACAAAGGGCTGCTTAGATGCAATATTGGATATTATACGTCCAGAGTGCTGCATTGATATTTTGGATATCGCCATATTATTTGTCTGGTTGGATGGACTCTAAATGATCTTAACTCTCAAATCCGATGTGCATTTTTCAATATTCTTGATGCTAAAGCCAATGTTGCTTTGCACTCTGAAAATAATTTTCATTTAATTAAATAAATAAAATTAATAACATAAATAAAATTAAATAAAATCAGAATTTCCAAAAAAATAAAAATTTTTAGAAATTCTGATTTTGAAGTTGATTTGTATTGACTGATGACTAATAATAAGTGATGATTTGTTGGTTTTCGCAAATACTTTTCTGGGCAAACATCTTTTCACAGAATCCAAAGTGAATTTTGTTTAATTCTAGACTTTTTGCTTAAGAAATGAATTCAGACAAAGGACATATTTTTAACAGCTCTAGCCTGTTATGCTTTAGCCAGAATATTATGAAAGCTGAAGATCTGCACTTATGAATGCAGTGGCTGAAACAAGTCATTATGAGGATAATCAAAACTTTAACTGCTATGATCTATTTATACTCAATTTTGAAGTTTTAATTTATTTGATTTCCGTGCATATTTATCACTCATGAATACATTTTTCTGCTGGTGTAGCCTCAATTATGTTATGTGACATGACAAACTGACAGAAATGCACTGTTGCATATTAATATAATATATCAGTCTGCTTCCTGTCCCACTTCCCTCTGAATTTTGTTGTCGAATTGTGTATGACCCAGTGATGTTATTATAAGGCTTATTTTTCCACAGCCCTATATAATGCACATTAACCCCTGAAAAACAAATGTAACACAAAAAAAAAAAAAAAAACCAAATAGTAGAACTTGGCAATTTACCGTTTTGCAGTGTAACAGTTACTGAAATCTTCAGGTCATGTGCACAGATGTGAACGATTGCAAGGGGAAATGAACCTAGTAAATCACAATGTTGAAAGCAGTTGAGGTTTATTTCTGACTCTTGAGGGTTTAATGTGTTGTTCTGCACTGATGCACTCAGCTTGTGGGTTATTATTACCTGTTCAGAGGCTGAAATGGAAGCTTGTGCTGACTCACATAGCGTCACACACGTATATAAAAGACTCAAAAGCTTTCTGGTGTTGTATTTTCAGCCCGGAGAAGAGTTGGCCTGTGTTAATGGCAGTAAAGTGCCAAGTCAGAATGCAAAAGTGGACTTTTTTTTCTCTTTCTATAGCAGCATGGGACTCAGAGGGAAGTTCCAGGAAAAGAGAATAAAAAGGATTTCTCACTCTTCCTACTGGTTCTCCATGGCAGCGTAAAACAGTATACCACAAACTGTTGATATTGTGTGACTCACAGGGCAGTGAGTTAGATAAATGTGTTTTTAGTCAGTTAATTTTGAAAAGTAATTACTTTTAATTAGAGAGGGGTTCCCTAAACCCCTCAAAGTATGTCTTTACATTATTTAAGTTTTAGAGAAGGCTTATCTCATTTCTCTTATCACTGCCTCTTCATCTCATCTCTCCTCTTACATCCTTTGTCCTCTGGATAATAACTTTTCATTTTATTTATTTAGCTCAGATCAGATGTGGGAACAAAGATTGAAATCACGCCCTAGCTGTCAGTGTTCAAGTAAAGAGATTTGATTATCAGTGTGGTTTGCTTTTTGATCAGTAGGGAGTAACTACTCAGTTAGCTGTATGCTGTTCTTTTTAATGTTTACATTCACTATTCCAAAAAATCTATAAGTGCAAGATAAGCAGTAAGTATTAGATATCTCATTGAGAACTCTTCAGCCCATTATTTGAAAGTGGATGGCACAATTACAAAACTCCCAAGACATGAGTGTCCACCAACACTAACGAGCCGTTAGAGAAACAGCAATGAATATCATGGTAGGAGGAGCTGTAGAGACTCACAACTTATTAACGGCATATATATTAAAATATATAACGGCATAAAATCAACAAAAATCTGGCCTTTATAGAACAGTGGTCAGAAAGCGAAAGTTACAAGAAGATTGTGTTTGCAGATTGTCTCAATCCTGTAAAATATACTCTGGTTATTTTGAGGCTATGTGCCAAACATTGTGTGGTGGAATCATAAATCTGGATTTCAAGCTGAATAGTCCGTCTTTCCAATAAAATGTGGAGGTGGCAGTATAATGTGGGGATACATTTAGAGATGTTGGAAGATGAATGTAGCTAAATACTGAAGTACTGACAATCATGGAAGAAAACCTGATGGAAACAGTCAAAGACTTGAGACAGGAATGGACATTCTCCTTCTAGCAACCCCAAACATACAGGCAGTGATACAGTACATAGAGTCATTGAGATCCAAGCACATTTTAGAATGGAATAGTCAAAGTCCAGACGTAACTTTTTCCCTGATTATTTTTTCTTTCTCCCTTCCAAACTAACCATACTTGAACAATTTGTAAAGACAAATTTGGTACAATTTCAGTCTCTGCATGAGCTAAGCTGCTGGAGACATACCCCAAACTCCTTGCAGCAAGATGCTTCCGTTTTGCACAGTATCAGCTCAGGGGGGCTGAATACAAATGAACACCAGACTTTTTGTGAACCTCAGCTTCACCTTTTTTATGTAACCGGTTAAAACTGTGATGCTGAGGCTGTAGGGTATGCTTTGACTTTCAGCTGCAAAAATCTGAACTGGAGAGGCATTTCTTTGTTACCTTGATGCACAAACTCTGGTACCTCTCTTTTATCTCCCCTTCATCACCTGACACTGCCATCACCCTGAAAAATACAATTCAGCGCATGCTGGTTTGACTTTCCACTTCTCTCCTAGTACCTGCTGAACAACGCGCCGTTTTCTCCTCCATGAGCTCAAGAGACCGTGACGAGAGTAAAACTACTAAGACGTGCAGGAAAGTGTTATGCAATTTACCCCCATCTGAGTCAACCGACCCGCCCCCCTGCTCCGTATGCAGAGGCTGCAGCTCTTGATGTAGTCTGTGTTGTTTGGTAATTACACAGCTGGGTATTACTGCACTGTTATAGAGCCAAAGGGGAGATGATGCTGAAACACCACAGTAGTGGGGTTGGGCGAGGTGTTCCCCTGATGCCTTCGGGCTGCTGTGCGTTTACGGTGAAGAAGACAAACGGGAGAATGCTCCCAAAATTGTTAAATCTAATGCAGAATTGTGTTGATGTGGAGATTATGTGTGAAGGAGAAAGGGTGGATGAGTCTCAGGCTGCGAACAGAAGGGGGAGGAGAGTAACTTGTGTGTGTGTGTGTGTGTTACGAGTCAAACTAGAGGCTCAGGGGCTGGCAAACAAAAGTGGGAGAGGGGAGGGAAAAACGAGGTGGAGGAGGAGGCAGAGGCGGTGCTACGGCAGACAGCAGGGAAGGAAAGCTGAGAAGAGGGACACTGGAGTGGAGTGAGACGAGAGAGTACTGGAGGATAAGGAGGCTTCCATTCGAAAGTCCTCGTGTCAGGATATGAAGTCCTGGATTGTTGCATCAGAAGAAAACTGGAATGTTGTGGTGACAAGGCAGGATACAGAACAACGAGAAGAAAAGGACGTTGAGGAGAGGAATCTCAGCTGACACAGATATTTTTACTTTTCTTTTATTTCAAGCAGAGAAAAAAAACAAAGATCAGCAGCAGCAATGCAGGACTCTCACTGGGGTGTGTATTGTTGCATTTATCTGCATATGGGTACATGAGTTTTTTTGGGTTTTTTTCTCCAAACCTTTAGTCCCCTGTGTTCCTGTTTAGCTTGGCTTGCACAGTTGCTTGAGGGAGAACTTTACATTCAGGGAAGGTGATGTGGAAACTACATTAATGGGATGAGTAACAGAAAGAAACGTTGCTCAGCAGTTCTAGTTGGACAGAGTGGACTTTTTTTTTTTTTTAATTTGTGATGACTCCTAAAATAGTTGAAGTTAAAGTTTTAAAGTAGCGGGATGCTTCATATTCAGCTTTTCTTTTGAAGTTAGCTGCTCTGTGTAATCTAAAAATGGAAAGATGGGGGACTTGGGAGCAGAGAATTCACAGTCTGAATTTATCCAGGTGGATCATACATTTTTGGTGTGTTGGCCCAGATGCTGTTACCCTGGTCCTCTGTAAGTTGTGTTTTCAAAGAAGTTGGGGTGCTGATTTGAATTTTCAGCCTTTAGCAAAAGCTGTTCTTCTCACGGGACAGTTGGCCTGAAGGAGGGGGAAACCACTCTGGACTCACTCTGGAGATAAAGGAGAGAGAAATGCTATACACCGGGGATCAAACACACAGCTAAGCTTTACCTCTTAAGTTGTGACCCATAAAATTCATGTTTAAAAGGTAACTTTTATTTTTCTGATGTTGACAAAGCAGCGGAAGACAGTGCTCCTGCTGTTTCTCATGTTTTCCCTCCGTTCTTAATTACAAGTCTTGGTATAAGCTTGGTGGCTACACACTCTGGTTTCTCATCAGGTTTACTCTGACCTGAAAGTGATGCGTCAGCAGATGTTTATAGACAGGAGCTTTTTTTGGTATCTCTCTGTAGTGACTGCTGAAAGTTTCATTTAAGAGAAAGCAAGGGAGGGGTTTAATTACCCAGACTGGATTTTGGCACAGATTGCAGCAGTGACGTTTTACTCTATAAATGTTCGAAAGTTGACATGAAGATCAAGTATGAGGCGTGAAGTGAAGGGGAGTAAGAGTGGGGACGTGGATCATGGCTTACCTCATCTCCTCTTAACAGGAGAAATGAGGTAAGGTTACAACCTTTTCCAGACGTGTTGACTCATGTTTGCTGTGTTTGCATCCTTTGTGCACATGCTACTTTGCTAAGCATGTAGCTTAAAATGAGAAATGATGTCAAATTGTTTGGCTTTCTCTCTCCTTTTGGTCAATACTCCTTAACGTGCACTATGGTCAGGATGAGGTTTACATTGCTCACTCCATTTTGCATCCAGCGTTTTGTTAACAATTTATTGTGAAAAATGTGACCCAATTTTTTCGACTATGTTAACATTTGTTTAAAAGTTGTAATGTAAGAAGCTAAAGGAACAGCATCTGAAATATTTCTGTCCAGACTTTATGCTGTGAGCAATGAATAATTATTCAGGTTGGTATCAGAGGCAATGTCTGAATGAGAAATATAATTTTAGAACTAAATAAAAAGTATTATGGAATAGATGTCTATGGAATATTTATTCCATAGACATTATGAAGTCTAGGGAGTTACTAACTTAGACATAAAGTCTTTAGTAACTTTTATTGGGAATTGATGTGGTTAGCCTGGCTAGCATTGCTAAAACAGACCCCATATATAATCTCTGGAGAATAACCTAACATACTGAGGTTGAAAGGTTCAATAAGATAATAAAAAAAACTTTTGCTGTAGTCTCTTCAGCCTTCCTGTTATTTGCTAAATGTTTTGCTTTCTCTCGCTTTCATGCAGCCTAAATAAAATGCAGATTTGTTTTGACATGTTGTACATTATAAGACTTGTAATAAAATAGCTGCTTATATATGTAATATATACCCACATGAACAACTTTCACTTTTAAATGTTTTTTTTTGGATCTGGAACCGGATCTGGTAGTCTTGCTCTCTCGCTGTTTGCAGCCGAAACAATGTCTCAACATGTCATAAAACAGTTTCCTTTTTAAACACCTTTGTACAGATTTTGTGCTTCCTCTGACTTCAGTTTTAAAAACTTCACTGATACTGAAAATAGCTGACAGTGTAGACATTTACTGAATGAGGAATACTCCAACTACTTTGTTTAGTAAATACCTAGGCCTATTAGGGCGTAGGTATGGTGCTTTCACTGATTAGAAAAAAGACAAAAAAATGGGACTTTCTGATCGGGAAAGACTTGTCAATATGATGCCCCATTTACACAGAACATATTTTCAGTGACACTGTAATATTTTTGTTTAAGTGTCTCCCGTGACATTACAAGCAATGCGTCTTCACACTAATTATAAGGAATCAAATAAAATGAACCTGCTTTCAGGTCCTTTGTTTTCCAGTATTTCCCCTGAACTCAGCTCATAGTTTATGCAAAACATTTATTTGAGGCACATAAGAAGCACTGATCATGTGCGACAGAAACACTGGAAGATTGAGTCGTCAGAGGATTAGAAGTTGGTCTGGTTCAGTTTGCTGAATGGGTATTTTCTGTGCCAATGTGCCTTCACGCCATCTTTCCCAAGCTTACAGCGCACGGACAGTATGTCTGAATACATCTGCACATGTGCAACTTTGCAATGTCAGTTATTTTCTCTGAGGAGTGGATGTGAATTATACATCCAGGCTGGCACAGTTGTGGTGTGGTCTTGCTGCTTATGTAATAGCTGCTGTGGAAGTCATTTGCCTTTCTTTGCAGCACTTTGGTGTGCGTCTGCAGCATTGTGTGCTTTCTGATTCAACTCCGATAAGTGATTTCAAGTTGGACCTGATGTGGCTTTGGTAAAATGTTGTTCCAACTTTATTTTGAATCTTGTAGTCAAATAAATCAGCATTCTCACTTTCAAAAATCAGTGCTACCTCTTCATTTTGCCTGATTATGTTAATCAAAAAAGTGGTTGCTTTCAGTTTCAGGAAAGCAGATCCTTTCTCTCTGCTCTGGCCTCTGCTAATCTGAAACAATAGCCTTCCTTTATTCACTGAGCCATTTGGGGGGAGGAAGGAAAGCTTAAGAGGGAAAACTGTATTCTTCTCTCCTCTTTTAGGACAATGAGAATTTAGAACTGCTTTAGTGCTTGGATTTACTCCAACAAACCCCATGTTGGGACCACATTTACTCTGATAAATAATCATAACTTCGCCCCTAGTTATGTGCTAAATCAAAATGATCCTTGCAAACAGTAGCCATTGGCCACACTGATCTGTTTCTATGCCACTGGCATTCTTGGTATTTCCACTGTCCGTGGTTTCGACCACTGACCACTGCTGGATAATTTGGCTGGAAAGCCTCCTGGAAAATTCAACAATTGGAGCAGAACAGGAATGTCAGCCATGGTTCTCTTTTTCCCATAGCTGCATCATCAGTTCCGTCCACTGCCAGCTGATATTGGAACCACAGAAAGCAGACTGATATATTTTCACGCATATTTTTGGTACCAATTGAAATATGTTCATAAATTACTGTGCAGGCGACATGTTCAGGGTGTACCCCGCCTCTCGCCCGAAATGTTCGCTGGAGATAGGCACCAGCACCCCTCCCGACCACAGTAGGCACAAGGGTGTTAGAAAATGGATGGATGGATGGATGAATTACTGTGCAGGACAAAATGCTGATTAGCGACAAGTCCTTTTGATCAGAAACGTCCAAGGTGAAACGGATATCTTTTAAAAAATGTTGATGTCATATTAATCATAAAAACAATTTCATTTACTTACATCACAAATCACATCACATCTTCTGATATAGATATGTTGTGATTTGTATGATGAGTTGGACCATTATTCAAGATAGCTACTACAACAATAAATTGTATTTTGCACTTTAGGCTGTTTGTACTTCATTAAACCAGTGCTGCACAAACAGCTTCGGTCAATAGTATTTCTCACCCATTTAAATATATATATTTTTTGTATTATAAGCATTTCAATGCCCACAGGTGGATAAATTTCACCACCCAGACATGTGGGGTCCTTGAACAAACATTTGTGAGAGAATGGGTCGCTCTCAGAGGTCCAGTAAATTTCACCATGGTACATTAATAGGATCCCACTTGCACAATAATTAAAATCATTGGTAGAATTTCCTCACTACTAAATATTCCTCAATGTTCTGTCAGTGGTTTCATAAGAAGGTGTGAGCATTTAGAAATGACAGTGACTCAGCCAAAAGGTGATAAGCCACTTAAAATCACAGAGCTGGATCAATGGATGTTGATGCGCATTGTGCTCTGAAGTCAGCAATATTTTGCAGAGTCAATAAGACCTTCAAGCTCCATGAGACCGACAGATTATCTGTAGAACAGGGTGTAGAGAGCTTCAAGAGATGGGTGTCTGTGACCTAGCAGCTTTATCCAAGCTTTATATCATCAGGTTTGAATGGATGTAGTGGTGGAAAGCACACCATCATTGGACTCTTTAGTAGTGGTGTCATGTTTTCTGGAGTGATGAACTATGTGTCTGTGACTGGGAATCCAATGTTCAAGTCTTGGCAGATGTATAGTTTGGTGCAGAGGGGATGGTGTTGTGCTGTTTCTCAGGTGTTGAGCTTATTTCCAGAGATAGCCACCCTTAATGGTTTAGTGTACCAAGACATTTTGGACAAATTCATGATCCCAACTTTGTGGGAATAATTTAGGAATGATCCCTTCCTGTTTCTGTATGACCGCTTGGCACTGCAAAATGTTTGAATGAATGAGTTTGAAGGGAAAGAAAGGAACTGGTCTGCGAACTCAAGACCTTGTTTGGTTTGAGTGGGGAAGTGGGCTGTAAATTTTGTTGCTTGATTCTGATTTCTGCCCTTAGTGCAAAGTCACAGACAATAGCAACTGCAGAAAGTTTAGATAAAAGACCCAAAGGTGTTTGACCCAATAGATCGCCTTTGTGTTTAATTAAAGTGGAGACCATAAGCCAGGTATTTTCATTCAGTATCAGCGCAGATCATAACTTGACTCAAACTTGACTTTATTTAATGAGATTTTAATCTGTCTGTATGATTGGATTGATTTGATTAGACCTTTCTCTACATAAATTACATCAGTTTCTCTTATGAATGTCATGACACAATTGTTGTGAACTATAAGTTTATAAATATACAGAATTAAATTAGAATATTTTAAGCACATTGTTACCAGTTAATGTAGCCATTTGAACTTATGAAAATGCCAGTATCATCAGAAAGGCTGATAGTTCTTCAGCTCAAAAAAATAGTTTCCCAAGAGCTGTGCGAAAAATGTAGATGATCAACTGAAGACTGATGCATCTCTCTGGTCACATACCAGATTTTTTGTGTATATCTTCCTTTTTATTCAGGAGTTTACTTTTAGATCCTTTTTATCTGCTGGAGATGTGTGTAAAGGAGAAACAGATTCGAGTCGATCCATTCTCACGTCCCGATTGAAGCCAGATGCTTTGAGATGTTAGGGAACCAACCTGTCTGCTATTACACAAAACACATTCATTCACCTATTCACTCCCACTTTTCCTTCCTTCCTTTTTCCATTCTTCATGTCTCGCTATCTCATTTCACCTCGTACATAAAAATCGTGGGCCTCCAGAACCATGACAACGCTTCCAAACAAAGGGAAAGCCTTGAGTCTGCAGCAACAGCAAGTTGGTTGTAAAAGAAGAGATGGAAGAGAAAAAAAAAAACTAAAAAAAGAGGACCTGCTGCCAAATACCTCTGTATAAACTTCTTTGTAGAAAGCTCATTTGTTTCACAACAAAAAAAAAGCTGCTTTTATAAATTCATAGTTCTGTAGTAGTCAGGGCACAAACACTTTTTGGTTCAAAGTTACAATGTCAACAATGCTATCATTCACAATATGTGCCTGGTTTAGGTGAAGACGGCTGTGATGTGATTGGTTACACAAACGTAGTGCGACCTTAAAGCTGTCCCGTGTGGGGGTAGGTGAGAATGAGCGACCAGAGACAGTCATTGTGTTGGAATGGAGGCACAATATAACCTCAGGCCCTTTGGCAAAACTTTAAAAGAGCTCAGCGTTTTCAGTGGAGCTGGTTTTCTCAATGCAGTGTGGCTCTCTTTTGTCTTAAATTTGATGTTGGAGATTTTGTGAGTAGATGTGTCACAAATAAATGGGAGAATAAACAGGGTGTGGACGCATCACCTTTCTGTGTCCTGCTGCCAAGCTTCTATTGTGGATTCTTCTTTGTTTGCAGATGCCAAGCGTTATTCCAGCTTACCTTTACTACTTAGGTTTTGCTGGGCTCAACTCTCACAATTAAACCTTTTTTTGTGTTGATCTATATTAGTAAAAGTCAATCAGAAATTCTGCTGATATAAAACAACTTCTTCACTAAACATAAATGACTTTAATTTTATTTTTAAGGCGCCGTTCCACCCCCAAAAACTGTATAATGACCAGGTAGCCAAATAGCTGTGAACTGATCCAATTACATTTTTTTTCATGGTTCAAGGATTTCTGATGCTGTACTAACAAGTTAATTTTTTCCTAACTTCATAGTTACTTCAGTGGCAGTGTGTCACAGTTCAGGTATAGGCAGATGGAAATCTAGTCACATAGGGCTAAGAAGACAGGATGCTGAATGAAAAAGGGGTTGAAAAACTAAAGGAGATTGGCAGGAGTGGAGTAGAGTAGTAATCCATCTCAGGAAATGTGGAAGAGAGGATACATGACGAAGTAAACAGGAAAGTAGAAAGGGAAATTAAGTGTAGGAAGGAAGGAAGTGGGAAACTCCTAAAATATGACTTAAGAAAAACATCACCTTTGCCACTGATTGAACTTCTCTGAAGATGATCTTCACATGTATTTAGGCATTCATCTTCATTGGAAAGTGACTTAAAGCATCACTGCACCAGATGTAGATTAAGCAATAAAGAAATGTAATAAGCAGAAAACATCGCAAATTTTTACCCGATTAAATGTCATTTACAATCACCAGATATTTTTTTCTCTATACAATGAGATGATTTCCTGCTGTTTCTTATTTCACGATTCAAATCTTGGCATGTTTAAAAACCTGTAAAAATTTATTGCAGTTAGTGAACCATTGAATCGTTTCACATATTTTAAGTATACGTGTCACTTATGATGCACCCAACTTTGTATGCTAGATTTGCCAAAACAGAATTTACTAATAAAGGCAGCTGAGAGTAACTAATTAAACTGTAAACAAGATATACTGAAGATCTCTGAAAAATGCTACAAACCTTTGAGAACCTGAACAGTTAGTTCAGGCAGGCTGTAGGACTCTGCCAGGTATTCTCATCAGTAAAACACATTTTCTCTCCTCTGAGCAAATACTTTCCAGTACTTATTAACTTGCATAGGTTAATTGTTCACTCGTATGTGAACAAATTTCAGTATTTTCCAGCTCTGGATGAAAATGGGAAAAGAAGAGAAGAAGGGAAATAAATCTGTATTTCCAAGCTTTTTTCCATATTTTCTTTTTTCATCAGAAACTGTGGTTTTTGCATTTTCCATCTTTAAAGCCTCTGCAACAATGACAGTAAATTTGTTATGAACCCTTTATATTTTAAAAAGCAATTTGGAAAAGCATCAAACTTTGAAATCACTATTATGTGTGATCCCTGCTCTGCTTGCTGATTCATTATTGAAATCTAATAAGACCCATTCACATGAAGGCCTCTGCCTTCATTATATAACTCTTGAAACCACAATTAATATTTTTTTCTTCTGGTTAAAGGAACTAGAAGGGGAATAAATGAGGAAAAAAGACTTAAATAGCAAAATTACTCCTGAAACTGACGTAACATTTTCTCATATTGAGGAATTAGAACAACAGATGGTGTTTCTGTCCACATTTACTGTCTTAAGGTTCTCAAACAGGATTACAAATGCCTGATTTCTCCAAGCACTTGTGGCCTCTCTCCGGACTACCTGTTCTTATAAAATCCCCTCAACCTTTCCATCAGTCACCCGCTTTCCACCTGCCTTTGTTTCATCACCTCTAAATTGCCTTTTTTTCACTTTTCTCTCCATTCTCACGTCTCCAACTCTGTCCAGAGCTCAGCAGAGTCTCCACTACAGCTCAGAGGTTGCGTGTGATTGCAAATGGGGGAATCCACTGCAGGGGAATAATACGCTTCCTCTTTTGGCATTTTTAACAGACTTATCATAACAGGATTATTTCCTCCCTGTCGCAGGACCTCCTTCTGCATCTTGTTAGAAAGCTACCTGGAAACTTATTATTCTGGCCCAGTTGATGTGAAGGATAAATTCAAGCACAATATGATCTAGTGCAATTCTAATTTTAATCTGTCAGAAAATGCAATGCATTAGGTTACACATTTTATGAATTTAGATTTAAGTTCTCTGTGTTGACCCCTGCTAGGTGTAGGCAAAACAGTTTATTTTTAAATGCTTCAGTGTCAGAAAAATGTTCAGGAAGTGGAAATTTTCTCTATATTTAGTGGTGATTAAAGCTTGTTTTTCCCTCTTCTCATCTTGTGCTGTTGTCTGGAGAAGAAGATGCATCCACTGATAAACAAGTGATGGGAACATAAAGTATTTTCACTTTCTCAGAGGAATGTATCAACAAAGAAAGATGGGGTAGGGGGGTGCTTCACTAACCTAAAGAAACAGCCCAGTGAGGAACTGAGAGGGGGATATTAGCCTTTGAGATTTGTTGCCGTAGTAGCCAGAACAATATTCCCTCCAGTGGAGGTCACGAGGTTGGGAAGGATGAAATCAAACCAGTTCCCTGCAACTCATCAGGAGGTCACAGGGTAACAGCTTAGGGGGGGAGGCATGGTTGCAAAGGGTTGTTAATTCTATTATCCTTGGCCAAGAGGTGCTTGTCAGGGCTTGAAGTGGAGAAGGACGGCGAGGAGGAGGCAGCGGCTGCATAAAAGGTAACAGGAGGTTGTGAGCTCCGACTATTTTGGCATTGAGAGTGATCACATACCACAAATATCTTTATCTCCTTGACTCATGTGGACTCACAGAATCAGTGTCCTCCCTTTACCATCCCCCCACTTCCTGCATTTGAAGTCATCTCTTTAGAGTTTAGTGAGTGTTGAGTGGAATGGCAGAAACCAACTGAGTGTTTATTTACAGATTACTTCCCCAACATAGTATTTTTTTTTTATTACAGATTATTTGGATTTCCACTCACCACAACATTTTGATGTTTTTATGTAACATGCAGGATGTGTTAATCTGATGTCACAATCTTTAGGTAAAAAGTTCAACAGCTTTTTATGAAAAATGTTACCATACAGCATTAATCTGTTATTTTTAGATGTGGGAAATGGATATGTCACAGTTGTATTGTTAAGGCATTACCAAAGGTAAAAGTTCATAGCCTATGTATTTTTTTAATCCTCTTAGTGGATGATCTGCACTATTCATTAGTCAGATTTCTTAAAAGTCTTAAAAGTTTTAAATATCTGTGCACCACAAACCCGTGTGGGCTACAGAACCAGTGAAATCTTTCTTTTTAAAGTTTTATTTGCTATTGGTGGCAAATGCAAAATCTTCATATAAATAACTACATCTTTTGTGCAACACTATGGTTAGATTTAGAAAATATGTTGAGATATTTGTGCTGCCGTCTTTATTTTCGAAATCTAGCGTCAGTGCTCCTAAAATGTAACTTTTGTCACAACAGTTATTTACTAACTTTTATTTTACTTGTCTGCTTGTAAGAAAATCTTAGTTCAGCGGTCTTGAAGATGTGTGTCCTTCCAGTCCTCCAGGGCAACAAACACTGATGAAATAGAGACTTCAAATGGAGGGCTCAGCCTGCTGCAGCTCTTTGTATTTATATTATCTGCTCATGTTCCTGTTCCTAAAAATAGTTTCACTGAGGCTATTGTTGGTTTCTTCAAAGTTGTTTTGATGGGTGAGCAGTGTAACTGTAAGAAAGAAAAGTGACTGAAATTCAAAACTCAGTAAATTTAGATGAGTGCCTGCAGTTATAGATGAGGACTTTTAGAAAACTCAAAGCTGATGGTGGTATTGTGATTCACCCTTGTCCCTGATTCGTGTTTCCAAACACATGAACTGCACTTTAGCTTCTTTAATGTGCAGTTAGCATTGTTAGTGTGGATGGCATTTCAAAAACAGTCTCTCTGTTGAGAAAATCAGGTACGACATTGTATGGCAACTTTGCTCTACTCCATTTTGCCTTCCTGTTATTTACTAAATGCTTCACCCTTTCTTGTAGCCTTAATGAACCAGATATAATATAGTTTCCTTTAACATAACTTAGGATGTTAACTCATATATAACATCCTACTGATTTCATTTAGAATAAATGCATTCAGTAGGATGCATTTAATACAAATTGCATTCAGTAACACTTAAATTTAAGAGTTTCGGTTTTGCAAATGTCAAAACATAAAGGGCCAAAGAAGAGAGGTTTTAATTTTTGTCATATACCTATAAATACTTACCAAATGTAGAAGTACTGAGAACAAATGTAAACTTTTGAATGTAAAATTAGGATCATCATTAAGCCTACTTTGCCCTTGAATAAAGACTTGTAAAAGTCTTTATTTAAGGGCAGAAGATATTTTAAAATAGAAACTCTAACATTTTGTTGTTGCTCAAGTGATTATATAGAGGTTGTAAATTGAAGAATTGCTGTTTAAACAATTTATAAAGAAAATCTCAGTTTTCTTCCTCTAACTAGTTCTAGGAATGTTCATTCAAATTAAAGTAGTCCTCTCAGGAACTTTCTTAGACACAAACTGTATTTACCTTGCCATTTTAGTGGCCCTGCATACAAATTCTTGCAGGTTTGTGAATTCGATTAATATCTAAATGAAAATCAATGGAAAAGTTCTCAATTTATCAGTAAGATACTGACAGTTCACTCCATCCCTTGGGATATTGCCATTCAGCGTGGATTTCATTCCTCCTCATATTTTTCTGGCTCCGAACTCACAATCTTTTCCGTGTATGACTCGATCAGTTGTATTGTTTTTGTCGGCTATTTTGCAGGAATGATCAGAAAAGGGTTGTGCTCATTGGGGCCAAATTCTAACTCCTTTAGTAATCTAAGCCAGTATGAGCATCAAAGCTCATACTGGCTTTGATGCCATTGAAACAGAAATTATTCTAAATAAAGCCTTAAGATGACCTATTTACGCAAATACAGTCCTGTTATAAAACATGTCTCAGGGTTAGTTTTCTTCTACTGTGAGTGAATGTAATATCTTTGTTTCTTCTCTCTCGTTAGTGTGCTGTTTGTCTGATGCGGTCAGGCTGCCATGGCTCTGGTCCAGGCACTTCCTGTGAGTGACCATCCCAATCCAGGTCTTGACCTCCACCAGTGCCGGCCACTGTCACCCCACTCCCCCTCGGATCCCTGCTCCGGTCCTTGTGGGGCCTGCAGCTCCGACACAGCCATGGGTTCAGTCAGCAGTCTCATATCAGGCAGGACATATCAAGAGAGGCACTGCAGGGCAGGCAGCGAATTCACCAACAAACCACGTCGCTCCACGCCGGCCACCAGCTGCTTCCGGCTGCAGGACAAAACCCTCCGCAGTGGGAGCTCCCTGGAGCAGCTGCTGGTCAACAGCAACCATACACAGCCTCAGGCCCAGGTTCTCCCTCCGCCACTGCCCACCAAAAAGCAGCCGCGACCTGGAAACTCTGCCGGTGCAAGTGGGGGTGGAATGGCTGCTGGAGCAGCTGGAGGTGGAACCAATGCAAACTTTGGATATGTAAGCGAAGAGGTGGTTGTTGGAGACTGGAATGACAACCTGGTGCTGACCGTCGCCAGTCCCTGCAGCGACCTGGAGGACCTAAAGGACAACGGGACTGTGAACGGCAACATCGGTGGGCCTCCTCCCAAACTCGTCCCAGTGTCTGGACAGCTAGAGAAGGTGAGGAGATTATGAAATATTTCTATTCAACAAAGGTCAAACAGTTTTTAGTTTTGTTTTTATCTGTTGAAAGAAAGTTTCAACAACAAATTAAACTGAATGAAATACTGTATGTGTCGCTTAATGTATTTGGTAACCAGCCTTAAAACTATAATACTGCACTGTGCTTCAAAATAAGTTTTTTTTGTTGTTGTTTTTTTTTCTCTTTTCATTTAAAAAAACTCCACTTTTGATTTATCTGCAGATTTCTGATGTTTCCACTTGATCTTTATTAGACTGCTGACAGACAATGTTCTTGGAGACCTGCTATCAATATCATCATTTTTCAGACTTTGCAGAATATGAAACATAATGTCAGAGGATATCTTTGATGGTCTATCAAAAGATAGAGGGACCAATGATGGTCTTAAATTTCCTCCATTCATACACACACAGACTCCACCTGTGAAATGGTGGAGTCAAAACTCTTGAGATAGAAATTTACAGCATTTTCATAGTGATGAACACCAACCAGACCTAAAATATTTCAGGTTATATTAAAAATACTTGTTTTTTTTACAGAACCCTTGTAGAAACAGCACTGCTATAATAATAATGGCTAATGGTTATTAGGTTATGTTTAACTACGGAGCCAGGAATTTCTTGATCAATTAGAGTACTGTATTGTCATTATTACCCCATGCCTATGTCCGAGTTTAATATAGAGAAGTCAAGAATAAATACAATAAATACATACATTTTTAAAGAAATATAATTTTTACAACATAACACATACATAAACAAGAAGAGAACTGAAATGGTTTATTGACAACTAAAGAAGTAAGTAACTAGGTATACCAAGACAAAATTATTAGCTAAAAATGAAAATGTCAAAATTTTGCCACATTTCACAATAAATATATTATTATTAATTATGTGGTTATTATTTTTAGTAGTAGTAAATTATATGATTGTTGTCAGATGTTTTAGTTGTACCTTTATGGAAAAGGAGCAGAAAAATTTAAAGAATGTTTTTTTTTCTCTTTGAAGATATTTTTTTAGTTCAGGTTTGATGCATTTAAATATAACAGTCTTCTCACTTCTCTGTCTATAAAAATAATTATAAATTTTCTGTGTGTATTTATGTGTATGTTTTCAAACAAGAATATATGTTTTATCAATCTTAAAATTTTGTTTTAACAAATCTCTGTTCTGTTTTGAATTTGAGTTTGGCCAGTGTTTTACATTTTGGATTAAAAGCCATCCAGCTTCCATCAAAAAACACAATCAGTGAAATACTTTCTTAATGCTGATTTCTCATTACGAGCTTGCTTTAGTAGTCATATTTTCCAACAATGATTCCACCATGCACATCGCTGAGGAAAAAGCAATAATTTATTTTTTCTTTAAGTGGAAAACTGTAATTTCTTGATTTTTTTCCATTCACTTCAATTAATCTGTTGACACATTTATTTCAGTATTTGTTCTTGGTTATGACCGTTTTGATCCACCACATGTCAAAACATCTTAGACTGTTACTAAGAGGAACTCTGCAATGGGATGTTGAGATGTTTTTATTTTTGTCCAGAAGCATTTGAAGCAAAGTGAATATATGCAAATTGACCGATTACTGAACCAGAAATCTTTATTTGACTATCAGCATGATACTAAATCCCTCTCTGTACTGTAAGCACTGAGAACTCTGTCCTTTTTAAAGGACAACGTTGTCTTCAGTTACAGCTCGGGATTACATGATCGGACACTTAAAGTTTTTTTCAATCTGCTTTCGCCTATCTTTAGATTCTATTCATAAGAAAGTCTGAGGTTATTTAATTAGCTCATTTCCATCGATCCATTGAGCCAGACCAGCTCAGATGGATCAGTTGACTCACCTTGCAGACTCTTTATGATCAGTGACAGAAATCATTTACTTCTATTGACGTATCTAATGAACCTTAAGGAACATCATTAAAAAATGCTTACAGAACAGAAGAAGCTTTCTGTGTAACCTCTACTGGACCTTCACCTCCAGTTTTCACTCTCTTACTCCTTTGACCTTTAATCAAATGTCCTCTCTTCTTACTCCATCTATTTATTTACTCGTTCGTTAAGAATATCAGTATTAGTGCAGTCTATAGGCTATTCTGACAGTGGTACAGGTCAGAATATCAGTCACCTCATTTGAAATAGCCTAATAGCAGTGCCTATAGAAGTATATTCATTAAAATTTTCCATATTACATTATTGCTACAACTTTTATGTTTGTGTTGTGTAGTGCTATTTATTTCATCTAGATTTTCTGAAATGTAATATGGAAGCATTCTTAAGTAGCAAAACAAGAATAGATGGGGCTAACTTGTTTTTGCATAAGTAATAAATATGCATAAGTATAGTAGAACAGATGAGCTTTTTGTAAGTCAGAAATGATCAATTGTTTTATTTTCTTCCCTTTCAGAACATGGAGAAAGTCTTGATTCGTCCCACGGCTTTCAAACCTGTCATCCCCAAGAACCGTCACTCGGTGCAGTACCTGTCTCCACGGCCAGGAGGCAGCAGTCTGTCTGAGAGCCAAGCCAGCCTAAACCTCCTGTTGCCCCTCGCCGCCCCCAACAGCACGAGCAGCACAAACAGCAACGTTGGCAGCTCCAGCTCCAGCTCTGAGGGGAAAACCAATTCGTGCGGAGGCCGTAACGCTCGCAGCATCCAGTCCTGCTCCATGTCCGACTCGGGGAGAAACTCCCTCTCCAGCCTCCCCACCCACAGCAGCACAGGCTACAGTTTGGCCCCCAGCGAGGGATCCAGCTCGGGGTCTGGTTCCGGGGGCTCGGTGGAGCCGGTGTCGGCTCTGGTTCGCAACACTTCAGGAGGAAGTGGCGGCCACGGTCACAGCAATTCGGACAGCGGACGCTCCTCCTTCAGCAAAAGCACAGGCTCGGGGTCGCTGAGCGGGCGCGGGCAGCCCCTCTCCGACAGCGGGTCCTGTGGGCACTCGCCACCGCCTGTGGAGGGATACGAAGTGGTGGTGAAGGAGCTGGAAGAGAAGCTGAGGGAGCGAGACCAGGAGCTCCAACAGCTCCGGGAAAACCTGGATGAGAACGAGGCAGCCATCTGCCAGGTGGGGCGCCGTCATCCCGTCACACGAACAAAACTCATTTAAAATGTCAAATAAAGCCTTTGATGCTGACGCTGGTTCAGAAAACTGTCTCACTCATACCTTTTGTGTTGGAAGGTGTATGAAGAAAAGCAGCGACGCTGTGAAAGAGAGATGGAGGAGTTGAGACAGAGCTGTGCAGTCAAGATGAAACAGACGTCTCAGAAAGCTCAGAGAGCCCAGCAGGTGCTGCAGTTACAGGTAAGTGAGACACATAGAAACATTTTATGTCTTATGCAGTGCTTTGCAAAGCTATTCATACCCCTTTTAGACTTTTCACGTTTTGTCACATTACAACCACAAACCTGAAAGTATTTTATTAGGATTCTGTTTGCTCACCGATGATCTCTAACGACTTCAGAGAACTTTACAGAGCTGCGGGGGTTTGTACATTTTGAAGTTATGAAACTGAAATATGTTTTCTAAACTTCAATAGTGTACAAAATATGCTTGTTTTTTTTTTTAAATGTCAGCGTTAAGTAACCTGACTACGCTGTGTTTTTGTCTCAGGAATTATAAACGCCATGTGATAATTTGACCTTCATATCGAACCTGCATGTCTGCTCGTTCCCAGGTATTCCAGCTACAGCAGGAGAAAAAGAAGCTGCAGGAGGATTTCTCATCCCTTCTGCAGGACAGAGAAACACTAGAGAGAAAGTGTGCCACCATCCAGAGGGAGCAGACGCAGCTGGGGCCTCGACTGGAGGAGACGAAGTGGGAGGTGAGTAAGAATGTGACTTTGGAAAGGTCACATTCTGATTCGCAGTGTCTTTGATTTTGGCAGGAATCCTTTTGCTGTATGTCTCTTTTTTGTTACTATAAAATGTTTGAGTATGATAAGGCTTAAAATACGTTATACAAGTATTTCTAGAGTTTCTGCCTTCCTCCAATACATTTCATTCTGTTCATCAGGTTTGTCAGAAGTCAGGAGAGATCTCGCTCCTGAAGCAGCAGCTGAAAGAAATCCAGTCTGAGCTCAGCCAGAAAGCAGGTGACATTGTCGTGCTCAAGGCCCAGCTCAGGGAAGCTCGCTCCGAGCTGCAATCGAGCCAGGGCCGAACCCAGGAGGCCCAGACGGCCCTGCGGACGAGATCCCTGGAACTGGAGGTCTGCGAGAACGAACTCCAAAGACGCAAGAGTGAAGCCGAGCTGCTGCGGGAGAAAGTCAGCCGTCTGGAGGACGAGTCGGGCCGGATCCGCGACACACTGTCCAATCACAGCGGAAACGCACCCAAGAAGGGGCTCGGCATGAGCCTGTCGTTTCAACAGGGAAGAGTTGTGATGGGAAGGGGAGGTCCCAGTCCCTACATGTACCGTGATGGAGAGGACAGTTACCTGGTGTGGGGCGGAGAGAGCGACGAAGCCAAGGCTCAGAGGCAGAATGCAGAAACACTAATGGGACTCAGACAGCAGGTACTTTTTTGGCAATTCTTTGTGGCACAGAAAACAAAAGTAGATGTAAAAAAGTGGAATTTTCATGAATATTTTAGCAAACTGCCTTTTGGATACAATTCAGTTTATTTTTAGAGCAAATGGGCCAAATTCTTAAAAAATATATGATCATATCACAGGGTTTCCCCCAGAAAACTTGCTAAACCTGGTGCTCAGGGCGCTACGGCAGTCATCCAGCCACCCGCTGTGTTTTTGAGTTAAAAGATTTTTAAAGTTGACAGGAAATTTGTTATCACACTTCTATATTTTCAAGAGCACACATACAGAGATCGCAGTTTTAACAATGCTAGCTGTGCTAACAGTGCTGAAATAGTATACTAAAGGGTGTTGGAAATGTCAACTCTGTAATTATGTTTGTCTGTTGCAAAACAGTGAAAATAGTTTTACAGCAACTGTTCTCACACACGCTTGATGTGGCATCTACCATAATTAATTAATGGCCTCTCGTAGCACAAAGGCTAAAGAAATATTTCCACTACTGATCTCATTGTTGTCCTATATCATTGTCATCAAACATAAATCAGAATCAGCCAATGTAAGTATCAGCAGGTCAAGCCTTTACGAAAACAGGAGATCAAATAACAGCCCCAAGTTTTTATCGTTGCACATCTGTTATGCAGACTACAGTTTTAGCTGTTTGTGCATTTTGACCTTTCTCTTTCTTTTCACCTCTACCTACCTTTAAGACTCGATCTAAAAAGTTCATTGTTGTGTCTATTCTATTCTTCAAATAAATTGAACTTCAGAAATACTCCTAAGAGTTATTTTAATCCAATACAGCTATGGAACTCATGACATATATTCTGTGTTTGTTTCCATTCAATTTATCAAGCTCTATTTTAATTTAAGTTTTTTTTAAGGGGTGCATTAGCTCATAAAATTTTCAAGTATTAAAAGTCGTTTCACAGTTTTGTAAATCTGTGCCTGTGCACCAACCACACCTTTCACCACTGAAATGCAAAACTTTTTTTCTTTTTTTTTTTACCAGGTGGATCGACTGAAAGCCGAGCTCATGTATGAGAGAAGAACTGGCGAGGAGCAGCGGTCACGCTTTGAGGAAGAGAGGAGGGTCTGGCACGAGGAGAAAGAGAAAGTAAAAAAAATAATAATTTAAATAAAAATCTAAATCTTTTCTCTATTTTACATTGTTTGCTGCTTGCTTCCTCACATATTTTATTTACAGTGTGGGATCTTTCCCCCCCCCTTCACCCAGGTAATCCGCTATCAAAAGCAGCTGCAGCAGAACTACATCCAGATGTATCGCCGCAACCGTGATCTAGAGCGAGTGATGAGGGAGCTGAGTCTGGAGCTGGAGAACAGGGACATGGAGGACTACGAGGTCCGCAGCGGCAGCAACGACATCCACTTTGAGGAAATCACTGCCACTGAGATCTAGACACACACACACACACACACACACGCACACCATCCAGTAAAATGTGCACACACAACATGGAGAAAACTCACTAAAGTTCCTGAAGATGCAAACCAAACACTGAACTGTGGACCAAATGCTGTACTAGCTTCAACGTGGTGTTACATGGAGCGCAGACCGAGCTCTGAACACTGTTAAAAAGGGAACATCTCCCAAAGGTGCATTTGTTAGTCCGTGTTAACACAGATGTGCCCCACTAATTCATCTCCTGGCATCTCCTGCAGTGTTTCTATTAGGTTTTTACCTCTGTAAAGCCAGCACAAAGACTGCATTCTTTCTGAGACCAAAAGCATTGAGGAGCGTGTCATTTTTAGAATATCTTCAAATCAGGGTGTTTAAATTAAACAGGAACCTAAAGCAAAAAATTATATATATATATATATATATATATATATATATATATATATAAAATATTCCCTACAGAAAAATCTCATCATCATGCACTTAAGCTTCTTGGCTGCTTGCAATATAAAACACCTGGCCACCAGCATGTACAGTATATTCAGGCGTCAACACAGCAGTTCAGTTAGCAGTGACCAGTCTAAACTACGGTGCCGCAAAAAAAAAAAACTTCATAGCATTGACAGTTTAGATTCCTCATTTACCACCAACCTGTAAATAAGTTAGAAGACATGTTGTAATTTAGGCATTTTGGCTGCAGTTTGTGTTATTACAGCACATGTGTGGTGACCTGTGTTTTCAGAGAGAAAGAACATAATAACTCATCTCTGCTCAGCTCACTGAGAGAAACAATGGCATGATTTTACCCAAGATTTCCAGTTCTTTTTTGTCTGGGATTATTCTGTTTTCTTCAGAAGAAAATCAGAAAAGTGATACCAACTAAGCTCAACTTCGATGTTTGAGCTCATAGTTTATTTACTTGTGGACATCTCATTCTGTTGCTTCCCACCAAGACTCCAGGATCCAATAAAAGCTAGTTTTTCACTTTGAACTCATGTTTTTTAGTCATACTGTGCCTCATAAAACTGGTTCAGACGATGTAGCGAGCCTGAATTTAGCTTGGGGGAAGAGGTGAAGTATGGCAGATATCAGTGGGGTTTATAAAGATCTCTCTTTTTTATTTGTTTTTCTCCCAGTTCCAACTTTCTGCTTCATTGTTAGCTATTTTTATCTATCTCAGCTATTAGCACCAGGGTGAAACCAAATCCAAACCAGTATCGAAAGTGCAGGATTACAATCTTGTGCGGCAACGAAGATTTATTACATGCCTGTAGTTTCTGTTTTGGATTTCTTTCTTTCCTCTGTGACTCCCACAGTGCAGGTCAAGAGTTTACACACACTCATTAACGGTATGAATGTCACGCTAATTTAGTTCTTTTAATGATTATTCACTTAAACGGTTCTCTTTTTCAGGATTAAATAGTTTAAACAAAAACAATGCATCAGAAAAAATATAATTGGTTCAGCAAATTGGAATTAAATTAATGTTTTCTTTAATCTGCACAGGTTCAAAGTTATACATAAACATTCAAATATGTATATACTTCCCTACTAATATTTAGATAAATGTCCCTTAACAAGCTCCACTTCACTCCAATGTTTTTTTGTAACAAGCTTCTGGCATAATTATGGTTAGAGATATGATCACTGTCAATATAATCAGCAGAGTTTATTTAATTTGGATTGTGTCCTCACATATCAGCTTTTAAAGCCTAGTGCATACACTTTCAATAGAGTTGTGGTCTGGGCTTTATTGTTTCTCTACTTTTTATTATTCCTAAACCAGTTTTGTTGTGTTTTGGGGGATTGTAGTGACCAATAACTATAATAGTGATTGATAACTTAGCTGCCAATAACACAACACATTTTTTTCACTTCTAAATGGAATCAAGCCATTAATGTAACAGCTGGTGAATAACATAAGTTATTGTTCTAATATTTTAGAACAATAAAATGTCGTAAAATTTTCTTTGTTTATTGAATTTGAGGAAATTCTTTAAAAATATATACTAATAATATGCATAATATGTGCATAAAAGGGCTGTATTTCTTATGAATATTTTTTTTTACTCATCAGATGGGTGTGTTAGTTGGCATAATAGTCACATTAATTTGTCAAGTATGCAGAATATGCAGCGCTCTTACCTAATTAAGGTCATGAGATTCTATTTGAGTATTATCCACTGAAAAATCTTTATGTAGGATATTATTTGCTTAGATATATAGATTTATATATTAATGTATGAAGGAATATTAAATTAATTACTGTGAAATGCATTTAGCTCTCGTATTGGAATGCACTAAATCTCAAGAAATTAAAACTATGTGTAACTATGTGTACCTTATTTTCCAATAAGGTAATAACTAATTACATTGTTGGCAAAACATTATTTTTTGGCTTTTTTACATTTTGAAAACATTACATTATTTGCTCATGTTGAGGAACGTTTTATGGTAAGACGGGACAACGACTGAGCTGTTTGACCACAATCACAAAAGGCATGAACTGAATTTCAAACGTTTGTGCTTCAACAGGACATTGATCCTAAACTTAAACCAGAACTGATTTTGAAATGGATAAACCAGAGTAACATTTAAACTTTTTGCACCCCTATCTTGTTTTTGTAAGATTTATGGAAGTACTTATCATAAAATCATCCCACCACCAAAATAATGTTTTCAATGAGTCATTGACACAATAAAACTTTCATGCTCATGATGAGTGTATGTAAACTTCAGCACTGTTTTAGTTTCCTAGATATCATTACTAGCGAAGTCCCAAAAAAAAAAAAAAAAAAAACATGTTTAAAAGTCGTCTGTGTTTCTGGTATTTGGCCTAATTATTTTCACTGAATGCTAAAGGAGATGGGAGCGGCGCGTTTGCATGTCTTTGTTTGCAGGACCTTTCGGAAGATGCCAGCTCAGGTGAAGTGAGAGTTTGCAGAGGTGTTTGCTCCTGCAGCGTTCAAAGCCTGCAGGCTTTTCATGGAGCGTGGAAACATTCTCACAGTAAATGCAGGGCTGTGTGTGACACTGAGCATAGAGATATAGGGCTGCTGAGAACTTTATTTTGTAAAGAGTCTTTATTAAGGAATAATATAGAATTGATACGAGGGAATCTATATAATGGAGGAAAAGTTGTATATTTTTTATATATATGTAGCACCTGAATAACTTTTGCTGTAATACTGGTGTGGATTGATGTCGATCATATACCAATGTTTCAGTTGATGGATGAGTTACAAATGGAAGCATCTGCAGAGAGAACACGTGCACCTAATACTGTAATGCATGACAAGTTAATGTTTACATTATATAATCTGTATTGAAAAATCTTGCATTCTGATGAGCAAGCTTGCTGAAAAGCAGGATATAAAACCGAAGGGAGTTTTCTTTTTATGTGTTCTGCTCATCTTTGCCTTTTTTCTCACTACTCTGAGCTGTCCTTAAGTTGATTTCCAGTGTCATACTAGTCAAGACCTTCCTTTTGCGTTTTGTCACGCAACATTGGCTTAGAAGACAAATGAGATTGTTGTTATCTTGAGGAACATCTTTATTAATGTGAGAGATGGACTGATGCAAGTCTAGAAAGTTTTATGTTACAATCATATTTCAGTATGCTGCACGTTATCACCACTTTCATTGGGGATCATGAAATAGTCTAGAGCATTAAGCACTGTGTATACATTCCTGTGGGAAGTAGCTCAGTTCTGCCACATTCACTTTAACTAGACGTAGACTGTTAATCAGCACATCTGCACAGCAACAAGCACAGGATGCTTCTGACTCACACCTAAACATTTTCTCACATCTCAGCATGAGATATGAGAAAATGTTCAAAAGTAACATGACTATTTTCTGTGTAAATATGTAAAACACCAAGCAGTATAACAGAGTGTCAATGTCTTTTATTTAGGCAACATATCTATTTCCAATGTAGCCACTGTGACTAGACCAAAGCAACGTAACATTTCTGTTTGTTTTTTTTTTTGGCGGGGGGGTTGTTTTTACATTTTTGTGGCATTTTTCATCCTTTTGTGAGCATTCTTTTTGTATTTTTACTTTCTGTGTGTTATTAATTCAATAAAGTATGTAGCTGTTTGTGTATATTTTTATGTGTACAATACATGTACAAATTACAGTGTTTTTAATTAAAGAGCAAGTGGTCACAACGTAAAAATGAGTGGAGTAATTGTTTATGTTACCTGGGACACAAGAAAATGCATAAAGCGTCCTAAATATGTTATTTTTCCTTTGAAGTCTGCCGTATAGTTGTGCTTGAGGTTTTTCCAACCCACTTAAATTATTATTTTGTTATTTTGTGTCAGCACAAAAAAACTATATGTTGTTGAGAAATATGATCTAATATTACAGACTTCTTGTTTAGTCTTAATAGGTATCAGTGTTAGTAGTTCAAACATCACATATCTTGCAGTACCTCTTGTGGTGGTTTATTTCTTTATTTCTGTAAAGGAAATTTAAAAATCTATGGTTTAAGGTCAAAGTTTTAAAAACTACTTCTGTATTTAGTAGCAACTCAAAAACATTGAGACACGAGTTCCATCCTTACATTTCTACCACATCTGCGGTCATGAAGCCTTCACCTCAGAACCACTTATGAGTAATACTTTATCAGTGTTATCCTCCCACAGAAATAAGGCACTATGCACAGCACATCCTCCTGCTCTTATCTGAGCTCCCTTGCTCTGATTTAAACCATACCACCAGCGTCCAAGTCCTGCTTTCCCCTGTGATGTGATTTCCTTCTTCTTTTCATGCCTGCATAAGCTTTGACCAAAGCGAGCTGTAATTAAGCCTCTAAAGTGGCGGATTGCTTCAGAGCACAAAAAATTTGCCAAAAAAGAAGAAAAAAAAATATGCATAAAAATACGGGGCAGAACATTTTAATTATCCCAGACTTTCACTAAAATCAAACTCTCGGTTTTGACATAACACAGGACTTTAATCTGGATATGAATCTATAAGTCTCATAACACAAGCAGGGATAATCTCTGTCTGGCGGTTTTTGCGAGGGCTGCTGGGCTGAGGAGAGTAAAGTGCAGTCCACTGTCAGACAGTGCTGAGGTCACGGATAGGCCTGTTGGAACAGTGGCACAGTCAACCAAGAGCTAAAGCATGAATCAAATAATCTTGTCATAAACCATACTTTATAAAAAAAAAAACATCTATAGCAAATGCATTTAATAAAATGTTATAAAAGTCACACATGTTGGACTTCATCTCACATGTTGATGTGGCAAAAAAGGGTTTCTAACAAACTTTACTACAATCTGCTTGATTCACTTTGTTTCCATCAGGAGTTGCAGGTTTCACTGTCTTTTATGCTTCGGCAGCAGTCTGCTGGCGAGGCGCACAGCGTCCACTCAGCAGGTCTCACAGCTCCGGGGGGACGAGGGGAACCTTCGGGACCTTGACCACGAAAACCATCGGGTCTTTGGCCTTGTTGCTGAAGGCACGGCGGATGACGTCCACAGCGTGCTGATGAGTTACTCCCTGCAGACTCTCGCCGTCGACGGACAACAGCTCATACCCTGCCTGTAAATGCACAACCATATGTTAAGAACATTTAAAGGCTCTTTTGATTTTTTTTTCTCCTAATTATAGAAGTCTGTATTCTCCCCCAAAAAAAAAAAAAACTTCAGACAAAATAATTAATGGCAAAGAAACTCTAGGGGCTCTCTCTTTATGTCGAAATGTTCACACATGACTGCATGTATATTTTAAAGTTTCCCCTTCAGCACAAGGTCAGTGAAAGAAAACAACAATCCCCAAACACCTGCACATGCAAACATAGCTAGAGAGTATTTGTACAATTTCCTGCAGGATGTGAGGAGACGGCTGCAAATCTTCTGAGCCCTCAGCAGAGGAACTTCCTCTGATGTCAACGGTGTTTGCTGAGGATGCACCTGCCTCACGCGTACTGCCTCGGCGAAGGTTAGCAACCACGTTACACAAAAGCACACAAAGACAAAGGCTATTGTTACTATCAGTCAGATCTGTTTTCTTTCTCCCTTTTCGATTTATTAGATGCCTATCTAATCACATCAAGTCTGTGTATGTACGTACAAGGTTTATGTAAGCTATTACATCTGTCCTGTCCTAATTTGATCCTTGCCACAAACCACAGTCTGTGATGTTCACTAGCTCTCCATGAAAAGATTTAGCTAAATTTAACCAATAGAGCTTAAAAATCCTTTCTCCAGTTTTTTTGAACTATTATTTTTTATCTGAATTACACTGATCACATTTTAATCTTCCCCATCCTTTTTAGTGCTGGATGAGATTTTCTCTTTTAACAGACAGAGGGCAACAGATACCATAGCTTGACCAAAAATGCTGCATGTTTGCTGAAATGGCTCTTTAGATTCTCCACTGTGGCTCTTAAAAACTGTTAAAGAGTTGAGCAATGTTTTTAATGAAAAGATCATTTTAAAAAAAGCTTTCATTGTTTTTCCAAGACACTTTTATGTAACATATGCATCGCATTTCCACACAAAATGACACTAATTGTGTAAGGAATATTCTGCTTGTGTTTTTTTAAAAGTAATTTTCAAAAATAAAAGGAATATCCGGAAACGTATCAAACCTAAACACAAAACTTTTTTTTTTTCTTCTGTGATGTAAAAATCTAAACAAATATCCTGTGGTGGTTGTGAAAACGAGCTATTTTGTTTTGAAGAAACACATTTTTGCAGCACAGCTGATGCAAGATGAGGATGCAGCTGTTCAGCCATGGAAAGCCTTTCCATTAAGATTTCCACACATTCTTTTGGACCAAATGTGAAGGCTTGGATGTCTGAGCATGTTGCTGTCATTCCCAGTCATTTCCATTTTATATTAATTCCACTGACAGTTGTCTGTGGAACATTTAGTTAGTTGTTAAGATTATATTAAGGCACCCTGCTAGACTGTACTGAGCTCCTGAGAGTGACCCATTGGTCTGCATTCATAGCTGCTGGATTTTATCCACTGTTGGTCACAGAACTAATTTAAATACATAAATGCATTTATTTATATGGCTGAATGATTACTTTTGGAAATGTAGTGTGTGATGGCTCAATCACACGAAGGAACATTACACGTGCTACTCCTGTACTACTCAGGTGTTACTTCCTTTTTCAGAGAGGAAGGAGGTAGGATTGAACCATGCGGCTAATAATAGAACTAGTTGACTTGCCAAGCTGTGAGGTGTGAGGTGAAAAAAAACAGATAATATAGAGCATGGAGACTTTTATCTCTGTCAGGACCAAGTAGCCAACAAGCTGTCTGTTTTTAGTGATGGCTAAAAACAGGATGGCGGTCACTGAAACCTTCTGTTGGTTAACAAGCTTGTGAATAATATTACTCAAATGTTTTTGGCATACTTTGGACTTCTTTAAATCCGTGTTAACCTGGTTGACTGTGTTGGTGAATAAAATTTTAACTATATTTCTTATAAGCAGTCATATTTAAATTAAGGTTTACAGCCACTTCCAGCTGTTAGCACAACAGACATTTCAGATTGTCCCCCTTCTCTTTCAAGAATGGAAAGGTTTTGCTCTTGCTATGGATTCACATTCATGCTCACACATAAAGTCGGAATGAAGTTCAAATATTCCTTACGGTTTTTGTTATGGGAAACTCTTTCCCATGCTCCAGCTCTCTCATGTTTAGTTTCTTTATGTGCATGCTAAGTGACCTTTAGTGAAAGACTCGGTGTATCAAGTGTTTAAAGGGAGTCTGACCAAGATCATCAGCCACTATTAAGCAACTGTGCAGGCAATATATTACCAATACATTAGCAGAGCAGCAACCATGTTCCTCATTAATAATAGAGACGATGCGCTACCTGAGATGGCTCTCCACTCATCTTCTCCTCACTGCACACTTTTAACATCAGCTAATACCTCCTTCAGCTCGAAGCCACAGAGCAGAGATCTGATAACACGCTAGAGTCAAGATGGACGACTGATGTGTTAAAAATGGGGTTAATATCTGTATAATGTTTGGTGGGAAGGTGGAAAATATGTTAACTACTTTGCAAATGTTTCTTCAGGCCAGTGTTAAAAGGGGTGAAAATCTAGCTTTGAAGTCAGAGCAAAAAAAATATTGGTAAAATATTATGTTAGTAGATGCCCACCTTCAGAGCCTCATTTGTAGAGGCAGCTCCTCCTGGAAATATTTTCTCAATCTTTATTACAGGCTGGATCTTAGACTCGATACCCCCAGAGATGCTAATACCTGTAAAAATACACACTTAAAGTAATAAAAAAGTAGGGTAATACCAGACATTTTGTAAATTAGTGAATATGACCTTTGGCTCTGACATGCAACAGTCTGTCGATGGACAGGACCAGATAAGATTTAAAATACCAAATTAATTCCCATAGCTCTGTCCCAGTCTTCTTTATTTCTAACTATTGCAAAACAGCTTAATTTTTTCGACATCTTTGATGAACCCTTGAGATAAATATTTTAATGCTATGATGTTAAATTCAATATATTTGCAATTTTTCTTCAGGAATATTTCACTTTTCACCCATTAAATTCTCTTTTTGATCATAACCGATTAAAACTTCTGATCGGATCTAACTCTGAGTGACCTCCTGCAGATACATTTTATTTATTAGAGTTACACAATCACATCTACTCACAGCAGACTGTGAGTAGATTATAGAAAGTTACTTTGGATATAAAAGTTCCTTTTTGTACCCAAAAAGACAGACATGAAACAATGTGAACCACATGAGCACAAAGAAGAGAAAAGGCAAAAATAATGTCATTGTGCTTCTGTGGTTCTTTTGCACTTTTTTGCTTCAGTAATATTGTCTCTTGATGTCTGTTGGCCATCTTCTTAAAGAGTTTTTTCTTATCAAGTAACCATGAAAGCCGTCTCTCACCATAATTGCTTTTAAATTTTGCCTTCTTCTTCCCAACCACATAAACCAAACTTACCCAAGTTAAATGCCTTTTTCAGATACTGGCACTGCAATTGTCTTCACATGAATATGTGAAGAACATGAAGAACAACTAGGTAAGTTGTTCTTACCTAGCGATTGCTTGGCCTTGGAGATGGTGAGTGTCATGATTTCATACTCCTCAGCTGGTAGAGTTCCTCTTCTTTCTTGACCATTTTGAAAGTGTCCGTTTACCTGCAGGCCACTCCCTCGGCGTGAGGAGGGGCTTCTCTCTCTCTGGGGATCAAACACATCAGCTAGAGGGGTTCTCCCTCTCCGCTGTGAGGGAACCCGCACACTGACCTCAGTGTAGCCGTCCTGCCTGCTCTGTCTGCCGTAGATGCTGTCAGGACTCCCCTCTCTCCTCCCTCTGCCATGGCTGCTCCTCACAGGTGATCTCCCACGCTCAGGAGCTGCGTCTCCACGGTCTGACACAGACAGCAAGGACACCTGGTCATACCTTGGTGTCCCATTCTCACTCCTGTTCGGGGAGCGGTGAGGTTGACGTCCAGGCTGGGTGTTGTGTGGAGATCCAGAGAGGAGGAAACTGTGGCTGGGGCTTGGGGTACGTGAGCGCGCAATGGAAGACGCATAGTTATCGACGGGCACATCCAGCAGAGGGATGAAGGCACGGGAAGGTGGCAGGTGACCAGTTTGTTGGCTGGCCAGACGAAGTCTCTCGAAGTCTTCGATCAGCTGGCGCTCCTGGTGTGTGTCATGAACTGGCTGGAGGTGAAATCCACCTCTGTAGTCTGGGAAAGCAGAATCACAGTAAAAAAAAAATTGTTCTCCATCTGCTCCTTTTCTCCTCAAAACTTTGAAGCATTCATAAAAGTTTTAGATATTTGCCACAAAAAGGAAATATGCTAATCAAGAATGGCTACTACCCAGTCTGTCTTACTGTTGGAGTGCATCAGGATTATATTTTTGACTCTCGCCTGTTTCAGTTGTATTTGCTACCACTAGGGTTAATATTCAGAAAACTGTCTTTCCATTGTTTCACAGAAACGTTATTGATCTACTTATGCGTATATTATTCAATTGGTTTACATCAATTACAAACGTCAGATTTTGTGTTTACATGTTTACTCGTCTTTGCTTTATTCATAACTCTCATGCTGGAGCCAAGTTTCCTTTCAGTCAGCCAGCTACAACAGCTCCTTAAGGACTACAATCACTCTTTCGTTCACTAAAGACTAATTTGCACAGTTTGATTTGTAGATGTATCTGTTTTAGAAATGCAAAAGGAAGGTGAATCAACACCATTTTTTTATATAGATGAGGTCCAGTGGGAGCATAACGGTATGCACAGTTGTTTTCTGTATGATTGTAAAACAGCATTCATATTTAGCAAAATATGACCTCTTCGTGTAGCTGTTTCCAGTTTTATACAATAAATATGAAATAATCTGGAGAAAGAAAAGAAACATGTCTTTAAAATGTGTACCATATTCATAAACAATGAAAAAAATCAGAAAGAGAAAGACTACAAAACAAAGAGGACAAGAATAAAATAGCTGACATACCTGGGATTGGGGTGATGAGGTGACGCCGAGGAGTTCCACTGCGAGGTGACCGAAGAGCCGGCGAGCGTACTGGAATAAATAAACAAAAAATTATTCATATTTCCTAGCTGTATTATAGAAGTTTTCTACATAGAGAGTTTTCTTTCACATGCACAAGCAGCACACTATATTTAGGAAATGACTACAATAAAACTGAGAAGTTTTTAGATCATCCTTGCTTACTAGAGCGACTCTTGAGGATGTCATACGCTTCCAGCTCAAACGGCATCACCAGGCTGTCAAAACGACCCAACTCAGACGTGGGTATCAGCATTCTGCAGAAGACAGTATCACAGCCTGTCAGCCAATCATTTTTTGCACTGGGATGAGAGAGGATGGCAGCTTACCTTATTTCTCTGAGCAAAAGCAGCTTCTCTGGCCGATCCAAGATTGCCAGCAGGGGGCGCACCAAATCCTCAATCACATTGTCAGACAAAAACTGCAAGAAAAAAAAACAAAAAAAAACAAAGGTCAGTTATTGATTTGACTCAAAAAGATTCCAGAAAATTACTAAGATTTAAAGCATATTCTAGGAGACATTCTGCAGATTTAAGTAGATTTTAGCTCTACATTTTTTATAGCAACAATGGGCCAAGTAAGCAAAGAAAAAACACAATCAAGTTGTGGTTGCTGTTTTGTGTTATTTCCTTCATTGCCTTGAGCTGTAACAGAGAGAATACCACTGGATATCCTCCAGAGAAAAGTAAACTTCCAGAAGCGTGTTTGTCTTCAAATTAGCTGCATTCATTTTTAATATTTTCTCATCCAGGAGTGCCCTGAAAGTCCACACGGCGTAGTTTTGGGTCTTTAATCGGTTTGTTAAGAGGTAAGTCACTGTCACAGATTATATGTCCTCAAAAACTCTAAAGTATTGTTCTGTGAAGGACATTTGATGGTAATTCAACAGGCCAAATCCATCTTTTGTTCCAGCTGCTGCCAGACACGTCTGTTGCTGAAGAACAACCTCTGACACAGGGACTAACACCACACACTCAAGCTCACAAAGGGAACAGCTGATGTTACAGGTAAATCTCTAAGAGCCAAAACACACAAAAGAGGTTGTTAATGGGTAATTCTAGCCAAGCAGCTCACCCGCCGACAATGTCTCATCACTGCAGCAACCTCGTCTGGACTGAGCAATTTCTTTGACATGTTCTCCACATGCTGCAGCGTCTCATGATGGGGCAGTGGGCTGCCGGCGTGGGATTCCCTCGGGGAAGTAAAGAGCTGGAATGGACGACTTCGCTCTTTTTCTAGGAATGAAGTTTAATGGTCAAGGTTGGGTTTTTTTGTCCCAAGTAGGAAATAAGGTGCCACACATCAAAGACACATCAAAGAGCAGAATTAAATCACCAGTTCACAAAATATCACCCTGCCATTTATACAGATGCATCCCAGTAAATTGGAATATGTTTTCCAATGAGGCCCATTTGACGTCTTAAATGTAACTTCTGAAAACAACAATCTTTAAGTAGTTATTGAACATATTTATCATTAACCCTACATTTCTGTAAATGTTTTATTGGCCTGATGTAATGTTATAATCCCTAAGAAAGTATATGTGTTTTCGTTAGCTGTAAGCAGAAAATGATCATAATTAACAGATATTCAGGCTTAAAGACATATGCTTGTGTGTAATTAATCTCTATGTGTTTCAGTGAGTTGAGTTACTGAAATAAATTACTTTTCTAATAATATTCTAATTTACTGGAATGCCCCTGTAAAGGTACACATACTGCGCTGAAATTTTATAGACTACTTAATCAGGCTACCAAAAAAATTATGCAATGATAGCACATGAAACAAGATGTGAACATCTGCAGACAGCATTAAAATCAAGCAGTGTCATTCAAAGACTTAGAAAAAAAAAGCTAGAGCAACGTGACCTATAATTGGCTCAAAACTCTTACTTTATCTCATCTTTAATTCTCAAGATTAAGAAAAAAAAATTAAAACTGTCCTTGAAAATTTTGTTCTTTTTCCACAATGTACACCTGAAACGAAAGAATGATGTTGTGACATCAGGCTCACCATTAGGATGATAAGACGGAGACCTCGAGCGACTCTTGTCTTTATGGTCTTTCTTGAAGAAAAGGTTGACAAAGGTTTTGGAACGCTGCAGGTTTGTTTTACCATCTGCGGAGTCTTTCTGCTTCTGTTGCCCCTTTTTCTTTTTCTCTAAATGTGAAAGAGGGATAAAAGTGTTTTATTTTGAAAATAAAATCACTTACATAAGAGCTGATCTGTTCCGTTCTGCAACAATGGCTCTCATTTTATCTCTAATATCTATCTCTATTTCTAGGTAATAACTCCAACTTTAAGGTATTCTGTTTGCTGCATTGTGAATATTTTTACTAGCCTTTGTGCAGATTCACTATGTTTATGTTTCTTGCAGTCAGCTTCTCTGTTCAGTGAGGTAAATCTGCCTCTGTGATCAGGAACACAGTTGTACTGATAAATTGCAGCAACACCAACTTGAATTTATTATTGGGGGAATCACCATAAAATGCTCCTTGGTGCATAACAAGCATCTCTTTGCTTCCAGCATCCAGCAGCTCCTGGAGGGGTAGGTGGGTTGGATAAATTAAAAGGGATAGGCTAATAACTCAACTCAGCCTGCAAAGCTTGTATGGGCATTTTGCCATAGCCTTGTTCTTATTCAAAGGTACAAAGAGCGAGTACAGCGGTCAGTGATTAATTTGAGTCTGGATAACCTATGGGCTCCTGGACAAATTCTGCCCAGAGTGTAAATCAGTCAAATTAATCACACTTTGCTCCTGGAGTGAAAGCGGGACTCAAGATGTTGGAAGGGATCTTAATCATCAGTCATAAAACCTGGATTTCACCTCATTAGATGTGTCATCAGTCTAAACAGGCTGGTTCTATTACAATTAAGACATATTTCAGAGAATAACTTTAATTTATTGTTGTGTTAATTTCCAGTAGTGCTATGGCCCATAAATCAGTTCACTATCCTGCATATGAAAAATTATTCACTTGTTTGTTTCTTGTTCTTTTTCTCTGTGCATCTTTGCCTTGCTCTCCAAGCTGTTACTACTAAGATAATCTGTCAAACTGTAGAAAAAAGCTGAAACATTTTTCATGCTCTCATGTATTGTGTGTTTAGTTTCAGTGGATTGTTAAATGTTCACTAAAAACTCTGGAGAACCCCATAAAAACCTAAAATGCACCTTTATTTGACTTTTTTGTCAGAAGCTGAGAGGGTTTTAGTCCAGTTTTTCTCTGGAAGTGTGCTGGTCTCACCTGACACAGTAATGTGGCTCTGGGAACGTTGGATTGGCTTTCGTGGTTTGCTCAGGGCCATCAGTGCTTCTGTTTTAGGCGACTGTTTTTCAGCGTCCCTCTCCCCGGCGGACGGTGTCCTCACTCGGCCCCGTCCCAACTCTTTGACCTCTCCCATGTCCCTCGGCCCCTCACCTTTCCCGCGTATGACTGTGTCCTTCAGCAGCATAGTTTCCCCTACAGTCCGACTGGTTTCTGTGCCGACCAGCCGGTCAGGGTCCAGCCTGTTAGGAGGAGAATGGTCCATGAAGTCTGCTGCTGGGGGGTCAGTCTGAATGGCACTGTCTGCTGTCCGCTCTGCGCTGCTTTGACGTCGGGAGCGATCCTCTGTGCAGATGGCCACGTCCACCATCTCTGAGCGAAAAACCGGGGGGAAAAGGACCTGAGACAGACCACTGAGGGAGCTGACAGGCGTGCTGGAGGATAGCGAGGACACAGAGGAGTTGGAGTCTGAACCCTGAGAGGACAGTGCAGGGCCGCCATTGGCTACTGTGGAGAACAATCCATAATTACAAGGATTCCAGATTAGTGTACTGAAGGTTGGAGTATCCCAGTTGTTTGTTCTCATCAAGCTACCTGTGGCGTCATTCCCACTTCATTTGAGGTCTGCTTTGTCTGAATCACAATCTTATATCCTGTAAGCTTTTGAAAGCAACATGGAGTAGGAGTTGGTTTATTTTTTTAACCTTTAAGACAAAGGTTAAAAAAGTGACTCTGCATTGCATCTTAAAGCAGATGTCAGATTATGATATGTTCCAGATCACTGAGCTGCCAAGAAATGTGAATAAAGTAAAGGGCAATCTTGCTACACGTGGCTAACCTAAAGGGACATGTAAAAGCATCTTAACGTTTTTTCATATTATAAACACAAACTGCAATCTATTTTATTAGGATTTCTTGTCATATATCAACACAGAGTAACATATACCTGCTAGGCATATGGATGGTTTTTATTTTATGGGTTTTTTTTGTTACAAATCTAAATTTTAAAAGTGTGGCTTGTGCTCATGTTCATCCTCTTTTTTTCCAATAATCCTGAATAAAATCTAGTGCAATGTATTGAATTTAGAACTCACAATTAGTAAATATAGTAATTTTGTGTAGTTTAATCTCAGTATACTGTAAATCCAGCTGTTCTGTGAAGGTCTCAGAGAACATTAGTGAACATTAAAACAAAAACACACCCAATAGGTGAGGGATAAGTCTAAGGAAGGGTTAAGTTAGAAAACAATATTATAAAATAGTTCTGATATCTCATGTAGTACTGTGTCATTGTATCATAATCCAAAATAGAAAGAATATGCCAGAACTGCAAACCTATCAAAGCATGCTTTCCAACTTATTGACAAGTCTGCAATAACTCCGGGGGAGCTGCAGAGATCCACCGCTCAGGTGGAGAAGTCTGTTGAGATTCCCATGTAAATCTGACTACACTATATATCTGGCTTTTATAGAATAAGTCATTGCTGAAAGGAAATCACAAAAAGTACACTCTTCAGATTGTAATTTGTTTTCCTTTCTCTTCCACTTCTCAACCATCCACAAAACTTTGAGTTGATCTTTCACGTAAAAAAAAAAATTCAAGGGCAATGAATAATTTTGCAAGGCAGCAGAATCTAAGAGGGCACTTCACAAACAAACATGGGAAAATTAAAAAAATGAAGTATCTTATCAAATATTCATGATATTGTTCAGGGCAGGCCACACTCTGGACATAAATATTGAAGTCAGTATCTTTATCCAAAAACAACTTATAGTCATATTCAGTAAATTAGACTATGTGTCCCAATGAGGCTCATTTGTCAAAATAAAAGTACCTTTCAGAAATAACTTTTTAAAAAGACTCATCTTGGAAAATCCACTCACATTTATCAAGCCAGCCATACTCTGCCACCATTTCCTTGTATGCGGGATATCTTCCAACTTCCTGTGAAAGATATTTACATAAATAAGCATAAAATGTTAGAAATCTCAATGCCTCTGAAGTGTGGTGTTCTTGATTACACACACTAGAAACCAAAGCTTTTGGATTAGCCAAGATGTAGTTGTTTTAAATTTTTCTCAGTATATTTTTTGTATCAAAATTTCTCTTTCTGTTTGAGAAATCACTTGTTTGGTCTCCACAATGCACAGCCAAAGGTCACGGCATATCTCCATATGAGCCATTCATGTCCAGGTGTGAAACAGTTTAATATTTAAAGTTAATCCTCTCCTATGCCTGCCTCTGATCTACAGCTCTAATAAAAGATAATAGGAAGCCATAAAATTAGGTTTTCTGTTGATTATAACCTGATCCCAGGCGGCCTTTGAATAATGAAAGTCGTCCCTGGATGTTTTTCACACATGCAACCTGAGATCAGGGGAGTAAAATGATCTAAGAGGGCACGCATATGCATGTTGGTGCGCGCTGCACAACACACGCATGTCCGTTTACATGCATGCACACGATTCCGTCATCCAAAAATGACACAGGTTAAGTGGTGTGGTCTTACACACAGGCACACAAAACCAGACACTTATGGAGAATCATAGGGCTGCGGGCCAGTCGTCTGCTCTGCTGTGGAGGCTCAATGAGAGGAGACGGCGTTTTACTGCTAATATTTAGCACATGTCTGCACTCAAAGGCTCAGTCAGCTGTTACATTTTAACAAGAATTATTTATATAAAATAGCACATCCTGTAGGAATGTGGTGGTAAAAAACCAAAATCATACTTTAACAACTTCCTGGATATTTTAGGGTTTAAACAGCTGCTGTGTTAGGGTATGTGTTTCTGACAGCTGTATGGAGATGTTGCTTTAATATTTTCAATATATTTATTCACCGAGTCATTACTTTGTTATTTAGTTAATAGTAATAACTTTGGTAACACTAACAAGCCTAAAACAGAAACATTTTCATCTGACTTGATGTCAGAGAGTGAGGAAAAGCAGTTCTGTACTCTCAACATGAACATAATGTGGATGCTTTTGTCTCACCCTGATGGTTAACATGACGTGAGTGTGGCTCTTCAGGACCTCCACTGCATTGCTGTGGGTGATGTCCTCAAAGCTCACCCCATTTGCTGCAAGGATTTGATCTCCCATTTTGATGCCGTGCTGTTCTGCAAGCCCACCTGGGTCCATTCTGAAAGAACATAAATATAAAAGCTAAGAAATATATAAATAAGCAAACTGTAGCACTTACACTGAGGATAAATTATTAATTAAGTGTAAATTGAGATAGTTGTGTTTTTTGTAAGTGGGTCATGGTTGGTTTGATGTAATACAAAAAGTTATCTAAAAATAATCCAGCAATTCAGAATTGAATAAAATATGTCCAGCTGTAAGACATGATTAATTTTTGGTTTTTGAGTTCATACTTTGAGACATAAATGCCAAGTCCAAACTCTTTGCCGCCTCTGATGTTGAAACCCAGACAGTAGTCGTCAGATGTAGTGAAGAGATGTACAATCCGGCGGAGAGCGCTGTCTGAGCTGGCCTCTGACGGCGTACGACCGTTCTCCTCCACCACCATCCTTCTGTGAATTAGATCCACCCTACGCACACATATGCAAAAGATATACTCTGCTTTGCTCTCGATACACAAAACTCACATCCGTCAGTATCAGTTAATCAAAAAGCCATAAAGGTCACAGCAGTAATCCATCCACTGCTGCCACATGAAACCCAGATACAGTGTATCCCAAAAGAGAGATAACCAGTGTAAGCTCCAGACAAGTGATAAGCTTCACATAAAAGACCCACACAAAGCTTAAACGTGCTATTACTAAGCGGACTGTTCTTTACAAAATCATGAAGTGACTCACAAAACTATTCATACATATTGAACTTTTTCTCATTTAGCGCATTAAGAAGATGGACAAACAGAAAGTAGAGCATAATTATGTACTGGAGGCAAACTGAAGAACATGTACGTTTTTGTAACGTTTTACAAGTAAATCTGCAACTGCATCTCCCCCTTACTGCAAGTATGACTGTAAATCTTTGGGGGGTATGTGTCAGTAGCTCTAGAGTGTGATATTTATAACTGTTCTTATGTTTTGCAGATTTTGCTTTATTGTAAATATTCCCATTAACTCTGAGCTGCTTCCCTGCCCCCTGATGAAGAACAGAATCCCCACAGCATGATGGTGCCACCACATGTTTAAGGGGATTATGCAGTGTTGGTTGTCCTCTACACATAATGTTTTTGCAAATAGGTCAGGAACATCCAGCTTCGTCTCATCTGAACGGAGCACCTTGTTCCCACTGCTATTTGTCTGCACTGCTATGAGTTAACATTGAAGTGAGCTTTTTATGTCTTAACTACAGCAGATATGTTGCTCTATACTTCAGTGAAGGTCAGATTTGTAATGTGCACTACTAGTCCTGTAAAAAAATTCTCCTATAAGCTGTAGATCTCTTCAGCTTCTCCAGATTTATGAGGCATTCACTGAACAGACATATTTAAACTGAGATTAAATCAGTCACAAATGCTCTCTTTACAAATTAGGAGGCTCTGAAGGCATTTTTTTTCAATAAGTATTATATAATAATAATAATATAGAGGGAAGAATACACAAGTAAGCTGAACTTTTCAGATTTTTGTTTGACAAAGTTCTTTTCCCACCAGCTAACAGGCCTGCACTACTTTCCGCTGCTTTATTCAAAATCCCAATAAATACACTGAAGTTTGTGGTTTTCAGGTGGCAGAAAAATATCAAAGTACAGTATATGGATGCTTTTGAAAGAGTGTATTACAAAAATAAACTTGCAAATACTGTATTTAATAACTAGCCTTCGTATTACAGTGTAGTGTATCTCAGTGGTCTAACCATGTGGTCTTCTCCTTGGAGTAGCGGATGCCGGGGATCTTTCCTACACGCCTCACCACCATCCTCAGCCTGTTGTTTCCTGTCAGGACCTTCACAGCGCTGCTCATGGTGATGCTCTCCAGGCTGACTCCGTTCACCTCCACCACCTTATCCCCCACTGTGAGCCCAGCCTGTGCTGCAGACACGTATAAAACTCAGCATGATAAACAAAAGTAAAATGTCACGTACACAAAACACCTCGACTTGATGTAAATACAAAAAAAATCTACAGACACATTAAATCCATACCTGCTGTGCTGTCATCCTCCACCTTACTGACAAATATACCAAGTCCATGTTCGGATCCCCCACGGACACTAAAGCCAAGTCGCCCATCTGGGCTCTTATTGACTGTCACTGTGTGAATATCTTCACTGTCGTCTCCTCCTGCAAACGAAATCAACATGAATCTGACATACGTGTTTGCACAGTCAGACTGCCAACTACTGTTAAAACCCTACACAGGTAAAGTTAAAAATAAGTATGATAAAAAGTGTAACAAGATTTTGGTGTAATAAGACAATACGGTCCACGTTGGAATCGATCTCAGCTGAACAGTGAAAAACTGGGATCTGAAATCTGATTTATGTGTCAGTTATAAGAAAAGGGAAAATTAGCCTAACTGTGGTGCTGAATGTTATTCACAAACAACAAAGACTTTTTTAAAAATCAAGCACTTTTCACAGAAAATTCAATAACACATGTATGTCTTGCTCTCTAAATAATGGTTCATGACCACTATGCCCCATTACATTCATTGTTTTGTGTGAGTGAGAAGTAAGAAAATATATTTGTTATGATTTACAGTCATAAAAGCTTAGGAAAGCAAGTAAAATGTAATCTATATCTATATGTACCACAAATAAGAATACAATAGATAAAACTGCAAGTACTAACTAATATATGACAGCCTCTTTTTTTTTTTTTTTAAGTGCGGCAACAATCTATTCATTGTTGATGCTTAAAATCTATATGTGACTGTGGATAGTTTTAATAAATTTATTTACCAAAACTGTTTTTATCCTTAAAAAGTAAACAAAAAAAAGGCTGTAAATGTATTAGTATCGATCAGGCTTTTTCTTAGATGACACAATTTTTTGGTTTTCTTTAAACCTTCTGCCTGCTAATCTCCATTTGTTTTCTTCCTAAGACTTTACCACGTGGAAAAAAAGGTGCTGCACTTTCTATGAAGTGGATTGTATTTTAGGCTAAATTTAACAGAAGAATTCCAAGATTGTCCCAATTATTATTATTATTATTTTTTTTTTTTATCAAAGCATGTCTTTATCTGGTTCTAATTATAATTCAAATTATGGGATTTCTTAATTCTAATGCATTTGATAAATAGTAAAAAAAAACTTTTAAAGTGCTGGTGCATCTTTAAAGGTGATGATGTTAAAAATATTCCTGGAAGTAATTTCAACTCTATCATCTTTAGTACTGAGTTAATCTGACTCAAACTATATTAAATCAGACACGGCTAATCCATAGGCTTCCAGCCCCATAAATAGTGTTACAGTCATCAGTTACCAAGTTTAGAGCTCACCATCTACAGGTGCATTGATGAGAATGACCCTGCCCATGGGAGAGGAGGACCTGCGTCTGTGGCGCTGCTGTTTCTTCAGCATGTAGCGCGTAGTGCTTTGGGATCCCCCACCCCGGCCTCCATTGCTGAAGTGGGGGTGCCCGCCTCCATTTGTCATCTCGCTCCAGGCAGGATGGTGAAATGAGCCAGCCATCGGGTAGGCCTGGAAAAACTTTTCTCCGTCATCCAGGCACTGGAATATCTGGTTTCGCCTGTCGGGAGGAGGAGGAGGAGGTGCAGCCTCGGGCTTGGGGGAGAAAAGGTGGAGAGGGGCAGCAGTGGTGGAAAAGTGGAGTGGCTTCCAACCGCAGATCCAAAGTCCTCAACTGAACTCTGAAAGTGGCTACGACTGAAGTTGACGACTTCTACCGGACTCCAAGTATAAATAAGAAAAAGTGGAAAACAAACGGATACTTAGAGCAGAACAAAAGCCAGACAAATACATAACCTTGCATCCTACAAATTGAAAATAGTGGGGGGAAAAAATAGTCACTCAAAATAAACTGTAAACTCCAGGAAAGGATCCAAATGTTTGCAGGAAAATAGAATAAAAAATTCTGTAAAAATCTTCTGAAACCATCTTATTTCTGATTCTAGAGCCTGTTGGCCAGAGAAGCTGCGCTTGTCTGTAGAGAAGTCGGCTGTGCCCAGCGATTCCTGGTCATGTTTAATTAAATGGATACCTGTGGACCTGAAGGGGGGAAAAAAGCCTAAAATGAAAAACGTGCTCTTAGAAATTGTAGATGTATATAAGTGGAAGAACATTTTGTAGTGGAAGAAAATTCTATAGAACCATCTTAACATGCAATCAAATTTCATGTTTACTAAACCCCTGTTTTTGTATTTATTCAGCACCATGGACAGTGACTCAGAGGTGGCGCACAAACACAAACGTATAGCTTCCTATTAATATCAACCTCTTTACCACAGCAAGTCATACTGTTAAACTTCAGCTTCGGTCTAAAGTTATCCCTTCTGGGGCGTGAGAAAACAATAACATGTTCAAAACAATGAACAGAGCATGACAGTTTTACCTGCTGTGTCCGTGTTGTGCTGCAGGAGGTCGGACAGGCGCTCAGTGGTCTGCCTCGGTGACGCATTAGCGGACACCTCCGGAGAATTAGTGCCACCTCATTTGTTCTGCAGGTGACCATTATTGTCTTAAGAGGTGTAAGCTCTTTACATAAGCCTCTCCAGCGGTGCGGTCATTATTAAGTCGCCTGCTTTAGTTGCACATACACTCAAGTAACTTTTACGAATGTCCAATTAGACTCCAAGTAAACCTTGTTATTAATGTAAATTTTGAGAGTCTTTTTTCCCCCCTTAGGGCAAAAGACTGATATACTGTGTGTTTTAAGTATCGGGAAGGTGGATAAACATCTCCACCTATTGGCCAACTTTGTAATTTCATTATTTATAAAATATTTTCTTAAATTTCAAATAAGTAATAATACATATGCAGTTATTTATGCTGGTCATTATCATTGTATATATATTTTTTAGATGTTGTGTGCTTGACAAAAGCCTAAGATTAAGGAAAATAAAAAGTATGTCTTATATATATATTCCTGTGATACATATTAACTTTCGTGCGAGCAAATCAGAATCATTGACCTTCATTATTACATTTACAAAAGCTTGGAATAAAATAATTTCAGAAAAGCTATGTAGGGTTTCAACCAATCACGTATTTCCTTTCCTCACACGCCCACATGCAGCTAACCCCGCCCTCGGCGTGTCACATACAACGGTGCTGCCTTCGCTTACCCTCAAAAGAATTTGAGTGGCAACATATTAAAGCCTTGTCTTATTTGTGTATTGGTTTTATTCAAAATTATTATATTTAATAGGCTGAATTAAGTATGTTTGCTTATATTCACTCACTGAAAATGTAGATTACGTGGCAATATTTCAATCGGTATCACAGATACTTGGCACACAAAGTATTTGTGAAATACATGTAGCGTCACATTATCGTAGCAGTACAAAGCTTGTCTGGTCCTTAAATTGGATCAAAGTGATGAGATATTGCTATTCTTTTTTTTTCCCATCCACAACATTTCGTGTGCCTCTCATTCAATTTGTCAGAAAATTGCAATTTACGACATTGTTCAAAGCACATTAAAGCACCAGAGGTCCACCCGGTGAGTGCTGTGATATTGAGAGGTCATACATTTTCAAAAATCAAAGTAATTGAACCAGGTACGTTTTGGGCCTGACCGCATTTATTTCTCTTAATATTTTCTATCACAACCCGATTGAGTTGACACATTTTCCTTCGTGAAATATGTCCTTTCAATGATAATTAAAGTGCTAGCATCATGGTTTTAGCTTTTAAACCAAGCAGCTAACTGGCTCAGTGTCGCTTGGAAATAATTGTTTTTGTTTACTTAAATGAGGTCTGTTTTATCGTGCGATCTGCGATGACTAACATGGCTGGGATTCAATTTGATTTTATCCTCCTGACGAATTGTTTTAGTGTGCTATAGCGTGGATTCCGTTGAGCTACCATGCTAGGAGGCTACATTGCTCTAGCATCTGATGACTCCCTGCATCTGTCACCGGGTGTGTCGTGGTTTTAATCAGCTTCTTTCCCAGTTTCCCGTTTTTGCGGAACGAAAAACTTCTACTTTTTTGTGCTTGTGGCCTTTTATCCACGGGATCAGTATTGATTTTGCCTCTATACATAGTGAAATAACTGCTGTTTAAACCACAATCATAGCCTTACTGTATTATGGTTGGACATATTTTTTTTGTAATTCTTCACTTGGATCTGTGTGAATTAATAAAGTAGATAACATTTGTGTTTTACACAAACATTTCATTTCAAATCTTCAACTACAAATATATCTATTAATTTTTCTATGGTGTATAAATATTAGCCATGGAAAGACTAGAAAACCTCCAAAACCCAAACTCAGTTTACTTTGGGTTTTTTTATCAATTAGGTCTGGAAATGACAACAAGAAAATAACTACTGATCCAAATTTGACCCCTTGCAGATAAATTAGTCTTAAAAAAAGGTTGAAGCATCTGAAACAAATGTTTTTATGTTATCATAGCTGATCTTGCCACCAGGTAGATGGCAATGAAGGTTAAGTGATTTTCTTTTTTTTTTTTTTTTAAAAACGTCTTATTTATGTGTTTTCTAGCTGCAAATATGCAAAATGTTGTACTTAGAGATGCCCATTAGACTAATTTACCCATATAAAATATATGAAAATCCTTACACCATATTCTTGGTTAAAATCTACCAGTTTTTTCCAGCTACAAAAATCAGAAAAAGTTGACAGGTCTGGATATCAAAATGAAAGAAATTCTGTATCACCTTCAAAAAGTTTCATTCATAAAGAGCTTTCACTTTTAAACTTCCAAAATTCAGGCACTTTTGAAGCCTTGTTTAAACACATCTGTTCGTGGTTGTGCATTTTCAAGAATTTCAAGAACATTACATGAAAAATGGTCAAAAGGTCTGCTTGGTTGTACTGTCAAAATGTTTTCACCAGGCATTGTTTCGCCTTTGTGTAATGCTGGGAGAAAACAGAGTAGAAACAAGCACTTAAACAGTGTTGCTGAAGTTTATATAATATCAATCTTACCTCTGCAGCTGTACTGCAAATACAGTACAGCATTAACAATCGTCTAAATTTGTCTAATGCTCTCGTTTCCTGGTTCTGTGACTGAACAATTGAACTTGTAATTATAAAATTACTATTTAGTTTAATTTGTTGTTTTTTGATGACAAACATGCCAATTTTCAAAACATAGTACTGTAATAAAAAATAATCTAATAATGTCAGACTCTATATGAATATTAATAGTTAGATGGATATTAGCATTAGCATCAAAAAAGTCTGGTTGTGATACACCTAAAAGCTAATCTGTTTGCGGTTTTCAAAAGATGTCAATAATTTGAATTTCTGCTTCTGATCAGAGAAAGTCCAGGATGTCCGAAGAGTTGTCGCTCAACATAAACATTAAGGAGCCGAGATGGGACCAGGGGACCTTCATGGGACGCGCCAAACACTTCTTCATGGTCACAGATCCCAGGAATGTCCTGCTGTCCTCTGAGAAGCTGGAAGAAGCCAGAGTAATCGTAGAGAACTACAGGTGAGGTGATGGAAAATAGAGTCAGAAGTGGTCAGGCAAATGAGGCATGAACTGAGTCTAGCTTTCCCCTGGTCTTCCTGTATGGAAGATCGAGCGTATTTACAATAGTGGAGAATATAAGTTATAACACTTATGACTTTAACGCAAGTGTTTTTTCTGCCTCTTTAATAATTTCTGTGAAAATACAACATCTGTATACTGTTTTGGTATTTTCAGAGCTGGAACCGTGACTCCTGGCCTGACCGAGGATGAACTTTGGAGAGCCAAGTACATTTACGACTCTGCTTTCCATCCCGACACTGGAGAGAAGATGTTTGTGATTGGTCGGATGTCTGCTCAGGTGCCAATGAACATGTCCATCACAGGCTGCATGCTCACCTTCTACAGGTACAGCAGAGCTTCTTGCACAGAGATCACTGATTACAACCCCTCTTCACCCCCCTCAAAAGTTCATTTGACAAAATAATATCTGAAAGAGAAAAAAAAAACGGGCAGCTTTGACATTGGATACAGCAGTGCCTATAAATAGAAAGTTTAATCTGTATGCAGTGAAAATCCTCTTAAAAGAATCCAAAAGGCCACCCTCACATCTGAATACTGATAACTGACTGAGTTGATTACTTTTTCTTGATATGACGGCAACAATTAAATGTTGTCCAAAAAAGAATGGCTGGTCACAAATGACATAAAGTTGCAAAATTATTTTATCTAATTCAAAGTGATGTAAAAAAAAAAGATACAGCCCTAGAAACCCCATTTATTTATTTATTTATATTCCATTGTTTGTGTTTGTTGATTACTAAATGTTGTATTATTACTAAATAGCAATTTTACTGATGCATACATGTTGTATGTATCAGTATGTGTTTTTGTAATTCACCACTAGAGGACAGCAGTTTTTCACTATTTACTTTTCATACGTGTAGTTTGGACTCACTTAACCGTCTATAAATGTAGTTGGACAAATTAATGGTATGATCAGAAAAAACATAATTTTTATTATTCTTTATTGAGCACTAAGGTTAATGATTGCCTAAAACCTGGGGGCCATCAGTATGACTTTAAAAACGGTTTCTGTTTTTAAAACTTTCTTCGCTGCTGTTTCTGGACAATAATGGCTCCTTCTGTCTTTGGTTCTCTAGAGGCAAAATTCCAATTAGTCATTTTGAAGTCTAGTGGTAAAGAGGCAATTTCTTTTGCTTTCTTTATCCTTAGAACACAGTTGTTTACAGCAAGCATCACAATGTAAATCTGTTTTGATAGTGTCAACACTGTGAGACACTATGTGTTGACACTATGAGACCATTTGGTGCTGGCTTTGCACACAAATGAGATCACAAGCAGGAATTTGAGTTTTTGAAGTTTCTGTTGACACGGCCATTCATGGCTTCCTCTACACACACGTCAGGTCTGTTCATATGACTATCTTTGTGTTTGATCGGGTATGGATAGCACCTCAAATTATAAACCACATGTTAAAGGCCTGTGTTCTGAATTACAGCAGACTTTATGGTATTATGGTGTGCACTAGAGCATTTTTGTATGCTGCTCTGATTACTCGGCACTATTTGCAGATATCGCCACATCCTCAACTTTATATGAAACCACTTGAACCCCTTCCTGTTTCCCTTCAAACAAACACTACTGCCTACCTGATAAGTGATGTATTTGTTCAATCAAAGTAGTGGGTATGTGCATTTCATGTTAAGTGCAATGTAAACATATAGGAGGTGTTATCATGTCTAAGTTGTGATTGATGTCTGCTGTGATGCAGAAGCATTAAGAATGACAGCGTGATGTTGATACTCAGTGTTTTAAGAGGAACTCTGTTCTGTTCTGATAAAAGATCTTAAATTTGATTAAAAATGTGTCTTATGTAGCTTCACTGAAAGTTTGCAATTTGTACACAAAGTGTGAATGCATAATATCTGCAGACATTATGCATTAACGGGTTTCTTTAGGTGAAACTTATTCTAAGCTTTAATGTTACATCATGTAGTTTATGCTCAAACATTTTTTTTTTTTGGCTGCCGTGTACATATTTGGAAAAAAAACAAGAAAAAAGATAAGGGTGAATTGTCACTTCCTCTAACAGGCGGCGGCTGTTCTCTTGTGTTTTCAGGACTACTCCAGCAGTTGTGTTCTGGCAGTGGGTTAACCAGTCCTTCAACGCCATTGTCAATTACACCAACCGCAGTGGAGACGCTCCCATCACCATGAAGTAGGGAGGACCTCTCTCTTCTCCTCCCGTGTAGATCATTGATTTCCTCCCCTCTAAGCTATTGTCTGTAAGGACGATGTGGGAGCTGCTGTTCTCTGCCTTGCAGTGGTATTATGTTCCACAGTTAAGCATGTTTCCGATTCATGTCACCATGACCCCATGCTGGCATCTGTTTCTGACTGACCTCTTGCGTCAGGTTAGCCCGCAGCTGGCTAACTACTTTGCTGTGTTCTGAAACATGCAGACAGCTCATTCATTGGCTGCAGAAATGCATCAAACATATGCAGTCAGGAAGAGCATGAAGCTGAAATATTGTGCTTTTTTTCTCTCTGCTTTTTATGCATCTGTAACTGCAATCTCCGAACTTGCATTTAACGTTTAGTACAACGTATTTGCTGCATGTCGTCTCTTTATGCTGTGGTCTTCAGCTAATTTAAACCTGTGGGAGTTGCGAAAAATGTGGTTGGTGTATCAACTTCATTTTCCTCTGTGCAGCCAGCTTGGCGCCGCTTACGTTAGTGCCACTACAGGAGCTGTGGTCACCGCGCTCGGACTCAAGTCTCTAGCTACGGTACTTCTTCTGGTTCACATGAATAATTAAAGTAAATCCAACAGATGTGGATCCACAATGTGATGCCGGTCTGTGCTCCTGTCCTTGCAGCGTCTTCCCCCAATCGTCAGTCGGTTTGTCCCTTTTGCTGCCGTGGCTGCTGCCAACTGTATTAATATTCCCTTCATGAGACAGAGGTGAGATTACTAGAGTATTGATTAGCGAACACTTCCTGTTTCACTTAGAAGGGATTTTAAGGACTTTTCAGATTTGAGTCAGCCGGTTTTCTGTTCCCTTCTGTCAGGGAGCTGAAGTATGGGATCCCGGTGATGGATGAGAATGGAAACCGGTTAGGAGAATCTGCCAACGCTGCCAAACAAGCCATCGTTCAGGTGGTTGTGTCCAGGATTGGCATGGCGGTGCCTGCAATGGGTAACTCAACCTTGTACCTCATAAATGAATGTGTACAAAAGACTTGCACCTGTAGATGTAGGGGAAGGTTGTTCTACAAAGAGTTGGTTCAAGTAACTGTCCTTTTTCTTTCATCTCATTACTTTAGATGTTGGTAAAAAAAAAAAAAAAAGAACGTTCTTGGGGTATGAATGTTTTTGCGTGACACCATATTGGTTCAGTGCAGAACAGGTTTATTTTCAGAGAAGAATGCAACTTTTTTTTTTTTCCTTCTGGGTAGGCGGCACAAAATCTTCCCTCATTTTGGCGTCTTTGGCTGCAGTCTAAATAAAAAGCTGATACAGAGGCCCAGGAATGTCAACATAGCTGTTTTGCCAGAGTTTCGCAAGTGCATACAGGCAAAATAAAATCAGCTGAGGCCATTCTTCGTTAGATAAGGTTAATCATGGATGAATGCTGAGTACAGAGGATTAATTTAATTTGATCAGATGAATATTTAACTGTAGTTATGTTGGGAGATAAAAGAATGCCCTTCCCTGAAGTGACTCGTTTTCTTTTTACTTTTCTTGCTTATTGGACCGAAGCAACCTTGACTCATTTTTATAAAAAATGTTTTCACAGCCATTCCTCCTGTTATAATGAACGCTCTGGAGAAGAAAGCCTTCATGAAGGTAGGCGCACAACATTCTTCAGTCCAAATGAAATGGGAAGGAAAAAGCTTCGTCAGCAACACAAATGTGTTTTGCAGTTTTATGGCAGGACTTTATGTTATTAGATTATTTGTTGACTGATTTACATTGATTTGAATTATGGCACAGAGATTTATCAGCTTAAAAACCTTACTTTAAGAGAGAGGGCAGTTTTTCTATTCTCTTTTTAATCGTAAAGGTCAAAGGTTAATCTGGAGTGAAGAATGCTTCAGGAAACCCAGGGCTTCTAGTTAGACTGCAGATGGATGGCAAAAAGCTATTTGAATCCTTGTAGCGATCCTTTGGGAAATTTTGGGAGTTTTCCAAGGTTCTCAACTAGAAGAGTTAACAATAATGAATATCAACTCCTTTCATACAAAGATGCATTTGCTAAAAAAAAAAGGTTGTTGAAACATTTAAAATTCTTAAATATTTCATCAGAATACAGTACCGATAACATAAAGAAGGTTGAACTCACAAGACCCAACATTTGCATCACGGTTGGTGATGATGACGTCATAACAGATAAACATCAAATTTGGTGTAAATCTGCCTGATTTTACTACTTTTCTTTTTTGTTAATTTTCTTGTAGCGTTTCCCAATTCTGAATGCTCCTGTCCAAGTGGGGCTCGTCGGTTTGTGGTGAGTAAGATAAGCTTATATTCTGAAAACGTGCTTTAAAGTGCAATTTAAAAAAAAAAAAATCCTTTTCTGTTCTTCTTTCCAGCCTGGTGTTTGCAACGCCTCTCTGCTGTGCCCTGTTCCCTCAGAAAAGGTACATTCAGCAGCTTCCTTGATGCCTCTGCACTGGTAGAGAAGTGTTATCTAATGTGGGCTGACTTCAGAGTAATGGTTAACCATATCTTTGCAGCTCCATGAGCGTGAGCGGACTGGAGGCAGATCTGCAGGAGAGGATACGGCAGCTAAGTCCAGAAACCACCACCGTCTACTTCAACAAGGGCCTGTAGGCACATGAGCAGGAAACATGCAAACACACACAGACACATGTCTGTTATCATGGGCATGAGTGAGAGTAAAAAAAAACATTTATTTATGCTTTTGCAGTCATTTTTATTTTTGGTATATATTCGGTTCTTGTATTTTTATTTCGTCTTCCTCTTGATGGATAACACAGGAAGCTGATAACCACTGACTGGGGGTTTACTTCATGCTACCTTTAATGTCCTACTAGAATATCCAAGTTATAAATGAAGGTTTTTCCTGTAACGTTGCCTTTGTGTGTTATCTTTGTTTTGACCGGGGTTTTCAACCTGTGGCTCTATAAGCCTTCCCAATTGACTCTTAATATCTTGAAAAACAGAACTCAACTGTGGTTTAAATCTAAATGTGATACAAAGTAATACTTTCACCTTGTTTCTCTGTTTTCTTGTCAAATTTGCACAGAATCTCCATAATATAACAAGTAATAGTACAAAGGTTATTTTTTTTACATTAGGCCATGACCTGGTGTGTTTTCCCTTAGTTATTCAGAAATATGAAACTTCATCTAAACCATAAAATTGTGATTTATTTTTTTTTTTAACCATAAAACAAGCACATGTTAAATAGTGGGAATAACACTGCAAATAATTATGTTATTAATCTATTATTCTATCAATTACTCTGACAATCGGATAAAATAATTGGCACCTTCTGTAGATTTTTTTATGTCTAATATTGTATGTTATACAAATTTAGAAATACATTAAAATATAAAAATAAATGCAAATAATCAAATTCCCTTTTAAATAAGAAAAACAATGCCGTAAGTGCAACAACAGCATTGGTTCAATGTAAGCTAGATCATTTGTTGCAAAAGATTAATCTGCAGTTAAAAAATATATACTTTTAACATCAACATGTGAAAAGCTTGACTTGGCCTCATTACACTGTAGGGCTGATGTGTTGACTATTTTATGAATTATCTGATTAATAATTGGATAGCAAAATGTTCTATTAGAAGATTTTTTTTACAGTATTTGAACCAGGTAAAGCTAAAACATTGCCACATTTTTTTAACACGTATTTACAGACAAAAAATAAATGTAAATTGTTTGTACAGGTTTGGTTTAATTACTGCTGTGGGTATTTTGTTCTTTTAGCATATGGCATGTTTTAGAGTCTGTATGCTCCAGTTAACAATTAGCCAATTACTAAATTAGTTGGCAATTATTTCAATAATCGATTCATCACAATTAATCTGATCCATCCTTTCAGCCCTAAGTGGGTATTTATAAAATTGATCAGTCTTTGAATGGTCATGCAGGTTTTGCAGATCAGTACAGAACTAATTTAAGAGCAACTAAGTGATAAATGATTCATAAAGGTTTCTAACCCCTAGTTAACACATCACACAAGCTACGTGGTGTAAAATTTTTGCTTCTGTTTTTTGCTAAAGAAAATAATTCCCTGATCTAAGTTCCTGTTTTGTATTATGCAGCCTCTCATTAACAGGAGCAGCTCTCTTCAACTGTCCTTCCAAGTGTACTTAAACCTTTAGGTACATATGCCTCAGAAAACGTTTAGAGGACATAGATGAGTGGAATCTAATGAGTGTAGTTTATATTACTCTAGAGAAGCCCCACTGTTTTTTTTTTTGTTTGTTGTTTGTTTTTTTTACATTATGTTGTGCTGTTATCTACACGTTGCTCACAGGAAGGAAGCAAAAACTGCACTTATCTAACTTCAAAATCCCCGTCTTACTTTTATGTGTATATATAATTCAGATAACCGGTGCCGACATATAGGCACCTGAAATCTTTCAAACAAACTTCTCCCTCTCCTTCATTTAAATTAAAAATATAGTAAAAAGTTGTTTTTTTTGCTGTTTTGAGAACTTTGCTTACACCTTTGAGATCCAGTTCTACCAAAAGAAATTAGTAAGTGTTGTAACAAATTTTAAAGTATAAACATTAGGTGCAGAGTGAGTTTCAAGAATTGCTTTGAGCATCTTATGTCATTTAATGAGGTCACCGAACACACAGCTAGCTATTCAGGGTGAGTACATAGTGGTAGTGGTGTATGTGAGAGTATATAAGTCGTCATAGTGTTTGTCGTAAATAAATTGAAGCTAGTATATATTTTCTGAATACTTATGTAAAATATGGAACACAGATAAATGCACTGGAGAATAAGGTCAGCTGCTAGTTTGTAGGAGTTTTGCTGCATCTGAGTGAGACTTCCTCATACTGAGTGCTAATGAATGACTCTCTTTGGATTCATCTTCTGAGGAAACTCACTATTTACAATTTACCAGCAATCATTTAACTCTTGTGCAATGAGATGCTTTGTACGCTCCTGTTTAAAAATATAAATATATATAGGTATATATATATATACATAGGATTCTTGAGAAGAGGGACAAAACAGGTCCTATGGATAAAGCACAAAATTTGAATAAAATATACACAAAATATATATTTTTTCAAATATCTGACTAAACTAACCTGGGCCATGTGAGCACAATAATGTATGTTTTCCTGGCGTTTGTTGAATATTTTTTTATTTTAAACTTTGTGGTAGGTGGATGGTGTCCCAAGTTTTTGTCAACACCGTCAGACATAAAAATAATGTAAAAAAAATCAGGCATTATTATAATTTTATATTTATTTTTGTCAGATGGTGATGACAAAGTTCTGGGTCAGGTCCATTAAAAATTTTATTTTTAAAACAATGTTGCAACTGGGAGCCTGCACTTTAGCATCTTTACATTTCCAAAACATTGGAAATGTAACATTTGTCATATTTGTATACATAAGCTTGAGGAATAATTAAAAAAAAATTTGGAAAAATTTAAACCCATTTTGTCCCACTTCTCAAGAATCACGACGGTAAGACTGTACAGGCTATGTTTGTAGTGAGGTTTGTGATTGCACAATTACCCATTTATTGTAAACCAATGGAAAAGGTGAAGGGACTCTGGCAACTACACTAATGTGTTCTTACTCACAAACCTACAGGTGCATTTACATATATTAGAATATTATTGTAGAGTTAATGCATTCTACTTCCATGAATTACAGCATCAGTTCAGTGTAGTACGGAAGAGGTCTGCTGAAGTTTTGAGGAATCAAACAAAATGTGACTGCGTGGTATTTATACCGTGCATTCATATTTTGGCTATGTGGGCAGGTGTCACCTCCTTTAAGAAAATAAAATCAGCATCTAAATGAAACTTGGCAGCAGGTTGAAGCAGGAAGTGCTCTAATGTTTCCAGCCGTGCAGCAACACCAGCAGATGACGTGCCTCTGTGCCTCTCCACTCTTCCTTCAGAGTCTGGGACTTTGATTTCTACAATGAATGCAAAACTTACTTTAATCTGAAATGTGGACTTTGTGCCACTGAGCTAAAGTCCCATCCTTAGCTCAGGTGAGAGGTCTCTAACGTTGCCACTAGTTCAAGGAGAAGTTAAATACAATGAATATATAAATATAATGAATATAACATTGATATATAACGTCCATTTCCTGCTACATTGCTGCATGGTGGATCTTAAAGCTAATAATACACTAACTAATGCAATGAATGGCCTTAACTTTACATCTCTGTCAAAACTGTGGATGTCCTTGCTGCTCGTTTACCGTACTTTTTTCTTCCATTCAACTTTTTCTTAATATGCTTTGATACAACACTCTGAACATCCAGTTTCTTCAGCACTTCTGTTTTATGGTTTATCCTCGTTGTGGTGTGTGTGAGTGACTGTCTGCTGGACGGCTGTCAAGTCAGCAGTCTTAGCCATGATGGTGTCGACCACAACACGTTCATTTCTGTGCTTCAAGTCCTCCTATGTTACTCGGCTTTTATTAGAAACTGAATTTCGGGTTTTCATTCACTCATAATGACCAACTTAATGCACTTCACTCTGAGTTGATATAATTTTTCCAGAGTTTTATTTTTTTTTTAACTGAATTACAGAAACTGATATAAATGATATTCTAATGTATGGAGATGCACCAGAAGGTAATTGTGTTTGTATATTCTGGGAATTTAATGGTTCTTAGCACTCAAAAGTCACCAGAATGTATTGATTTTTTTTTTCTAATCAATGTTGTAATTTGAGGTTATCATGTAAAACTTTGCAGATTCTGTGCGTTTTAATGTAATTATGACATGCTTCATCCACGACTACAGACAGCGCTACCTTTGAGTCTCTTCCCTTTGAATGCTTGAATCAAACACGTGATTGTGAAGGTGAGAGACGGGCCAGCAGTGATCTGTGACAAAAGCTTGTTGCTGCAGCAGTGTGGATGTGTTGCTGTGTATCGTTTTCCTATTGAGGGTGATGCTGCACTATATTATAGTGCTTTGCTGTGCTACCTTCTGGACCTGAGTGTATTTCTGTTGCTCTTTAAAACCTGCTTTTTACAGCGTGCATTGAATGTGTGTTTGTTGTTTATTGAACGACGATTATGAGGCGGCTAAACAATAGTTCTGCAAACTTTGCTCACCACTAAGGATTTTCTGCAGCTCTTAGCTTAACAGGAATAGAACAAACAGTTTGATTCATCTCAGCCTTTGACTGTACCATTATTACCTGATGCATCCAAAGACAAGGTGGCTAAGAACTCCTTGGAGAAGTAAGTATCTCTTGATGCAGCTTTTTCTCAGCTTTATGATGTAGACTTTCTCATGCAATGCATTTATTTGTACATGTGGCCCTCAGCCTGCACAGTGCTGCATTTTACACCAAACCGTGTAAGAAAATCCCAAAGCACAGTCAGGAGTGCAAAGTTACTGAACTAGTTATGTATAAATCCCAATATATTTTACTTTAACTCTCCAAAAACACTGTTGAACACTTTGACACTGACCCTGACTTTCACCTCTGTCTTGCATGCTTTGACTGCTGGAAGCACAAATGTAAGGACAAGCCATGTTCTTGTTACACTCCATGAATGTTATTGGTTTTGTTATGTACATTTAGACTTGTCAGTATTGGTGCACAGTATTTTTCTCCCTCTGTTTTGTATTGTTCAAAATGTTTCCTTGATGTAAGATGTATTTTACCGAGAGCAATAAAAACACGTGTTGCAGATGTTGGAACCAGAGTGAATGTGTAATATGTGAAAGCAGCGTGATGAAGGACAAGGAGCTAAAGCAAAGAGGCAAATGCAGAGTTTCTATGCATATTTGCATGTTCATCTTATTTGACCGGAAACTCCAGAGCTTTTCATCATTTTTAATAAACTGCGATGTTTTTACAGCAATCAGTCAGCCTTTGCAAATAGAAACTTCAAAAGAAATGCAACTTGAAAAGACTTCAGACTTAAGCGGTCTTATCAGGTCTCATCACTGATGAGGCCTGATGTTGCGAGCTTGGAATTTATATTATTTTATTTTTTCACAGATTGAAGATTGATGTATTAACTTTATCAGTTACTGATATAACTGCTGGCCTATAGAGCAGGGGTCTCAAACTCCAGTCCTCGAGGGCTGCAGGCCTGTAACGTTTAGATGTTCCTTCTTCACCACACCTGAATAGAATAATTAGGTCATTAGCAAGGCTCTGGAGAACTGATCTAATTAAGCCATTTCATTCCAGTGTTTTGTACCTGTGGCACATCTAAAAACTGTAGGTCTGCGGCCCTCGAGGACTGGGGTTTGAGACCCCTGCTATAGAGTTATTGTAAACAAAGCTTTACGATCCTAGTTTAAAGGATATATCACTGTCAAATTATTTAAAGATTAAATAATCCACTTCTTAAAAACATGCATGTTGTGTACAGAAATTTAAATAAACCTGCACCCGCAATCATAAAGTAAATTCTTTAAACTAAAAGCTACCGTTGGTCCATCCACCATGGATAACAGCAAAGGACCCTTCAAGACTGCATGTGGATAAGCCGTTCAAGTCAGGTAGGGGCAGGACTACAATAATATCCCACCTGTAATAGCTGAATGTCCACCATGCCTAATATTTAAAACTACCATCTCAATAAGTGTCTGAAAACAACCAGAGTATTAATCACTGCAGGACTGATTTCCTGTAGTGTGAAAATCTACATGCACTTACATGTGGACTGTTCTGGTCAGTCTGGTACTTTATTTTATACTGTTCTGCTGTGCATTTTTACATGCATGTAAATACGTCTTGTGGTTTAATCTGTTTACCCAAATGTGTGAAACGACAGTACTGCATTACATGCGTCTGTGGGCCGTTTGTTTTTACTTTCTCCAGTGAAGCGCTCAGGGTTGGATCTGCTCCAGGTACCAGCAGTGGTTTGATTTATTGGGTTCCTCCTTTTTTTTTTTTTCTTTTTAATTTCCCGCAAAATATTATGCACTCTCCCCATCAACAAATGTTTAAGCCACACCTTGCGCATACAAATAAAATGCACTTTTATACCATGCATACTTCATCATTTGACTGTTGTATCCATGAGTATGTTGTGAATGTTACCTGGTAATGGATGAAGGAAATGGAAACTAGCTGTCTTGCTTACGGCATGTTTACATTTGAGGCGATTACAATGTCTGCTAATGTGACCCTTTCAAATCACATTAAGTTAGGAAATGGGAACAGCTTTCTATACTCTGTTTTCATTCAGAGTGTGGAATAAAAACAGAGTCGGGACATTTTGGCAAAATATAATGCACCTGGCAAAAGGAATATAGGTGAGGACATTAGAAAGTAAACCCTTTCTGAAGTTAATTTCAACATATCAAGAGATTTGACATTTGTTTTCAACATAAATTTGGAAACCTGCTTATTTCTTAAACTACAGATTGTCTGCTGGAGTGGTAAAAGTTCAGTAGAGTGGCTGTTTTGTTTTCTCTTCCACTTCAATGTGTTCTATTACAAAAAAAAAATCAATGAAACATAACAAAATGTTAAAAACATAAGAGGTTAGAATATTGTTACAAAGCGCTGTTGCTGGGGTTTTGACATTTTGTTGTACAAGCCAAAAGTATGCAAGTATAAATTGTAAATTTTTAATTAAGACTTGGAATAAAATAAGTTTTAATTAGGTATGATGAGCTTTAACTAAGAGGAATGCATGAGCTATTTTTGTTAATTTTATTTTTATGTTACGGTTCACTAGAAGTACAAAAATAGCATATAAGCAAGTTTTTTTCAAGATCTTTTAAAACAGCATTGTCTATGTTGAAATATTTTAGGAAATTTTTTTTTCCAATGACAGGTGCAGCACAAGCAAAGAAGAAAAAAAAGATTCTGATATTGCTGCAGTGAAATGAACACACAAAAGCACCTGGGTTATAGTGATGATTTATTCATCTACAGATTGGAAGGACGTGTCCAGGTACAAACAGTACATTTCTCGCTCATGCACGAAAACACACTCGTACAAGTAAAATAAAACCTGCTTGAAGTGCCTCAAACACTCCCCAGCACAATGACAGCAGCTGAACCTGTGTGTGTGTGGGGGCATCAAACCTGCTCCTCTCTGCACTGAGTTTAGAGTCAAGTTGTCATTATTTCACACACACAGACCAGACACTGCTGTCTCCAATGACCGAGGATGTTCCAGGTGCTGGACAAGGACGGACAAGTTAAGCTTTAACATGTTAAAGACATGACAACTATACCAGTTACATATGACGGACTGATAATTAAACATCACACTTCAATATGACATCAAGCCTTTAGATTGCAATAAGTAGTTTGGATCTTTTTTAAGCGATGCTTCGTTTTATAATCGCTCTACCTGAATCTTAATGTATCTGAAAGAAAGTACTTTACTCTGATTATCTATAATTACAAAAAAAAAACATATCTGTAATAAACATTCATTCTGTCCTGTGCTTTCAAATTCAATTTCATATCGAACAGCAAATTACTTGGAGGTATATTGCCATATTAGCCAACGTAAACAAACACTAATCGCAACTCAAAGTAGAATTATTTGTTCATTTTAGCTCTGATCTAAATCAACATTCTATTTCACTGGAACAATTTTCTGTGCCGCCTTTAGGACGTCTGCTGTGTCCACCTTGTCGCCAAACTGCTTCTCTTTGTGCTCCAGGAGAATTCCCTGCAAAACAGCGAACACGGTTCAGAAGAATGTTTTATTTTTTGTTGTTTTTTTAAGCCACATGATAATAATGTGCGCTGTTCAGGTGACGGACAGATTACCTGATCTCCTGGTCCGATGACAAACACTCCTCCCAAGATGAAGCCCTCACCGAGCATGTTACCTTGGTAACCAGACCTCCAGGCCCGAATAAAGTTCTGCCACACCCCAAGCCGGATGAAGCCTAGCCCTCCCATCTTTCTCTGCAGTGGTCCATAGAAATGTTTCTAAAATCAAATTGAGTTCTGGTTAGCGCCTTGGAAAGAATCCACGCCAACATTTCATCACCTTTCAACAACAAGCTTCACCTTTCAGCATGACAGACCCTAAACATTCAGCCAGAGCTACAGTGGGAACTGAGATTCAGAAACTCTCCTAATATAACATTAATCTTGGGAATATTTATCAAAATTATATTGTCATACTGTGCTCAGGTAGGTATAAATTCAGGTACGTGAGAGGCTCTACAGTCAAAACATTAAGATTCCAGCTGCTAACCATCTCATCTACGTAGATGTCCCCAGCGAAGTGCGGTCTGAAGTCCTGGATCTCTGAGCCGACGTTCTCTTTCACCACGGCAACCAGAGGGACCCCGAGCTCTTCCAGCTGGGGCTTCAGAGAGGACAGCTCAGAGGCCTCCTATGGATAGAAGAACATGAAGTCATGCGATGAATTTGAACTATTAATCTATGCAAGCATTGAAACGTCAAGTCTGACACTACCTCTCTGCACAAAAATCATCCAGGCCGCCGTACGGCCATGACCACCGCTCCATTCTTCTCCCACAGGCTCTTCGCTTTTATAACCTTCCCATCTACAGACAGAAAAAAAGACTCTTTATCCCATCCTGACATCTTAGTCTACATGTATAAATTGAATATATGTGGACTAAAGAAAAGATGAACTGGAAACAAATATGGGAGGCTAATGGTTTTGTTAACAATTTGAAGTTAATGTTTCATCTTTCCACCCTGAGCAAAAAAAAAAAAGAAAGAAAATCATTCAAATACGTCATTAGAGCCCCAAAGTTCCTCTGCATTTATGTCGACTTTTATATTCACACTTATGACTGGAACAGTATATTGTAGTGATTATTAAAACATATTAATGTCATGTTAAAATGACACAACCCCAGTAGATTGCAAACATAAAACCTTTAACAACTACACAAGTGATTCTGCTGCTGACTGAAACCTAAACTTCTTTCTGACTGTCTCAACAATGGATTTACATCAAAACATTTTAGTAGACATCATCCTACCGTCTGTGGTGGAACGCAGATCGGCGTCTTCGAGGTGCTCCAGCGATGCGCTTGCACCTTTAGGAAGACACATGTCAGTGTTGGCCAGGAAGATCCCAGCCAGGGCCGCTCCGACAGCGCCGATGCCCAGGGACCACATCCCCATCTCAATCAGGCCCCCCTCCAAACTGGACACTGCAGCAAAACACGGCAAAGCCATCACGAGAGAGTCAGAACACACCTCTCCTGCTCCTTCTTAAATACGACTCAACTAACTAAAAGAGGCTGGACTTAAAAATGTCTTCTTTTTTTTTTGCAGTCGTTTCTGCTACGATGTGTCCCTGCAGAGAAAGCTTATCTTTTCTGAAAAGGAGAAGCTAAATCTTTCTGAGGCCGAGTGATCAACTAGATCCAGCATGTTCCCTCATTGTCTTCTATGTATATTTTTCAGTGTGATTGTGATCCTTCCCGCCAGCAATATCTCATTGTACTCTAACCTACATCTCACTTATGAGATTAGAAAGCTCAGCTACACATCAGATCCTTCGGACAGTGGCTGCTGTTTGTCGAAAAACCGCTTAAAGGCAGCCGACACTAAACTTTCGTTTGCATGGACTGAAATTTACCCATTTTAAAATGACCTAACATATAGTTATACAATTAAATGCAGATATTCGTTCTCCAGTTGTACCGACCTAATCTTATTTTCTTTGCTATGACTTCTTAACTACACCAGCAGAAAATCAATAAGAGTAAACACTTTCATTTTAAGGTCACCTTTCATATCACAATGTTTATTACTCTTAATAAAACAAAGAAATAAAAATTAGCATCAAACTAAATAACATCTGTTTTGGCTAGAACAACTCCTCCAGACTACAAAGTAGGACAACACCGGGTAATCATTACACCACAGACAACAGCTAATTGGTGCAGGAGTCAAATATGTTCTTGCCTGAGGTGATCTTGTTTGGATCAGGACTTGCTCTGGCTTTGCTTTGGTGAAACTGAGCAGTCTGGCTCTTTAGAAACTGAGGGCCGGCTGTGACGGAGCGGCTCGCCAGACGGAGGGCAGAGCAACGCAGGGGAAGCCTCCAGCTCAAAGCCGCTGAACATCTGGACAGAGCCAGCATGGTGGCAAAAGTCTGAGCCTCTTACTACACACACACACACACACACACCCTCAAGATTTCACTGGAAGACAACAGAAAACAAAACTTTTTTTCTTAACAGCATAAACTGAACCACGTTTCTACTGAGGCTCAACTTCAAGGTAAATTTATGTGACAGGGTTGGAAGACTAAGAAGAAGAAAAGGAATTTCACACCTCAAAACTTGTGGTAAAAAGTGCAACAACTCTCTTAACAGGAATAGCGGTGGCTGTTATCTTGATGCAAGTAAAATGCAAATGTTGTCCATCTGTGCGTACGCTTCCTTTTACATTCTAACCTCGTGCATCAACATGAAGTGCACGGAAAGACTAAAAAATAAGATGCTGCAATCATATCTAAAACTATGTTAGAATAAATTATGACACAAGTCTGGCTCCTTTATCTAAACAGCTTTGACATAAGAAGCTCACTAACTTTTCTCTGTAGTCAAAGGGAGAAAAAGATCCTCTCTTACTTCTGCTTCAGCTCGTCCGTTGTGAAACGCAAAGTATCTGAAAATGCATTGAAGTCACTGGGCTTTATAACACAGGGGACAAAGGAGGAGAAAAGATCACCAGCCAATAGAGACGCTAGCCAAACAAGGAAGAGTTTGAAGACTTAAGAAAAAAAAGTATTTAGTGCTACACGCATTGCATTGTCACACAACACTGAACACAGCCACACTGTATTCATCCTATCCCAACACACATCCAAGATCCAAACCTGCACTAAAATGTTCTTCCATGCTAAAACCATTTATTTATTTACTTCTCAGTGGCCTAATGACTGTAGTCGCCAGAAATCATCAGAGGACATTATTATAGAAACAAAACCAGAACATAAACCAAACCAGTTATGGTGTTAATAGAACCTGGTCTGTGATTGAATAGTAGTGTGTTAGTATGCTTGGGCAAACATGCATTTCTGAGGAAAAAAATACAAGAACATACGATAAGATTAATATATACAGCTTATGCAATAGCACAGTTTCTCTCAAAGGTTTACACAACCCTTGTAGAATTATCAGGTCTTAGTGACATGTAGTGAAAGTGAAATATGGAAATTCACCAGAGGAAATTAAAATAGTAAAAAAATTAATCAAAGCTTCCAATAACATATTTGCATACATGTACATACTTTTAACCAAATACTTTGTTGGAGCACCTGCTGATTCAGTTTCAGCATTCAGTCTTTTTGACTCAACAGCTGTCATTAATTATAGTGAATGTGAATGAGTTCAAACTGAAATTAGTTGTGCTCTAATGAGTTTACATACACATACTACTAAAGGCTAAGCCAGACTCTACTGCTAAATCTGACTGATAAAATGAAGCGGTCACTCGAAAACGGCCGGGATCACTGGGCAGATATCTTCACATGTTTTGATAAAACGAAAAGCACAGCAAGACAGGGTGAGCAAGTATAGATAAATCAAAATGTGGAATGCAGGTAGACTCCAAAAAAAAAGATTAGATGCTGAAATTGATTCAAAAAAGTGCTTCAACAACATTATGTTGACTCAACACAGTGAATAAGCTATTGCTTGTTCCCTGTGTTGTTTATTTATTCATTTCTTTTAACAGATTTTCTTTGTAGATCAGCTGGAGGAAAAATGTCAGTTTATTTGTGGAAAAAAGTCCGGAAATAACTTACATGGGTCAAACTTTTTTTTTACACCAAAAAACCTGAGGTGTGTTTTGTAAGCCACTAATTTATACAAATAACATTGTTACCATTTAAATGCATTGTGCAAATCTCTCTTTATATATATATTTATGCTTAAATTTATTTTGATCAAACAGATGTTTTATTTTTTGTAAACATTTTGAAATTACGTTTTCACGTGACAAGAACATAATCTCAAAAATAAGTACTTTAATATCTTAGCAGATTTTTTGTGCACACCAACATTGGGCTACGTATGTAGCTCAATGCAAGCTAACAATAAGCTGATAAATAACCCTTTTGTCTATGACCTTGATACTCCTGGCACATAATCAAACCCACAGTATCAACCTAAAGGGTTAACAGAAGAGTTTACATTTATAGCTTAACCCTGTTAAGCTACAGTAATATCAAATGTTGCTACATGTTAAGTAAGCTTGTCTCTTGCAGTCCTGTACAGTAAAGCTGTAACTGGTATAACAGGTTCAATGGCGTCCATAAATTAGGACAGAGCGGCACAGAATAGACACAAACTCTTTGGTTTTATCCTGGGCTAAAAAAAGTACCAAATGCTGAAGAAGGAAATGCAGATTTTTCAACACAGTAACAGTAATGTTAAGTTTAGAAGTGTATGTTACCTTAATTTTGACACACCAGTATGAATGACGTTTCATGAAACGCCGCCTCGGTCACAGACGTTCTTTGAGTAAACAGAACCCGGCCGGCGGCGCAGGCGTACTAAACGATCGTCAGCACAGGCTTAACTAATCGAAACAGATGCCCGGAAAAGTCGATGCGAGATGTTAACGAGAATATTTGAACGGTGACTTACATTTTCACATTTTGTCAAATTACTACAAAATCTGATTAGCTTATATCTTTTTTCTTGGTTGAGGGCCGGTGGGATTTTAAACGATAACTATGATGCGAAAGGAAATTTATGCATTGCTGTCAGATTCTTTTGAAAATAAAATTCACTGAAAAAATAAAAATAATTGCCTTTTTTAATTTTATCTACTTTGGTACATTTATCAAGTTTTTAATATTTTTCTTACCTCATTTTGCAGCTCACCTTACTCACCGGTTTAGTTTAGGTTTTTTCTGTAATAATATAAGTAGCTGCCGAGGCCGTGAAATCAGGTTTGGAGCAACACCCCCCTCTGCTGGAAGTTAAGAAGGTGAAGACGGAAATATCTGGTCTAATAATGTAAAACGGAATATTCGTTTTTTTATATTTACATTTATAGCTATTTAATAATGGCTAGTAAGAACATATTGATGTTCGTGTGATATTCAATTTGACCAATTGTTTAGTAGGACAGACAAAAAATCTGCATCAAATTTGACCTCTGCCATCGTGTCCAACCTTTTCTTTCAATATTGCTCTATATTTTCTTCATCCATCTTCCCATGAGCTCCAATTAGTTCCCTTGGCCCTATTTTATCCCTACTTAAGAAAAGCATCCTCACCGCATAATGCTAATGCCAATGTGTCACTATGTTGACACATAGTGGTTCTTATTGAGGTGCATTGTTTGTTTTCCTTCGTTTTTTGTTTGATGGTTTGTTTGCTGTACTTAAAATCCAAAGAATCCCATCAAAGTTTGGGGTTGTAATGAGACAAAAATGTGAAAAAGGTCAAAAGAGTCTGAATACTTTTGCAAGGCCTTCTAAAGGGAACCTAGTTACTGCGTTGCTAACACAATGTTTTCAGTATTGGGTTTTCATCTATTGATGCAGCTCAAGACATGGTTCAAATAAAATCATCCTTTGTGAAGCCTCTCAGTTTCCCTTATTCTGTTATGAGAGAATGAGTCTGCTTTCTGAGCCCAAGGCCTTACATGTCATTTGCCTTATATTATGAGTCATATCTAACTCTTGGTCTAAGCCAATTTACTCATAAAGGGGTATAGAAGAAAAGTGATCCTGTCTTTATTTTAACTGTGGCACTACAACTAAGAGAATAGATTGCTTGGCTGTTTTTCTAACTCGACTTAAAACTGTTACTTATTTATGACTATTTTTACAATCACAAACAGTGAAGATAGCAGTTTTATTAGTGAAGCCATTGATAACAATAGTGTATGGTACAGTAAAGAAGGGTCAATGGTTTTGGAAGGTGTGTAAGAAGTTGAAGGTATGCTAACACTCTGCCTCCACACTGTAAATACTTCATTTATAGTAAAACAATTAACATTTTTCACCATGTATCTTTTGTAAATTAGTCAACTGAAGCAGCTGTTTGCTGTTGCTGCATTGCTCCTTTAAAGTCTGAGAAGACAGCGTACTACAGGAGATATACATTGGTAATATTTCATTCATTCATGGCAGCTTCACTCAGGAATGTGCTGAAGGTCCAAAATGGACTGGAACAGAGATGGGATAGAGTGACACTCCTCTAGCCCAGCTGCTGTGCTCCCTCCGGCTCCTCTACATCCTAACGGTTCAACTTGTGGAACAATTTCAAAGCATCTACTTTGAAACACAATAAATCACTGTTAGATTTAACTTTTAAAAATGAGAGATTTCGGCATTTAATTCATCAGTCAAAAAAAGTGTATTATATATACTGTACATTTATTATGAAAAGGCACAGTATAAATAAAGTATATCCTTATCACTCAGAAGCACATATATAAACAAATGTCTCACAGCCCCTATTTGGACCTGATCAGCTTTGGCATTAAGCTTGTGGGACTAACAGCCAATTGCAGCAAAGGATTTGCACCCCACCTCCTGGAAATAGTTTCTGCTGAAAAGCATTGGTTAACTTATCAACTTCTTACAATGCTATTGAAGCCAGTCAAAAACCAACCAGATTAGCTTTGAAAGAATGACCAGGTTTATGATTGTGTCAGTTTGAGTTGATCCCTTATTTGTCTTTTGCTTGTTGTCAACTAACTACTTATATAACAAGTTCCCCTCGGTCTTTCCACCATACAGTTTACATGCAGGCTTGGTGCGATCCCACTTACTCTGTTTGCTCCAGATGAAACCAGTTCGACGCCAGGCGAGCCCAGAGATGTAAGTTGTGGGTGAAAACTGAGTGTCCTTGAACTTGAGGAAAGACTAGCAGGTGTTAACAACCCCTGAAGTCCCGGGCCCTTATCTTGTCCTGTTCTGTCAAGTTTCAGCCTGGCGTACTCTCATGTGGTCTTTGACCCGGTTTTTAAATTGAAACTCGTCAGTGTTTATTATGACGCACAGTGCCACCAAAAGTATTAGCATTCCTTGAGTATAAGTGCTGTGAAAAAAAATACTTTAGTTTGGCTAACGTTTTCTCTTGATAAATGATTTCCTTTAAAAATTGTATTTTGTATCATTTACTCAGGTTGACCTTGTCTGATATCAACATTGTGTGATGATCTGAAACATTTAATCAGGACAAATGATCATACAGAACAAATCCATGTAAGAGCAAAAAAAATATTAAAAATCCAAGTATTGTATCAAAAGTATTTCACCCCATAAGTCAATATTTTTATAGCAACCTTTGATGAAGTCACAATGTGTACATATTGATGTTTTTGCCCATTTTTTGGTAAAATAGCTCAACCTCAGTCAAACTTGATAATAAGTATCTATGAACAAATGTCAAGTCTTGCTGCAGATTATTTAGTCAATCATTTTCTCATAAACTCTGAAATGTTTTTTTTTTTATTCCATGCAGAATAAAAAGCGTCGCACAGCATGATGTTACATTTTCAAATGATGGACTGAGCAGATATTCAAAGGTTTTGATTTTTGTTAGATAGCATAATCAACTTTTAAACTGCTCAGATACCTTCTTCATGGTCTGCTTTTTAACTGAATAACTGAATATGGTGTACTACCATGTACTCAAATCTTAGAGATGCAATAATTGTTTGAAACTCTGTGTATTCTTTCTATGCACATAATTCTTCTCACTCCTCATAGTCACATTATTCAGACTTCAAGCCTGTCTGAACTCTGATATCAGTAATCTTTCAACATGACTAGAACAATCTTACCGGAGTTAAAAAAAAAAAAAAAAAAAGTCCCATTCCCTGTCAGTCATTAACAGGTTCTTTGATGCATAGTCCCTATTTTAGAGGGTGTTTAATGTTTGCATACATAACCAGTGTGGCTTGTCACTGTTTTTGCTACAGTAGCAGATTAGAGGCAGGTAAAAACAGACTCTGGCAGAGACATGCGATCCTGCGGCGCTTGCTCTCTTTAGGATCAAGCGGGAATTTTATGTCTTCTCTAGTTTTATCTAGTTGAGGTTTGTTACGTTGACCCACACACAACATTGACCTCTGATTATTTGTATAGTGTTGTTTTCTTTCTGTCCTGAAGCACACTTGATTGTAACAGCTGGAAAGTTACGAAATCACTATTGAAAATCTACATATCAACATCAAACACTTACAGAGAGGCTCCTCAAGATTTTTTGTAGCATTAGTAGGTCTCACCTTGTGCATAGAATAGTACTATATGTAACATTAAGATTTGTAAATGTTTACACAAACATTGCTAAAGTAAAGTATACAAATAAAGAAGTGTGTGTAATTTCAATCAGTTGATTGGATTTTCTGTTGGATTTTGTATCTCTCATGCTTCTGAAATGTGAAATATTAGTAATAATGCAGCTTGGATAAATCCCAGACATATAACTCCCTCTTAGCAGTGTAAACATTGGATGTTCTGCACTGAAAAGAAACCTGTATTAAAAATGTATTAAAAATTACAGATGTGCATGCCACTGTGAAGCCTTGAATTGTTTTTATTTCTAATGTATTTTTGCAGTATAAAAACACGTCAATAAGTAAAGGCAACAGACTCACAACATATAAGTTTGATTGATAAACCAGTTAGATAAAAACACAGATGCTAATAAGACTCTATCAAATATTGTCTTTATTAGCTGTGATCAGTTATGTTCAAGTGTTAATGTTACAAATGACTAGCATTAGCGTGTAAAGGGCTAATGTTCTCTTAAGTAAGCAAACTAGTTTTCTTGTCTTGTCTCTTGTAAATAAAATTTAAATCACAGGTAGCTTTTTTCACAAAAATATTTTTTCTTACATCTGTTCCAGAGCGGGCCGTAAACCCATAAAGAAAGTGTTGAATTTTATTCTCTCGAGAGAACTATTTAAAATTCTCGTCTCATTTCACACGACCATCCACAGCTGAAATTAGAGCCAGATGACGGAAAAATAGAGAAAATCTCTGTTTATGCTACAGTCAAGAGGGATCAGCTGAAAGTGCCTTGCAAAAGTCTTCAAAACCCCTTGAACTTTTTCACGTTGTTACATCCACAAGCTTCAGTGTATCACTGTATTGACAGATCAACAAATAGTGGTGAATAATTATGAAGTTGCAGGAAAATTGAGGACTTTTGCATTTTTATGATAAAAAATAGGTTTTATCCCCTCAGTGAATGCTTTGTTGAACAACAGTCTTTGCAGTTTCCAACAGGTTTTCTTCCAGGGTTGCCCTCTATTTATTCCTAGAAACAGTGCAATTTGGTGCACCAAAGTATGAGGATATTAGACTTAAGTGAGGTGAGAGCATATGCATCCTTCACATGAAGATGTTCATTTAAAATCCATTTTTTAAAACCATGTTTTTATCAAAGTATCTATCCTAAGCTTATTTATGTACGTGATATTATGCCCAATATTTTTTTTTCAAATTTTTAAAGATAATTATAGAACATAATTTAAAATATAAATATCAAAAACTTAAAAATTGTCTTTCAGCTCTGTTTTAGGAAGTTAGCAATTATTAGTCGCAGCCAGTAATTAAGTTTGGAGCAAACAGTCCTGCGTTGTCTAGAAGCTGTTTTCTGTAAAATCCTGGCCCGAGGCTCTTGTCTTCATCGGTGACTGCAGAATACACAGAGCCATATCCTGACAGAAAATCAAATAATGAAGATGTGTCTCAGATATTTCTCTGGCTTTCAGTTGACTCAGTGTGTCTGTGTTTTTGTAGAAAATTACAAATCGTCAAAGGGTTCAGGCGAAGCACACTTTTGGAGAGTCAGTCACAACTTTAGACTGTATTTTATGTTTTATGTTTACCACCAACTAGAGACACACTGCGCTGCAAAAGTAATCACACTCCTTCAACTTCTTCACATTTTTTCACAGCTCAAAAAACACAGGACATCCTTTATTATGTGTCCATGCATTTACTAATTTCAACAGACGGGGTACAAATTACAGCTCACATCCAATATCTTACATGGTTTAGTTAAAATATGTAGTCTCAGGAATGATCAAAGGTAAGAAACATTGAAATTAAAAATCAAGAATATTAGACTACTTTATATTTATACCTTTGAAAAAATCAAAGAAGAGCTTCAGAAGTCTAACTAATGATAACTGATGATTATTTCTAGAAATTATCTATAAGTTGCCGCAACACAAAATATTTTAGACTCAATAATCTTTAAAGCTCAACTAATTTGGCCATGAACAGAAACAAATCATGTCTGGTGCTGACAGCAGCCACCTTCTCTTTTCTTCATGTCTCACTACAGGCTGGTTCAACCTGGCTGTTCATGACTCATGGTGAATGATCCAGGAAGGATCCAGGAAGGATCATTCACCGTGAAGCAGAGCAGCTAACGCAGGTTAAAAACCACAAACACACACCAGAGCATCACACTGAACACAAAGGGTTAACAAGCTGTATCTGTGAGCTGAGCTGCCCACCCATCATCCACTCCCCCCTGGAGTGGACCGTACCATGGATTCACGTGACATGTATATGTGTGTGTGAGTGAGTGACAGAGAGTGTGTGTGTGTTTGTGCGCGTCCCCCTGAGCCATATATATTGAACCATGTGGACTCAGACGTAGAGTTTTGCAGGACAGACCTTCCTTTGGCTACAGGGCTTGCGACTTCCAGATCCTTGATACTTAAGTGAAGAGAAGCAGCAGGAATATAAATCTGCTTTTAAGTCCCTGTTGGAAATCAAGAGGCCTTGCAAAATAACAGTTCCTGCAGGAAAAATGAGTGATAAACTGGACGACGGCTCTTTCATGTTCACCTCAGAATCTGTAGGAGAGGGACATCCAGGTGAGTTTTTGATTGAGTTTACACATGTAGAATGTAAAATCAGATTTTCTTAGTCAAAGAAAGTTTTCATAACTTGCAAAATGTCTCTATTACCACAATTGAACATTGTAGTTTCTTTTAAACTGTGTCGTTTCAGATTGAACTCATGTTCAAAATTATTCTGCAGAGTTGGGTCTTTACTCTTGAGGCATGTTTGGTATTTCATTCACAGCAACATGTGTTTATGACCCCATCATCTTTCACTTATGGGAGAGCAGATGCATGTTCAGCAGCCTGGTGTACGGTTGCATGCTAAATAAAAAAGACAGCGTTACGTAGCATTTACAGGAAAATTTGTTTAAATTTTAGCCTAAAAGATTAAATGTAAAGTTCACTTTGACCTGCAGGTTGCTGTGTGTGAAGGACAATCATTCACCCCCTGTCAATGTTTTGTAATCCTTTTACAAATATGTAATCTTACAAAGTCCTCTGTGCAGAATCGATAATCAGTAAATGCAGTTCTGTGGTAAACAACAAGTGCAACTTTAATCCCTTAGTTCTGCATTAAGCTTTTCCTATCACCTCTCTGTTTAACATGTGTCTTCGTTGATAATTATTTCCATTTGCAGTAGTTTGTGATCTTTATGGAAAGCAGCAGCAGCTGATAACACACCTCAAAGTCTGGTCTGTTCCCACACACAATGATTATCTTTTCAGGGTTCCCAAATGTTCAGACAGTTTGAGCAAACATAAAAAAAACAAACCTTCTGTCCAACACTTTCTATGGTGTTCTTAAACTGTCGACAAGCTGAGTTTCTGCAGAGTCCACCCGGCCAGATGTTGGGGTTGTTTCTGATGTAACCTGTTTATTGCGTTGCTTCAGCAAGATGACAAAGAGGGATGAATAGGGTGGCTGGAGAGGCATTGTCCCCCTCTGCTGCACTCAGACTCAACCAGCCAAACACAAAGCATCTTCTGTTTGAAATGAAAACGTGTGAGCTCTGAGACAAATATGTTATTAATATATTAATAAAGTTGTAACAGCTTATTTGTGTTTTGGAAAAAAAAAAACCAGGATCAGCTTTTGTCAAAGAAACAAAACTGAAATCTCAGTTTAATCACAATCTGAGCAGATGATTTCTCTATTATGCTGGAAACGATGGCTTATGTTTAAGCCTTGTAACTTTGTCAACAGATAAGATTTGTGACCAGATCAGTGATGCAGTCCTGGATGCACATCTGAGGCAGGACCCAGATGCTAAAGTGGCCTGCGGTAAGTCAGCTAGAATTCACAACCATCTCATGTTCTGTTTATAAAACTGAGATGCCAAGAAATATCCAGTATGTTGTCGCATCGCAATGTTTTGTATCAGCTTTCTTTTTATTAGTGTTTGAAGACACGATGCCATTGAAAATAAAACTCCCACATCATCTTCATTTACATTTAACACAGCAGCACAGCGGTATCGTTGACTAGGCAAGACAGGGTTTGTTTAGGACAAGTCCAAAGATTCAGCAGTAGAAGCAGTGCTGCTTTCACAACCCACGTAAATTGCACAAGTGCAACACTGCAGCATATAAAATTTAACTACAAGTCAAAAATGGCACAAATTACTTATTATCAATGTTGGATAATTCTAAGCAAGACAGTGGAGATGTTTTACTTGCCTTGGCATGTTGGACTCTTGGCCTAGCTTTTGGTTATTTCAGCTAAGTAATTATCTGATCACTTGTGAGCCCTCATAGAGCATTGAGATACAATTTTCAGATGATTTGTTGCTGATTTAATATGAAAAAGTCACATAGCAGAAAAGTACCAGGTCCCAGGTCAATATGCAGCACAACACTATGAATTTCACCCTATTAATCTATTAATTCTGGTTTACATGCACCACTCTGAATGGTAGCACATCAAAAGCGACACATTCAGAAACCTGACAGGACTTGATCCTTCCAAATGAACTAAACCATTTCATTGTGTTTAGACCCACGTAACATGTTTTTCCAATATCCCATCATGCATAGTCAGCTTGGAAACGGTGTAACAACAGTTTAGTATTGTTGACAAAGAATAGTACAATGTCAGTTTAGCTTAAACTCTGTACATACAAAGTTAGACCAGATTTCAATTCTGACTTCTTTTTTCTTTTTAGATTACTTAAAGTTCATCACAGTTTTCTTTATTTTTTGAGTTCTGTCCCAACAACTTTGACAAAGAGCTTTCATAAAGGCAACCCACTAAGCTCGGGAGCAGCCACCCCAAAGTCTGCAGATGCTGTGGCATCACACAGACATCCTGGAAGATCTTCCTGATTCTAATGAATCCATTGTGATTGACAGAAACTGTGTGTAAGACCGGCATGGTGCTGCTCTGTGGAGAGATCACATCTCGGGCCAACGTGGACTATCAGAAGGTGGTGAGGGACGCTATCAAACACATTGGGTACGACAACTCTGAAAAAGGTGAGGCATATGACACAGAAAGCAACAGGATAGAGGATCTCATGTTGTTAGTGTCTTTAACCCTGAGTTACCACCTGCAGGTTTTGACTATAAGACATGTAACGTGCTGGTGGCTCTGGAGCAGCAGAGTCCAGATATCGCTCAGGGTGTCCACATTGACAGACGAGAAGAGGACATCGGAGCAGGAGACCAGGTGGGCAAGATTTCACTTTAGTTTGATATCAAAGCTAAGATGTGAAACATTAAATGTAAAAGATGCTTGACTTTAGTACTACAATGAAGCACCTATGATGCAACACTTTTATAGTGTTTAAATCCTTTCCTCCAAGCACAATTTGGCCAAAAACTTCTAGCATGTTTTATAAATAATATGAAAATGTGGTTGAAAATTGAAAAGACGTGCACACAAAGACTTTGATTTTTAAAACTGGTTGCAATGTTGTTAGGGTTTATCAAACCGACTAACTGGGTCAAGGTTGCTTAGGCTAAAATCAGCATGAACATATGAGTAAAAAAGTGGGCAATGTTTAAAAATATTTTCACATATAGCCATAAAAAAAACCTCATCCACAGTTCAGACAGTTTACTGTATGGTAGAAGTGTAGATTTAATACATTAAAATCAGTCTCCTGTAGCATCATATGTAACATGACTGAATCAGTCACTTTCTAAAGAGCTTCAACTTTGACTGTGACATTGTAAGAAGCTTATAAGTATAATTTCATATATTTTTCATTTCTTCTGACACTTTCCATCCTTTGCAGGGTCTGATGTTCGGCTACGCCACAGATGAAACAGAGGAGTGCATGCCTCTCACCATCGTCCTGGCTCATAAGCTAAACGCAAAGATGGCGGAACTGAGACGCAACAGCACAGTGCCCTGGCTGCGCCCGGACTCTAAAACACAGGTAGGAGTGCCTGCTGAATTACTGCAAATTTCCTAAGTTCACTCTTGGAAAAACACTTTACCAGTCTTTCTCTTAAATTATTCCTTTTCTCGTCTCTGAAGATTATATGGGCATGTTCTCTCATATTTCGTCCTTCTGAAATATGAATAAATGAGTAACTAATTGTTATAACAAATTAACTTGGTGAATATAGTAAGGCAATTTCTTCAAATCGCAAAAAGGAAAAGAGAAAACGAGTATTTCATTGTATGATGTAATGCCTTAAGGCAGCATTGTGTTAAAACAATCCCACTTCTGCATTGAAAATAACTGATAAAATTGTGAAACACATCAAAAATGTATTACCACAGAAAACACACTTCTGCTTTATTTGTTTGCATCTAAAAAAAAATGACCTTGTGCATAATGGAGAACTTGACACATAAACAAGATTCAAATCTCATCTTTCTGCAAATTTTTTGACTTTGTGTTTGTCTCACAGGTGACGGTACATTATGACCAGAAGGATGGAGCTGTGGTGCCTAAAAGAGTCCACACCATCGTTATTTCTGTCCAGCACGACGAGGGCATTTCTCTGGAGGAGCAGCAGAGGGTCCTGAAGGAGAAGGTACTCACCCTGGTAGACTCAGACAAACATGTTCAGCAGATTCATTTATAAGTACTAATTCACTGGTGAAATGTTTCCCATCAGGTGATAAAGGCCGTGGTTCCAGCTAAATATCTAGACGACAAAACCGTGTACCACCTCCAGCCAAGTGGCCGCTTTGTCATCGGAGGACCGCAGGTTGGAGCAAGAGATAAAGATAAAACAAAATTAACTGCTAGATTTCTTTTGTTCATGCTCCACTTTTGTTGACCATCAGGGAGATGCTGGTGTTACAGGCAGAAAGATTATTGTAGACACATATGGAGGCTGGGGAGCTCACGGCGGCGGGGCCTTCTCCGGCAAAGATTTCTCAAAAGTGGACCGCTCAGCTGCTTACGCCGCTCGCTGGGTGGCAAAGTCTTTGGTCAAAGCAAAACTGTGCAGGAGAGTTCTGGTTCAGGTGAGCGTACAGTACCAGTTCAGTCTCTGCACATCACTGATAGCTTTGCTGATGAAAATGTAATTTTAATCTACATGTCTTCTTCAGGTGTCTTATGCTATTGGAGTGGCCCATCCTCTGTCCATCTCGTTGTTCACATACGGCTCCTCTCAGAAATCAGAGTCAGAACTTCTCAAGATTGTCAACAAGAACTTTGATTTGCGCCCCGGAGTAATAGTCAGGTAGTCACACAGCTTTTTATGTCTCGCAGAGTTTATGGAAACTTTTTAAAGTTTTCAAGTGAACATAAGATAAAACACTCATCTTCAGGTCAGATTTCAAATAAAAATTAAAATCTGTATCTGCATCTCTAATTGTTCTCTCTCTTCTTTTTTTTGAGTCTCAACTAATCAATAAAAATAATCCAGTAATAAAATTATAGTAATCTGCAAGAAAAAAGTAATGAAATGAGATCTACTAAGAAGTTTTTGGATGTTTAAGATGTGGATGTTTTCTCATGACACCACTGGGTGGCGCCAGCTGTCATCTTTTGGCTTAAGATGAATATTTTCCACATAGCAGTGGTCTGCAATCGGTTCCAGACCCACATGCGGCTCTTTAGACGTTCCACAGTGGCTCCTAATAAAACACTGTGAAAAAATGTTACACTGATGTTGTTCTAGATATAAAGGAAGCAGGAAAGATTTGTGGTACTTTTATGTGTTTTATGCAATATCCGCATGTGTCTGTTTACTTTCCGAACAGGGTTGCTATGCAGGGTTGTCTTTTATTAAAACAGAAAGAAATCAAGGAAAATAAGAACATTTATTTATGTGTCCAGAATGAATTTCCTTCCAATAAAACATCTGAAATTCTTAAAATAAGTTGCTATAGACAGATTGCTCCTTGGATGTGTACTTCCATTGTGTACATGGTTGCCGTGATGTCAGCTATTTCTTCCTCCTGTGTCTTGTTGTTTTCCATAAAAACAAAACAGTTGGTCTTATTCTAGTCCACCTCAATCAATGTTACTATTTTAACATTCATTTCATTCAAATATCTGCTACTGTGTCTGAACTATGTTCAATTAATGCTAAGACTGCTAGCAACAAAACAAAGCTTACATTCAGCTTACTTATTATTGAAAACTTCAAATGTCATCCCCGTTTGGTCTGCTTGGCTTTTTATATGAGATACGCACATTTCTTGACAATTCAGGTTTACATGCTATGTTGTGGTTTCAGGTTTTTTGCCAGTTAACAAAAAATATTTTAGGTGGAAATGGGAATTGTGTTGTGTCAGGCTGTGTTATCTTGCCTCCACAAGACCTGTGTGTAATTCATCTTAACCAATACTGCATTTCTTCTGTATTGTGTTCAGGGATCTGCAGCTGAAGAGGCCGATATACCAGCAGACGGCCTCGTATGGCCATTTTGGACGACCAGAGTTTTCTTGGGAGGTGCCTAAGGAGCTTGTTTATTAAAAACTTCTTGTCGGTCACCTTGAAGAGCGATCAAGATAATTCTTTATGGACTGTAATGTCCGACTCATTCAGATGCATAATTAACTCAGTCAGACCAAAGAGTCCGTTTCCAGTGAAACGGAAGCTCCACTTCACTCCCTTTGAACAGAACTGAAATTACTAGAAGTATAACTTTCAGCTTTTTATTGTACATTGGTTGATCTTAACTTGCCGAAGGTCTGTACCAAAACCAAACTTAGAAAAAATAGGTTCAAGTTGCTTAAGGGTCTCAAGTGGTGGAAGGTTCTTTCATGAGAAGAGTTTTAATGTATAGGCGATCCAAAGCAAATGATGAAACCAGCTTCTCAACAATAAACAATAAAAAACACTCTCAAGATTATTACTTCCTTACAACTACCTGAGGAATATTGTTTTTAGAGGGCAGTGTAATGCAATGAAACAACCTCAAATTTTAATCCTAACCAGGTGCTTCTGACAAATCAGAAAATGCAAACAGTTTTCATCGCATTAACTCAGCGGAGAAAGATTAAAAGTAACATTGCAACTTATATTTTCACGCTCTTTACTGTTTCCTGTACATGTCCTTGGCTGTCTAAACCTTGCAGAAACATTAACATTGTTTCTATGTCAACAAAATCCACTAGATGGGATCATCTGTATCTTTTCATTTTTGCTGTTAGTGTCGCTCAATTTAGGAAATTGTCAAACAACTGAACCTTGCTTTGTTTTGGGACTTTGTGACAGGCAAAACTGAAGCTAAATCGTTTAGTGGACCATCAATATCTTAATTTATTTCCAAACTCACCCAATCTTCCGTGTTGCAGATGTAAAATTCCCTTCATTTATACAGACTTCTCTACTTGTTGCTTTTCTGAATGTGAGTTTGCTGCATCATGAAATCTCTTTGCCGTCGAGCAAAGAGATCACTGAAACTCTCCGTCATGGCATTAAATCTCCTGATTTAGAGAAAAATAGGGAGGGTTACTGGGAGATTTTCTAAAGGGCATTCAGACATTTTAATTTTGAGCTTTCTTTTTTGTTTAATCCTTTTGAAGAGACTGTAGAGGTACTAAGTGCAAGTGTGTTCATCTGCAGCCAACAATGTGTATATAATAGAGGTTTTCCTCTATTTTGAGGTGTCAGTCATCTGTGCCATCCTCTGCCAGCTTTATAGGCAGAGAAAATGGACAATGTAAATAATAAACCAATAAAAGGAGAACAGATGTGAACAACTGTCTGCAGGTATTTTATTTTGTAGAGGATGATGGAGAAAATCTTATTTTTCTATGAAATACTAATATAATGGAAGATGGCACAAATATTGCTACATATATAGATCCATTTAAAATAAATGTAAATAAAACAAGTTCACTTCATACTTTCCTATTTTTGAGTAGTTCAGAGTTTCTGTTCCCTTGAGGTAAATATATAACATAGAACTGGTTTCTTTAGCCACTTGTAAAAAAAAAAGGGGAAACACAAGAAAATATATGCAAGTAAGTGTTGTTCTTTATAAGCCAGAAAAAGGCTAATAGAGTCTTGAGGTCTTCATAGCAATTCCCCTTGAGTCACTTGCTGCATATCTTGATTTGTTGTTTTTTCTAAATGAACTAAACAAGTTGGGATTTTTCAAAAAGATTTTGTCTGCTATGCTTCTTCCAATGAAAGTGTAATTTATTTTAAGATATTCTTACAGGTCTTTACCTGTGGTGCAAATAAACACGTCTGTCACTGTAGATGGTGGAATTATGTGTGCCCGTTTGTTTTTTATTGTAATTTAATTGGAGATGTTCATGATCTAAGGGCTTTGGTTGTTTCAACAAATATATACATAGAAATAAAACAATGCATTTAACTTCACTGATCAAAATATTTGTCCACCCTGTTTTGCAGCATTGCAGTTAAAGATTGATCTTAACCCACATATTCACACTTTGGACTTTTTAAAGTTTTTATTTATTAAGCATTACAATATACATACAATCTTCTCACTTTGCATCAAAAATAGAATTTGCAACCTACAACTCTTTGGTTACTGATATGATACATAAGGCACATGATGCACTTTTTTGCCTTTAAGCAAATGGGGTACCGACTACTTGATTCTAATGTGGCTTACAGAAGCCGATTAGCTTGTCAAGATGCTGTCACCAGTGACCTACTGATTGCGATATTCACCACACTTTCTTGAGCATCTTGCGCAGTTACAAAAGCTACAATTAAAGCTACATATTTTTTACATGAGAGTCTCGATTTACAAAAGAAATCTATGATATCATAGCTAATGTCAACTGAAAAATCAGCACCTATACTACACGTCATGACATAAAACAGAAGGTAGAAGCAAGCAGGTTTCATTCTGCTTCGAGTTGAACATTGTAGCTGGTGTCTGAAGAGTTTCCTGAGTGCAAAGATCCAATAGATCTATAAACAAGACAACAGAGTACATATAGTGACATGAGGATGGGTTGTCACAGGGAAGTGATTTACTACTAGTGTTCTGAGATGCACAAAACAACAAATAAGTATTTTCAACCATTTGTTTCTTGTTTGCATTCTATTAGCAATATTCTTATGCTAAAAGGAGAAAATACTTGGAGGATTTGACAAACTAAATTCAGATAGAACACATTCAGGTAGGAGAGCTTGTGGTTATTTAAAAAATAAAATCAGTCGTTTGCTATTCTTTGACTTGTGTATGTGACATGAAACAAGACTGCAACATGAAATGATGCTATACCGTACTTGACCAGCAGAGAGCAGCAGGCGACCCATGCTCATTGATATGTTGCAGCGGCGGGGGCTTCTCCAGGTCTAGCCTTTTGAAAGTTTACATTCAGCCTGAAAGTTAATTACTGTTTGACAGATTTGCTTCCAAATTACTGGCACTAAGGCAACATGAGGCCACTTGTATTTTAAGGCAGTGTTGATGAGAGCCTACTTATGAAAGTATTAAAGTAGTGAGGCCTCTGCATTCTCCGATTTTCACACCAATACCTTAAAAACAAACAGTAACTTTGCTGTCTTCGGTTATCTAACTGCATCTTGCTGTAGTTATTTCTTGGCACTCACATGAACCCTCTCTCTGTCAATGAGTGATCTTCAGTCTTATTGCCTACGTAGATCGGATATTACAGCCAAGCAGAAGGCAGAAGTGTAGGAAAACCCCTTTTGAGTTGCAGCACCAATTACACACTTTTTTTTTTTTTGTAAAAATATCATTTTAGACTAAAAAACTTTTTTACCCTTTTTCGCTTCGGCTCAGCAATCCCAGAAAGATGAGCCGAATTGGTTGTAATGTTCTGAGCTACAAAGACAAAACCAGCAGGTAAACTAAAAAACACATTCTTCTCGTCCTTAACGGGGAATAATAAGATGCAGCCCTTTGTTAGAACCTGAAAACACGTGTTGCATCTCATCACTAAACCCAATAAACCAAACGCTCTGGCTTGAATTAGGTTGTATGCATCTGGTCACTAAATGCTCTTTTTCCTATTCTTCAGTAACCAGCAAAAAAACGGAATTATTTTGGGTTGTATATCAATCTAGAGTACATGTTTTTTAAAAAAGTTGTTTCTTTTATAAAAATAAATTTGCTTAAAATCAGTTCTTGAATGTAACAATGTAAGGCACTAGATGCATGCTTTCTATACAGAAGTAAATGTATTCTGGGCATGAGTACCAAGTAGATTTTTAAAAAATAGTTTTAGTAACACAGACGAGCAGCTGCATAAGAGGTTGGAGCACCAACATGGCATCCCAAACAGAAAATATTCAAAGTCTATTGAAACTTGGTTGAAACCTCAGAAAGAAAATATGTTCTGGGTTTTTAAGCTTTGAAATCCACTTATCTTTGGCTTTAATACAAAAAGGCATTTGGGTATGGAGAAGAGATATTGGTTAAATAAGGTAAAATCCTTGTAGAATACCATGATAAAGGATACCAAGAGTGCTGGTTTGTTCTTTCTCCAGGGTTGAGTGAAACACTTCTGTTCTTTATCGGTAACATCCACATATTGTCTCTCAGTCTCACCACTGTAATACTGTCAGCTGGGCTGTCCAGCAGCCTCTCCTTCTCTGCATCCAATGAAGGTGGGGATGAAATGGTAAAAAATGAAAGTGAAACAGTTTACAGCTGGGCTTGACCAGTACGTTCTCGCTATATGATTGACAAATAACTCTGCTTCTTCTGGTCGATAACAACCGGTCTGAGTGAAGGGAAAGATGGCTGTCACACCTGATCAATGTGCAAAATGCAAATAAGTTCATTGGAGACACAAATCCTGATGCAGACAGAGTAGAAAGTAAGGAGCAGGTATTTACCCGCTCTGCCGTGTCACAGCAGCTGCACTGGCCTTTTCTTCTAAAGAGTGAAATGAATGTGTCCCAAGATGCAGAACTCAACTAATCTGATCGTCGGGAGTTTGACAGGAACAAAAAAAAAAAAAAAAAACAAGAAAAAAAAAAAGAAGTGACAGCAAAGCTTCAGGAAGTGGCTAGAGTATGGACATGGTTTCAGGCTGGTGAGGATGAGACTGTCCTCCCATTCCGACCAGTGTTTCCAGCTTAAGTTCTCTCCCAGCAGGTCCCAAGGACCCTCCCCGCGCCAGCACCGCCATGGTGTCTCCCGACATGCCGGCGAACTCAAAGGCGAACGTCCCGTAAAACAGCATAATGATGACGCAGAACACCCACTCAAAGATGGCTGAGGCGTGCTGCAGGACGAAACTCTCCTGGCAGAAAAACACGCCGCCTGAACAATGTGGTTAAGGAAAAATCAAGATCTACAGAACAAAGAGCTTGAAGCTATCCATCAACCAACTTCAGTCAGAATGGAATAAATCCACCTTTAGGTGTCACTAATGTCATTTTAAGAGTCACTCTCTACAAGTTTTGCACATTTAGATCCATTGTGCATAGCTACTGTTCAGACAGGATGGATGGAAACTGCTGTTAAAAGCAATCTTCCAATCTTGTCAAAAATTATCAACTGAATTTAGGTCTGGACTTTGATTAGGCCAGTCTAATACATGAATACACTTTAATCTAAACCACTCCATTACCCTGACTCTATGATGAGGACTGTTGTCCTCCGATTTCAATTCTTTTGCTATCATGAACAGATTTTCATCCAGGACAACCCTGGATTTACCACCATCCATCATCTTATCAATTCTGACCAGAAAAACACATCCATACTATGATGCTGCCACCACCATGTTCACATATCACTACTCTGAAGAACTTGTGGGGCGCCATCGAGTCATGGCTTAAAAAGATACTGAGCACCAAGCCCACGAAGGCCAGCAGGGTCATGCAGAGACGCAGGTGGGCCACGTAGTACTCCCCCTGGGTCTTGGCCAGTCGGTAGGTCAGCGCCGACTGCAGACACACGAACAGCATGCTGGTGGGGAAGGCGATGCCTGCTCCGACATAGTGGAGAACTTTGGCATTATCCACCTGATGAGAGAGGATAGAGAAGAAAGAAAGGCTTTATTAAAGAATTCATAGTATAAAGATAAGCAGCTCATGGAATAAAGTGGGAGAGAGGAATAAAACATGCAGGAGACGCCAACGTTGAGCTGGTCACAAGAGTCATAGTGCACAATACACAAAAGGAGCATGTGACCATGTCTCCCACCGATGGGTACAACATAAATCATAGATATTCTGATCAGGGCAGAGTCAATGAAGCCTTATTGAAATTATAAAACCCGCTAATTCAGACGGATTAAGAAGAGTTGCTTTTCCTGGTCCATGCTCAGAGATTAAAGCAGATCTGGAGATCCAGTAATTCCAGTGGTTCATTAGAGCAATAGCCTAGAAGTAATGCACTTGTTGTTTCAAAGCCATTGACCTGTCTGGTGCATACTGAACATTCCTGTGAAAAACTACAAATCTGCAAAGTCACAAAGTTAGGTTTTCAGATTAATCCACATCAAATATAAATCTGAGATACACATTCTTTCACATATTTGCCTAAAAAGAGCTAATTAGACAATCAGGTTAGGGAGTTTAATCAGAGGGCTTGCTAAAGAATTCACTAATTGAAAATCTATATTTTCTTTAATAGAACTGCATCTATATACTCCATGTACAGTCAGGCACTTTAGGCTAAAGATCTGTTGGGCTACATATTCTTTCATAATAAAATTTCACAGATATCCAAACAAAACAGCCCTATGCTTTATATGACTGCTGTCTTTACTTAATTATGCAAGTAGATATTATGTAAAAGCTGTGCTAATCAAGCCTTGGTAAGCAGTAAAGACAAATTCATTAAAGCTTTTTATACAGTTTTACCAGAGGTGTTAAGGACTGTAGAGAACAATGCATAGTTTCAAATGTTCATAAACTATCAGTGCTGCAAAACAGATGAGAAACAGCTTTCACTGTACCTGCCTTCATTTTCTGAGCTAAAAAGTTTACACCAATATGTATTTTTCAAAGAAACTGGTCATATTTCTTTAGCAGCTGGTTAAACCACCTGTGGAGTGATTTGCCTTCACATAAAATATGACTCAATGACTAAATAAGATCAGTTTGACAAATACGTTCCTGCAGGCTGACACAGACCGACCGGCAATGCGAGTCTGACTGACTGCATTTTGTGAAGCAGCAATGGGGCGTCTGGAGGTAAACATGTGGGAAAAAGCCCAACATATCAGCATTTGTGAGCTTTGGATTCCCTTTGTGGAAACAAAGATAGATGAAAAGAAGTGAAACTCAGACGTTCAAATTAACGACACACCTGATGTCTTGAACGCCTGCCAAGAATCTAGAATCGAAGTTATAAAATCATTAGACTTTTTAAACCACACTTTCAGAGAAAAATTTTATTTAAAAAAAAAAAAAAAAGATTATGGGAGTATTATTTCTTCTCTATTCCAAAAAACTGAATATTTCTGGAGAAACAGTAATCAGGTGGTGCCTCCCAGTAGTCTAGTTTCTTATCTTACAACTTTCCTAAAGCCAAAGTGTTTCTTCGTCATCTAAAAAGTTATGTTTCCTTTCCTGAACAATTAGAGCGCCGAACAGGAAAAGCCCCTGTGACCACGTCACAGATGTGCTGCCAGCATCTTATGTAACAAACGTGCATCAACCAAAGCAGCATACACTTGCACGTGCTTCATCTGATACTTTTCACTTTGCTTTGACCCCTCCCGTTATTCCAACTCGTCTGTTTTCACCTGAATGATCCTGAGTCCGTCAATACATTTTAGATTTGGGTATATGTTGCAGCAGAACACCCATTTAAGGCGCTAATTAATCATATTCAGAGCAATGATTGGTTTAAATAAAAGAAAATGCAAAAAGCGTCATGGCTGCGATTGGCTACTGAGGAGCATCTGCTCCCCACGCCCTCTCTGCCCAACTACTCTGCATCTGGCCCTGCTTGATGATTCATTTCCCCCTGGCTCTTCCCGTAAATTCCTCCCATTTCTGCAGCACCGAGAGTTTGCAGGCAAAGCGGGAAAAGGGCGAGGGCAAGCTTTTTTTTCTTTTTTTTTTCAGTGCACACAATTTGCCACATCTGCAGATCTGTTGCACTGATACAAAACAATCACTGCTCTGTCATAGACTTGTCCAAACTTATTTCTTGTTTCTATGACTTCATACAAACAGAATTAGAGTCCTCCAATCATAGACTGTGGGATTTTGCATTATATTTCGAATACAACAGTGATTTGCAAAAGTATTTATTTTCACACCACTTAAAATTTTCAGATTTTGTCACATTGGAAGCTCAAATTGAAATATATATATATATATATATATACAGTGAACCCTTGTTTTTCGCGGGGGTTGCGTTCCAAAAAGAACCTTTGATAGGCGAAATCCGTGAAGTAGTTACCTTTATTTTTTACAATTATTATACAGCATAATTAAATACTCTACATTGAAACCGAAGAACAAAACCTGTTTTCAGGATCAAGGTTTTTTTTTTTTTTTTACAAATAAAACACTTTCTTACAAATAACTACAGTAAAATAATCATTTTAATCATCAATACGAAGTACACTAGGACAAATTGTGTCTCGCGTATTTCACTGTGCCTCTGACTGTGACGCTGCGGCCTGACTCCGCTCTGTAGTGTCTTTTTCTTCTGAAGACTGTGGTGCAGGTGTGTTTCTTTGAGAAAAGAACATAGTTATCGGTAGTAGTTGTTGCTTTTTTTTCTTCTGGGCAAAAATATTTGGCAAAATTTGCTAAGCCGCATTACGTATATTTAAAGATCGTAACGTTATTGGCACGTTACGGTGTATAGAGAAGAAGCGCGGAGACTGTTTAGCCAATCAGGCCGCAGAACACAATGCACTGTGAAAAAAAAACTGCACAAAGAAATCCGCGAAGCAGCGAGGCCGTGAAAGGTGAACCGCGTTATAGCGAGGGTTCACTGTATATATTGTTTTTGTGATAGACTGGCACACAAGTAGTGGATAATTGACCCGTAGGAAGAAAAAATAAATGGTTTTCAATTTAAAAAATGTAATACAAATGTATATTCAGAGTTAATAATATCTTGGAGACACGTCTTTCAGGGTTATTCCTGATCCATGTGAGCATCTCCCAGATTTGAGTACCTCCACACTGAAATATTAACTCACTTTCCTTTGGAATAATGTCCAAACTGGAGAATGTTTAAGCTAAAAGTTTGAAGTCAGATTTCTAATTTGATTTAGGTCTGAACCATTTGAAGGAAGGTACATTCATTGATCTAAACTAGAGCTGCACAATTTTAAGAAAACATTTAATTGAATTACTATTGCTGAATCCTGTGACAGCAATTAACCCAACATTTCCTGAAGCTTCTCTTTCTTATCCTTCATTACAAAGTCCAAACCACTCTTGGCGAACTCTAGAATCTTGAACACTAAAATTGTACATCAAGTGTGTCTTGTGAAAGTGCATCAAACTAAAGTATTATTGACATTCAGAATTTGCAACTATAGCACCAGAAATACAATATTTAAGATAATAATAGATGTCAGCGGTTTTAAGAGATCGCAATATTGCACACATGTGATACTGCTGTGATTTGATGTTGTGTGCATCTCTAACATTAAACAATTCCATTAAAATATTAGCTGTTTGTTTCAGGTTGATGTACTGTTGGAAGATGAACCTTCAGCCTTTGTCCAGTAAATAGCTCCAACTTCTGTGTCTGTTACCAAAAAATTATCCCCACAGCATTGTGCTGCCATCACTGCCATGATTCTAAGTGGGGATGGTATGTGAGGAGCATGTCACTGTATTAGCACTTCCTCTGTATTTAGATGATGAGTTGAGTAACACTGTCAGATGTTGTTTTCTAACTTAACCTTGATTTACACTTGTGTGACCTTTCTCCCAGACCCGTCCGCTGTGACCCTTGGTCTTTATGATGCTGTTTGTTCATTAATGTTCTCTAATGAAACTAAAGACCTTCGAGAACAGCTGAATGTATACTGAGATTGAATTATACAATCCCATTATTTACCACTAATCAATTTAATGCAACTGGTTGCACTGGATTATAGCTAGGGGCATCTGAGTAAAGGGGGATGAATGTACACTTCACTTTTCAGGTTTGTATTGTTTTCATTTCAGAAGTATGCATTGCTTTATTTTGGTCCATCACATAAAAACCAATAAAATTAAACAAATGTAAAAAAGGTCATGGCGTATAAATACTTTTTCAAAGCACCATAAAAGCAACTGGGTTTGAATAGTCTTCACCAAGCCTGTTTAAAATATTCAAAACAGAAAATGTTACCGACACGTTTTGTTTTTGCACCAGTTTTACAAACTAGAGACTTTTTCTCATCACATGAGTCACTTCTCCCTTCTTTAACTTATTCACAGGAACAGTCAGATATTGCACAATCTTTGTGAAGCCGGAGGACAACACCAATATGGCAGCCAAACAAAGCACAAAATAGGAGACCAAATGCTTTAATCTCAAACATCTCTCTTTTACAAAACACTAAGAATGCATCATTAATGGTTACTGTAAGTCTTTCCTGCCAGCAAGGCTATTTTCTTTCCTTTCTCAGGAAGAAAAACACCACCACCAAAGCATTAGGTAAACCAGACCTTCTGGAAAATTACTCTCAGCCAAACGGCTAGTTACACAACTCTCACCCTTTAATCTAAATCAAGTCATCACTTTGTGATGATTTGATAATTTGCATTAATGTGAACTGAACGTCCCCAGAAATGGAGTCAGCCTACCGAACTATGTGTGTGAACACATTTTATGTCCCCACAATGTGACCAATACAAGTCTGCAAACACACAGAGTCTAGGCTTCCAGCCAGGACTCCAAATATTTAAACATCAAGAAATTCTTTCCCAGAGAGAAGATATCTACATAGAAGGAAATCAGGTTCGCTTCCTTTCCTTGTAACTTTGACCAAGGCCAACTAAGTGGTCCACGCAGCTTTTAACATTTAGTTAGAATGATGTGTTATATTTGCAACAGATGAGCTCAGGCTTTTATGCACTCTTCACTGCCATGAAGGACTTTCATCTCAGGCTTTAAATGACGTCTTTAAACGATTCTTGTCAAGTTGTGTTGAAATTGTTGAACACAAATTCAGTGACTTTGAAAAAGCAGTAGCTTCACGTGTTTCAATTAAACTGGAATTTATCCAATACATTCTATGTGGAAATTACATATAAAGGCTAAAATATAAATACAGTGACCTAAACATTTCACCAAGTGGTGTTGAAGGTCAAAGGTCCTCTTAGCATAACGAGTGAGAGATCATGATATGTTTGTCTTTGCAGCACAATCAGAATCTAAAATTAAAAGAAACGCAGTGAAGATCTAAGGACAACTGTAGATATTCAGAAGTTGGTAAAATCTAGTGGAGCAGCAGATTATAACACAGACAATTCAAACATTTGAAGGTAAATATACTCCATTCTGACTTGGTTGAACTTTAATAAGGTCTGAGAGAAGGTTCAAACTGTAACCCTCAGATAAAACATTATGAATGTGACCTAACAAGCCCTGAAGCATCATGGCACAAAAATGTCTTTTCTTGGAAACTGCTGGAACACCAGAGTCAGTGTCCACAGTGAGTTTATATTACCACAAAATTAGAGGATACTGACCAAGAAAAAAGCACCTGCTTCAAAACTGATACCTGAGAGATAAAAATTTAAAGTAAAATGCTTATGAGAAATGTTGCCTGGTCAGATCAGACAGCGATTATGCTGCCTGTCCACAATAATGACGTATTTGAAAATCTCACCTCGACTTCTTCAGACATAAGAACGCTGTCCTTGTAGCGTTCTTACAAGGACAGAGTCCCTGTAAGACGCAGCGGCTGCATCATGCTCTGGTATTTTTTTGCTAATACTGGCATATTGCAGAAGGTGGATAGACCAATGACAAAGCGTTGCCTCCATTTTATTTAACTATACCTCAAATCAAACACTGGACAGTAAAAAAGTTGGACAAATATGGGTGCTCTGATAGGACAATGATTAGAAACGCATGTCAAAATATGAACACAATGGACTTCCAAAAGGCCCAACTTCAACTATAGCAGAAATATGTGGACTTTGCTCAAATGCTTGGCCTGTTTCAGGAACACAATCAATATAAATTGATTTGGCCAAGAATTGTGGTCAAATATCCACAATTATGCCAGAAGACAGGGGTGTGAGGCAAAGTTCAGTCACAGAGATGACAGAACGCCAGTTTGATGACAAGTCAAGACATAAGTTTAGCAGACCACAAATTTTGTTTCAGAGTTCCTGTTCCTTATAAAAAAAAAATCCAGCTCAAGCTTCAAACAATTAAAAGCAATCAAAAACCTTAAAAAAACTTAAGTAGTCTTATTTTTGAACATTTGAATCAGGTAAAGAAGATGTCAACTCAAGGATCATCACTTTTTTTTGGTGTCTTGTCTGTCAGAATGTAAACTTCATTGTTTCTATGGTTACCGAAAGTATTGCTATGCCGTGTAAAAGATGTAGAAACCTCTGCAGTGCTAATAAATATTATCATCATTTGCAACGAACATAATTCATTTAAAGCTTAAAATTAAAACTACATTCATGCCAAAAATAAGAGTGTATGATTTCTTCGGACAGCAGTTGTTAGTGTTCTGAACTGGAAGTTTTTTTTTAATTATTTTTTACAGTCTCAAAGAAAGCTCGTCATGTAAATGTGTCTCTTATAAAGTTTTTGTTTCCTACCTGGAAATTTCCCACCATCATGAGTCCAGCGGCACAGATCCAGCCTGTGGACAGACTCGCCGTGTTGAGAACACAGTTTTGATGCTTCTCAATAACATGGGCATAGCGAAGCAGTACAATCACCACCACTAAGAAAAGAAAGACAAATAAACCCAGATCAATAGGTTGCAGTCATTGTGCCAAGTAAGGTTGAAGGCTTCATAAGTAAAAATGGTATTGTTTTTGTTTATTTTGGCAGAGTACAACATACAGTGAATGGATGTAATTTAATGGAAACATAGACTCACACATTTCTCAGCCAAAAAACACATTAAGTTCTTGGAAAGCCATTTATTTGCCCATAGAGGCCACTCCGAAAAAAGAAAAAAAGAATCTGGAATAGGAAATAGCGGGAAAATGTGCAAGACACACTGGTGGGGGTGAACGCAAGTCCCTCTGTGGATTATAGGGGAAGCGAAACAAAGAAAAAAAAATAAAGTATTTGGGACATTTGAGAGACGATGTGCTAATGGGTTCTAACTGCGCTCACTGTTGTTCTGACCCCTGCCTGATTCATCTTTATTCAGTCTTCACTGCTGGTGCTTGATGAAAGCTGACTGCTCACGGTAAAAGCGGGACATTGGAGATGAGTGGACAGAATGAAGCTGAAGGAACAGAAAGAGACAAGGAGGTCCTCATGTCTTGACATTAATCTTATACAACTGTTCCAGACTAAACTGCTGTGGTAACTCTGCCACCGTCTCTGTGCAAATTCACAAGAGTGTAAAAGGAAAGCACAATAAAGTAAAAAGCTTCGTCATTGTTTGGTTTTGTTGCAGCTTTAGTGGCTGTGAGTCAGCATCTCAATGACTGGATATATTTAAAAATTTGTAGACCAGCTTCATCAGTAATATATTCACATAATTATTTTATGATAATTTTTACCCATTTGAGCAAATCTACGTAAATGTTGATAGTTATTTAAAATAGAGTCTAAATAGTTTGTCATTTCTTCATGATAAATTCTTGCAACTAAAAGACATTTGATATGACTTCAGTGACGCAAATAGAGCTTAACCAGAAATATAATAGTCTACAGAAACCAGGTGGTGCCATTTGAGAAAATAAAATGGCAAATAAAAATCTTGTGCTTCTCTTTATAAAACATGCCTGCAGAATGTGCTTTTTAGGTCAAGACTTGTGTGCAGAAATCCACAAACTTTGCAAATATATTTACAAACTTCATTTTGCTGCACATCTGTAATACTACAGCTCATCTGCCTTGCCTTTCAATGGCCTACAAAAATATATGGCTTCACATTAAAAAATGCTCTTGTATTTCTACAGTAAAAATCTGATACTGTTGCACAAAATTTAACACATTTTTTGGAACATATGGTCACTGCTACCAAGCTTACATAAATGCTAAGCTAATGTTGCAGCAATGCCTCCATCATAACTTTTAAAAATCCATTGCAGAGTCTCTGTCTGCACTAATGAAGATTCATTTACATTGGCATGCAGCTGAGAGGGAGCACCCTGACTGTGTGTAGAATATTAAACTTTAAGTCCACAATAGTCAGATTATTGATGAATATGGGAAACGAAAAAAAAGAAGCCCCCATGCAGCATCAGCATTCATTTTATTCTTCATCCCAAAACACATACAAAATCACAAATGTGAAGTGATTTCAGGTCAAATCATGGAAAAACAAATAGCAGGCTTGAAATAATCATGTCGTTATTCTTTTTCAGTTTCTTTCAAAATGGAGAACATACTGAAAAGTCAGCTTAGTGAGCTGCAGCTCATTTCATCCATCTCCATGCACAAGGCTGCCTGCATTTTATAAATATATAAGAGATGAACAAGAGATGATTGTGTTCAAACTTGGGGACCATAAAAGCTTGGCCTGGTGGTTAAGAACAGAACGAATTAAGATGTACCTCCTATAACCAAATGCATCGGTCTTCCTTACTTATCTTTTAGATTGCATAAGATATTTACTGTTGTCTCTCTTTAAAAGTAACAGGCAGAAGCAAAGGTTTAGTTAGTTTGTCCAGAATAGGGTTTTGATGAGCAAGCAGTGTAGTTGACCTTCCCCTTGCCTCAGAGGGTCAGGACAGCTTCTTCCTGACAGCTCAACAATGGGAATAATTTCAAATAAACATGACATCCCACAACCTCTAACACAGTGCAACCTCACAGCACCTTTTCAGTTCTCGCTCTGTTCTCTGAAGTCAGGAAACTCAGGAAGGAAGAACACTGCTGTTGAAAACACCGTTTACACACCAAACTTACTCGTCCATGTAAAGTCCTGTTGCAACATGTGGGAGTAAAATAATGTATACAACCCCACAGCGGTAAGAAAAGTCTGCAGAACCTATGCACACTTAAGTGTATGTTTCAGCAAAAATTGCAGTCAAACAAGCTCCCCATATAGGGATGATATTTCAGCTCAAGCCCTCGGTTGCATTTCTACCACAGGAGGTATGGCAGAGAAATAAAGCACGCATTGTATTTTAAAAAAAATCATGTGTGTACATTGGCAGAAAGGTAAAACCTGGAAAGAAAAGGAGAAGAATAGTTCTGAGGCGATATACGGTTCACAGAGTCCGTGTGATCCTGACCCTGAGCCAATCGCAGCTGGCACAGTCGTCCAAGTAAGTACATAAATCAATAGGCTAACAAGTTAAGCACCGATTATTTACAATAGGCTGCTGTGGAGCTGCATACCTCACTAACTTAGCCTATTTCTACACAGACATAATGAGTTACTTTACAACTTGTATTAACAGAAGTCTATGTACAGATTAAGCCAGTAGTTTATGTAACCAACGTAATCTGGAGGTGGAGGCATCTAATCCAGAAACAGGTACTAGTAGGTAGGTAACTGGAGTAACAATTCATTACCATGTAATTTTTAGTGTGGGAGTCCAGTATTTTGATAAGGTTGCAGGTCGCATTTTGCATGAAAATAAGTTTAAATATGCTAGAAACTTATAACATTTGCACATGTTGCGCTCTACCACACTAAAATGTTTCACTGGTTTGAAACAATCTATATAAAAGCTTCTATTATTTTTCTCATTAAGACAAAAATATTCACACTGTTTGTTTTGAAACCAAGCATCTGTTAAGAGTTTGCCAGAAAAGAGCAAAAACAAAAAGAATCTTCAAACAAATCAACGAAGCTCAAGCATTAAGAAACTTAAAAGGATGCTTTAAAAAATATATATATATATTCTTTAAGTTAAATACAAGTTGTTTTTTTCTTTTTTGTGGTCAATAACAAATTAGAAGAATGCTTAAAATCGATTTGGTTTCCTTCTCATATTTACAATAATATAAAATCACCAGCTAGGAAAGTATTGGCTTCTTCCTGTGACATCACCACCCATATATGGTTGGTGTTTGTTTTGTTTTTGCCATCAAGTTTACAGACATGCAAAAAAATAAATAAATAAAAAGCTAAAGTTGTATTTTTTAACCTCACGCTGAGCCAAAGTAATCAAAAGTTTTAATGTGATAAATTTATATATTAATCATCTTTATTGGTTTTGTGGTACAAGTAAGTAAATAACCAGATTTCAATTTCAACTAATTTCGTTTTGCAGACATAGATGTGAAAAACACACAATATCCTGAAGCAATGGACTAGTGCAAAGGAATGAATGGATGGATGTTGATTAGACAAATAAATGCATTATCAATGAAAGTGCTTCTTCATTGTCTGATATTTACTAAAGAGCTTCACTGAACATAACTAGAATGATGCTTAAAAGAGAGGATTTTCAGAGATAATTTCCTCATAACCTTGTTTTATATCATTATAATGATTCATATAACTGACATGTAAACTTTAATTACATGCCAGTAAATACGGACCCCACAAGTTTCATAGAAAAGTATTAGGCTGTAGATATTGGCTGGAAAGGTATTCCAAAGGGTTTTTTTTTAAAATCACCTTTAAGTTGTCCTTAATGTCATCCATTTTTCCATCAGATGATAGTACCAACAGTTTAGAGCACAGTAAAATAGCTCTACCCCTCCCCCACCTGCTACTGCAGAATACTCAGTGATAGAAGGCTAAAACAAAAAAAGCAAATTCAGCTGATTGGAAATATTTCCAGACTCCAAGCAGTTTTCGAGCTGCAGCTGTTAAGCTCTGACCCGGACGTCTGTTAAGGAGCAGAGTGCAGGCTAGCTACCTGAGAAGACATCTTGAATTCAACATGTAACAAAATAATTTTTATTAATGTCAGAAAAATTTACTTACTTATTCAAGATAATATTAAGAAATGAGGAATTACACCATAAAACTGTTTCTAATTCTTGTTTTTATCTATACAAACTGCCAAAACCTTTCTTTTATTAAAGTGAGATAAAGCAAATAATAACAAGGATATGTGTTCACACAAAGAGCATGATTTGGGTTTTTAAATTAGGTTTGTTTATTTTTACAGTTACTGAGCTTAGATACTGACAAAAAGCACAACATTTCTAAACTGCTTTTAGAGTATTTACAGTTCATGTGAAACTTTTAAATGTGGTCCTTTTTCAAAAAAGGGAAATTATAAAAGGAACTGATGAAGTTATCAACGTAGTTTACCATCACCTAAAGGTGGAAGCTTAGGGAACTAGTAGAAGATGTAACATTGAACCTGACCTCACAGTGTTTTGCAGATGCATTGTGTAAGAAGTAATTGTCATAGTTGGCAATCTTGACTTAAGCAAGATGGCAACTGTCAGAGTTGAGAAACACCGAATGTGGAGCTCATATTTTTCTCATGTTACCCTGAATAATGAGTCAACATCTTTCTGTTATTATTGACCAAAGTACAATTAGCTAGCACTCATTCAAGATCTCTATGTTATGCAGTGATGAGCACTGACCCAATAAACTGAACAAGCATGTTGGTCTTTCTCTGCTGCCTGTGCAGACTTCACACTAACATGCACAGTCTGGTCCCTTCTGTCTGGCAAAGTGCACATTTTATACAGTCTCTGTCTAAACAGACAAAGAAGCCTATAACTACAATCTGCATCTAAACAAGAAAGGAGTAAACAGTTTTACTACAGTCCAGAGGCAACCAGTCAGAAATGAACGATGCCAGAGGCATGGGTACAGAAAAAAAAGCTCTTTATACCAAGCTTTTTATACCAATGTGTGTGCGAACACACACTCACACACAGTCAGTCCACAGCTGGGAAACATTAACTAGATCAGGGGAGTCAGAACCACCAGTGAACACCGGGCAACAGCACGTGTAGACTAACAGAAGACATGCAGAGCAGCACATGGGAGCTCTGTCTCTTCTGTTATATCACGTCTGTTTTCCTTGTGCCTCCTGGAATACACACTGTCCCTTCTGGATGTGGACAAGTGTATATTTCTTCATTACAAATACTCTGAAACTAAAACATGATTTCATTTCTGCTTTGTTCAGATTCAGAACGGTCGCTAGCTGTGTTTCTCCTCAAATTCTACTGTAGATAGACGTGCTGACAATGTAATTTTATGCAAGTTTCCATAATAATGTCATCATGAAGACCAAGAAACGTAGCAGACAGATTTGGAAAAAGTGGAAAAGAACTTTAAAGTTGGACCAGGCTATAAATCAATATGCTAAGCTACAAGCATTATGTAAACATGCCAAAGCATATTTTTGCAACAAAACCTCCCAAGACATTATCTTCCACCTAAACCTACAGCCTGGGAAAAACAACTTACTTGGTAGAACCCATTATTTATTCACCCCACCAGTTTGCTGTTTGTGGTTGAGTTAACTATAAGTCATGCAAGATGGCAAGATGTTGAGAAGGTTTTGTAGAAGTTTTGGTCTGATGAGAGGACAATTGGTCTGTTTGGTTTTCATAGAAAACATCAGTGGAGATAAACTACAACAGCATTTTACACTAAAAACATCAATATGGTAAAACAAGGTAGTGGAAGAATCATGCTAGTCAGATCAAAGCATATGGGACCGGCCCAGTCAAAGTGCAGACTTGTCAAAACTTGTAAATGGATGGTAACAGACATAATTCTTCCAACCTGACTGAGTTTCAGCTATTTTGCAAAGAAGAGAGGCCAAAACGCTTACTGTACTGATATATTTTCACATAAGAAAAATTGAAAGCCATGTATGGTTTTCCTTTCAATTCCCAAACACAAAATACTTGTTTGCGGTTGTTGTTTGTCACATAAAATCTAAATAAAATACATTTATCTTGTGATTGTACCATGACAAAATGTGTAAAAGTGTAAAAGTTTCAGTCCTTAGCAAAGCACTGTTGGTTTGGTGGTTCATGTTGTACAATAAGGAGGATGGAGATGTGTGTTGTTAGTGCTCATATTCCTTACCCATGAAGGATCCGGTGCTGCAGATTAAGCTGAAAAAGCAGCTCTCTGGTGGAAGAGTCCCACATTTACTGCAAGAAAAAGTGCATAAAATAATTCAGAGAATTACTTTGAATCAGTATATCCACACTCTTCAGCAACAGCGTCACCATTTACACCATTCTGTGAAATCAAATATGCTGCTGAGCTGCATTCGTGCTTGTTGACAGTCAGACTGAAGCTTGATCCCTCACATCCCGTAGTGAAGTGTTTGGCTTCTCACCGACTGCATACCTCGACTCTTTTCTAGGAATGGGAAATGTCTGAGCGATTGGGAAGCTAGGAGACACTACGGCTCCTGTCTGTTTCTGTAGACGTTCCTGCTGCATTAAGCCACTCACATGTTCTTCTGGAACGTACAATTTAATATGATTACGGAGCAAAAAGTCCCCTTCCTAATCCTTCAGCACTAGTTTGATTTTTTACATAAAAAGTAGTTTGGTGAGTTCGTACTGCCTACTTTGAGGCATTACATTTTAAATAAAGATTGTTTACCTGACTGTTGTAGTTAAATCTCCAGAGTCTAGCAGTTAAACAGGAACAGGAGTGACTTGATTTCCTCCCCAAAAAAGTAGGTTTTGCATGCATGCCTGTTTACATAGCTTAAGTGTTCCTCTGAAGTGCCACGGTGGCAGGCAGGAAATTTCAGCCGTGAGTTATTTTCAGAACGCACACAGGACAACGGTCTCTCAATCGTTTTTCTTTTTTTATAAACAGTGTGCAGACAGGAGCCGAGCGAGACAATGGGACCATGTTCCTGTTTTTAATCAGCAGAACCAAAAGAGACATGGGAGCCGCAGGGGTCCCGCCGCAAATGGCGGGAGTCTCACTCACCTGATGAGAGGTACATTATCTAACGTGCAGCAAAACGACGGACCGCTCTGCAAACGCAGGTCCTCTTCACAGGACTGGTTGTACAACCTGCAACAGAAATCATTCAACATTCATTAAAATCAATGCTCTTTGGATATCGGTCGTGTCAAGAATGGAACAATGATGAATTAAGCGATTTATTTCATGTGCATGTGGGTCCCAAATAGATCCGGCTCACACTCAATGGGCACCAAGTGGGCCTGGGTTCATAATAATGGGGTCCGCCTGTGTTGACTACATTGAAGTCATGGTAAAACCATGTGGGGCACCGTAAGCAGGTTCCCCAGAGGGTAGAAAGACAACTGGATCAAATTTCTTAAAACATCTCGGGCTCACATGGGTCACACTTCTTAACTTTTGTCGTTCAGCATCAAACTTATACAAGTAACTGGATCCTTGAACCCATGGATAATTCTATATGGGGTAAAATTTTCAGCCCATTTCCAATTCCTGAGACCATCAAATGTAAATAATGGCTGAGATGAGTGGATCAGTCAAATTTCAGCAGCAGAAATAATTGCCTTTTTTATTTAAATAAAAGCAAATAGATAAAAAATATATACATTTGTTTAAAATTTCTCAAAAAAAAAGTGTTGTTCCTCAAGGTTATCTTACAATGAAAATCCTATCCTAAAGAAAAAGATAACTTTTTTTTATCAATATTAACCTCACAATACTTCCAAAAAATGGCTTGGTACAGAGGTCATTTTGTAAGAACAGTCCATAAGGACTATTTGTTCTTATAAATAGCCTCTGTTGTTCTTAGTAACCACTTAGTAACCACGTACCCACTGGTAAGCAGTGGGTATGTAGGGATCAACAGAATTATGATGAAGCAAAACACAGGACAGAAGAAGCAGCATACCAGTTATCGACAGGACAGACGTGCTGGTTGTAAAGGGCCATGGCATATCTGAAACAGACACAGAGTGATTAACCAGAATGGGAGGAAGATAATTCATAATGTGGTCCATTGCACTGCCATCCAAAAATGTTCATTTCTAAGGGATTGAGTAAACGAAATGATGAAAAGACACAGAAACTGAAACAAGTACCAACACAAATGACAAAAGCATCTACTGATGTATTTAGCATTGATCCTGAAGAAAGTGACATGAAATGGACAATAGGTAGTGTGTAGACATAACATCAGCTAAAGAACATAAAAGCATGACCGAAAAAATACACTTTAACTTTCTGGGGGCCAGAAAACAACATTATAAACATTTTATTGGCTATTTCTAAAACTAAGCATAAGCCTTTAAATTTCTGATATTTGCATTTAAATTAGTTGCTTTTTCCCTAATGCTGATGGTTTTTTTATACATCAGTGCCTAAAAAGACACACAAATTAGAATAAAGTTCTGCCATTCTGACCTTACATTGACTTTCATCGGGTCAGCCTGTGAGACCAGGCGACCCAACGTTCAATAATCTCTTATCGTTATCCGGAATTAAAAAGTTCAAGGAGTGAAAATACTGGTTAGTTTCAGGAAAACCGGATTGATTAACAGTCATTATCAGTTCTGTTGTTTGTTTTTGACAGGTCACTGACCAGCTTCATCCACTGAGGGTTCAATGACCACAGGTTCAAAAATTAGTAGATACATTTTAAACTAAATCACGATGATTACAGTGACTAAGTCAAAGCCTGTTGCCTCTAGTGCGACCACTAAAAAAAGTTTAACTTTCTAAAATTAGTTTACAAGGCTTTACACAAAAATGAATCAAGTGCATTCTGCAGTGGTCATTGATTGCTGATTTAAAGTAAGTTCATAGCATGTTTATCATACAACAAAACAATTTGGACTCTGGCATTAAAACAATGAACATACATTCACCGGCCGCTTTATGAGGCACACCCGCTCAACTGCTTGCTTAAGCAAATAGTAAATCAAGATAATCTAATTTCAGGAATCCAATTCAGTGAGGCATCTAAACAGGGTAAAGATGACTTGCAGACGTTCAGTACCAGAATCAGAATGAGGTAGAAAGCGAAACATAAGTGACTTTGGAAAAGGAAGTGATTCAGATTTACACAGAACAGTCAGAGAAAAAGAAAATAGCCAAAGGCCAGTTTGATGATATAGAAAGGCATTCATGATTCACAACCAGATATGCAGTCAACAAGTCTGCAGCAACTTTTGACCAAAATCTTATTATGTCAAATCCATCCAGCTAGATGCTAAAGCAGCTCTGAACACAAATAGGACAAACCAACAGCAAGGTTTACCTAATAAAGTGGCCATTGGAGTGTCAAGCTTACTCATATCATTATCAACAATTTGTTTTTACTTCAAATAAAACCAATAACACTTTTTTTTACTATATCTGATAATGCTTACTGAGCACCTATGAATGCAACGATCCAGATCATGTTCAAGACAGAAGTTAACGGCACCTTGCGATAAAGTTTTCTCTGAGGTTTCATGTCAGACCATAAAATATTTTGCCAGCACAAACACACACACAGCTGTTCTGTCTGTGCATGTTCGATCCTTATGAAACAGCAAATGAGGAAAGATCTACACATGTCTGCATAACAGATAATAAGGGGAATTACTTCATATCAAGTAGTAATTCATACTTTTTCTGCGGTGGGAAAGTATAAATCCTGAGATGATTACGTTCCCCTAAACCACGTGACTCAACTACAGCTAGAACAACCATATCCATCTATTTTCGATCAGTTAGTCTTTTTTCTACAGCGGGCCTCCCAGGAGGGGAAAAACAGACAAATGGGAAGGAAATGCAACTGTCAGTTTGTCATATTACACACTTCTCATTCAAGCACATCGACATACAGGGTTAAAAATGGTGGGTTATTCTGAGATGGTGAACATCTGTCCTGATTTGTGAACTCAGATGTAGTTCAGCAAGAGTTTAAGCACCAATTAGGAATGTTTTCAGCGGCTGATAGTATCATGTTCATGAAGCCGTTTTTAAAAAGGACAGAGACAGTGTGTCGCAAACATGCACTCAATATAGACCGAAATGGCCATGTGAAATACATTCCTGGGTTAAAATAATTCTGCAACCTAAAAATCACAGTTTAAATTTGAGTTTGTTACCATCATCAGCCTCAACCTAGTTTACTGAAATAAAGAACATTTACAGCCAGTAAATGGCTTTGGATATAAGTTTTGCAACTTATATCCAAAACTGCATGTACGCACTTCTCAAAAAAGGCAAATACTGACAGTGATTGTAGTACTTTTATTCAAGACAAAAAAAAGGAGAAATAGTACAAGAATTCAAATATTGTACTATTTTAGATGCACAAATCTTTAGCATCAGAGATGGCCAAGCTATTTAATGCCATGATTACACCCAATATGACATACTGTATAAGAAACTGGTAAAAAATAAAAAATAAAACATTTTAAAACCAATTGAAACAGTTTAAAAACAGGCATCAAAAGTGACTAAAAGCTTAAACCACACCATTACTGTCAAATACACTAAAAACATTAACAATTAAGTTGGGAAAACATTGTAAAATATGACTCTGTCTTTGTTTATTTTGTGGATAAGTGCCACTTCAACAATTTTTTCAATAGAATCCTAGTAAAAGGAATGAGGGTGAACTCTGGGGTGACCGTCTACCATTCAGGAAACCCTCTGATGGTCACGCTACTTTCTCTTATCGTCCATTTCATGCTTGGAATGCAGTTCTGAATAATATGAAACAGGAACTCCCACACTTCTCTCCGAAAACATCTTAAAAACTGGTTCCTGGAAAAATGTCAACAGGACTATATTTAAACGTGTATTATTAAGGTTTTGTCTTTTACACCCTCAACTTAGTAGTATTGTATTTGCTTGATCTTTTTCTTGTTTGCGTGTCTTTTAGCACCAACCTGCCTATGAAACTAGAGAGACTAGCCATATGGGGGAAATTCCCCCAAAGCTATAATCTCATATTTATGTGTAATTCATCAGCAGCATTTTTATCCCATTTCTAACAATAAACTGGTGTAAGAGATTTCCCATTGTTGTTTACCTGGCTTACATTCACAAATATGAAGGGACAGTAGATGTGATATGGAAAAGACACAACTGGAACTGACTGAATGCAAGTTAGCCAGCTGAAAATAAACTATGTGAATTAGCACACATTATGACACTTTACCCAGATATTATGAAATAAATCAACACAAAAGTAGTAGTGTAGTCGTGTTTAACACCATCCTTCTTCCCATCCACTCTGACCAGCTTCCATGTCGCTGCTAAAGAAAAGCTTCTTCTTAAACTTCCAGGAGGATTTTTACACTGCATGACTAAATGTTGTCCTGTCAATAGATTTGGCCTATTGGCTACTTCTCTAATTTATGTTTTCACTGCCCAATCTTTCAGCTTATGTGGACAACTATATGTTGCGACATATAATTTTGCTTGCAGTTGTGACATAAATGATAAATGGCCATTTATCAAGTCCAGAGGACCCCAAAGCGCTTCACACTACATTACGTCATTCACAGACCAATCTACTCTTTCCATTTCCATTCAACAAGTTTGTAGTTGTAACACAACAAAATGTGTGTTAATACTTTTGCACTTCACTACAAATTTGTAGTAGGATGTTGATGTCAGAAACAATTATTTCCTCCGTAAATAAAAATACAATGTCTTACAAATATAAAGAATCACATAGCTCTAGAAGCCAAAAGTCATTGAATGTTTTTGTTTTCTTTAGAAAGAGAATATTATTCAGCTTTGAAGGCAAAAATAGCATCTCTGCAGCTCTAGAAGAAGTCTAAATAGAGTCTGTTTTAAGTGTTTGAAAAAAACCAGAGCATTATGTGTTTGGAGGAGGCTAAGTAATAGTAGGTTTGTTTATATAATTAGCCCTCTATCAAAGCACAGCACAGCTGTATGCTGTAATTGCATGCCTGTGAGCAACATAAAAAAAAGTTGCTTTTTTTTCCTAAGTCAGGACTAAACTAGGAACATGAGCAAAACTTCTGTGGAAAATCTGGGTTGTGCAGTGAAAATTCCCAATAGCAGTGCAAAAATAACCCCAGGAAAAGGGTGTGAGGAATATACAACGAGTGTACTTACAGTGGGGCTTCAGTAAAGCCAAGCTAGATGTAATGAGACTCTTTTTAAAATTAAAGCAAACTATGTCCTCATAAACAATTGCAAAAAAATGCCTTTGGGTACAATGAAGTCATGCTGCCATTTTAAACTAACCCATAAAAAGTCAACAGAGGAAGCTTAGTCAATTGTTTCTGGTGGGCAAAAGCAGACACAGAAGTTTTATACTCTCTGCATGGTGACCAGATGCTGAGAAAAGTCTGCCCAGGCTCTATTAAAACTATTTTCTAGAATTTACCTCACTTGTACAAAGAATCAGGGAGTTATGCAACATTTTACATCTTTCAACATTCCACTACTCTGGAAAAAAGCCTGGAGACTTCTCTAAGAAACAAGGCACACTTGTTGAGTTAATGGAAAAGTTTGAACAAACAATCCATGGCAGGGTTGGCATTGAAGTTTACTGTGAGTCAGTTTTCTGCCTGAAAAACAAAAGTCAAAGCTGCTGATTATTACCTGTATCCTTTTAAAGTTCTCTTTAGGCAACAATATTTTTTCAGATGCACACTCCTGATTGGACAAACAGCTGCGTTCACAAACGTAAACAACCGTGCATAGTTTCAGCTTTGGGCTGCAATCAGGCTCCTCATCACTGATGCAACACAGAGCTTGGCTACAGGACAGCAAAAACCCAGAGTTGCACCATCTGTCTCCTTCTCTCCTTGGAGGTTTACATTCCTCCTCACAATCAAATGACAGGCCCAAGAGAAGAGATGCCAGCCGGAGTATAATCAGGAGGCATGCTCATTCTTTATGCTTTTTGGGTTGCACTTCTGCTCAAACACTGTACTGAAGATTAATAAGCTGTGCGGCAAAGCTTCATGTTGGACTTTATAAGAGAGGTGAAAATTCCAGAATCTTCGTGGAGAGACTTAATCCACGTGCCAATTGCCATGGCGGCGAGGAATTCAGGGTAAATATGCAGAGTGGCTCTGCTTAAAGAAACTAAGGTAGAAACATGTCTTTGTTCGGCATTTACAACACATTTATCTTTTGTTTCGTTTTTTATGCATTTTGGATTAATACGGGCATGTTAATGGTATTTAGATATCCCAAGATTGTAAAAAATTCCGGTTTCAAACCTGCAAAAATTGCCCTGTTATGTTGTTCCCACGGAACATAAGGTCATTTTAAAGCGAGGACAAGGAAAGCATCAAAATGCCCGAAGATTTCTTCTCCTGATTTCTTCTCTTGATCTGCTCTGTGACTAGAGCAGAAAAGTAACACCTCTAACCATATGTTGCTGCACACCGGCAGTAAGCTGGCTGAAAGAGGGATAGCATAGCTTTCCCTACCCGTTTTAAAACTACAGTTGGCCATAGTAGATAGCCTGGCAAATTAACCACATCTTATCAGCTTTTTACACAAATATTACTCCATTTATAAAATGATAAAACATATCTTATTTTACACATAAAGCACTTGAAATCTACTACTTAGGCTGAATGCCATTTCATCCCTTGCTCTGGGATGAAACATCGCCTCAAAGTCACCAGCGTGTCCCAATGCACAGCTGAGTGAACATGGAATTGGCTCTGGGATGCTCTGCCCTTAACCCTACATTTAGGCGTCTGCTTCGATAAAGAACTAAGAAACTTTTTCAAAATGTAAAGGAAAATTTTATTTAAAAAAAATAATCATCTAAATTCAGCACAGGTTTTTTGTTATCCATTTTTGCTAAAGTTTTATGTTTTATTTTAAAACTTTCAAAACAAACAAAATTATGGCTCTTTCATCTAAGAAATTTTACTAAAAAAGAAATTTATAACATTTTATTTAATTTTTTTGTTTGTAGCTGTAGCTGAGTCAATGGCAAAAACGGCTTTGAGAAAGGGGGTAGAGTGGAGTCATTATGATATATATAAAATAATAGATCACATTTTTTACTGTAAAATTCCAAACATGATTTTGACATAATTTCTCTACATAAAAAGACCAAATAGCATTTCTGTTTTGAAACGCTATTTGGTCTTTTTATGTAGAGAAATTTATCAGCTCACACAACTTTGCAAATTGTGTCAAACACAACTGACATGTAATAGTTTGGCAAACTTGAAACTTGATTTATTTCATTTCTCAAACTGTTCCCTAACTAAAAAAAAATCAATTCTTAATTCTAAAAAAAGATACAAGCAGAGAACATCAGATAAAATGTTTTGTTGAGATTTAAAGTTCAGAGGGCTACTTAAAGCACCTTGTTAGGTCTCTTACTGAAGTTTGCTATGATAATGCTAGAAAAGAGACATCAATTGTTGTTGGTATTTTGGCTACCCTTCCAAAGCCTGTAGTACAATATAAAAAAAATAAATAAAACTTACACAACCCATATCCCAGTGATGCTCAGTACTGGGAGACTGACAGGCAGTATCATCCACAGAGACATTTTGGACCACCTTGAAAAATCCCTTTCCTCTCCGTCCTTTTCGACCAGCCCAGGAATATCCTCTCAGGTAGCAGACAAACATTTACCTCCAGGTGACTGGGCTCTGCATGATCACGGACTGATTCATTTTCCTAAAGATGGAGGTAGGCAGATGGGACAGATGTGTCCTTTTTTAGCTGGCGAATGAGACAGAGAAAGGGGGCAGGCAGTGAGTTAGGTCAGGATTATTTAGGTACTTATCGCGCACTAATCAGCAATACAAATTAAACTAATCTTCTTTGTTGGGTGAAATGTGATTCAATCAAGCGTAAAAATCGTTCAGTTTGTGAAACTATGATGTTACCTTCTTTATTCGATCTTTTTTTTTCACTTTTTTTTTTGTGGAGCGCAACAAAGTAAGAAATATTAGGTATGTGCATTTTTTTTTTTCTTTTAATCTATCACAGCAAACTATGTGGCTGATTACTCACCTTCAGCCTCCGAGGACCAGCGGGTTTTGCAGGAGGTTTTGTGGAAACTTTGAGACCGTCGACGTGTCCACCTTGCCCTCTTCAAAAAAAAAAAGTGCCACAAGATGCCGCGTCACTTTAAAAAGTCTCTTTGCTTCGTGTATTTCTCCTGAGCAGAGGTTGAGCGTTTCGCTTTGAAGTGCGTGGCGTACAGCTCGCGCTCACAGAAACGCTGCCACTATTCCCGGAGACATCCCAGAAGACCCAGCTGTTTGACTCCGCCCACCTAAAGTTACGTTCGAGTTGGCGTGGCCCGAGGCGTTGATGGGTTAAAGACTTCATTCCACCGTAACAAAGACCAAAGACTACTCTACCAATCACTTTCTTTACTGAATACAATAAAATGCAAATAAATCTGCAGTGAGGCAAAAAAAATCTTACTCGCCAAACACGTCTTCAAATGTGCATACGCGAAAGTCTCAGATTGATCAAACAAGAACAGTTGTAAATGTGAAAATTCATGCTCAGGAACAGTTTCCTCTTTTATTAGCGAAAGAAAGCGGTGAAACGTTTGAAAATTTAATTTTTCGAAGCCATTTTGTTGAACATAGAGGTAATACTGCCCCCTGCTGTACATAACGACACGCACATGGAAAGTCTCTGAGGAATAAAAAGTGTTATTTTGTAACTTCAACAAGATTCAAGACGGAGCCTGGAAGTTAAATGCAGTCAATCAAGTTCTTTTGATTGAGTGAGTCATCACCGATATGAAAGAAAAAGTTTCGACTCACTGATATTCTAAAAATCACAACATGTAAGGTTTTCTGAAAGAATTTTTGTGATCAGTGTCACATGGTGGATGGTAATGGTGTTCTTTTGTTTGTTTTTTACAAATGAAAACTGATAGTGATTATTTGTGTTCAGCCCCTTTACTCTGATACTCCATGAACATCCATGTTAGGTCAACATGGATGTTCCATTATCTGTGGTTCTTATTTTGGGTGTTTTTTAATCGTCCTTTTAGCAAAATGAGATCACCGATATGAAGAATTCTTAAATGCTATCCATCAAATTGTTTATTATTTAGTGTTCAGAATTGTGTTGCTTTATTTGACTGGATTTCAAAATGCCTACCATGCATTTTGAACTGTGTGTAGGGAACAATTTTGTGGCATCTATTTAGATGAATTTTCAATCCAGCAATAACTCAGAGATGTCTGAATTATTGGATGCAATATCAGCTCGAAATGTAACAATCCACTGAGGGATGTGGCTGTGTTTCTTTTGGGGTTTTTTTTTGCATGCAAAGCAAGTAGCCAACATATAATCCCTCAGGGTGGATGTTTGGGCAGGGCGTAAACCTTCAACACAGGTTAACACCGGGTCTAAACAAGCCTCAGACTTTATCACATACCAGACTGCATTAATGGTGTACTATTATTGGCTCTGTGAAAAATTTCTTTCCTCAAATGAAGCTTAACGGGACTTAAAAAGGTACATTTCAAATAGATATTTAGACTACATCTCAGTTGTTTCCAGAATGTATTCAATTTATTAAGGTTGCTTTGCAAACTCACAGTGATACATTTTGTGAGGAGGATGAATATTGAGTATAAATATTGAAGCAACAATTCAAAACACCAGTCAGAAGGTAAAAACAAATGGGTCATCCAAATAGAAAATTACTTCAACCATACAGCCTAATTTTCTCTGTTTCTTTGGGGGTTTTGAGAACAACAAAGTTAATGTTTTGAAGCAGTCATCACAAAATCTTAAGCTTCATCCTTTGGAAAATGTATGAGCACAGTTGAAAAGATGTGTATGATTATTTCTTCAAACTTGATTCAGACACATCAATTCTCAGGAGAAAAGGGCCAAAATTGGGAACCTTGTGAGATGATATTCAGATTGCTGACTGTACACTAGAAAAGGCAATTCCGTTAATAATAAGGAACTATATGTAAACTTCAATATAGTAATTTAGTAAGAAATTACTACATTTCTTAGTAATTTAAGAAATTTTTTTTGAAAAATGCTTTCTTAATTTTTTGGCATTTTGCAAAGAGAAATCATTTTGGTTCACCTAACTGTCCTAAAAGAGATAAAGTTCATTATGATTTGATGTCAGACAGTGAGAAAATTTTTTGTCTTTTTAAATATTTTATTTCAAATTAATGACATAATACAATGCAAATACACAATAGCTCTAGATATAATGTTCCCTTTATTACCATGATAGGATGATTAGTGTCAATTTCTTAGTTAATAGTTTTTTATAACCCTAAACAATCCCAAAAAAGTGCAACAATAACCAGAATGTGATGTTTTATGTATTTGCTTGATTTTGACTTTTTAGTCTTGGCAAGAGAAGTACATTTGTTTCCACTTTATATATATATAAATATCATGATTTTCTTAAAAAACGACTTGAAAGATTTTTACATACAATAAATGCTGTTAAAAAAAGAAAAATCCTCTGAGAGATATTAAAGAAAACTCAAGCAACTCACAGAAAGAAATGTATGAAACATATTACGGTGCTGCATGGTTGCAACTTAACAATTAGCTATAATCTGTGAAATCTCTCCTCAAACCTTCAGTTATTTAATGCAACAGAAATAAAAAATTTCCATCAGTTTTGTTTATGCTCATTTCTGTCATAGTTGAACCACTTTAAACAAACAATGTAAATCAGAAGATTTGGTAAAAGAAATGAAAGAATGTTTTTACATTTTAACTCCTAATTACGAAAAATATATACACATAAAATGAAATCTTTTTCTATCTGCAACTCATATGTAAGTAAACAAACACGGTAAAATAGAACCCAAATGCAATCTATCTCATCTTTCCCATAAATATTGAGAATATTAATAGTTTGTGATTCAAAAGATCTGATCCCATTGCTCTTCTCCTACAGCCTTATAGAGGAGCCAAAGCCCCACACGCTAAAAGCAGGGTACAGAGGCTCCACAAATGAAGTCTGAATTTTGTGCAGAAGGCGCATGCCATCAGAAACACTGTAATATGCAAGTATTCCCTTCCCGTGGTCCAAGTAGACTCCAATGCGGGATGACACAGGGGCAGAGAGATCTTTGCTTCTGTTGTTGTGCACAAAGGTGAACTTGGACTCAGAGCAGTACAAACTCCACGACTTTTCATTCCAGCCAAGGCTGCAGTCATTACTGTTTCCTTTTCTCCGGATTCCCTTGTAGGTAACAGCCATGTCTATCTCTGTTCCTCGCCAGTCCACTTCCCAGTAAAAACGAGATCCATACACACTTTCTCTGCACAGCACCTAAACATATGGAAAGACCAACGTGATCAAAAACCAAAAGCAACATAAAGAATAACAATGAAATAAAACATGATTCAAGCTGTAAATCCCCACCTGTTGCCAGTGGTCAAATCGATCTGGGTGATCAGGGTAGTGTTTAGGGTCACTCTTCATTGTTGCTGTTCTGTTTCCTTCTGAGAGGTGAAGGTTTCGGTGGACTGTGTTGACATCCAGAGTCAACTGGTGAGAATCTGAAATGGAAATTTTTAAAAAAATAATTTGCTTCCTTGAGGGTGGCTTTTAAAATTTCTCATCGGATTTATCATGATCGAGCACTAGAGTGTAACTGGGTGTAGTGTGGTATATGTTTACATAAGGTTGTAACAAAAGCAGTTACACCTGTGCTTGCTTCACTAAATCAGAATTGTAAGTAAGACTTTTAACCGACGGATAAACCGGTTGAGCAAGCTGAATACCTTTTATTCAAGTTTCAGTCATTTTACTTTGTGGACTCACCCTTTTGTCAAGTGAAGGCGTAGTTATTAACAATGAGACCAGGTCAGACAAAGTGTATAGTTTTATTCCCAGAATATCATGCTACTTACATTTCAGGAAATCTTCTCTTGTCCTTGGCTCTTCTACAATCCTTCCATCAACGCTCACAATTGATTCTCTTCTTGGCTTTAATTCAACTTCTTTTGCGTCTTGAGTGATGTACACTTCCTTCACTATGAAAGTTAAGAAAAAAAACAGGGGATTCATCAAACTGCTTGGTTTTGGGTGTATTTGGAGAGGAAATATAGACAGTTATGTTTACCTGCTCCAGAGATTTTCATCATTTCTGTCTTGCTGACTTCTTCTACTTGCAATTTCAATGCCGCAATGGCTCTCTTGGCAGGATCGAAGGAATAATTGGGAACAACATTGATGTTGTTTAGGTCTTCATACCCGGAGGGGCCCGATAGAGACTGCCAGCTCTGGTAAACATAAAAACATCCCCATAAATGAGCATGTAGACCACTTAGAGCCCTAAAGTCATAGTGTTACATTAGGCAGATCATCCTCACCTGCAGAAAATGAATGTGATCATCGGTGCGGGAGAGCTTCTCCAGGTTGTTGTGTCTCTTCTTCAGCAGAGTTATCTCCTCCTCCAAGCGGTCCAGGAGTAGCTCCCCCTGGGTCACAGTGGTTCTTTCATGGGAGAGGACCATCTCTTTGACTTCATTGTACTTCCTCTCTATAGAATTCAGAAGCTCAGTGAAGATCCGTTCATTTTCCTCAAGAACTGTTTGAGCAGAGTGCTGTTGAGATACATGTGAATGATTAGAAAAGAATTACATTTCAGAACAGAAAACCTTTCTGTAATATAACTGGGATGTCCTCTACTTACTTTCACTGATTCAACTGCTTGTCTTAGATCCTGCCATTTTTTAATCCTTTGATCAATCCTCTGTTGAGACTTGTGCAGAGTGGTACCAAGTTGTTTCTACAAAAAATCAAGGAAAAGGAAGTTTAAATACTCAAAGGCTAATATCAACACACATATTTTCTGAGTTCAAAGTGCAGAATGAGTTCTGTTCAATGCTCACTTGTTTCTCAGTCCGCTCAGTTCCAGCTGGGACGATGTCATGGTGTTTGTGTTCATCCATCATGCACAAGACGCAGACTGATGTCTGATCAGCGCGACAAAAGGCCTCCAGCAGCTTGTCGTGCTGGGCACATACCTTCTCTCTCATCTGACCCGTGGCTTTGACCAGTTTGTGCTTCATCAGGGTGGGGTAGTCATAGTGTGACTGCACATGTTCCCCACAATACGATGCCAGGCAAACCAGACAGGACTTCTCGGCTTTTTGCTTCCTCGTAGTGCAGAAGTCACAGAGGACCTCCCCATCCTTGGTCCTCTGCCTGGTCTGGTTTCGACTGGTTGACCGGCGAGATTTGTCCAAATTGGTATATCTGTCCAAGTCCAGGCTGTCTGAGTGAGACATTTTCTTTTCCAAAAATGAGAAAAATAAATCCAGCAGATAAGACACCAAAAATAAAATCCAGGAATCTAGGAAATCAGCTTGAGAGCAGTGTGATAGCCTTTTAATGAATCTGCTCAGGTTGATGGCTAAAGAAAAAGACTACAAGTAAACAGGATCAACTCCCGAAGTGAACTGTTTGGGTGAAACTGAGAGAGTGACGCTTTGTGTGACAGAATGTTTGCTATGTGGACTACTCTCCCAGTAAAACCAGTATTACAGGTTTGACAAATGATAGTTGTAAAATCCACTTAATAGGATGAAACTGGCACAAAGGTCAGGAAAAAAATGAACATTTTGAAATTAGTGGTAACAATACGTCTTATTTAGTAGCTAAAAAAGCAGGTTAGTACGTTACCACTTTATTCTTCAAAAACGTATTTTTACATAAGACCTACAAAACCTGATCAATTGCTAAAAAAAAAAAAGGCACTGGGGAAGGAGCACCATCTAGTGGCAGAAATTGACAACTTCATATTCCTCTGTTATAACGAACTGACCTAAAAAGAATGAAATAAGCTGTATCCATGTGTTAGAATGGGAAAGCAAAAAATTGCAATAACGTTATATTCCGAAATGTATTAAATATATGTTTCACATTAAAAAGACAAAAAAAGCAAATCAAACTATCTTCTAAAAACCTAATAATAATGTTTTTGTAGTTAAGATTGACACCACTGTTCAATGAAAAGGGCTAAAACGCTACTCTACATGTTAATAAAACAACAGTCATATAAAATAATTGATTAAATGACCAATAGTACTTAAGACACAAGAAAACACCTAAATGGAAATTTTAAACAAAATGAAAATCTCTTAGTTTCTAAAACACATCCATTGTCTCTTTACTTTGAACAGTTTTTCTTGGAATTTTTAATTATTTGTTCATTTATCTGTTGTTCATCTTGGTTTAGTGACATTTTTCTTGTAAATATCACAACAGATACATTTATTGGTAAACCACACTTCTAGCAAATCCTGTCATGTCTCAAATATATCAGTCAATAGTTTTTGACTTACACTCATTTAAGTATGAATGTAAATTCAGGCATTTAGTGATGCATTTGAACAGCCATTCTTTTCAGGGGGAAATAATAATGCAAGATATCACTGTCAGTAATATTAAAAGGAATAATTGAATGCACAGGTATGGATTTTTTTGTGGATTTTATTTAACCCACAAAGGGGGAAAATTACAAATACAAGCTCAGATAATATATTCAGAAAACAAATTATCCAAATTTACTAATTCAGATAAAGCTGAATTAATATGCATTTATATTTATCAACAACCTTCTGGCACAATAATTTTGGGAATCATCAAAGTGCTGACTCTTTAACATTAGTGTTAAAATGTCAACCATCTGATCCTGTTCCCCTAAGATGAACAAAGATAGGCATGGATGCTAAATGGTAAATGATGAACCACTAAGGATTAAATCAGTCATAAATGGTAGGATGCTGGAATAACGGCGTCACTGATAGCAATGAAGTCATGAACATCAGCATAGAATGAGATGGCACCAAACCAAACAAGAGATAGTTTACTTCAAACTTCAAACTTTTGAAAGTTTGCAGTAAACCTTCAAAACTTTCAAACTCAAAGAATAAACTTCAAAACTGGGAAGAGTCCATAATCTGTCAAACATAGTGGTTGTAGATTCATGCCCAGGGTGTATTTTACTGCTAATGGTACTGGTGGGATAAATCTTCAATTTATCTTAATAAGATAAACAGAAATATGGCTCAAACTTGCACACATTGGGTTTTCCAAAAGATTAATAATTCCTAATGCACATTAAAACTGGCTTTAGAATGAATAAAGCAGGTCAATAAGCCTCTGGAGTGATTTTATCTTAAATTCCTTAGGAGATTTATGGACTATGGTTAAAATCTCTGTCAGAATACCAATTAAAATATACACTTCTGATGAGAATAGTAGTCGTATATAATGGTGATGTCAGCAACTTACTACACTTAGTGTATGGCGTCACCGCCCATTGCCAAGGTCTATTTATTCAAATATCACTGTGTGGGACTATAATATGTTGATTTTTTACCCCTTCTGAATAAGTGACAAAATACAACTAATTCAACCATGAGCACCCAACTGTTGTTTTTTTTTAAAACAACTGAAATGATATAATGTTTCAGTTCACCCTGAAAGAAAAACAAGGTTATAGAAGACGCATTAAAAGTCTCATTGGAAAGCAACATTCTCAGCAATGATGAGCTAATGTAAACCTCCGATTAGTGGATGTTCCCTCTCGACATATATTCCGATGGAGTCTGTCTGTACAAGATGTTCTATACATGCTTAGTGACATTTTTAATGATGAGATTTAGCACAATTTCAAAGCAAATCTACGGAATTAATCACCTTTACTGCAAACCTACATGTTCGCCTCCTTAATAAGTTATTTACTTAGTCCATACATAGCCAGCTTTAATTAAACGCCCAGCTAAATTTTAAAAAACCCATACCGTTTCATCGGAAATATTTTGGCAGAAATTAAAGGTTTACTCTTTCCCAACAGAATAATTAATAGCGCTTTGAATTTACTTTTTGAATCTCCTGCATTTTTAACTCCCAGCCTGTAGGGGGTGACGGTGGTGTGTGTGCAGATATGAAATGACAATAGTTGCTTTCGCTAAAGTGCGTCGGAGGTCCAACGTTGGCGCCAGATGAGCTGTGGCGCCAGCTGTACACACAGGCAGTGAGAGGAAACGAAGACACACAGAGCAGAGCAGTGTGACGGGGCTCACTGAAAAACTTGCAAAGCTCCCACCAGAACCAGCGTGTAAAATCCTCAAACGATTCTCCTGCTTCGCTCTCTGCAACAACCACAAAGTAAAAGGACAGAAAGGTGGGTGTGTGCATGCAAGGTTTTGTATACTAACTCTATAGGATGTTAATCCCGGTGAACACTTCATCCTTTAAATGCAATCCATTCTCAGACATATTGTCTCTATAGGTGGGCGAGTGTGTTCCGGTAGATATAATCCTCTACTATCTTTTTAAATATTGTGTGTATAGGGTGGTAATAGCTGACCAGCAGTTTACAACTCTGATGGAAAAATACAGGCCTTGACCCGCGATAATCGTAACAGCAGTGCCCTAAAAGCATACCAACACAGGAACTCATAGCTTTAAGGAACTATATTATCTTTAAATCTATTAGTCTGTAGTCTATAATGTGTATTTATGTATGAACTACTCTACTTTTGTCTCTACACAATGTAGTTTTAAATGCACGGATTCGTGTTTTATAAAGCTTATTCGCCAGTGTTTTGCGATGTGAAATTATATCAATCTGCATGTATATGGATGCTTTAGCTTTGGTAACTAACTGGATTAGCTGAGTTTTTAGCTCTGCATCATGGCTATGTAGCCGCGACATGCATGCTTGATAGCTGCTAACACAATCAAGGCCGCCATTGAAGTGTGGTTGTTCTGCTGCTGCCGCAGTGAAACACTCGGTATCAGGTCAGTCTGGTTCACGCAGGCATCGTTTTACAAACTGTTTGGTTCTCGTTAACTTGAGGAAGTTATTTTGGCCTCATCTGCTCTGCAAGTTTCTCGTCTTTTGTGACTATAAGTCGCCCTTTCCCGGGCTTTTCGCACAGCAGCGTCCTTCTTCAGTTAGCCATCTTTGTTTCAGCTAACCAGCTTCTGCTTGGATTTATAGGCGAGTCTTAGCGTGCTAAATACACTTTTAGTTGGGTTAAAAGCCAACACAATGTCGTAACTTCAATGTCCAATGATTATTTAGGATCATTTATTCGAGTTCTTCAACTATATTTGCTCCCTTTAATGATTGTTGCCCACCCTGTTTAGATATATTGTGTATGACGGAAGCTAAGGCGGATAACGTTAGCCAGCGGCAGCCATCTTAGACTAGCTGGAAGTGCTGGTGTGGCACAACAAGATGGCCTGGTAATAATCGCACTGGGAGAATTTCCGCGTCGTTCCGTCGTCCTAAGGTGCGCTTATAAATTGGGTCTGGCCGCCTGTTTTACTGTAAGTATTTGTCGTCTTTGAAGACCTTAAAATACAGTACTCGCGTATGTGACCATCTTCCAGCTAGTTAGCTGGCTAAAATGCGAACGCACTAGCAGCTAACACAATGCTGTTTTGTCGGTAACCAGTCGCCCGTCCTCCATAGCCAGCTAACTAGCGGCTATGGAGGCCATTTGTAGCCGTTGTTGAAAGGCTAACAACCTAAATGTTTAATAACAAAAAGCCCGTTGTTTAAATGTTCAGATGGTTACTCGTATATCAAAATAAGGGCGAGCCATAAAGCAAATCTGAGGGAGAAATTGGGGATTAACACCGAATAAGAAGCTGCGTGGTTTACTTTTGTTTAAACATCACGGGAGTATAGCTAATGAAGCGAAGCATGTACGCTAATGTAGCCAGCAAATGCATCACCTGGTTTGCTCAGGCATGAGTTATTGCCATATATAGGTTAAATATATTACCCTAAGCGCACAGTTTTTTAAATTAAGATTTAATAGCACACGGCTTTAGTTCCTACAAACTATAGTTGTTGTGGTTTTGTGGATATTTTGTTGCTGTTTTGATATCTCAATAGTTTACACAGTGGTTTAAGTATCAGTGAAACTAACGAGAATGGGGTGTGTTTCTTTGACTCTTTGGTAAAAGATGAGATATCTTTCAGATTTTCATAAATCTTTAAGTTTGTAAAGTCTCACATCACTGTTGATGTTCAACTTGCTGCTAAATTTACAATATGGCTGTGTTAAAACAGTTTGGAGTACAAAATATTTGTTGCAATCCATTAAGTTTGGATGCAAGTTTATCTGTACTGTTAGTCAAATTAAATACATTTTACCATCTGCATTAATTGCATTCAGTTAATAGTAAAGATGCACAGTCTATTAAATCACAGTATGAGTGTGCGCAGTATCGCAAAGGGCTGCTTCAATGCAATATTTGGTGGGCTACAATATATTTGGAACTATATATTTAAACAGCTTTCCAGTAATATATGGCATAATTTCAGTTTAGCTTTATTATTCATTAAACTCACAACAGATATAAAACACAGTAGCCTTTACTGTTATTGCGTAGACATTATTGAAATTATTCAGTTACTTTATTGGTGCACAAACTAAGTAGTAAAAAAAATTAAAATAGTAAAGTAAATGTGATGCTATTTCCAAAATTGGACTGACCTAATTGATACTAAATTGGTCAATAAGTGAATGATTGGTAAGCAACAAAAACATCCTATGATAACTTATTTGTGAGTAAACACTGTTTTGTAACATTTGTTGAATAATGTCTTCACTATTTTCTTTGTCAATGAATTTTTTTCTCTTCTTTTTTACAGGTCAGCTCACTGACAAGAACACCGGCGCAGGCAGAAAAACCCCCAACATATAACCCCGATTCCCTCTTTGGTCATCATCCGGCAGAAAAACGGAGGCCGTGGGGCTGGAGTGTGTTCTTATGGCCGAGTCAGAGACTGAATGTGACACGCCAGGGCTTGACACACTTGGGTCGGAGTGTGTCATAGCCCATAGCCATGTCGACCTTCACTATGGAGCCGAAACGGAGATCATGACGGAGGAAAAGCGTGGATTGGAGTTGGAGATCCACGGCTCAGACTTAAAGATCCAAGGACTCGGGGGAGAACTTGGGACTGTCACATGTGTGGATGCGATCGTTGCTGAGACAGACCATGACTATATCAAGGTGGAGCATGCTGACATGCACTGTTTCACAGCAGCAGAAATCAAGACAGAAACGGGCGAGACTTTACTGGGAGAGGTGCTGCTCAAGACAGAAGGTGAGCATGTGGTGAAAATGGAGTCTGATCATGGCGGCGAGTTGACAGTGGAATCTGAGAATGGCGTAATCATACATGAAGCTCATGGCCTACAGTGCAACGAATGCGGGGAGATCTTTGGCAGCATAGCTGATCTTCACCAACACTTTGAGATCCACAAGGACCTCAACCCGTATATCTGTATCCACTGCGGGGAGAGTTTTGCTGTAGAAGCCAGTCTCAAGCAGCACATGAAAATTCACATGAAAGAAAAGCCGTACGTTCCCCCGGGAGTCGACCTGATCGGTAAAGATGTTATTGATGCCTACAGCCTTAAGTCTCATCAGATGATTCATTTGCCAGACAAACCCCACAGATGCACAGAATGTGGCAAGAGCTTTGCAGCTGCCATAACGCTGAGGGAACACATGAAGATGCATTCTGAAGACAAACCGTACAAGTGCACACAGTGCAGGAAGAGCTTCGTCCGTAGGAGGCATTTAAAGAAGCACCAGGAGGTCCATGCGCGCGAAAAGCCATATACCTGTGGCCAGTGTGGCAAAGGCTTCGCTACGACTTCCAACCTGAAGCAGCATCAAAAGACCCACACAGCAGTCGTGCTTGGAGACAAACCCCATCGGTGCGCACAGTGTGGAAAGTGTTTTGCGGCCGCTGCAACTCTGAGAGAGCACCAGAGGATTCACTCAAGTGAAAAGCCGTACAAATGCAACATGTGCAGGAAGAGTTTTGTCCGCAAGCGTCACCTGAAGAAGCATCAGCAAGTCCACGCTGGGGGGAAGCCCTACACCTGCAGACATTGCAACAAGGGCTTCAACCATTCCTCATCCCTGTCTCGCCATAATAAGACCCACCTGCAGAACCCGGTGTTTTCTCCACCTCAGCCAGGGAAACCCATCACTTTCGTCTCGCCTCCAAAGCAAAGAGTACTCCAGGAAGGAGAGAAACCGTACATGTGCCACCACTGTGACAAGGGCTTCAATCATTCCTCCTCTCTGTCACGGCACCAAAGAGTCCACTCGGATGGAAAAACGTACACCTGCGGTCACTGTGGCAAAAAGTTCAATCACTCCTCCTCTCTTGCGAGGCATCAGAGAGTTCATTTGGAGAAGCAGCAGGCGCACGCGTCGCCGCTGCAGACACAGCAGCAGTTACAGCCACAACCACAATCACCACAGCCACCAACACCACAACCGCAGCAGTACACCGCCATCCCTGTTGGTAAGGCTTTCTCCAACAATGCCTTCCCAAAACAGCTCATCCTGTCTGTCGAGAAACCATACAGGTGCTCTCACTGCGGAAAAGGCTTTAACCATTCTTCCTCTCTCTCCAGACATCATAGGATCCACGTAGATCACAGACCAGGGCCTCACCCTTAGAGGTAGCCCTTAGCCCACATTACCACTTTTCATATGTTTCTGTTCCCCAAATCCTTATATCTATATCACAGCACCACAGAAAATGGTAGGCCAACTTCTGCAGTCAAAGAGGTCATGTCAGCATCTAGTTCTGGTTAAGTGGAGCAGCTCAGAATAAATGGACAATAATTCAGATTTATTCAAAAGGCGGGGACTCGGCTTGAGAGACTGTGCAACATGCAACTCTGAACTGAACCCAATTCTTTGTGTGCAGCTCCAAGATGGTATAGAATATAGTGAAGGAATTTCTCGTGATTCTGTCTCACTCGCTCCAGGACATCCAGAACTCTTTTAAAAGAAAAACAAATGTGGTTTGAAAATCTACAAGATAAAATAGTAACTTTGGGTAAATACACCTCATCTTTTTCATAGAGTTCCACTCATGTATCTTCAGGTGCACACATTTGCTTTTCAGCTGCGACTTTATTAAAAATGTCAAATACAACTGAACAGGAACTGTTGCCTCATTTGAATATTTTTTCCCTCCCAGATGTAACTCGTATGAAGCAAATATCAAAAATCCAATGTAGATAATTCTTGATTTTCTTTTATATGTATGTATAGTTAACTAGTGTGCTGTTCCAGACGATACAATTTTTGATAGCAAGATTCACTCTCCATGTTTTGTTTTTTTCTTACTTTAATTTGTTTCAAGTGTTGGATATAAAAACAAAAAGAAAAATGTTGCAAATTTTTCCATAAAGTTGGGCTCCGTTAACATGAGCCATCTTGTATATTTATGAGATTGGATTTTTGTATGTCTCTGGTTTAGCACGGCTTCACAAACTGTACAGAGAGCAATACTCGTCGAGACCCCAGTCTATTCTGACAAGCAATCTAGCTGTGAGGAAATGCATATTAGAAAATAAAAATCTTCTGGGTAGCATATTGCAAAATGACCCGTGTCCTAATTATTTACTGTGTGGTTTCAACTTCATCTAAGATCCAAATGTACATTATTGCTTTGGAAACTAATTACCTGTGTATAGTTATAGGTAACACATATTCTTGTTGACCTGCAAACTTTTCGTTGTTTGATCTAAAACAAAAAAAGTTGTGTATACTAAAACATGAGAATCTCATTTTACAAGATTTTTCTGAAGTCCAATGGATTGCGCTCTATTTACTGTTCTGTGTAAAATATCTTTTACAAACTGACGTATTTTTTTAAATATGGCTTGGGTTATACGAAAAAGAATGAGACGGAATTTTATGAGAGTTGAACATTTGGTGAGCAATATCTTTATTTGGATAACAGTTGTGCGTCACACTGTAGCATAGTTCTTTTCCTTGTGTTAGTTAGGTGCCTTATTGCATGCAATGTAGAAATGTATGCCCAGCTGTTATTTGAGAAGTTAGGGTTTTCAGGATTTTTTTTTTTTTTTTTAGTTCTTACTCATTAACTTACCCTACATTTTAATTTGTCACCTTTTTTTTTGCTTTCATGTATATTGCAATGTGTTTACACTGTTACAACTATATTGTTTTATTCCCCTTTTTGATTTATTTTTTTTTGTCAATGGCCTCATTGAGAAAGTGGTGTAAAAGATCCATATAGACTATTCTTAAGGGTAAACCCTGTAACACATCTTCCCCATCTGAGTGGCACATATATGGATAAATAAAGGTTGTTGACTCTCTCTCATGGTGTTGAATTAATGCAGTCTGGAGTAGTACTAAAATAATTATGCATTATTGTCACAAATACCAAAAATTATTTATTGAACCTGCACTTACACTGTTTAAACACATGGCGCCGCTGTTTACCGTCAAGCATGCCAAACAGTCTTGAGTTTCTTACAGCTTTGTCTTAAAACTATAAACGGCATTAATTTCGGTGAGTAAAAGCTCTGATTGAATAGGCGTGAAGCCTCTTGGGGAATTACCTTTGACCTAAAAAAGAACAACATGTCTCCTACATGAACTAAACAACACAACGGTTTACATTTCTTCACAGCTGGAGGCTGATTTTAGTCCAAAGCAGAGGAGCCAAGCTATTATGTTGTAGCATTAACTGTATGTTTAGGATAGATTCACCCACTCTTTTTCCAACATTCAACATGTTTTATTCCTTCAGCAATAGCATTTTTCTTGCATAAAGGCTACGTTTTTTTAGATTTAGTTACTCCCAGCTGTAAATTTCTGCAGCTCCTCCAGAGTCACTGTGGGCCAATTTTTTCTGTTTCTTTGATTATTGCTCTTTGCTCATCTTGTCGGCTTAGGTGGGTGGTCTTGTCTTGTTTCCACATATACCATATCCTTCATCTTCATATACTCAAGATTGTTGTTTGTATTATAACAAAATCTTCAAAGGGCATTAAAGGTTTTGCTAATTGTAGAAGGTGCTCAGTTCTCAAGAAGCAGAATAATGTTCTGGCCTATACAAATATTACGCTGATCATGCTTTTAAGTCAGTATTAGCAGAAGGAATGGGTGAAATGGACATAGCACACAAAAATAAGCAAAGAAGCTCTTACCAGTTAAGCTATTTCAGGAATCCATTTACATAAAGTAGTGCAATTAAAAAAAATTCATTTAAACTTTTTTTACAAAAAATAAATATCAATGAAAAATAAAAGAAAAATAATCCCAACATTGTTTTTTGTTTTGGGGTTCCCAGACAGATTCTTAAAAGGATCAAAATAATAAACCTGATTATGATAGTCCATACATGTATCATGAAACAAAAGACATCTTGGTGAATATATAATATATTTTATTTTTGTAATTCAAGAACAAAATTGAAAAACTAGGACATATGATTTTCTACACATTTGAGCTAATTGGACAATGAAACAAAAGCATTTATATTGCATACAATACAAACTACAACAGCACAAACACAAGTAAGTCTGGATATATCTTAGCAGAATTTAAGTCTATTTACATTTATTGTGTTCACTGTACATTTTTACACACCTGTGTTGTCATAGGTGTCCATATGGGGAGGTAGGCAGCAAAGTGCAGATCCTCGTCTATGCATGTGCATACAGCAAGCATGTCATTTAAGCCTTTTCGAGAAGAGTGACCAGCATTGCTTTACCAAGGATCTGCTATACGTTCATGACAGGAGTTAGCTGTAGCAGTGAGCTCTGTGGTCGGATAGTGCTGCTCTTTGAATGCAGCTTCTCCAGGTTCTGCAGGAAGCCCCGTCTCTTGAGACCTTCGAGGATCACAGTGTTACTCGATGCAAGGCTGACACGGGTCCTGTAAGGAACAGAAAAATACCACTTTGGTAATGTGACATCATTCAACACATGACCAGTGCGACCAGGTGCACAGAGAGTTCAATGTCAGGAAAGAAATTATTTTCTTCCTCTTCGATTTTAAAATGAGTTTTTAAGTGCTGCACAGCAATTATACATAATTATCAGCAATGACTCCCTGCTGTTCAAACACTGCATGCTATAATTGGCCACAAGGTGTTTGCTCAGCTTTATTGCAATTTACCTTAAAAGTACAACACATTTTGGGAGCAAGGCCAACCACAGACATGCAACCCCAAGGTTAACAGACTTCATTTCTGTGTTTACATTGGCCAAAGGCACTTCAGAAAGGCAGGCCGTGGTGTGTGGGCGCACATCTGGAAGGGTACGATGTTTTGCGAAAGTTTTCACCCCTCCTGGAATTTTTCACATTTTGTCACATTACAATCTCTAACTTCTGTCTTTTATGGCACAGAGTAGACTATCACAAAGTAATTCATATTTGTAAAACTAAAAGAAAATATTTGGCTTATGATTTTCTTTTGTAATAAATACTAAAATATTCAGCCATACTGAGTCAGTACAGATCCACCTTTTTGCAGCAATTTCAGCTTATGGATCTTTGCAGCTTGTTGCTACCACCTAGCAACATGGTTTCACCATGATTATGGAGTATTGAGGTGGAAACTCTCTGCCATACATACAATTTTGATTGTAGGCCAAAAAAATTATTTCAGCTTCATTTGACCAGAGCAATTTCTTCCATGCTTCCTATCCACAACATAGCTTGAGTCAAACCATGACGCTGACTTCTTTTGCTTTTCTTTTAACAATTACTATTTTGTTTCTCCTATAAAGGCCAGATTTACAGAGTGCACATCTAAACGTTATCCAGTCAACAGATTCTTCCACGTGAGTTGTGGATCACAGGTCACACATGTCTGATTTTTATTTGCAAGCAATTTAAAAGTTGTTGTATACTTTGATTTCCAAATTTGTGATTCCAACAAGACAAAATGTAAAACAGTTCAAGGGATGTGGATAATATGACACAATACGTACTGGCCTTAGAATTCAATGGCTTTCACACTATATTATTAGGTAAGGATGTTGTGAGGAATTACATAATCATTTCACATTACTTTTTAATGAAACATACATAAAAACATGAAGACAGGCACTCACCGAGGGGAATCTATTCCACTGTCTCCAGTGATGCTCTGGTTCTCCACCATTTCCTCTGCTCTTCTGGCGCCAGTTGGTGCGCTCTGGATGACTTTGTGGGTCTGAGGAACACTATTCTCATCAAAGCCACCCTGCCGCACTTCCTGCACATTCACTGCCCAGTGCGCAGACTCGCCGTCACCTTCGTCGGCTGATTTTCGGACAGTCTCGGAGTCTGATTCGAGCTCGCTGGCCTGGCAGTAGTCAAAGATGCTGCTGTCTACACCTTCACATACCTCTGAACAGTTTCCATCCAGAATAGGACCACATCCCTTCTCCTCCTGGATCAATAGACCCCTCGCAGGACTTTGCTCACAGAACATCCCCGGTGACCTAGTTCTTTGATGACGCGGTCTCCAGCTGCTCTCTGCTGGTCTTGTGGCTAACAGGGAAGATTCTCTCTGGATCATGGGAGTAATTAGATCTGTTAAAGTGCTGTCTGTTGAGTCTTGTTTGCAAGTAGCTTGCGGTTGTTGAAACATAACTTTGTAATAGGAATGTTGATGGGTTTTAGCTTCATGGTTATTGTAAACCAGCTGGTGATAGTTTGCAATACCAGTTCGGTAATTATCATCTGCATCAACCATCTCCCCGGTGTTAAGACACAGGGAGCTGCAGGCATCTTCCTCTTCTGGTCCATCTGCTGCCTCATAGAGCCTACAATCATCCTCTACTAAACCTTCACTGTTTGCTATTAGTGGTGTACTGTCAGGGGTCAGTTCCAGAACATCTCCATTGTTAATGGTTCTGCTGGCTGATCGGATCTCCTGTTGATCCTCAATAGTCACAGAGAGATCCTTTGGCTTTGGAATATTATCCCTTTGTTGAGTGGAAAGTCGTAGGGAGTGTTTCCGCTGTAAAGAGGGCTTGGGCCATGGCAGATCTGGATTATGTGCAGGGTTTATTGCAGACTGATATGGATAGGTAGGGGAAACAGTAGTCATATTGGAGTGTTGCTGGATGTTAGTGAGGCTGTCATCTTTTATTTTGCCTTGGTCTGGTACATTTTTGTACTGTTTGACATCTTGAAAATATCCCTTTTTGCCCTCTCTCTCCCAAATCTCCTTGCTGCTTTGTTCATCTTGACGCCGAATTTTGTCATCTATCCTGAGCGTGCTGCCATGTAGATATGCTGAGCTGTATTCCAAACCAAGCTCTCTACTGACCTTGTCTGGCTGGAGCAGATGTTCAGCAACAAAGTCTGTCTCATGGTCACAGTCGTATCTGTCCTCAGACGAAGGGAATTTCAGGCCATTCTCTCCTTCTGCTGCCATCAGTTTTGCCCGATGAGGGTCCCATGACTTGGAGCGGTGACTAGTTCGTTCCTTTCTTGTAGACACAGATGTTTTGCCCTCTTTGACTTCTTTGGCCTCTCGCCTTCTGTGCTCCCTGTTGGTGGGAGCTATGTTCTCAGCATCCTTGACTGGATGAGTCTGGAAAGGATTATCAATGCGTTTCTTGTAGAGACTCTTTCCCTCAACATTCCCAGGCTCCTCTACTTGATCTGCAGCATGAGCAGAGATTTCTCCTTTAAGCCTAGTTGGAATCAAATCCTCCTCATCTGGATAAATGTCGGAACATATGGGGGTCTTGCTTTTAATCTTGTCTTTGTCCCTTTCCCTTTGCTTTTCTCTAGATGAGTGGACCCTCCTCTTGTTACGAGAAACCTTCTGAGACAATCTTTTCCCTCCACTGGCTTTAGACAAGTGGTGATGCCTGTGTTTGGAATAAGTTAGGATGTCGGTTGACATTCCCTTGTTGACTCCCTTGTCTTCGCTGTCCAGACCTCGATCCAGAATCTTATCCACTCCCCTTTCCCTTCTCTCCTCCAGTTTCTTCATTAAGACAGTGTGCCGTGTCAGGTTGTCCACAGTCAGTTCAGGGTTGATGCGTTTGATGATGGCATGCTCCAGGTCTCGGGGCAAGTTGTTCAAGTCTTCCTCATCTCTTACAGGCCACTCCTCCGGAGGGAACTGACCTGAAAATGATGCATACTCCTTCTTTGGCTTCTCCTTTTTAGCTCCATTCCTCCTAAACAAGCTGAGACCAAACTTCCTCACGGGTTTATCCTTTTCTTTCCGATTTGTGGCATTTGTAGTGGCTGTTGTTTTGCTGATCTCACTAGCTTGGCAATCAGCAGCTGTGGATGTGGACTGATGCTGCACTGAGGGTTTATGATCTGACGCCCGGGGCCACTTTAGGCTTCTTCCCGTGCATTCGCTTATGGACACAGACACAGAATGCTGGTCGGGAACAGTGGAGGGAGGGACGGTGGCCGTTTCAGTGGCGGCAGTGGTGTTGGGGGAATTTTGATGAGGGCTAAAACAGCTGCATGACCTGCAGTGGGCGACAGGGACTGTTTGAGTGCCCTCAACACAGACTTCATTGCTCAAAAGGTAAGTAACAGGAGGGGTCAAAGGAGGGTCATCTATTGAACCAGAGGTCCACCAGTTCTTCTCTCGAACCATGTTGTTGGTGATGAAATATGTCTGAGGAGTGACAATGAAGTAGCCCTCGCCGGTGTGGTAAATCTTGCGCTCCTTGATCAGAGTTCCAAGTGCATTATAGAGGATGTCCTGAGTGGGAATGGTTATCCCTAAGATACAAAAATACAGAAGAGTGTGACAGACAGCAGGTGGCTAAGAGGATACATTTTATCTAGCCATAAGATGATTCTAACAATCAAACAAAAGCACATTAACATGTATGTGTTGTTTTAAGTAATTTTAAAACGGGAACACAGCGTTAAAACTGTTCCCTCCAAAATTGATACTTTCAAATTATATATTGTGTCTTTACAAAAGTATTTATACTCATTGAACTTTTGTCACCTAACAATGACATACATCAATGTATTTACTTGGGTTTAAAAGAAGAAAGCAAACACAAAGTAGTACTTTATAAATGAAAGAACAATAACACATTGTTTTTGGATTTGTTACAAAAAAAAAACCCTAAAAAGTTTGGCACGCTTATGTATTCAGCCACCCTGAGCTAATGCTTCAAGGAACCGCTATTCACAGAACAGCTGCATTTATGTTGAGATTAAATTACACATATACTATTTACTAGTTGGGGTGTTCCTGAAGGCAGTTGGTTGTGCTGGATTTTATTTGATGGTATCCAATATAAATTGAATTAAATTGATACTTTCTGTTTGTAAAAACTTATTTTATTTACCTTCCACTTCACATTTATGCACTACTGTGAGTTAGCCTAACACACAAATTCTAAATAAAATACACAGGGATTTGTGGTTGTAATGTAGCAATATGTAAAACGCTTCTGAGGATATGAATATTTTTGCAACCAATCTTAGACTTTTTGTAAATTCTCTCTGTGTTTTCATTGAACAGGCAATTTCCTTAAATGTCTGGGGATGCATTAAAGAACAGCTACTGCACACAATTATGACAGCAACAATAGTGCTGAAAGAGATATGTAGGTTTTGAAAGCAGTCTGTACTGCTATACAACACAAATTGTTAAAAAGTAAATTGTGTAAAAAATTGCATTGTTTCCAGATTTTTTGTCTTGTATATTCATGTAAGATAAGATAAGATAAGATAAGATAAGATAAGATAAGATAAGATAAGATAAGATAAGATAAGATAAGATAAGATAAGATAAGATAAGATAAGATAAGATAAATCTTTATTGTCATTGTCACAAGAACAACGAAATTTAAAAAGTGCCATCAGTCAGTGCATATGCTTAAAAACAAAAAATAACTGTCTCACAATTCACACACAATGTAAGAAAATAACAAATAACTGGTAAAAAAAAAAAAGAAAGAAAAAAAAACACTAATAAATAAGAATAGCCACATTCTCACATACATCATTCATGATGATTAATGGTTGTTTTTGATTGCATTTAGTTTTGTTATTGCTATCGGGTAAAAACTGTCTCTGAGACGGTTGGTTCTTGTTGACAATGTTTAACAACTTTTTGCACATCACAAAAGGACTTTGGATTAAAGGACTCAAAGTACTGAATGAGTTAAACCTTCTTCAAACCTGGCATAATTTACAAGATTGATAACATTCTTACATAAAACAAAAAGATGTTTACATGCAAAAAGACAGGGAAAAATCATATTTTCTTAGTCTAAACATCTTCATTTGGTATTTTCTTCAGCTATCAACACAGTAAAGGGTTTAGATTTTAGGAAATATTTGAAACAAAGGTTCTTTCCAAAAATATAGCCAAGTGAAAAAATTAGGACTATGTTCTAATTTTATATTATATGTGCACGTGTTTATGTTTTACGTTGATGTATAGTTGTGTAATCCTTTTTTATTTACCTCTAGAAAATAAATTGATTTAATTACAAGTCAGCCTCAAAAAATGTGTTTGTTTTGAACAAAAATGTTAGGACACCTAACCCCATAACAGTTAAACAAGTCTTTCATTTAGCTTTTAATCCATAGTTATTTTATGTGAATTTCTCAGTATTGTTAAATTTCTTACTAAATATCTAAAACTATTAGGGAAAAACAACTCAAGCTGTTGTAGGGCGCTCTCATTTTTTACACAATTTACTTTTTAAATATGACATTTGAGAAAATATTTTATGAATTACCTGGATGGGCTTTGCTCATGTAGTTGACAAGCGCCTCCTGGGTGACGATTATCTGGGCAGAGTTCATGTCGGAGATGACAGAGCACAGCACTTCAGCCAAGGGAATGAACTGCGACTGAGGAACCGGGGACATCTGCACTGGGGAGAGGTCACCTGAAACAAACACACATCATCTTGAGGAGCGGGTGAAACAGGTGGGGCCCGCTTCAGGAGATCTAAACACACCTGGGTCAGGGAAGGTCTCCTTCCAATTGCTGCTGCCAGTGAAAACAACTCAAAGTACCAAAGTTGACATTCTTGCTCTAACCACCCTCTAAATCATAACCGTGGTGGTCTATTTGTGAGTTATATGAACCGTGCCTGACTTGCTTTTCAAATTCCAGCAATACAGAGACAGACCACAGAATTCCCCGACTCCCACAGAAACAGCCACAAGTCCGCCTGCTGTGCAGATTGGATAGCCTGCCACCCATAGCATACGGCCATGCACCCCCAGGAGAAGCATTAACACAAACATGTCGCCAACTCAAAGAAAACGTATAGAAGTGCTACACTAGATAATCTGTCTTTGAATGTACATCTTACATGAAGTTTGTTGGAAACATATTTGCATAAAAGTTCTTGCATCATTACTTTTAATCTAGTCATTTTAGAAACTTTGCATAACCAAAACAAAGGTTCACAGTTTTCACACAAGGAAAAAAAAAAACAATTTAAGCAATGTAGTGGTTACTTTAGATGAAGAAGGGGCCAAGCTGTCAACTGACCACCACCTGAAAGCATATTGGATCCCTGGCATGAAAAGCTCCCCAGACGAGGGATGCAAATTAGGAGAGGACCCTCATTTGGAGATCTGAGAAAATTCCTTACTTGCTCTGATGTATGTTTAGAGAAACTGATTCTAAATGGGTCTCCAATGAAGCTTCCAGGAGGTGTGGTCTAAAGTTCATTGGTGGTGTTGTGAGGACTACCAGAAGACACATTGGTGACTCCAGGAATTGGTTTTCTCTGAGGAGTCCTAAACCAACAGACATATTGGGAATACTGCCGTTTCCATGGTTGCAGAAGCAAAAATATTAGAAAAATTTGGAAAAGCAATTTCATTTTGGTTGTTTGAGACTGAAAAGGAAAATATGACCCATTCCAGGTGTTGTTCTACTTTGGAGGTGTTTCTGGGTGTTTTGGGGCATGCCCCACTAGGAGACAAACACACAACTCAACGGAAGAACCACGGTTCCCTTCTCACTCTCAATGAACAAGAGAGTGTTACTGGGAAGAGTGATATCTGGGTTGCCTCTGTCACCTGATCTCAGATAATGAATTACTATTTTCTCAGTGATAACATACAAAGAAACAGCTATATTTGGCTTGCCTCATGCTGCCTTGTTGAACTAGGCACTGTGTACGTCTTGTTGGAAGGTCAATATCATCAAAATCACTGATATTCTAACAAGAAAGCAGGGGAAGCACCAAAACAAGCCATATTGTGCTGCTGGTGAATGATTAGCAAAGGGACAAATGTTTTTCTCGAGGGTATGTGCATAACCTTACCCACAAGAGTGGGAAATTGGTTTTAGTTAATCAGCTACACCAGGCAGATATTTGAATCCCACCACATAACCAGATGGACCGCCAACTTGTTTTTGTTTTTCCCACAAGTTTCCTTGTGTGTTTTTAGGTTTCGGGGTTGTGGTCGGGAGGAAAATTTCTGCATAAACTATGTGGATTTGGAATAAAACTTAAACATGTGCTGTGTCTGTGCGACAGTGAGCGATTCTCCCCTCCGCCCCAGGGCCGCTCACCAGAAACATTCCCAAGCTCACACTTGAAGTAAACTAAACATTTACAGCCCTCACACTTGAGCCACTTACAGACAAGGCAGGGAAAATATACAACTAATCAAATGTGTGCCCTGGTGAAGCATGACTGAACACACACACACAGGACATTAGCACTGACAGGTCACAGCTAAAAGTCTAACTAGTCTGTTGCATTTAATATCAATAAAATACACTGAAGCCTGCGATTTTTCAATGATAAAAATTGGAAAGGTTCAAATGATATAGATACTTTTGCAAGGTCAGAATAATTAAATTTAACATGCATGGGATTATATAATTATTTGACTTTTTGATGAATGTGTCAAAATGGCATCAAAATCAGTCTTTTGATGCTCACCGAAATGGATTTAAATTAAAAACCTAGATAAGAAATATTAAACGCTAAGTCAGTATAAGAAAATATCAGTGCGGCGAGCTTTCTTCAAGCTCACAAGGCTTACAGATAAGGTTACCTCTTTATAAAATTGATCCTGAGGGATTGTAAAAGAAAAAAAAGGAAAGAAAACATCTGCGCTCCCTCAGCTGAGAAGAGGCATTAAGCTGCCTAAACCTCAGCAGAGATATCTTTATAGCAGCTGCACTCAGCAATGAATTAAAGCTGCTGACTTAGCTCCTCATTGTTATTAACTTCCTATAGGAATGTCTGGCAGGCTGTGCACATAAAGCACCAATGTTTTACCACTCTCAAGAGTCACAGGTTCAACTAAGATATGACAGAAAGAAAACGTCTTTAGGCCTGGGAAAAGTTTACATAGTGCTCTTTTACAGCAGCAAGTAAACCTAGATCCAAGGATGATATCTTTTCAGATACCTGCAATCATGACCTGCATTAAATAAATACTTTTATTCCTAGGGAAAAAAGGTAGTGTAACAGAAAAACAGGACAGTGGAGGATTAAGGTTTACTGAACCCAACATTAGCAGGCGTGACCGCCAGGGAGGGTCACTGCTGTAACCGCCTTCTCTCCAGGGGGAACGGACCTCTGTGTTGCTGTAATCCAAGACTGGGAATCCAACATTACACCCTTTGTCATAGCCGGCATGAATACCCAGCTGAGTGCCATGGCAACACAGTCCTGATCCACAATGGGAGGGGAGGAACGGCAGCTCCAGAGTCAAAACAGGATGAGACTTGTGTTAAAGCGAGGCAGCATAATTTCAGTGGAGCCCCTCAAAGAGGCACCGATGGTCTGCACTCAATGGAAACAACATATTAGAAAAGGGGCATGAATTCATATTCAGCCCCTTTTACTCTTATACTTAAAAATACAATTTCGAATCAATCTTTATTGAGAGCTTTATTAATCAGTAGATAGGTGTCATCTTCACGTAACTTAATCTCTGTGAATAATGTGGTTCTGTAACGGTTTCAGATTATTGTTAGAGAGCAATCAACTTTAAAACAGTTACTCTAGAGGAGCTGCAGAGATTTACTGCACAGGTGGGGGAGCCTATTCATAGTCAGACAGTCAAATCTGGCCTTCATGGGTGAGCTGCTTAAAGAAAACTTCTGTTGACAGAATGCCAAAACATTTCCCATCCACAGTTTGACCAAAACCAGGCAGGAAACACAACAAAAATGTGAAGAAAAGGATCTAGACAGAAGATACCAACACTTAGCTCATTGGCCATCATACAGAATGCATCACCCTGATGCCTATGAGAATGAGGCTTTAGGTAAACGTCATTTAATTTTTTAAAAGTCTTAAGGAGACTTTTTAAAGTAAAAAATAATAATATTTATGCGCCTTATTTGAATTGAATGTTTTCTTGTTTTTCATATTTTGTAGAGTGGCTGACAGAAATGGGTCTCTATGTCATCTCAGATCTACAACTTACTAAAACATGAAGTGATGGATCATTGAATAGTGGTGCCCAAACACTTTGACCAAATTAACACAGACGGATAAACATTCAGAAATGTTTCAGTATATGTCTAGTTGAAGTAAAGAAAGAGGTAAATACAGACCTTTCGTTCAGTATTAGGAGTAACGAGGAGCTCCCTCGTTACTCCTAAATGTACCTCAATACTAATTTGGTGTGAAACTGTTCTGATAAACAAACTTCAGCATGAATTCATATCTTGAATGCCTCGCATAGACAACAACACATTTCTCCCCAAGTCAAACTATGGGGTTCATAAGCTGCTGTCTGGGGAATATAAAGAAGAATTTCGAACTGACTGTTCATGTTACAGAGATGATTGACAAAGACCTTCTCTCCTCTTCCCCACTGAAATGTCTTTGGCTGATGAAACTGATCAATGCCACATGTATTCACATGGCTGTGTTGGTTAGTAGGCCTCAGAGCCACATGAATCCTATTTCAAGTGTGATTACATTAAGTTTAGTCCCCTGAAAAAAAAAGAAAGAGAAAAGCACAGCAAACAATATGCTGGGCGTTATGCAGAGCCTCTATTAGCTGTGGAGCTCCAGATTATCCAAACTGAAGATAGAAAAAGTGAAAACTTTCCAGACATGATCTAAGTGCTTCACATTTTAGGTAATTCCATTCTAAATCACAATCCGCTGAAGCAAAGATGTTGCGCGTTTCATTTGCCCAGATGTGGGGAAATGAAACACGCTTCATTTGCCCACAAACATGCATTCGGAAAAGCACAACAGAAACACACAAAACAGCTAAAAGATGAAGCTTCAGATTAATATGTCCTGTCTCTGCCATCTTGTTGCTGTTGACATTTTGAGAACAAATGCATGACTACATCTTCTGTTTAAAGATCATTCCCAGGCTTTAACAAAGTCAGTAACAGGCTTGCTTGGATTTGTTGTGTCATACAGTCTAGCAAAAGCCCCATAAAATTTTATATGCTGCACATTAATTTGAAATATATTGTTCTTATTAGTCATAGTGTTGGCATCTCGACACCAACTTTGTTTTCCACAGAAATATCTCAATAAATCTTGAATAAAGCTTATTGAGGAGAGTCTTTTGGGTGATCCATGACTTTTCATCAAGTGGTGTTATTATAATTGTTTTGGGCTTTTAAACGAGACGCATGTGTAACTCTGAGGGTTAGCTATCCAAATCCCCACTAAATATCCTGTACTTTAAGTTCCCTTATATGATCATTCCATAACTATGAATGTAAAATAAGTGTGAAAGAAGTATTTTTGTTGTCTAGATGGGATTTTATATTGTAGTAACTAGTTTCTTAGGAAATGTAATGAAATGCCTTTTTTGGAATTCACATCTCTAATGCCATTACTACAATAGTGTATATTATCACTTTCCTAAAATAATGGTCTAAGTCATTTTCAAAGTGTTTGTTTTCTTTGCCTAAACATATTTTAGAAAGAGAGAGGTGATTTATTTATTTTTTTTGCCTAAATAACGTTTGGCAAAAAAAATGACTTAGGCCATTATTTTAGGAAGGTGACAAAATGATAAACTCTCTTTCATGTGAAGCCTTAAAATGAGTTTAATGACTTGTAACAAAAGTTTTATTCATTTATGTGTGCAAAAACATTCTGGACATAGAGTAGTTAATGAGCTTTATAATTTAACCCCTGCTGCAAATTCAACTCACACTGCAGCCAACACATACTAATTATTATGTTTTACTCCAGACGAGTAAACAAGCTAACATGGGGCACAGGACTAAAGACTGTTGGTAGAACTGTTTTAGTCCTTGATGCTTGTCTTGTCATTTGCTGCCTGTCTTCCCCTTCTCTCTCAACCCTTTTTCTGTCAAATTACAATAAAGGTCCCTAAATAGTTCTCAGGAAAGAAAACCAACCAAGAAAAACATTAGCTTAGCTGTTCAGCAAATTGAACCACATAAAATATTTATGGCAGGAACAACACTTGAGTTTATATTTTTAGAAAGAAACAATAAAGCTCTGCATGTTTTCAGTGATACGTGTTTGGAACATTGTAGTAGCTTTTTTATACCCATATTGAAGCAGCATTCTCTGCAAAAACCCCATTTGGGATAAAAGATAAACATTTACATGCTCCAGAAGTTGTTCACTTGGTAACCCTGGACTCGGTATCAGTTGTTGTCAAATCTTAAATGATTATGATCATTACTAGGACATAAAAAGTAATTCCTGACTAGGACATTGTTACTTTAAAGTGTTTCTTCTTGACACACAAGGACTAAATGTTTCACAAAAACAGTAATCAGTTTATATCAATGTTTATACTTCGGTTTTGTTTATGCACTGAGAATCTGGCTTGTGAGCAGAATCAGGTGATTCACAAATGTTTTGACCTGATCACTGAGCAGTCTGAAACTCAAAAATTTGAACTCAAGTTCTGTTTCATTTTGACGTGTACCACACTGGAGAGTTTTTCTTCATTGCTACTTCCTTTCATTTATTACTACAAAAAAATCCAAAATTTTTGGCTGTTCTCCCATCTAAACGCTAAATGGATTGCAGTGGTATTAGGAAATATTAAATTACGCTGCTTGTTCTCAGGGAAAGCACGAAAAGAAACTCTTAATTCCTTCCCTCTTTGCTGTTGCAGGTGAAACCTAGATGAAGTATCTGCTTGTTTTTCTCTCTCCAAGGCCTCTGAGAAGGCTTATGCTCTCAAACACACACCCTCTTATCTTACCCCGCTATCGTCTAATCTTCTGGATTCCACTTAGCCAATGACATAATCTTCTCTCTCCCTTATCATGAACACAGCACGGCGTTCAACACGATCAACGGCTAAGCCCTCCCCGACTCCCATTGACTGAGACCTTGTGAGCGCCATGCTTGAGTGTATCTGCAGATTGTACATGCAAGATTTTGGTTAAGTCTCCATCGGGACATTCATATGGTCAGATTTAGTGTAATGAGAGTAGATGCTAACTGTGATTTGTGTCCCTAAAACCTCCCACAACCACTTCCCACTTTGTTTTCAGTGATTTTGCCTCCATTACCCCCACCTCCCATTTGATATGTGTTTGTGTGCAGGGGGTATCATGAGTTTTTTTGAAGCTCTTTACGAGCTTGTGTCTTTCACTCGCAGAACAACACACAGATGTGGGCGTTGCAGTTAAATGACCCAATAAACTTAGTGAAAAGATCCCTTCAGAAAGCAACAAGAGGCCAAATGTCTCAAGAAGCAGACCAACACAAATTCTTTCCTGCCCTTCCTTCCTGAAAGCACTAGTAGCACAAATAACGACTATGGAACGCACTAAATAATTAACAAAATAACTCTACTGTTTGTGAGTCATCGATAAGCAGTAAAAGGAAGAGTATTTTATCACTTTACAGCTGTATTGATTGATTTCCAGCAATAAAATTTGTATTTCAGACCAAATCTTAGTCATTAGGTAAATATTTATTGATGGTTCAGCATCTCAGAGGAGAGTTAATATGTTTAAATATTAAGAGAGGTGCTAGGAAAGGGGAAAGAGTCCTGATTAATCTTTGCTTAAACACATTTATTGTCATTTATGCTAAAGAAATGAATGTTAGCAACAGCAGAATAAAAAAACAAACAAAAAACCCATCAATAATAGCAAAATAAAGATTCATTAGCTAAATGGCATAGTCAGCGAAAAGAAACACAGGTCAAGTTTGTGTTGGTTCATGTCACCATGGAAACCTTTAGTATGGCAGCGACCTGCCAAAAGCAGCATAAAGACAAAGAGGTAAAAGGAACAGCAGCAGAGGGGCTGAATGGGTGTCTGAAATCCTTATTTAACAAAATGGTGCATTTGAATTTTCATCTGTGCTGGCAAGAAGACACACAAACCTCTAAAACCGATCCATTCAAACATCTCAGCTCACATAGTTTGTCACCACAGAGTAACTAGAACAACCCCTGGAGCTGAAACCTCATTAAACATTGTTTTCAACACATGATTGACACAAAGTAACGGAAAGTTAAGTTATGCTGTTTTTGAGTTAGTATTCAAAGACCTTTTAGATTAATCAGCTCTGCAGCAGAGACGGGTAACAACTGCATGTTGTTACAAAGACCGCTAAGTCCTGATTTACTTGTTAGTAACTTAATATCAAAACATCCCAACGCCAGGAGACACATTAAAAGCACAACATTACCCCATCGTTTTTACTTCAGTCCTCTTCAGACTTCATAGACCCCACCCCATATCTGGTTCTCTTCGGCTTTTATGGAGCCAGAAATTAATCCGGAGTCTGTATAGGCCCTCAGTGGTATTCATAGCAATCTGTTTCCCATTCACCCACACCCAGATATAATAGGTTTAAGGCTAGACCTTTTAGTTTTCTAGTAAAATCTGATATGAAAACCGCAGACATAGGTTGGAGAATGCATTTAGAGCAAAGCAAACCACCTTTAACGTAGCTATAAAAACTCGATTGCAGCAATAAATATTGTTATAGCCAAGATGCTCTAATCAATCATCCAGGGATCTGTATTGAGCAGTTTCCCATTGGAACTCTGACTAGCGCTCAGCAGGTCAAATACTAATAAAATCTTTTTTTTTTCCTGTTGAAGAAAACCATCAAAGCTAAGAACAGTTTTTATTTAATCTAAAATTACACCGGTCTTATATATACTTTGTTTTGAGTTTAACTAAACATCATATAAACATTATCTACATGTGATTTGGTGCTTAATTGAGAATAATAAAATATCAAATTGAGAGTAGTAATGATACTTCAGTCTTGGTTTTTAAGACTAAAATGTAACTCCAGCCAAATTCTGAAGCTATGGTTCTCTACATCTTGTTCATTGACTTTGGGTCAAAAACAGCCTTTATTTCTAATAGTGTGTGTGTTGTCATTCAGAGTTCATGTGATTCATTCAAGATTGCTGTGCTATTTTACTGATTTGCATTCTTTTCCATAGATGAAATGTATCATCCCAAAGGCTCTGTATTCCCAGAAAATCCTGGAAAATAAAGACAGGAAATGGAGAAGAGAAGAACAGAGAAAGAAAATGTAATAAAAGTGCAGCCTGAAGCTAAACCTGGGATTCCCTGTTTGCAGGTTGTCGGCATTTCTCCAATGACACCTCATCACTAAAACAAAGACACGCACAATAAAAGTTGGTTTCAGCAACTATTAATCAGGACTGATAACATTCATTGGTTGCAGATGAAACCTATTTCCTGCTGTTTAACTGGGCTCACGCTGCAGCTGATCCCTGTGTTTATTATCTTAGTACTCAGAGCATTACCTGCCATGTGATGCATTGCTTTTTAATGTCCAACAACTGGTCCACACACACAATTTGGCATGATTCTTCCAAGCTTTTTCCTTTTCTGTTTAACCACAAAAACACAGCATTCTACTAATCGCAGAAACAAGTAATACATGCTCCGATGCAACATAGTTTGACAGCAGCAACATGAGAATTTAAAGATAAGTCTCCTTATGAGGAACCTAAGAACCTGCAGACAGGATTAGAGGTAAACCAACATATCGACCAGCCAATAAATTAGGCCGGCTGATATTCTGGCCCAGAAACAGAACACCGGTCTGTGTGAGCTGCTGGAAAGAAAATGCAGAATTTAATTTGTTTCAGGAGTTGGAACCAGGATGGCATCACACACGGGTTATGTAAGTCGACACACTGCGAGATTCGCTGATTGTTGTGGAGAGCTACCGATTTTTAGTAACTCGACCAATAAAAATGTGTTGTGTGTAAACACCGAAGGGACTGCTTCAAAAGCAGAGATCTGTGAATCTATTAGTCATCAGTTTGCACAAAAAAAATCTTTTGGTATTTTTCAAATTGTGTGTGGGACAAAAAAAAAGGAGATTCATTCAAGAATAGCCACTGGAAGGTAAAAGGTCACAGTGCTATTTGTTTAAGACTTTATACCAACAAGCTTAGAAAGTACAAATTAGAACTTTAATGTAAATCAGAAACACCTTTTATTTGATCATTTATGATAAAACCTCCAAAGTTGTACTTTTTTAATTGTTATTTTTGAGTCACAAATATTGTCAGATCTTTTTGATCAATTCAAAAACATAAAATCAGACAATTACTAAACAATAAGTCTCAACAACAGAGGACTGATCCCCTTTATAAAAAATAATTTCTCGACTCAACAGATTTGATACAACAGTCAATAGTATGGTTATGTTTTTTATTGTGGCCATTAAAGTGGTAACCATGGTGCTGCTCAGGGAGGTTTCAATTGGAGACGCAGGAGCGCCTAATAAGCAAAGAACACCTGGGTACTGTATCGATCCATGTTTCTCCATTTGCTCTCTGAAAAAAGCCCTCTGAAGCCAAATGACCTCAGGGTCGCTTGTTACCAGCAAGGTTGCACCCTTTGACCCCTGCTGCTCAGTTAGGACAGGGTGGGCCATTTAGAGCCAGCAGAGCTCGGCAAGGGGTGTCATGGTTAATAAGCTGACATCTGGAAGAGTTATGACCATTAGTGGAGCGCTCTGAGACTTTGACCAAACACCCTCATGAAAGGCAACACCCTCTGTGTTACAACTACGCTTTCAAGTAAAAAGAACAGAGCAACAACGAGGCCTGCTGCGGTATGAGCAAAGTAAATGATCTAAAGCCTAAATGAAGCATTTCAGGAATGTTTCACTGCTTCATGGTATGGCGAGGTAAATGAAACATACTGTTTGAAAAGGAAACCAGGCTTAAAAAGGAGAGCAGAGCCATGCTGTAGTCCGTAAAAGTCACAGCTGAGGAGGATTGTGCGGCATGCCAAACAGTGTTTTCAATGGCAAAAGTGAGAATTGATTTGTGGCAAGAGAAAGGGTCAATTAAAGAAAATGATTATAAGAAGGATACAGGAAACTTCCTACCCTGGTTCACGATATGGATACATGCTCCTCGTGTCACTAAGACAATGGTAAGAGTGTAAATAATTAAGCCAGTAAATGTCATTATGGAGCCTAAGGCTTCAAATGGAGATTCGGTAGATTGTTTCCAGTGTGAATGCACAATCTATTTTCAATTCAAAAGATTTAGGTAAAGTATTCATGAAGTGTTTTACACAGTGGAAAAAAGCAGTGAGTTGGTAAATACAATCTGCCTTCAAACTTCGCCAACAAGGGTCATTATTCAACTATATAATGTTTTTTTAAAAACATATTCTTTCATTATCTCCAAATGGCTGCACAGTGGCACGGCTGTACGCACTGTTGCCTTGCAGCAACAGGATCATGTTTGAATCCTTTTCTGCATGTTCTCTGTGTATATGCTTGGGTTCTCTCCAGGTACTCTCATTTCCTTCCACACTCCAAAAACACTCGTATTCAGTTTCTCTAACTTATCCTTAGGTCTATGGGCATCTATACATGATCCTGTGTGTCCTTGGTTTGCCCTGTATCCATGCCAAGCTGGAATATGCTAGTTTGTCTCAATTGGAGATAAACTGAGTTGCTGGGGATGAGGATGGTGGAATAAATATGGAATAAAATATAACAATAGCAGTCACATTGACAATCTGCTTTGGTGGCACAATAAATGCACAAAAAGCAAGATGCAAGGTACCGATTTAAAAAAACACACTTTCACATTGTTACTGTATTTGTCAAAATGTTTAAGCAAAATTTAATCCTGTAATATAACTCCCTTTATTTTAAACCGATATGCAACAATTATTCCTACTGTAAGTATCACAACACACAAATTTTTCAAGTTACAGTTATATAAAGGTTATATGCATTATTTATTGCTATGATTTAATCTGATACAAAGCAGAAAATATCTAACGTCTACACACTTGATGGAGTTACAGACATCCCACGACAAATCAGAAATAAAACCCAGTAACTGTTGTAATTTTTCCACTTTTCATGCAGAATAAAGAATATCACTGTGTCTTTTTACTAATTACAGAGTAACAGAAATGTAATAAGCTAATATTTCCGACATGATTAGTAGCGTGTTTCTGCTCAAATAGCCAGCCTGCTTACCTACTGTGGCTTTAAAACTTAATAAAAGTGACACTCCTTTAATTTCAGATTATCAGTGAGTTCTTCGGCAACAGACTTGTTTACCAATAAGACAATGAAGGACTCCAGACTCTCCTGGGTAGATGGAGGGGGATTACCAGTCACTTTAAGGCTGGCTGGGACATATAATCTGTGCAGAGTCCTGTGTTTTGCCCCCTAGGTTCTCCACCCAGAAGGCCATGCCAAGTAAACCTCTCAAGAGACGCTTCGTAATCAAGTGTCTGAACCATCTCAGCAGGCCCTCAATATGGAACATCTCAGAGTTAAATCCAAGCACCCTGCAGAGATGCTAATTTGAAACATTTGCATTTGTGATCTTTGTTCATGTGGGAGAAGGAAGAGAATCACCAAGAAAGATGAGTGAAGGAAGGGTTAGTGCTCCCTCCTAACCCTGAAAAACTTGCGCTCACAGAACTTAGGCCTAAGGTATCATTCTTGAATTCTTTAAATAAATCTAGTTAAGTTTGAAATAAAGCACCCAAGTTTTCACAGATGGCAGATCCTTTAACTCTTTGTAATATAGTGAACCATCATATTTCCTTTGTTTGTTTAGCTAGACAAAATCCTCTGCTTTAGTCTTTTTATGTTGTAAAAAAAAAGCATAACATTTGCTGGATTTAATAAAGATCAAACAATTTTGCTAACATAAAAGTTAATCAGAAACATTTACTGAAACATGTCCCACAAAAACGGTCTTCCATTTTTCCCCTCACTCTTTGTGCTTCCTTTATGCATCCCAGGTGTTTACAATAATAAATATGTCCTCTAACCAGGGTCACTGTAAAGCTGCAGCTTATTATCCACGGTACAGTTAGAGCTGTCTAAACTGTCACGCTGGTTATTACTGACATAATTTTGTAGGATGGATGAAGAGACAGGCCTGCAAAGAAGACTGAAAAACACCCAACAGACCCGATTTGTAGCAGAGAGGTCATTCACAGTAACACTGGGGCCCGTTCCCACAATGATAACAAGCCAGCCTGATCATGCTAACTCCTTCTCCTGTCTGCTTACCTCACCACCACCAGCAGCACCACCAACACCCCTCTTCACCCTGCCTTCATTTCTCCCAATCATGGATGATGGAGCAACAATCTGTGCAGACTCAGGCTGGTAACTCTGATTATCAGACCAGCAAGAAATTATCCACGAATCAAGCGGTTATGTTGTTGTTGGTTTTTCTTTTTTCTTTGATTGGGGGTCTCGTTGGTTATGTCAACCAGCCTCAGCCACATCTGGCTTGCTTCAGCTTCACGTCGCCTGAAAAAGCCACTTAACTTGGCGGGGCAGTAAAAGCACGTCCCAACCTTGCTCCGTCCTGGGAAAGGAAATAGAGCTGTTTGAAAATTCACTGTAGCCTATAACTCATAACATTTCTGTTTTGCGGCTGACATTTTTATATCATGACAATGTCAAGGCCTTTAAATTCCCTACCTGATATCAATCTAGGAGTCAAACTTCCACAGTCCCTGACCGGCTGTGAAACGGAGAGGGTATTAATCCTGGTAGCAGGATAAGCAGCTGCAGTCAGCAGCCAGTTGCGTGATGATTCACTGCTGACCAGCTCCCGAAGAGAAGGTCATAAACCAGGCTCTGACAGCCAGCCAGAGCTGGTTTCCATACAAACTGCTACAAAGAATTTGTTATAATGGAGTTATAGGCTGAAATGTACTGAGGAATCACCTAGTGAGCCGAATCAGACGATTTTCTGCTCAATCCAGATCATTGATTAACTGACAGGAACCTCAAAAGCCAATCTCCTTCTGATTATATTCAAGCACTATCAGGATAACTAAAAACTCAAAGGATGCTATTTTTAGCATCCTTTGGCTATTTTAGTTTCTAGTGAATTATTGACATGGACATAAAAAGGAAGCACAGAGATGTAAGAAGCCATTTAAAAGAAATCGTCTTTTCTATGACATGTCAACATGTATTTGCAGTTCATACAAGCTGAGAAAGAGGAACAAAGACTTTGACAGATAACAGGAAGGGTACAGCAAGGGTGCTGTCCTTTCAATTTGTAAATGGGACATTCACAAAATTTGGAAATTATTCCTTTTGGAAATCTTTGAGTCAAGATAATACCTTCTCTGGGGAATACAAATGGTAATACAAGCCGTGGTAATTGCTAATTACTAATGTCAGCTTGAAATCATTTAGCTTTTGTTTTAAAATGTTGCATTGCTACTGCTCTCACACACAGTTTGATGGAAGTTTAAAAAATTCACTTTGAGTGCTGCTCTTATTTGCTATGATATTACAGGTCTTAAACAAAAAGCAGATTAAAAATTGGTCACAAAATTCTGATCCGTATCTCAAACTATAGATGAAATGTCTGCACACATTTGTTTTTGTGAACTTAGAATACAAATTACTTGATATTTTGATGGCTGTCTTGCATCCAATACATCTCTGTTTCCATGATAGCTAACTCAGTTTCACCTTTGGCCTATATGCTGTTGTTTGTGAGGTAAATCAAAGTTTAGGGTTACCAAACTGTCTCACACCAGGATGGCGTGTCAGCCTCCGCCACACCCCCTCATCTCCCGCTTCACGCCCTCCCATGCTCTCCCTCTGTGTGGTCTTTGCATTCCTCCATTGACTTGTCTGTGCACCGCTCAGTCTTGGCAGAGCTGTCGGGCTGACACAAAGTCAGCAAGTAGATGGTACAAACATAAAATCCTTTTATAATGCAAGTGTTGTTGGGAGTGTGAACATCCAAGATCTAGCAGTTCCGAATCACAAAATCTGAATCTTAGGTCCACTTTTTGAATGGAAACTCAAACTCCAGTTTTAAAGTGAGAAAATATACCATGTGCATCTCTTTGGAATAATTAGGTCTAAGACCCACAGAAGGTCGTGATTTTCTCCAGCAGTGTGTGCTCTCCACATTACCAACCTATGAGCTCAGGCTACAGGAGGCTGAACAAAGGGTTTCCATGCCTACTCCACTGTTTCATCTCAGCTATATTCTGCCTTAAAACACAACCAGAAAATGGAGACAATTACGAATGCTTTGGTAAGCTTTGGTAACAGTAAATCAAGAACATGGGGCATGCTGCGGTGGCGCAGGGGGTTAGCACGCCCCACGTTTGGAGGCCTCAGTCCTCAACACGGACGTCGCAGGTTCGACTCCTGATCATGGCGACCTTTGCCGCATGTCCTCACCCTCTTTCCTGTCTGCCTACTGTCGAAAAAATACGAGCAAAAACTCTTTATGGAAAAAAAACAATAAATCAAGAATACGCTCGTCTGTGAAGATTCTTCAGACTTCTTCTTTGCGCCCCCACAGTGTTTTTAAGATTGTCTGTTAAATGTAATAATTTATTGCAGGTTTGACTACTGCTGCTTTAAATTAAAAGCGCAACACAAGATAGATCCTTGACTAAACAAAACAGCAACAAGAAAACCAGTTGTGGGTATAATTGCTTGTCCCTCAATAACAAAACACCGACCTGGGTGGGAAGCCATATCATTCATATTGCAGGCTAATGCTACAGGCATTTCTGGTGCAAAATATGAACGCTTTAAAATGTGCAAAACTAAAAGTTGTTTCACAAAATAACATTTTTGACAAAAATTTGTTACATAGGTTTCATTTACTTAGGTTTAAAAATGTACACTTGTGTGATTAGTGAGGATTGATCTAAAGTCCTTTTAATCAGGAGTGATGGAAGTTTTCTCTGGCTGTACACAACATAGAAGATTACAGTACCGCCCGTCCCCCACTTGTTTCTGCACACTAAAACAAGTCTACTATGCTTTCGCTCACATAAAAGGGTCACAAAAACCAATCATGCTTGGGAAACTAAAGGAGCGATCCCCTTAACTCCTAATAAGGCGGTCTGAAACTGAAGCTGAGCTTATGACCAACATATCTCTCCTTTAACCCTAATTCAGAGCTCCCAGTCTGCTCTAGTGTCCTTTCAACCGCAGAACCGATGTGACATAATATTTGTCACTGGTAGCCGGTCTGCTGAGCTTCTCCAAAAACGTCCACATGCAGGCCAGGTTTTTGTGTCCAGAGGGACTGTCCACGTCAGCAGGAACAATCATAACCTCAGTATGAAGATGGCACCAAACACACAACAAAGATCAAAAGGATGAAGAAAAACTTCAACAAAAGTTGTTTTAAGTTGTTATAGTGTAGGGAACATCTAGAGTGTATCATATCTCTTCTTATATCTTTTGTTTTTCATTTATAAATCAATTTATTTTGGTTATATTTTCTGTTTAAACAAAAACATTGTTTACACTGTGATACCATTAAACCATGGTATAATTACACAAAGTTATCAGACTCCCACCAGCCCTCGAATGCATACCATCATGTAGACAGGCTTTATTATCTCCACATTTTATTAACTAAAAGTCTGAAAACTAAGCCTTTTGTCATTAAGCTTAATTGAACTTTATGGCTGGTCCAATAAAGCTCCAGAGGAAATAACTGTGCTCCATCTGACACTGATGTGTTAGTCTTTGTTTATAGTTTTACACACTTTTTTCCCCATTGTTATAAACAAATTCTAATGGGAGGTTAGACACAATACATTGAAGACACCTTATTTTCATGCATTATTATGTTTCTTTTGATTGCAGAAACTGTGTGGACTAAAAATGCAAGGTGTATTAATATGGTAAAGGAAAAAAATGATACCACTGGTACGTACCAACAGCTTTAATAATGAATCCCTTTGGTGACCTCAGAGCCCTGCGCATCCATGCTTCCCTCAGCACCTCCAAGTTGTTTGAGTTCCCTTGAATGAAAAGCACCAAGTTTTCCATCCATCCCTGAAAGTGCACCTCCGCCATGGCCTTAACGAGTCTCTTATTCCAGAAACTGCGCGAGTTTTGGGCTTTAAAATCAGCAAAGATCTCCTGGCCACTCGGAGCGATGGGCTTCCCTTCGACGGCGCGTAAACTCTCCTCGTCCGGGCCGAAGACCACGGCAAGCGAAGCTCCGGAGAGCTGGACGAGCCGCTGCTGGTGGGACATGTCTGAATAACCTTTACCTAGCTCAGGACGGGAGTGGTCATGGTCTAAATCGAAACGCTCTCGTTAAAAGACGAGTTTCCAATAGAAAACGCGCAGTGGACAGTGGATTTTGCCATGCATTCCTCTTTGGGGGCTGTGAACCCTGCAGCCAGCGCAGCAGACGGTGAGCGGAATGGTTTGTGTCGGCTTCCAGGGGAACGTGTGACGGTGGCAGGGAGAAGGAGGAGGAGGAGGAGGAGGAGGAGGGCTCATCAGCCCGCTAATGCTGCTGCTGCTGCCGCTGCTGGGACACACACACAGGTGGACCTCCCACCGACTCCTCACAGGTGTGTGTCTGCTGTCAGGTGGCGTTCCGCTTCAACTAGTTTAAAAGAGTCACGGCGAAATAACAAAATGCTTTAAAAGATAAAAAAGAAACAGACTTTGTTTTAACAGATTATCAAGCCTCAGAGCTGAGCTACATCTGCTAGGCAGCATGTCAGCAATTCTCACAATTATGCATTCTAATCATTTTTATGGACAAATACAGATAAGCTCTGATTTAAGTTCAAATGATTAGAAAAGGAGCCCAGAATTTTTCTACAAGTCTAAGAAAACTGAGACTAGCACAGACCGTGTGAGTGTGGTCTTCAAATCCCAAAACGCAAAGCTAATTTGAGTTATCTAAATTCATGAATTTATTAGATTTATGTGTCTCCCTCCTCATTTCTTATTTTGTCATTGTCACACATAAATAATTCAACACTGGTTAATTTAAGACATGGCAGCATCGGGAGGAAAAATGTATTCCCAAGGATAGATGTGACAGAAACTTGACTTAGTGCATTTCACAAAAGAGAAAATGCTGCTTCACATTGGAGCACATTTGGTGCTAAAATGAGAACCATACTTTCCTGTGCTCCTAACCCCATTAGGCCCAGCTGTTTTGTTTTTTTCTAATGTTGAAACAGGGACAGACCCTGAAGCGCACACAAACACACACTTCATATATCTCAGAGGGGCCCGGGGCTTTGGTTTCAGCAGCACTCCGGCCCCTGAAAGGTCTGCATGGGGCCAGTATGAGCCTCAGTGGGGCATCAGAGCTTTTGGAGGAACAGGATATTACGCTTCCTCTGTACATCACCTCAGCCTGGACAGGATGAATTGTGTACAGTCTGTTCCAGGAAGTGAAGGAGTGAAGTTTAGGGAACGTGGAGAAAGCTTGTCTTGATTTTCTCGAGTCTCTTAATGAGAAATTTGTTATAAAAGTTTAACCAAAGTGATCAAAATTGACCCTTTCTGATTAAGATGCTCTCACATTTTACAATGCCTTATTGTCTTAAAACAGCGTCCTATTTGAACACAGTCCAAATAAAGACAAACTTATGGGTTTTGTGGATTGCTTTTTGGGGGAAACTGATCTAACAGTTCTATGTAGCACATAGAAGGTTCTGGATTCAGAACTAAGCCTTGGTCTTTCCTGTCTAGAGTTTGTGTGTTCTTCTCATATATGTGTGGATTTTGTCCAGCTTCCTTTAACCACTGAAAAACGTACATGCTAGTTTAATTGGGACATTTGAACCAACCCTTAGGCGCAAGTTTGAGTTTGTCCTGTGATGTGTAATTTATCCATTAGCCTGTAAATGTTAAGTAGGTCTACTAAAATGAATGGATGAAACACTTTGCAAAAGTTTTAAACCACCTATATATTTATGTTTTCATTCCAAAGACCCAGATTTCTAGGTTTGCCAACTTAGTTTTGAGCAACAAATCTCCATCCTTTTCAATGGTCCTTCAAAGTTTTGCGTTTTACTATTTCTGCAGTACTTTTTCAAACTACTGTACAAAATCCACAGAGCATTACTTTGTAAAGAACATGTCTGGATGTTAGCTGGCGTCTCTTCATTGCCTGTTTCTTTCAGGTGATTTAAAGTCTAACTTTTCCTCTTCATTTTGGTCAAAACATTGATTGATTTACTAAGATATGAGTAGTGAGCAATGAATGTGCCTTTGCAGCAGTTTATTATTTAGCGCATTGGAGGAAGTTTAAGCTGGAAAGCTGATCACTCACTGATATCAGTAAAAAATATTCACTGAAGTACAACATTCAGACATCTACTATTTAATTCTTGTGCAAAATAAACAACTAATATAATGGGCCAACCACATTTACTAGCAGTTCTAGGAAAACTTGTAAAAAGGCCTTGAAATAAAAAAGCCTTCTTTAATGCAGTAGCATGAACTTACTCTTAAAATTGTGGAATAAACCAGACCCATGTTTAGAAGTTGTTTTGAACAATTTGCTAGTAAAATAATTATTAGCACCCTTAACAATTCTAATAAATCTGAAGCATTTTTAATTAAGCTGAGTTCTGTCAATACATTTTTAATTGCTTAACAGTGCCTCTGTTTCCATGTGGTGTAAATATGAGACCCACAAGTCACTGAGCAAAATGATAAGGAAGAGAAGGCTGATGCCAGAAACAAACAGAAATCTTTTTTTCGGTCTAGTTTGTCCCACAGAGATCTCTTTTTGCAAGAGAGATCTGGCCAAGACAGCAGTACATTATTAAAAATATATATATCAGGAAATATTTGCACATAGTTAACACCAGAGTTTTTGTTTGGGTCTTTAAATTAATTTTAGAAAACTACATCTTTCTGCTGCCGTCCAGGCTGAACATTGTTCCAGAAAACCCAAAAATTTTCTACCCCTGTTCAGTTCTTATTCTTCTTCCACCATTTACGTTTATTGAATGAAGAGTGTTGGTTTTCTTCTTTCCATATCAAAACAAAGAAATTGCAGTCGCCGTTCAACAGATATTCTGAACATTTCTTTCACTTACTCTGTAAATATTTCAGTTAAAGGTGCTGGCAGTAAGTAACGTTTATTTTCAGTAAAAGATCCTCTTTATATGGTAGACAATTGTTGCTGTCTAACAGTGCTTTTGCTAGAAATAAGGTGAATTCTCAATACAGAAAGCATGCTTAGGGAATAGTCACACCAAACAATGTGGAAACTGTTTGCATTATGTGGAAGTCTGGAGAAATGCTGTCATTGTTTGACGCTGCGAGCTTCCTCCTGATAAAAATGCTGGCAGGCTCTTTGTTTAACTTGAGGATAGACAATAGGGTCTTAACCGCATTCAAAATGTGAAGTCCTTTTTTTTTTCAAATGTTTAGTCTGCCTGCAGGACTGATTATCATAAAGCAAAGTTCAACGAGATACAATAATGATGTGAAATTCTGCACCCTAAACCCCTGATTTTTAATTAACATACATATGTCTTCCTCTGGCTGTGCACTGGACCGGTTTCAAAGTGGTATCAGATGTCCCTGAAGTTCCAACGGCCTCGACGTGATCACCGTGTATATTTTCCATATGATAATTTCAGTGAGCCACAGCCCTTAGCTTTAGGTTCCCGTCTGCACATTACAAACTGAAACATCTGGTCCTGCTATAGGAGGCTGACTCGCAGGACCAGAACGACCCCACAAGGCTCTCCCCCGGACCCAGAGCCAAGATTAAATATGACCCGGATCGTTCCAAAGACTAAATGCAATTCTTGCATGTCCGCCTATATGCATGAGTAATGACTTCTGCATCGATGCAAACGCTCTCTTTTGCATGCATCAGGTTTGCATGCATGTTGGAAGGAGTGTCACATTCTTGCTTGGGTTACACCTAAAGTCTTAACAGCGAAAGAAAAAATGGTCACTTCTGCATCACATGGTGGATGTCAAAGGTCACTAGCAAGTCTGTTCTGGGGGATTTCCTCAGTATCCTCACTCTCCTGATTAAACAAACAGGATACAATGTGTTCAACAGATTTAAGGTTGTGGGAAGGTGAAACAGTGCTATGGCTCACACTGCTTTAAGTTACAGCACCTTACAAAGGTAACTTTCACTTTTCCATATTCAGTGTATCTTAATTGTATGACTTGAATAGCTTTGGAAATCTAGAGGCTGAAATTTTTACCTGACTTTTTTCTTGCAAAATAGCTGAATTTCTCCAGTTTGGATGTGAAGCATCAGTAAAGATTAATAAATCATTGACTGCGCCATTCTAACACATGAATATAGTATGGAATGATAACCGTTACCTTGTATTTAGCTCCATCTTTCCACTGTTACCAGCTTCCCTCTCCTGCTAAGGAAAAGCCTCCCCACAGCACAATGCTGCCACCTCCCTGTATTACCATAAAGATCGTTTATTTAGTGTTTCTCTTCATGCAGTGCGTTACATTTTCCGACCACTGCTCCTTCTTCTTCCACATGTTTACTGCCTCCTTCACAAGATTTATGGCCACGCTTTTTAGATTTTTTTTGTTTTGGGTTGTCAAAACTCAATGTATAAATTAAAATACTTTCCACTGTGCAGAAGTATTACTCATAGAAACTGTCAGGGAAAACACAGGCATTAAAGTTTGTGATCCTAATTTCCTAATTGAATCTCCTCTTTGTTTTTTTGGGGGGGGGTTTTGTTAGGACCTTTTTTCCCCTTCAAGAATGTCTTTCAATCTTCATGCCTGAATGAACACGTTTCTGGATCAGTCAAGGTGCTCTGTTATTACAATTTCATTATTTCAGCGCTCTGCCGTCGCTGGTCGCTGCGGTGATCAAAGCAGGTCTTCTTCAGAGTCCCCTTTTTGTCTCACGGAGACATTTAAACAAGCTGCGTGTGCATGCCTGGGTGCTTCAGAGCACAAATCAACGCTCATCTTAAGTGAAACCTACAGGAGCGTCTCTCTTCATAGGATCAGCAGGGGGCCAGACAAACATAATGATAGTGGTTTTGTCATAAAACATAATTACCTTGAGACGGGACTGTAATTGAAGTGTGTTGTTTTAATAAGCCTTACACACAGAAGAGGGCAGGAAAGGTTTTTCAGAGAGTAGGGGCTCTGTTTAGGGAAGAAAACTGAATTATACAGACTGCTCAAATAGTGATGTGCTTTAGAAGGTGGTGACTGATGGATATTCATAAACCATAAATACACACAAAGGCCCTGCTGACATGCTGAAGAACACAACCAGTGTGATGCGTGTCTCCATCTGTACTTTGACATTGTGTGAAAGCAAAGGGCTGATGTAACTTTGTCTTTCCAATGCAGGATGGGAGGAGATTTTGAACTGAAGGTACATCCAACCATGTACACACCCTCACAGATGCCTCGGACTGTGTTCACACACTGACGTCCCCCGCCATAACAGTCCCCTTCTTTGAAAAAGCGACAGTGAGCAGACATGATAGTTTACATATAGTGAGGGGACATTAGGATTCAAGATGAGGCATTTTTGGAGACTAACGTCACCGCCTTGATTTATGACTCAAATGAAAGGACTATAAACAGTAAGACGAGCTTCTCTTTGAATTTATGGTTTCAAGACTCGCAGCGACTCAAAGTGAAGGCAGGATAAAGTTTCAGATGTTTCTTTGCTGAAAGTAATCATTGGATTACTGGGTTAATCGTGTCAACAAAACGATTAAACGCACAACAGACGGACATATTGCAGGAATAGCAAGATTATACATGCATTAAGAGCCTCCTAAAATAAGAAATCACTATTATCGTTGTCATCATTTTTATCCATTCATCCTTGATATCCATCCTTGTTATTGACATGACAAAGAAACGTCAATTAAATTTCATTATTATCATTTAACTCACCATCTAGAATAATTTCTAGTTGGTGAGTAAAAAGTAAATGAAAAACAAATGCAACTCATTTAAATGCTCCAGTTACCAGATACGCATGCAAAATATAGATAATTTTTTTTTTTTTACTTTTTGTCTGTACAGTTTACGCTGGTTCTATTTTAATTTGATTTTAGTAACAATATAAGAACGTAACAAGTGTTTGATGCTAAGCAAAAATCCGCCAGCAACATGATAAAGCAAAATTCAAAGGATATGGCTCAGAGTAAATGCTGGGACGTTACCGTTCTGTGACTCAGCAGATCCCGTGTAATGCATTTCAAATGATAGCTAATACTTTGGAACCTCATCTGACATTTATTACATAAATGGAAACATTAAAGTCTTTGTTTGAAAGTGAAAAGGCTGAACACTAATAGAACGGGCTCATGGTGCTCCGTTCCTCAGGCGGTCGTTCATAAAACAGAAGGCTTTCTGTGGTGAAAATTAGTGCAGGGGGGAACAAACCCATCTGTACTTTTAAGACACATTAGACTCTCTGCATCTTGACAATCTCTTGCTGCTTACTTCATTTCTTTAAAGAACGCTCACCGTTGCAAATCTTTTTCCTCCACCTTTTGTTTCACTTATTGGCCTCGAATTTCCATCCTAAATTGGAATCAGACACGTCAGCAGACTGATGACTCCACCATCATCAAGGCTTCACTTCGCTCTGTGATGTGTCACCTGTCACCAAATTAACTTCCTGGCAGAGCCAAACCAAACTGCAGCTTTGAAGTGAAGGAGCAGGGCCTGTAAGTCTTCCTGCCAATGCGACATCAAAGACATTCTCAGCATATGAGCTTCGTTAAAAGTGTCCAAAATACATACAGTTCTTCAGTCAGGGGAGGATATATGAAGTACCACATACCCAGACTAAAACATAAACGGGGAATCGGGCTGTCAGGAAGAGCGGACTTCCACTGCGGCCCCTCCTTCAAGGTGATGTCGGACATTCAGGAAATGTTTCGGGGGGTTTCCTGGCATGCACAGGAAGACATGCTGGACGAAAAGCTGGAGGATGCCTGTGTTGGCCAGGATGTGAAATTTAGGAAGTGTTTGATTTATTTCTATTTTTCCAATAATAAAACCTCACATCAGGACAATGTGACTTTAACAACATGTAATGTTTTCAAAGTAAATACAACACTAAATCTGGTCACTTTGTTGCGGTTTGGTTCGATCAACTTCAGTTCTTTCCATTGTAATGTTTGAACTTTTTACAAGCACATTTTTCATTTTTATCCATTTTTCATTTTTATCCAGGCTCCCTATGCCGTTCATTCTCCTCCACAGATGTTCTTCATGTTATTTCCGCTCACCTGTTCGTCCTGCCACTCTCCTCAGGATTCCAACCTCTAGTTTGAGTTCTTTTATTCTCCAACTCGTCCTCCCAATGTTCTGCATTTCCTGTCAGCCTGTTTGTTTCAGTTGATTCATTAAACTCCACCATTTTTGGCTCTTCCACAACCACAAAACATGACATTTAAGTCCAGAGTCAAAAGAACGTTGGGTTTATTTTTAGTGAGACTTTGAGATAAAAAGTTAGCAGAAAAAGTAAAGAAATCTGTTCTGTTGATTCTTAAACGATTGTTGGAGATAGTTGGAAAAGAAAATCCTGAGTATAAATAAATAAATAAATAAATAAATTCTGATATTCAAGTTTGTTAAAGCCAAATCTTTTGCACATGACCTTGTGTGTCATGCTGATATTAATTCAGCTGGTATCTGACACACAGTAGATGTCGGTGTTTGCATGCAGACATCTGTCAGGGAGTCTGATGCCAGAAGCCGACTCATCTTCGGACTCAGCAGAGAAAACAGAAAAACCCGGCAGTTTATTCAGCCAAAAAAGACATCAAGAGCTAAAACCACATCTATAGATTGATTTGTTTGGTTTGAGTTTTCAGTCGTACGTCTCTGAACACCTGCAGCTTTCACTGCTAATGTTCCTTAGCTTTACCGCACACACTTTGTTGTCCTAAAGTTGCCGTTACTCTTGTTAGTTTTCACTTGGTTGCACTCTTCTGAGCCGTTTTACAATGGAAATGTTTGTTTTTGCAGGCTGCGAGCGGGTATCAACAATCCTTGCAGTGTGTAATTATGCTACGGCGTGACATACTTCCCTTCAGGGCAGCATACAGTAGTGTTTAAGGAGTGTCTGCTTTTCCACCGACTGTAAATGTAGATGTGAAGCTCAGGTGAATGCTTGGCTTTGTGTAACTTTGTTAGGTGGTGAAACAGGGAATCGGGGTTTTTTGGTTTAAAGTTGCAGTGTGGTTCCACCTGCCCATCATGTCCCATCACAGGTAGCAACACTTGTGAGTGAACAAGTGCTCATCCACAGAGGTGAAGCGTTCATGAGCTCCCCAGAGACACACTGAAAAGAAAAAAAGAAGTCCATACGTGGAACGTTCACACAGTGTAACCTAGTATTCCCAGTGAAAAGCTTTTTCAGAGTCGGATCGTTTCCTCAACAGCTCCTCTACTTTTGCCCGGCCGCTCTCGAGCAAGCCGAGCTCCTTCGGCTCCAGCCGAACAGGGGCCCCCCTCTCCTCTGCTCCACTGCTTCAGGGGCCCATTCAGGTAAGCTGAGGAACACAAGCAGTGCGGCTTCAATGGAGCCTCTTATGTATCAATTACCTAGAAAATCAAACAGCACGTAAGAGGGGCGGTTGACTTGTTTGTTTGACTTTGGTCACAGAGATTCCTGAGTAAACTCAGGGAGGAGGAAAGGGTGAGAAAAGGTTGGTTTATCTCAGAGGATGTGAGGCGCGGAAGCTGGGTCATTTGTCATCTGAATGACCTAAATTTATCGCAGAGGAAATTCAATCCTTTGCTTCACAATGCAGACAACGGGGCAGTTTTTAAACGTTTTGAACCTCTGTGCCAGTTAAACTGTGATGATTTAACTCTAGAAATCGTAACCTCAGGTTTTATTTTGCCCACATTTTACGGCAAAGTCAACAACAGAGGCGGAACCGTTCAGGAACAACACAGAGAGCAAACAAACGGGTTTTACTGCGCAGTCCCAGTGGGTTTATGTTGGGTGTGCGTGAGCAGCGGTCGATTTTGATATTGCTCAGAGTCCGTGGTAGCATGACAGTTAAAAACAGAACATAGTGTGTTTGTGTACAGTGTAGGCACTGCATGAAATACTCACTGTACACTGCAGCCTAACAACACTGCATATACAGACATATTCAATAAATTAGAATATATGTTCAGATTTTAAAAATTATTTAATTAAAGGAATTTCTAGGGACAAGCAATGCAAATTAGCCATTTTTATTAATAATTGCTACACTTGTCCCTATCCAATAAATAAATAAATATATTAAATAAATGAGTTGTGTTTGTCAGACTAAAAGTATCATGTGAAAATAGCAACCTCTAAAAACAGGTATTAAATTTATCAGACCCATATTTCTGTATTGAAAATGTCTTTTATTAATCTGAAGCAATATTCTAATCTTTTTTTTTATTAGCTGTAAACAAGAAGTCATCATTATAACAGAAATAAAGGTTTTCAAACATCAGTTTAATTTCTATAATGTGGTTCACTTGGAGATAAAGTTCCTGAAATAATTTGCATTTCAATACTATTCTAATTTATTGGGTAGGTCTATAATAATAATAATAATAATAAAAATGTATGAAATTTTTTTTTTCTTTAAAAATATTTAATAGTTTCTTCTAAGGAATGTGGACTGCATCACACTTCATACTTATATTCTATTTTAATCAAGGGGTTGTGATATTTATTTTATTGAATAAATATCTGAAACAGAGCACAATTGTGCACAGCTATTTTTGTTTGTTTGTTTTTAAAGAAAAGGGTCTCTCTGGGTCCCTCTATTTGGAGGTATTTTTAGGCGTGCCCACCTATGAGGAGACCTCCGGGCTGACCAAGAGTCAGCGGAAGCACTAAACATCCCTTCTTGCCTCAGATTACAGTAATCTTCCTCAGATTACAGTGGAATACCCCAGAATGAGCTGGAGGCTGCAAAAGACCTGAGACCGGGATTTAGGTTCACCCTAAACCAAGACAATGATCTTAGTCATGCAGCCAGACCTACAATGAGACAGTCTAAGTATATTCATATGTAAGAAAGGTCCACCATCTCCCAGACTTGGATCAAATTAAAATTTCGTGGCAATCTGACTGAGTTTAAGCTATTTTTCAAAAATGAGCAGAAACCCAATTCTACCAGATGTGCAAAGCTGGTAAATGCTGCAGCTATATTGTATTTGCAGCAGCAGGTGATTCTGAAGTGCTGTGCAAAGGAGCTGCATACAAATGTACGTCACACTTTTCAGGATTTTATTGTGACGAGAAAATCTCCCTCCACTGAAGAAAATGTGAAAGAGTCCAAGGTTTATGAATGCTTTCGTAAAACACCGTCATTAGATCAGGTTCTGCTCATAATACTTCTGACTCCACAGGTCTGATTTTCACCAGCAGTAATCAGTTACTGAGCCAGAACTGCCGGACCCCCCACCCAATACCAGGAAGCTTTGGTCCTTCGATGAAACGGCCTGATTGTCAACAGACCTGTGGCCCAATTGATACCAGCAGGGGTCAAAGAGGGCCGGGGTGGGGAAGTGGCCACAAAAGCCGTCTGTCTCTGCCTGGGCATGGGGTTACCTAGCCTGTCCTCTCTGCTGGAGTCTTATTTCACACATGCACACACGTGCATGCCTATGAATGACCACTCAGCAAACAATCACACCCAGCTGCTACCGGAGTGTGAGGGGAGAAGCAGTGTGGTTCACGTCTGAGACAAATGAGGCTTGTTTGTCGAGCGTTCACAGTGGCAGAGAGTTATTGTTCTCCAGGACGTGACATGGAAAAGCCACAGGAAATGTTTTTCTCCTTGGTAGATGCTCAAACATTGGTTCAGTCTCAATCTGTCAGAGGAACAGATGTAATATTCGACGCCTCAAAAAATTAGGAATTATTTCAGAGAATGTTGAGAGGCAATAGGTAGTGCAGTTTCTCTTTCATGAAGTTACATGTGTCCATATGAAGAAAAGATTATCACGAATGCCTCAAAGGAATAAAAAGGTATCCATTGAACTTACAACCGTAAACTCCAGCAGGTTTTATCTAATTTATGAAATAGACCAACACAAAGTTTCCCACATTTGTGAAATGGAAGGAAGGAAAATTATGCCCAGTTTTCAATTGTTTTCCTTTCTTTAAGTCAAAATATGAAAAAGAATGATGCACATTTTTATTCAGGATCTCTGAGTTAATACTTTAGTATTCAAATCCAGGCCTTGAGTTTTGGTGTGCTGCAACTTCCTCTAGTAACATGGATAGCTCGGCTCCTTTTCATGGATGACCATGTGCACGTCAGGTTTTTCCTGGGTTACTAGACACTATTTACTAATTAGGTGACTTCTGAAGACAAATTCATAGACAGATTCATAGATTCTGCAGTTTCAGAGTAAAGGAAGACAAAGGCAAACCGTACTTTTCAGATTTTCATGTGTAAGACAACTTTAACAGATTCTTCTGGAAGAAAGGGTATATTGATTTCAAAATTAAATCTCAGTTTAACTAGTTTCCATGAAATAAATCAAATAAATTGTAATACAATCGCTTTTCTACTTTAAATATGATGGTGTAACGAATCGCTCGCTATAATTATTGATGGCCTTTTAATGTAAGGTCAGTTTTACAGAGGAAAGGGTGGAGATGTGTGCTTCTCCTTGTGACCAAAAAGGGTTGGAGAACAAACTCTGCTTTCCACAAACAACAACTCCCATCAGAGGAAAGAAAAGCTTCAAAGGTAAGCGATCTGCCAGAGGCCGATGGGCAGAAACCTCCCTGCTCCTCTTCTGACAACATGCAACATTAATGATATTCCTCATCTGAAATGGATCTACTCACACACACACACACACACACACAAAATGTCTCTCCAACTTCACGGGTAATGTTACTGATAAATGATTTGACCTCTTAAAACCTCTCAAATGGGGTCAAAAGTCAGGCGATAGAGAATCAAATCAAAATCAAATAAAATTGTATTTGTATAGCACATTTCAGCAGCAAGGCATTTCAAAGTGCTTTACATCATATCAAACACAGAAACACAATGCAACATAGAATCAACAATCAAAACATGACATTAAGTCAGGTTCCATCAATAAATTTGTAATTGATTACGTTTCAAATACAATCCTAAACAGGTGGGTTTTTAGTCGAGATTTAAAGGAAGTCAATACAGACTTTTAAATACTTTCTCAATACAGAGAAAACACTTTGTGTCATGATACGTGTTTTGTGAAGAACTTTAAGCAGAGTTTTTGTCATAGGTGGCCAAGTTGTGGCACTGATCATCTTGAGGTGGCAGAAACAAAACTATTTATGTAGTTTGAATATTAAATTAGGAGAAACAGTTAGACCTCTCTAGTTTGTTTTAAACAGTGACGTCTATAAGCATTGTTAACTTTAATGTGACTGGTTAAAGTCACATGTTGCTCCATTTAAAATGCTGTAGCAGTGTAATTACTTTAACTCATTTAACATAGTATTGTAACTTATATTTAGTTGCTTTTTAACCATTCCTCAGGTGGTTGGTGTTTCTCAGCAAGCAAGTAGCAGCTTGCTGAGAATAGATAGGATTTAGCACTCTATGAAGGGCATCTGTTATTACTGAAAAGTTGCAGGAAAGAGGACATTTTTATATATATTTGTTTTTGAAAAGACATCCACTGTGCATACCTCCCTATCTATACATGATTATCAACAGGCGAGAGGCAGGACACACTCTGCTCTGTGTTCCTCTGTGATGGACAGGCCTCATAGGGCAATGTGGAGAGATACAAGACTGACCCATGGACACACACTCACTCATGAGAGAAACTTAGAGAGACCAGTTAACTTAACAAGCATGTTTTCTGACCATCGGAGAACCTGCAGAGTCCATGCAGAGAGACCCCAGCCCAAGGTTTAAAACCAGGATTTCCTTGCTGAAAAGCAAAAGTGCTAGCAACCACGTTACTGTGCAGCCTGGAGCTGATCATGAATGTTCTTTTGTCAGCTGAATTGTTTCTAAGAGCACAAATGGCTAGCACATATAATTTTATTGTCAATGAAATAGAAAATATGTTGTTTTTTGGGGGGATTGTTTTGCTGCGGCAAAGACCAGAGATTCTCTGCCAGTGCAGACCAGAATCATGTGGTCTTGACCAAGAAACGCAGCACAAACACAAGACTTTCTCACATCTGTATAACAGCTTTGCAGACAGAAACAGAGGACCAAAGATTCTGGTCTCATTTCTGGTCTAAACAGAGGAAACCACCTGTTTAATCGATGTGAGTCATTCAACGAGTTTATATGCCTCATACCTCTGAGGCATACGCGTCAGGTCATCTACAGTATGTGTGACTACTCAGGATGTGCAGAAAGATTTCAGGAATGACCACAAAACTGCTTCTGTTATTATAAAGGTAGTATAAAAGTAGTGAAATAACCCTTTACTTCTTTTTCACCATGTTCAGCATTGTGTTGTGTCATGCTTTTATTTAACATGCAGATCACAGCATCCAACTAGCTAAATGTTCAGAATCCGATACAATTTGTGGGCAAATCTTAAGAATTGCGTGGAGTTTTGAACTGGAAAACGGGTAGGAATCCTGTTTTTTTCTGTGTTTTCATTGTTTGACCAAAACACTCCCTCTATAGCAAAAAGATCTGAGCTTTATAGCTTGATAGCTTATCCAGCAAACCTGGATAAGCAGTCATTGCTCAGCGTTGCCTTGCACCTACAGGTTCCTGTACGTGCAGGTACAACACCAACAGAAAAGGAAACATAAGATGTACAAGTGTAAATAATAATCAACCGTTTTGTTTGAGCATTTGTTGCTTTTTAAAAACAGATTTTCAGTTCAGTTTTAATACCTGACAATTTTCACAGGCACATTGTTTTAGGTTTGTAAGCCACTTAAACCTGACTGATGAATCGCTCAAGCATAAGGCAGCGAAACCCAGTGATCTATTGTTGTTTACACACAACAGACAAGCAACTTAACTGGGATGTTTAGGTACTTTCACAACTGCTTGTTGCAAAGACAAATTTATTAAATCTGCTTCCTTTTCTGTAGCTAAAACAGTGAAGAAAAACACAAGAGATTACTTATTTTCACTGTTTTGCTGCATAATCAAAGCATTTCAAAGATCAAGACACCATCACACCATGTTTACTAGTAAGTGATGTATTTTGTTTTGAGCCTGATGAAACGGGACACACTCCTTCCAAAAATCTTTTGTCTCCTCATTCCACAGAATATTTTGTTAAGTCATCAAGATGTTTTTGGCAAAATGTGTGACAGGACTTTGTTATGTTTTTGGTCTCTGGTGTTTTTTCTCCCATGGCGGCCATCTTTGTGCATCCTCTTTCTCATTGTTGAATCTTGAACACTGACATTACCTGAAGGAAGTCAAGTCTGCAGTGTCTTCACTGTTCGGAAGTTTTTTTGTCCATTTTTTAGTTTTACAATCCTTTTTCAAGGTTTAGACTGTAAATCCTTCAAATAGAAGTATAAAATTTCAATTCCTTTAAAAAAAAATTAGCTGGAGCAAAAATGACTAGATCATAAAAGTTTCTGACTCCAGTTTAAATTAATTTCACAAGTTCAGTTCTCCATTTGCTTGAGTGACTTACAGTACATATCGGTGCAAGATTGAGTGAATAATGAATAAATTGCAGTTCCTTCAAAAATGTCTAAGTAAAACTATGAACTATTTTCAGAGGAAATAGTTTATGCCCAAAACATTAATTAAAGTCTCCATTTTGGCAACCATTCAGAATTGGCAAGTGATCTTGTTTTTTTTTTAATAACTTGTGAATCCTGGGTTTTTCAGCTGTTTGCTTTTTCACAGGCTGTAAACTCTGCTGCCATCTTCTGGCGAGGGATGCAACGTCTCCTGCTCCAATTTTCTTTGATAATTTATTTAGAATGACTGTTTTTTCCCCCAAAAAATACATTTAAACACACAATATTTTATTGTTAAGCAATACACACACACACAGACACAATGTAGTGTTAAAAGGACCACTTTACTCTTGCACAAGACATCCAAAGAGTACATCTTCAATAGAAAAATAAAATCGCCTACTTTGGAGAACATTAAATGTAATCAAGCCTCTTTTTGTTTTTTTTTTAATTTTCTTAGAAACAACCGGAACCAGCACACAGTTCAGAGATGGATTTCAAAATGCTCATTCCTTCAGCTGAACACACATTCATTGAGATTAACTTTGGGTTCATGTCGCGTTTCCTTTCATCAGAGAAATCAGCAAATGCTTGTCACAGTAAAGACAGGATGCACTGTGGCTGGCCGAGCAGTCAGTGGGTGGATACAGTCAGAACAAAGGTCCAAGAGAGGCAGGAGCCATGCATAGCCATACGTGTTAAAAAAAACAAAAAAAACATCAGAAACCTGTTAAACTAGTCAAACAGATGAACCACCAACTGAATGTTAAACATAATTGGAGCAAACAGAGGAGAGGGAGAGAAATTTGAACCAAAACCACAAAAAAGCTCCTCCAGACCTTCTCTCTCCAGTCAGTTTATTTTCATTATAGTTCTCTCTGAATTATCCAGCACATAAATAGCATCATTATTGCTTGTTAAAAAAAAACAAAAAAACTCAAGTACCATTCACACATACTGGCATTTAAATCCACAATACGGCACTTCATTGGCCATGACAAAGCTAAAGCAACAGCAAAACAAAATGTTAGCAACTGAACCTAAGTCAGTTTGAAAATAAGCGCTTCAACGCTTTGTCCTGGTTAAAACGACTCAACGGGAAAAGTCAACAAAACATGGGGGTCAAACTTCACGCAGGGGATCTAAACTTCTCAGTTAAATTATACACATACCTGGGAGACAAAAGGCTCAATTAAAACAGATTCAAGTGACACTTTCAGGGTATATTTACAATTTGAGATCAACATTACAGGTTGGCTTCATCTATCCGAAGTTACTCGTCGGCGCCGTTTGTCTGCGACGTCTGAATGGAATCGCCTGCAGCCTTCTCGCCAGAATCACCTTCTTGATCCTGAAAGAAGTGACAATCAGAGTGTGTGAGCTTATTATAGGCGACACACAAAACATGAGCCTATAGAGCCTTATGTTGACCACTGCGCACCTTCTTTAATACATCCAAAAGCCCATTGACCGTGGTCATCAAGGAATTGGCTGAGTTGCTCATCAGCTCATAATAGATGGTTTTTTTCTCCTTCACGGCTCTCAGAGTCTCTTCGGTTCGGCTGAGCGCGCTCGTCACTTCCTCCAACTCCTTGCTTAGGGATTTGTTGGCGTGTTCTAGCTGAGCTTTAAGCTTTGCATCCTCCTCTGGGAATAAAAATCACATTTAAGGATGAGGGCAAAAAACAATATAGGTTTGGCTTAATTTAAAACATAAATTTAGCAAAATAGAAGAGACGCAGGATAAGAAAAAAGTTGGACAATTTTGTCAGCTTCTGTTTCTTTTAAGCTGAAAAAAAAAAGTTTAAACATTTGAGATACAAGATGTTAAACTCGTTTAGAGAGGAAGAACAATGGGTTTGCATCATTTATTTACGTGCTCTCATTCTTTTCTAATTTTAATAACCGAAATATGAATATATTACACTTTTCGGATTCAAACACGCTGCAGTTGAAGTGTTTTGATGGATCAGTGAAGCATTAAATTTTGCTTTAACATAGGAATGAAGATTGAAAGAACTAGGTTTATTATATATACAAAATATGATCATTCTTTCCATTTCTTTCTTAAATAATGAAATTAATCAATAGCAATACAGTTAATGCAGGAAAAAAGTCAAACCACTATTCAATTATAATTTAAAAAAAAACTTTGGAAAAAAAGCTAAGCTTGTTCTTCATAGTAAATAACTTTTTACAGCATATATGTTTATTATATGCTCAATAATCTTCGTCAGTAATAAAGTAAAGTAAAACCTGTTACATTTGTTTTCCCAGTGAGAGCGATCTTTACCAGAAAGCTATGGTAAAACAAACACCTTTAAGCTCTTTAAAGGGATGGTTCCTTAGCTACAGCAAACACAGTGACTAAGGTTGCGACAAACAGTCATAAACTCTACAGACGCCCAACAAAGATGTGACAGTGTTGGGATGCCTCACTCACGCAAAATGCTAGAACCATCAAAACTTTAAACCGTCAGCTACAAAAAAAGTTTAATTTGAAACACCGTAATGTGGAGATTAGTGGGTAGTAGGATAAAAACGCTGCGGTTTGAGAACCACTAAAACTTTATGTTCAACAATTCCCGCAGTTTCAAGTGCTTTTAGTGAGTTTCCTCCTGCTGTTTGAAGTTTGGAGTAGTGGCAATTAGATCATGCCATGCATTTTTTGTGTTTCAAATTTCTCTCAAACTCACCTCTGGACTATTTCCACAAATTCACATTATACATTATGCTGGGAGACCTTTACGCCATCTAGTGGTAGGAGTTTTGCAAAATTAGGCCTTATTTGTCTCGTTTCCATTCCAAGTAAACAGATTTATATTTACTGTGTGTTATATATTGTAATTAACAGTCAACATAATTTGTCAAACAACCTGACAGCAATACAATCTTTGATTTGACCCCTGTTAGAGTTTGTAGTGATAATGTAGTATTTTTAGTTAGCGTTACCTCACAATTTAAACTGGTGTCTGTAGCCAATACTGGCCCACAGTATAGTTGCGATGCTTGTTATTAAACCCAGTGTGGTCAGTAATAAACTATATGGATAATTTTGCTGCTTTGTAAGCTGTAAAATTACATTTTATTGTCAGAAATTACAATGTAACAGTGTTATCTCTAGTATAACAGTAATAAATTCTAAATTGAATGCAAACATTGTCCTGAAGAGAATCTGGTATTGTGCAGCTTGTTTCCTACAAAACTACAAAAAGGCACAATCCACTGTTTACCCATTTTGGCATCCTGAGTTATAAGCTTCTGCTCAATCTCCTCTCGAGCCTTTTCGCTCTTCTCCAGTTTCTGCATCATGCTGCCGACGTCGACCATGGCTCCATTGTACACGATCAGATTACCAGACTCACTCGCCTCTGATGAAGCATGAGCTTTCGGACTGGGAAGCAGAGCTCTGTTGCCTGACAGGAAAAGAAGACAAATAGTTTGCATTAGTAAACGCTTCTGTTTGTTATTAAAATTGGTTGTTTTATTACACTAGACACACGACTCACCTATGAGGTTTTCTATATGGGCTTCATTGAGGGAGGCCGCCGCTTCATCCTTTCCCCTGTCTGTCAGTTTTCGATAGTAACAAGACTCTCTGACCACAGGTTTGTTCAAAAGCTTCTTGATCTAAAAGCAGAAATCAACATGAGGCAAAAACCAACAACAAATCTCTTTAAAAAGGCAGCAACATAATGCAACAGACCCCAGTAAGTTAAAAATATTGTGCTTTTGTTCACCTGTGCGCGAGAAAGATGCAGACCCAGAGTGTACAGGATGTCCTCCAGGTCCCTCTCCAGCAAGTAGCCGCAGTGGCTCTGGTCAAAGTAGACAAACGCCATGAGCAGATCTCTGTTCTGGGTCACCATCTGCTTCTTCTCCTGGTGCAGAAAACAAGAATAACAACAACAATGTTTCTTTACATCAGTAACAAAACGATCCAGCTGCCAGGAGGAAGGCCCAACCTTGTCTTTAGAGGATCTGTCCTTCGATGACCTGCGGTCGTCTCTGCGGTCTCTCCTGTCCCTGTCGTTGGAATCTTCGTCGTCTTTGTCTTACAAAAAGAAAAATAAACATATTAGACATCATGGGGTCAGATTTAATAAACACCTGAATTAAAATAAAATAAAGCAGTTTTAAATTTGAACAGAAGAGAAACAAAAGCTGTGTAGATTACCATCGTCGTCGTCATCATCATCCTCTGCATCTTCAGCCTCTAAGGGGTCGTACTCTTCAGCATTGGCTGTGCTGCCCTCGTCTTCGTTTTCATCGTCGTCCCGAGACTCCTCCTTTTTGATGGTTTTGTCATCATACTGGGTCAAAACATAACTCATTATTTTACAGCCACTTATCAAGCATTTAACAGATAAAGAAAAGCATTAAGCTTTTTAAACCTACCTTTCTTTTCTCCTCCTCATCATCTTTGTTCCTTTTTGCTACCGGCTCCTCAATCTCTTCTTCTTTTTCCTTTTTAATGTCCCGTTTTTCAGCGTCCTTCTTGTCTGCCTCCCTTTTGACCTTTTTTTCCTTCTTCTCATCCTTTGCAGGAAGAGAAGCGAGTGCTTTGTAGATGCGGTAGCCAAAGTCTCTCTGCAGCATCTCGTTAAACAGCTCAGCAAACAGGGAAACCTGCGAGGAAGCAGGACAATAAACCTCTGCAGTAGTAAAAGTGTGTCTAATTAATCTACACATAAACACAACGTTAGAGGTCTTGATGATAAAAGCAGGGAGGGATGTCTTCGTTCCACCCTTTTATCAAATAAATGTAACTATACTGTAGTTACTATAGTGTTTTCTTTTATTCTCCATCTCAACTTTGTATCCAAGTTTCTCCTTTTTCAAAATTTTCCTTTTGAGTCATTAAAAGGCAAAGAGAGTCTTACTTCAAACGAATGCTCCTTGTTGTCCTCCAGTCTGTAGTCCAGCAGCACACTGAGGGACATGATGCTGCAGTCAAATTTGCCATTTTTGGCAGCCCAGTTGGGGTACACCAGGATGGTGGGCTCATCGGGAAGGATGTAGCGCCTTTCTCTCCGCTGACGCTCAAGCTCTTCCTGCTTCTTTTTTTCATCATCCTATAAAAGAAAACATCAAAAATGTTTTTTTTTTCCTGGAAAAGACTGAAAATCCAATGGAAGTATTCACCCTTTAAAGCAGTGTTTCCTAACCCTGGTCCTCAAGGCACACTGCCCTGCATGTTTTAGGTATTTCCTTGCATCAGTCCAGCTGATTTCAATTGATGACTGATTAACAGGCATTTGTTGAACTGCAATCAGTTGAATCAGGCATATTAAAGCAGGGAAATCTCTAAAACATGTAGGACAGTGTGCCTTGAAGACCAGGGTTGGGAAACACTGCTTTAAACCTTAGGCACAATTTAAGCCAAGTAATAGAGAAAGAGCAGTAACACGACAATCATTTTTTACACGATCAGATAAATTAAAAAAACAGTACATATTAAACTTTCATACAACTTCAAATTCATAAATTTTTCATATTAATTTAGAAAAATTACTCACATCATCAATGAGAACCCTTATGACCGAAGCCTATGTTAAAAAATTCCGATAAAACATTAAAATCTTCACTAAAACATGTTTTTTTTTCAACTCCGGGGGAAACGAAGAAGCTAAACTATTTTCCTACAATTTTAAATTACTAGTTTTGCCTTCATGTTCAACATTTAGGCACTTTCATGTGTTGATGTCATTAATAAGTCGTTACCAGATGACTGAAAACGTCTTTAGACCATTTTCTCATGAACAGTCGAGCCAGTACCTCTTTGTCGTCCTCGGTGCGAGGCGGCTCCTCTTCCTCTGCCACTTTAACTTCTGGTTTCTCGGGCTCTTTGGACTCCTCCACCTGCTCCTCCACCTTCAGCTGCTTGGTGAGGCGTGCTATGAGCTGGGACTTTAATCCCTTTGAGCTCAGAGTGCGACAGTCAAGTTCTCTACGGAGGTCATTGACCTACAAGAGGAGCAAACATAAATATGTTTCATTTTATTGCACATTTAACTTAAAATAATGAAAAATGAAGCAAAACACTGTTTATTCACATGCAACTATAAATATATATAAGAAACTTTGTTCTAGAATCAATTTTCTTCTCATTTTGAACCCTACCTTCATTGATTTCGGGTCAAGTTTAGTCCAATGAGTGGCAATACTGACATCCTTAGACTCTTCGTCGTCTTTTTCCTCTTCCTCCTTGATAGAAAATTATTCAAATAGAGAGAAGGCGGGAGGGGGGGGAGAGGTAGGACAACAGTCAGTGCACATTTCATGGATTTAATAAGCTTTCAAAGTTGATCCGTGCAAGAAGCAAGGTCTCATCTGTCTTTCACTGCCTTGTTCTAGTGAGCTTGGCTGTGTTTTAAGTCCACTGCTACTGAAGCGTACACAGGGAAGCTCTCTAGCTCTCATAAAAAAATAAAAAATAAAAAAACCAACAGAAATTTCCCCCAGCTGCCAATCAATCAATCTGTGGAACACAAAAAAGGTCAAAAATCAATGAGAGGTATGACCAAAAGGCGTGTGGGTACATCAGGTGAACTGAGGATAGGGTAGCCCTAACATGCTCTACGTCTGGGGAATTCCCACTTAGGAGTTTTACATGTCTACATCATATAGGAGACTTCTGTCCAAAATACGGCCCTGGAAAAACCAAGTTCTATGTACAGTCCAAATGAGAGCGTTGAATCCAACAATAAGAACAGACAAGCAACAAGACTTTGGGGAGATTCTCTTTTCGTTGTCAGAAGGTATCAAATTGATGTGAAGAACAAAAAAACAAAAATTATAAATATACACATTTCTACAACAAACATTATGTGCACGCAAGTGGCTCCACAGTTTCCAGCTTGTTTTGAAATTCAGAGTTCCAGAGTTAAGAACTGACCGCTGGTTCAAATTGATTAAACAAATTAATGAATAAGCTTTTAAAAGCCCAGTTAGGCCGTCCAAGTTAACAGAAAATTAAAATAAAATAAATCACAGCATCAGGACAGCACCTAATCACAAGGTGTTAAGGGAACTGGAAGCTGCTTTGCCATTTGCGACTGGGGCCTGCACAACACAACCTAGTCTCACTGCTTCCACTGTATGTGTCTGCTGGATGTGAGGGAAGGTGGAGGTGCTGATGGAGGAATGGAGGAGTTCGAGCGGAGGAAAAAGGGGCGCAGGTGGAGAAGGAGTAAACAGAAGAAGTCTAGGTGAGGTTTGGTGGAGCATTAATATGCCTGTGTTCGTACTGATGTGTCTGTAGGGTGCGCTGTGCTTTATGTCTGCTGTGTATCTGCGATGTGTGTGTGTTTTCTGTTTTGTAATTCCTGTGCCTTCCTGTGAGAAGCGGAAATGAGAAGAGAAGGATTAGCGGTTCAGTGCCTGTTCTCCATCCGCCTCCTTTCGCTCGGCCGACAGCTTCTCAGCCAGCTGCTCCCGGAGTCGCCGTGACAGCACTTCCCACTCTGAGCGGGTAGGAAGACAATGCCAAACATCCGGAAGAAACAAAACCACTGTCTCCACATGAGCGGGGACTGTCCGCCCCTTGTGTGTCTCCTCCGGCCGGTGATAGCGAATCTCTGCAAAACGATACCTGTCGCAAAGGAAGAGGGTGCATTGGAAAGAAACATCCTGGTCACGGCACAGAATCAAAGGCGAGCCTTTCTAGGGCAAGCCTTCTACAGCTACTCCCCTCCCATCCGGTTACTGAATGATCACAGAAATCATTGCATTGACCCGGCTCCCACACAACACTCAGCACAGACAAATGGACCCAGTCTGCAGCTCTTCATCTGTTGTCACAGGTTGCGGCAGCCATTTTGAAAACAACAACAACAGACAATAACAAAAAATAATAATAATACCCCAAAACTCAACCCCGTTACAGTTTCAGCCAATTACTGGATGAGCGTTCTGCATTAAACCTAGGATACACTTAATGCACTACATTAGAGTTGTGCAAAGAGAGACAGAATCAAGAGACACTGAAAGCCAGTTAAATATATAAAATATTTAACAGGGAGAATAGAAAACAAATGATGAAATAAAAAAAGACAAAGTAATGGTCTTCTGCTCCAGGCTACAGCTTCCAGTCACCAAGTCCATGCGTTTGGGTTTTATCACAACAAAACGTATGAGCAGAATCTCACGGAGAGAGCCAAGACAACACACACAAGTTCCAGAAGGATAATGAACAACAAATAATAATAAACTGCAAATTAACAGCAGAATAATAATAGTAATGCAGAAGAGAGACAAGTAATATTGAACAAGCTTTATGTAGAAAAAAATTAAATGTATCATTTATATAAAATTTAAGAGTTAAACTAACTCTTAAGCTTAAATATTGTAAATAGGGGATAAATGAAAGTTCTGAGAAGAGCAGTACTTACCACTGAGTACACAGACTAAGGTCTATGCCTGTGAGTGCCCTGCAACAGCGTATGGCTGTCTTAATGAGGACAGACGGGTCCTTCTCTGGGTCCGCTCCGTCCAGAGAGGGAGACCAATGACCTCCGATTGCCATGGCCTCGTCTTTACCTCGCATGCCCACCAAAAACTGAAGGCGAAGAGAAAGGGGAGCAAAAGAAAGCACAACAGTTAGGTTGAAATACGGAAGAGAAAAATGCTGAAGAGGTTAAAAGAGTGGAAACCGGAGACAATAAAGACATAAAAAGAATGAAAAAAGGCCAGCAGGTGGGAGAAATAGTCATACCTCAAAGAATCCACAACTACAAAGTAAAATCATTTTTAAATTCAAAGAGCCAAGATCAGTCATTATTTTTCCACACAGCTGCTCAGCAATGGAACAGCTTCTATACATCATCGTGAAAATGCAGAGAGGGTCTGACATACCTTAATGAGCCTAGCAGGATGTTGGAAGGAGTCTCTGACTTCCTGGGGGTCCTCGGCCAGAGCACACGACTTGTGGTAAAGCTCCTCTAGACTGGGGTTAGCAAGCAGCATGACCTGAAACAAAGACAAACACCACTTTGGGTTCTTTTGTTTAGAAATACACAGCTGTACATTAATCTAACTGAACCCCAATCAGACAGCCGAGAGCTTGCCTGTCTTCATCTTTGAAACTTCAGCAGGTTGTTTTAGACTCTGATCACGAGTCAGATTGATTTGTTTAGCTAGTATTTATAGACAGAATAGTTTTGAGTGTTATTGATGTTTCCTGACAGAACATAACATAAAAACTGTTCCACAGTTTTAACCCGTCAACAAAAACAAAATGTCTTCAGAAAGGAACCTTAAAATATTCTTTACATTAACTACTTTATAAGCTTAAAAAAGCAGCATATATTCAACATATTTATCAGTAAATATTGTACCTTTGCGCTGTATGTGTGGTTAACGTCAGGAGGGTCCAGCACAGCTGTGTTCTTGACTGGAGGATCTACTTCTTTGTGCAAGATGTGGAAGTTACAGACGTTACTGAACAGGAAGGGTCTTGTAAGAGGGAAGGCGTCCACCCAGGTGAAAACTGCGTTAAAGAAGTCACTGGGAATGTAGAGACTCTGATAGCGCCGCCGCAGCTCCATCAAGTCGCAGCTGGAGCTGAAGAAGAAAATAAGGAGCAGTTGAAACATCAATCACATTCTTGACATATTCAGAATCACATTCTGAATACTGGTAAGTATTCTTGATCTATTCCCGCATTCAACCCAATAAGCAGCGATCATATTCACCCATCTAAGCTGAACTTGGAAAACTGGACCGTGTAGCGTGGGAGCACTCTGCGTGGACGTCTGGGGGAGCGTTCCCGTCTCGGTGAGCGGTCTCGAGATCGTTTGCGGGTGGGAGAGCGTTCTCTAGATCGCCTCCGCTCACGGTCTCTGTCTCTGCTGAAGAATTGCATGAAAACACTCCAGTGATTAAATCATGTGGCGGAGACAGAGCCAGAGCCAACAGCTACATTCAGACTGTAAAACGTCGCACCTGCGTTCTTCCTTAGTCCGGAGGATGAGTTCAGGACCTCGATCGTTTCGGGTGGTGAAACGAGTCGGAGGCTCGATTCGTCGGAGGGTCTGCGGCTGCGGCATTATTCTCACAGGGGGCTGAAGCAAACCGCCAGCAAATACATCTGGACACAGAGGTGAACACTCATCACATCACAAAAAGAGGAAGCTTCTTTATGGGTTTAATGTTTTACAAACTGAAATTAAAATCAGATCTAAAAAATCATAATGAAAGTAAGCAATCTGCATCAACTTCTAAACCAAAAGCATGAGATTGTACCTTTGGTTGGAGGCTGAGGGAGCAGAGGCTGAGGGGGGTTCTGAAGGAGAGGGGCCAGAGAGGCAGCAGACAGCTGGGCTTGCAGGAGGGAGGGTGGGGGGGCCTGGGCTTGAACACTGAACGTGGTTGGGGGAGGTAGCGACTGCAGCATGGTTGGGGCTGACTTGATCATGTTAGAAGCCTGAGCCTGGCTCTACACCAAACATGGAGGGGAGGAAAAAAGAAAAAGCATGAAAAGATTTTTAAATCTGGGAAAGAAATGTCTTTTTTTTAGAAAAAGGTCGAACAGAATGAACCTCGAACTGGCCAAAGACTGCACAAAACAACTGCTAAAACAGTTAGACTGTGGATCAGTGATTGTTCAGAAGACAGAAGCTGGGAGAAAGTCTGACAGGGCTGCTTGAAACAAAGACCTGGAGAAATCTCGTTTTTCATACAGGATGTCCTAAAACAGAAGAAGAGCTTTAGATTTCATTCTGTCTTGTTCTTTATCCTAAACTTTAAACATAATTATGAAAACTAATATTTTTGCATTTTGTAATTTGATGATTTACCTCCAAACAGAACAAGCAATGCTTATCTTTTAAAGTGAATGCTGCAGATGTCAATGTAAGGAAGTTCAATGCTAAAGTGCGGAATGTGATTTTTTTTTTTTCTACAACAGTTGTGAAAAAAGTATCACATTAATATTAGCAAAAAAATGTAACATCTGCTATTTTTTCCAAGGTGTAAAACGTGCTGATATTTATTCTATTTTAATCAATCCCAAACACTTACAACAGACTAAAATATATGAAAACAAAAACAGATGTGTTCATAACTACTAAAACCATAACAAAAACACTGCTTGGCATAAAAGATTTTTCAATGGTCCTTTTAGGAGAGACTGCACAAATTTTAACCAGAAGTGATTTAAGTTCTGTTGAAGAAAAAAAAAACATTATCCCCAAATATAGCCCTAGTAGAAATGTGGTAGAACTGGAACATTTGGGGTAATTATTTATTTTTACCCTCAGTCTCGGTTATCACACCTTTAAAGTTCACCATAACCGCTAATGTGTTAGAACTCTAAGGTGTTAACACAGTTCCTACTGTGCAATAGTGCATTTATCAACAAGGTGTGAATCTATGATTGTTTTATACCACATTGTTAGGCAACATCAGCTATTTTTTTTCTTTGCAGCGATACATCTCATGGGCAATGGTCTCGACTTATCAAATAAAATGTCACCAATGTGCCAGTGAAAAATGCTAAATGCCATGTCATCCCACATTCTCAGTCCTGCCAATAACCAGTGCAGTGTATAGTTTGGTGTATTTTCCTAGTGTGAAATAAACACACCAAGTATTTTTATAGTTTCTTTCTACATATTTGATTAGAATTGTTTTTAATATAAATTCTAATCACTTTTTAAATTACTATTATACAATATAACTTAAAATAATTTATTAAAATGTTATACGTCACCCTCATCTTTATGATTGTCAAATTCATCAATCTACTTTGCTCCTCAAGCAAACATTTCAAACATTTCTGTGAAACATTTCAATTTGACAGAAATTGAAATGTTTCTGTCAAGAAAGCAAACAGGGGGACCGTTCAGCAGCCCTGCTGTGGAGGACACTGCTGCAAAAAATCCCCTAAGGACTCATGGCCAAGTAAACTCACTTTTAGTTGGTTGTTATCATCCCACTTCATTATTCAAATTATTGAATAGTGACTAAAAGTCAATGGTTTTTAAAAAAAAATATTTTGTACCATTGTCTGTGGGTTTACAAAGGAAGTCCCAGGCCAGAGTCTAATGTGGTTTAGGGGGCACCGGCATAGAAAGGCTTGGGAACCCCTGGTATAAGTAATCATGGATATGCTTCAAAACCAAGAATATATTGCATGCAAGTTTAACAACTGGGTAAATCTTTCTTAAAAAGGACAAACAATAATGTTTGTGTCTATTAATGCATGCAGTTGATAACAGTTTCTGTTCACATGACATAAATTGGTCTAATAAGTCATTTTTAGGTCTATAAAGCTTTATGGGTAACTCAATGCATTTTGAATCAGTGCAAAACTGTGGCAAGGGTGATCAGAAAAGAACAGCAAATCTAATCTGATTACTCTAACCCACTGTGCAACTAAAACCTCAGTGGAATCCATAAGAACCTATGTTAAAATAACATAATAGAAATAATCAAGGTTTCAGTTACTTGAGGATTTCCTTCACAGGCTGAAATCCCTCAAACTGTGAGGAACTGTCGGTGGAAATCTTTGAATTTATAAACCGTCATGCCTTTGACTTGTTTTTACACCTTTTTCTGCAAAAATGATTCCTCATCAGCAACATTTTCAGTACAAACAATGACTACATTTTACATTAACATCTAAGGAAACATTAGGCCCCACTCCATAATGACAGTAAACCAGCAGCTTCTGTAGGAGAAATATAGAAACAAAATGGAAAAAAAAACACTGTTAAGATTGTTATCACCCATTAATACTGCACGTAAAACAAAAGTCACAAAAACAGACACAAAAATCTAATGGGTGAGCAAGAGTGTGTATTTCAGGACTAGATGGTTACATTTTGTCTGTTGTCCGCAGCAGAGTGCATATCTGTGTAGCGGAGCTGCATTCCTGGCTCACTGTAAAGGCTGCCGAGCTGTGGGGAAGCTTGAGGTAAAGGCTGAGGCTGCTGCTGAAGCTAGGAGGGATTGAGAACACAACAGTAAAAGGTCAGAGAGATAAAAGGATTTAAAAAAAAAAAAAAAAAAAGAAAAACAGTGATGCAGTATAAACGACAAGGTTAAGGTCTTCCAAAGTTTAAAATGAACCTGGGAAATCCTGTTCTGGATATTTAGAAATAAAATAAGTAAGCTGGCATTTTCATCACACCAGGCATGCTGGAGAGGACAGGCAGCAAACTTTACAAGATCTACTCAGAGCAATAAAGACAAATAAACTTAAGCAAATAGCTAGACAAACTCTACTTAAGAGACTCAACCAGTCGCAAATAAGTTGGTTTTATATCCCCTTTTTTAAATAATGTGCAACAACATCTGATTTAAAGTCAACGAGAATGTAATTAAAAGGTAATAACCTAACAAATTCATTGAAACTTGTCAACTTTTCTATATATGAAGTTCAGTGTTTTAATAATTTGTTATTCATGAAAATGAGACAAATAAAAAAGAGCAAAGCAGGAATGACTTAAATGCATTTTGAAATGAAAATTACTAGCAGAGCACATAAAGCCGTGAATGCTCTCACCGACTGATTTGCCAGCTGAGGTAAAGTCTGGATGCGTTGGGCGTTCCACTTGAAGGGCATGTTAGGGTTGTACACAGCTTCCACTAGGACCCTGTCACCGACCTGGGGAGTTTTTCCTTTCACAGCACTATGGAAGGTTTAAAAAAGGACATTTACACACAAAGTGTAACATTATAGTAGCTTAAAATAGATAGAACTATATCTAGTATTTCATTTCTACAAGGTAACAGACCGTCTGACAATAACACTTCCCCACCTTAGCTGAAAGAAGACATCTTCATCTACAAAGCCAAACGTGTCATGTAACTTATTGACAACACCAGTGAAGACTCGCTGCTTCTGAGGCTGCGTCTGCTGTTGGTGGCTTGAACGTGGCGTTGGATACGACACAGTAATCTGGGCCGTTTGCTGAGGGTTGGACAAGCTCAGGCTGGTGGGCAATGCGACGGGGGGCTGAAGGTTAGATGGAGATTATTAAAAACTCTCAACTTTATAGACACATTGTTTGCTACAAGGACAGAAAGTGACATATAATAGTAATAAATGTTTTCCTACTTCTTTAAAATCAACAGAAAACATTAAAAGAAAAACGCTAAAGCAGTTTGTATGGTATGTATGCTCTGGATTTACCTGAGAGATCAGCGCCTGCTGGGGCTGAGGGAGCTGTGAAATGAACAAAAGGAATGACAAATGTGATCATTTTATTAACTTAAAGCAAAGTTGTCTTGTCTCTCTTATTGCATTTTGACAACTCTTATTTATACATGATCTTACATATTAGCATAACAAAATGAATAAAACAAAGCTAAGTTATAATACGCTGCTGCAAGAAATCTAAAATAAAAATGTAGAATACCTTCTTCTTCAGACAAAACTTAGTCCAGATACTCAAAAAAGTGATACAAGACTGTTCTTCACCTGATGAGGTACATTATACAGTTGTTGAGGTGGTTGCTGGGGAGGTTGCTGTTGTTGCTGCTGCTGCTGCTGTTGTTGCTGCTGCTGCTGATACTGCTGAAGAGCTGAATTGATCTGTGACTGCAAACAATGACAGGATCATAGCCAGTGGTTAAAGTGTTACATTAGACAGTGACAAAATGAACAGATCTTTGCCCGAGGTCTGGACAACTATTGTGACTGACCTGCTGTAGAGCTGCTGCGGCGGCCGCTGCAGCTTGCTGCTGCAAAGCAGCAGTTTGCTGAGACAGCTGATAGTTTGCTGCAGACTGGTTACTGAGAGAAGCTGCAGCCAAGGCTGACTGCTGAGAGTACACAGAGGGGGACGCTCCAAGGAGAGACGGCTGCTGCACCCCTAGAGCTGCAAGAGTTAAACAATAATAAATATAATAACAATGAGGAGACAGATGTCACTACATATATAATGTTACTGTAAAGGAGAACCAATAAAGACCCAACAGTAACTGCTATCTTTAAAAGTACATCAATACTGCTGATTAAGAGATCACCAATAGTGCTTGCTTTTATGTTTTAATATATAAACCTTCACCCAACTATCAGCTTTCCAATTGCTGGTAAATGCATACAAATTTAATTCAGATTGGTGCAATCATATTATATAATCAATAGGTAGAAAAAAAAAAAATCAAAGAAATTTAAGACCGTTTATTAGAAACAAAATGTGCCAAAGTGAAACATCTTAGTCATTTTCTGAGAAACCTACGAGCAAGTGTTTATCTGCCCGGAGGCTTCGGCTTGCCTTACTTACAGTGTAGGCTGTTGAGGTCAAGAGACTGTCCTGAGTGACCCGGTTGAGACACAGCTGTGGCAGCAAACTGAGTTGCCCACGGTGGATTTTTCTGTCCCCCGAACTGGGCCATGACTCATTCAGGGTTAGGGCTGACTCTGTTTACCAGGTCTCTGTTTGCTGCTGAAAAACATAAATCAAATATAAGACAAACTGAAGTCCAAAACAAATGTTTAGCATGGTATAAAGCACAATTACCTTATAAATAAAATCATTTGCATCACAATCAAGAGATTAGAGAGGTGACATGACCATTACTTTTGATGTAAATAAAGGATACATTTAAAACAAAGTTAGCAAGATAAAATAACTATTATCCATAGTTTTAACGTGCTTACCACTTATCATGTTATGTTAATTTAATTTTGTTATAAACAATGCTAATTATAGCGTTTTTATGCTCATCAAAGACAATTCTGAAGCTAAAAAATCTATACTTTTTAAGCTTAATGAATATGCCATGTTCATTCATTTTCTTATCTCTAGTCCAAATTAGTGTTTACTAATTTGATTAGTAAATTTGATTACACAACACTAATTTGATTAATTTTGTTTACTAATATTAGTAACGTCAATGGATACACAATTTGAACTGTATTAAAAGGAAGAAGTGAGTATGAAAAATGACCACATGTAGCTTCATTGGGTTTTTATTTGCTGTCTTGGTTATCTTTTAATAACAAAGATGGAAATGTTTGGGTATAGGTGAGCAACGTTTTAAATTTAGTCATCTATAATTTTGCAAATACTATGTTGTGCCATTGGAGTTAAAAAAAGGTCCATTAACCTCAGAGTCAGTAATTAAATTTAGACAAATAAAGTTTATTTACATAAGGAAGTGGAGGTGGTAGTACTCCACTGAAATCGGTGTGGGTTTTAGCCACAAGATGTCCCCGGATATATGCAGTTACTGAGATTGTTTACAAGTAAACTAGCTTCTTACAGTGCACTACAGAGGGAAACAGAGAGGCTCAGCTTTAAAAAAAAAAAAAAAAAAAAAGCATTTAAATTATTATACGGAACGGTTTTATTTTACTGCAAGTGTACTTCAATCGCATTAAAGAAATTCGATTAAATTATAGATAATTTCATAAATAATTTACTGAAATAACGCAGACAAAGCAGCTGTTAAAAAGCTCGCAAATTAAACAGGCTTTAGAGTGGCAAATCACAAAATGATATTTATTGCACTATTTTTTCATAATTTAGACAAATATGGCCTAAATATATGAAAGCTCCTAATACATTTTATAAATAGTTTTCTAAGGTTTCAACAGAGGCTGACACAGCAGCGAACTCGACGGTCAATCTAGCTAACATTAGCCACGGACTGACAGTTGAGCAGCCTTAGCAGGTAAAGTAGCACGAATTCTCACATTTGTCCGGCGAAAGCTAAAGCGGCAATTGTTGTAGTGATTGGCCTGTTATTAAATATTTTTGCACGCAACGTTCTTATGACTGTCCATACATTATCCAAACGCACCTTATTCAGCTCTAAGCACATTCAACAGTGGGACTGCAACTGCACAACAGACAGCTAGCATTTCCAGACCGTTAGCTTTGTTGCCATGTTAGCCTCGTGCTAGTTCAATAACGAGCGCGAGGCCCTGGCAGTTAGCAGTAAACGACAAAAGGTTGAAACCGCGAAAAATCGAGGTAAAACAACAGTGTCCGTCCTGTCCGCTTTAATAATGACTATAATAAATGATCAGAAAGCGAAATTAAATATTGGCTAAATAAAATACTATAACACTCACCGATGTACCTCTGGCGATTGTTAATGCAAATTGCGCATGCGCAGGAAGGTTACCCTGATCCATGTGGCAAAGTCAGCATAAATTGGTTTACCTATTTACTGTATTTGGGATAATCTTATGCTCGTTTGTTCTTAAGCCACTTTACAGTACTATTTATATTTCACTCAGTTAAATTTCTCAACGTATGACCTCCAACATATTAGATTTGTTTTAAAATTACAATTAAATTGACAATTGTTTGACAATGTTTAGGAAAATTTTTCACAAACAGTTCCTCTCCTGAGTTCGAAAAGTGGGAAAATTACCTGAAGTCAGATTGCACTTTGAGTTTTGGAAATATGAGAAAAATGGTCCGTTCACCCTTAAAATGTCAACTTAACCTTTGATGACTTTGGCTTTATAGCAGCAGGCAAATAGATAATATATACAAATACTTATAGTTGGCTCAAAAAGAGATATTTTAAAATCTGTGCACAGATTTCAGCTTTCGCATAATATAGAAGATCATAAGATAAGGAGAGGCTTCATCCTTATTTAACTGCAAAAGCATGTCTGAATAAATCCTGAGGAAACTACATTCATGTTCTTATCAAAATCAGCTGTTTCATTGTCACATAGGTATTACTTTACTCTGCAGCTCTCACAGTCAATCTGCTGTTTTTTTAAAAAAATCTGTGCAGCTCATTTTTCTTCACAATAAACCATCTGAGATGAGGGATAGACACAATAGAAAAAACAGTCAAAGTAAACTTTAATGTGATATAGTAAAATTACAAAGCGGAACACAATGCATATTAATAACCTTTGGGGTTTCATATGATAAACCGACTATCACACAATCGATAATCTAATCATTTTTCTCCATTCATTTATTTAAATAATGTAATAATTTCCAAAGTTTAACCTTCTTTTATAATGTTTGAAGCAGGAGCAAATGCAAATAACTGGCTAATTTTCCTGGAGGAAATAAACCACTGTCATCAACTTTCACAAAATCATCATCATCATCTTAGCAAAATATTCTTTCTTAATGTACAATATTTATAAGAAATAAATACAACACTACATTTACAACAATCAGAAAAAAAACTTTTCTATAGCAACAAAAACAACATTTTCTGTATACAGTATGTCATCTTTGTTTAGGAACAGGGGCATAAAGTATATTAATGCAAATTACAGTAAGAATATTTAGTTCAGAGGCAAAAGAAACTCTGGAAATAATTTTCTCTCTGCATGTTTTTCATTCAGTATGAGCAACAACAGAAATACTGTTTTCTCACATGTTTACAGATATTTCTCTTCTGACAGAATTCATAAGCAAGTTGTTTGTCGCTGACGTTCTTATTCTTGTAGCTTACGCTCCACTTCTTCAAAAACCTTTGAATTAATTTCATCCACTTCGTCTTCCACCTAGGCAAAAGATGAAACATTAGTAATGTAATTGTGACTGTGTTGCCTTACACTATAAGACCTAAACATATAAGAAAGTTGTAAGACAAAGATTTTAGAGCAAATGTAACCCCCCTTTAATAATTTAAAAAATATTTTTGATAGTGGTTTGTATGCTGCTTTGTTTTTAATTTATGTAACTTTAAACTTGCAATTTATCATTTCTTTATTGTTTATTGAACGAATGAATGTTGGTGCAGCTTTTGTTGTAACCACATTCTCATTTAAACTTGTATAGTAACAAATAAAGTATTAATTGCTTATCACAGTTATTTCACATCTTTAGTCCCAGAGTTATTGTTAGGTTCAACTACATTAAAGAATTTTAAGGCAAGGAATTTAATAAATATCGTGTTCTTATTGAGTTGAACAGTACGTTTCTACTGCTTTCCTCTGTGGCAAAAATACTGGTTAAATTCATTTTATTATGAATTTACCACATCATAAGTCATTTATTTTATTGTTATTGTCTTAATGTATAGCATTAAAAGGTATTAAACACGCTTTTCATTAAGCCCATGTTTTGTTTTTAAAATGTTTCCATTGGTATGATGTAATATTTCAATCTTAAATGTCATGTTTTAATTATCTGTAAGTGGGAAAATGTAACAAAAATAAAAGTTTAAAACATCATTCTAAAAGTAAAAAAATATATATAATCTGTTTAATCTTATGAACTGTGTCACTGAAATAAATGAACCTTTTAGTAATGTAATGGGTCTGTATCTGAAAGAAATGACATCTTTTGCTAAGGTTACTTTTAATTCATGAATGTGCCATTACTAAAATATCTATATAAAAATCTTCTTGTGTGCCCATAAAATAGCTTTTAAAAATAGTTCTATTGTATCAACTATTAAAAAAAAGTACAAACTGCTTTTTACTCACACACAAACCCAAATTGCAGGTGAAAAAAAAAAGTTATTTAGTTAAACACCTGCTCCACGTTGTCCACTTCTGGTATATAGAACTGCAGCATGTTCTGAATTCCGTTTTTCAGAGTAACCGTCGAGCTGGGACATCCTGTGCAGGATCCAACCAGCTTTAACTTTACGGTGCCGTTCTCAAAGCCTTTATAGATGACGTCGCCTCCATCCTCTTGCACTGTAGGTCTTTGTGAGGTAAAGAGATAACACACATTTAATCAGAACAGAGGCATGGAGGACAGACTGATTAAGAATTTTATCTCATAACAGCAGAAGGAAAACTGTCAGCATGACATGTATCTTTTTTCCTTTTCTTATCAATATCTACATAATCACATAGTGATTTACTTGGGTGAAACAGACACATGCAGACAGTGACAAGTTTGTAGGTTTTGTACCTAATTCTGGTGTCCAGAAGCTCCTTTATCATAGATACAATATCATCGTCATCTTCAGAAAGAGCTGTTCCAAAGGAAACATAAAATATTGTAAAATGTCAAAGTGTTCATACAAGCCACAACCTGGCCATGGCTGTTAACTAAAACTCACTGCTTTCACGGTGCACGGCTCCTGTTGATATTGGGTTCCCACTCTCAAAGAACTTGGAAATAGCATCTAAAACATGCCGCTTAATGTCCGTCCACTCCACATCCTCGTCCGTCTGACAGTAAAAATAAGACATCTCGTGTGATCCTGCTTACAAACAATACTCTCACTGAGATGAGCTGTATATTTAGTGCTTACTTTAGTGACAGTAATGAAGTCAGGGCCAAAGAACACACTTTTCACTCCCTCAATTTCAAACAGGTCCCTGAAGGAGTCACAAACGTTTAGTTAAAGAGTAAAAATAGAAACACATTAAAGTCATAACCAGCGTGTTGTGTTTTTTTTCCAGACAAGTACTAATAATATTTAATCTTTAGAACTATATCTGGTTATAATGTAATGGGCATTGATCCTGACAGAGTCAAAATGAGGACAGCAATGATCATACTCAATCAGCCACAGCATTAAAATTATGACCTGGCAATAATCCCCAAAAAACACTATTTTGGGGTTTTTACTTGGACTGCTGCTTTGATCTTTACACATGGCAGCAAAATGGGTGAACCAAATGTTAAACCTCTAACATTGAGTGATTTAGTAGTTTATATCTGGACAGGCTGGGGATATTTTGGCAGCAGAAAGAAGAAGAACCAATGAACAGTAAAGGCAGCTGATTACTGTTTTTGCTTAATGTGTGTACATACTGTATGCTTTTGACAAATAATGCAAGTGTATTTTAAAATGTGCAATTTATGTTTGTATTTTGTCTCTTTTTTTTAAAAAAAAGTTTTTCAATCATTGCTTTAGTGTTCTAACAGTAAACATATTTAATTCAGTTGCTGGTCATCAGAAGTGTTAATTGTGATATGAATAATTATTGATTCAACTTGAATGCTATATTATTGTGTTATTTAATTTTATGTTTTGGGCATACTATTTAGAACCAGTGTGTCAGAGTACAGCAGTATATTTGACCAATTACCTGGCTAAAGATGAAGATCCAGCTGAGCTCGGAGAAGGAAAGTCCTGCGTACCGCTTCCAAGCACAGGCTTCCCTGGGAGGAATTTCAAGCTTTTGGGGTTTGGAGTTTCTTGAGTCTGGATGGACAGGTTCCTCGCTGAAAAACGTCACAAAACAAGCTGCTTGGTTGGGTTTAACACTTTCTACTTGAATGACAGGATGATTAAGTCTATGGTGTCTCACCTGAGAAGTATGTAGTTCCTGTCCCTGGCTGACTCTGAACTCCCCTGAAGCTTAATACTGTGGTCTGTGAACGATCTGGTAGCCTGGTAGAAACGTGAAAAGTTTGTCATACATTTTTTTTAGCTGGGAGACATGACGACCACTCTTTAGCTGTGAGGTTCGAATGTAAAATAATATTAATAATAATAATAATAAAAGCTAGCAAAATAATTCTGCTCATACTAAGCCCGACAATCTGTGCTAGTTGACTACTAGCCGATAACTTAAACTCTTTAAATTGTCAAGAACATATAACATAAATGTTACAAAGTGATATTACAGGGCTTAAAATATTTTTAAGTCAGTTCTGATATAAACACAAATGAATTTGCGCGTTAATACGGTCGATTGCTTCGTAGTTAGGAAGTTAGCTTGCTAAATCTCCCACGTACAAAGATGCGGCTAATGATAGGCGTTACAAAGGCCTTTGCTACGATTTACATCTGTTATATCAGTTAGATAACACATTTAACACACCATGAAAGACAGGTAAAACAAGTCAAACCTGAAGAGAGCTTTGTTTCGGGCCCGTAATAACCGTTGAAGTCCCCATCTGATGTGCGCCGACATTTTGTTTGTTTTGAAGTTGAGGACCCCATTTGGTCCAAGTCACACATGCCTGATCAGAGCAGTCTGTCATCATATGCTTTATTTTAAATTAAAAATCACTGTAGGGCAGTAAACGTAAAAATAAATAAATAATAATAATAATTGTTGGGGAAAAATTCTATCTATCTATCTATCTATCTATCTATCTATCTATCTATCTATCTATCTATCTATCTATCTATCTATCTATCTATCTATCTATCTATCTATCTATCTATCTATCTATCTATCTATCTATCTATGTAATATGTGTTAATACCAAATCAAATACAAAGGGAAAGTTGTTCATTACATTTTTTTTTTCATCACTGATTTACAGGAAAAGTTGAGCAAGTTTAGTATTTTGGGGCACAATCCTAAGCTGGTGTTCACGTACCAAACTTTTATACATTTGTAACAATAAAAAAAAACTTTCCACATGACAAAGCCTACAGAGAGTCTTTGAAATAATACAAACTATGTGGTTAAAGAAAGAAGGCCAACCCAGTGTTTCCCAACGTTCTTCTCTCAGAATAAGGTGGTGCTTCAGAGGAGTGGCAGAGACAAACAGAAGGAGGCTCATATAAAGCAGCTCTGTGCTCTTGATTGTGTGATTGTGGTGGACTTACTTTAACAACACCAGAATTACAGCTTATTAAAAAAGGAGCATTGCATTTATTTACCACCTAGGTTTTGAGGGGTTTTGTGATGAATTTTTTACCTGGGCATTTAATGCTGGCTCCATGAGGAATCCACAAACTTCTGAAGAGGTCTGACACCGAGTGTGTTGAAGACGTCAGGAATCCTTGGTTTTAATTTTATTCTTCTTCCTTAACCCTGAGACATGGTGCTCTGGATCATCCTTCCCATCTCACTAACACTGGTGTCCTTCATTGGAACATGGAGCATGTAAGTCTTTATTGACAATGTCTCTAATGTCTTTACATCCTGGTTAAAGGGCAACATTTCATTTTTACAGCTTGCTGTCTCTGCTGCTCTGTGTGTATTGGCATTAAATGGCAAGTTTACAACAGTTTTGTTTGTTTTTCACCTTCTGATCAGCTTCCTGCTGATAATATGACAGATTCCACAAAAGGCAGCATGTCAAACCCACGTCATGGTTACCAGGACAACAATACAGATTATATATTCTTGGATAGGAAAAATAAAAACACATTGAAGGACTGATATTTATAACAGATAACTCTGGCATGATTCTGTGCAGATGAGGCACGGCATAATCTTTAAAAAGTTGTCTAAATCAGACAAAACCAACAGAAAGGCTCAAATTTAGTCAGATGTGAGTTGCGTGTATCTTTTAGATGGTGAAATGAAAATATGTGACCTGGCTTGTTCAGGGTGCCAGGGTGTGCTCACTGGATGAGCAAGAAAAACCTAGAGATATTTCCTTGTTATTCATACTGATAATAATTAAACTCTAAAAGTCAGTTGTGGCGGAGTGGTGTTTCCCCCCCTCTATTCTGTCTTTCTTTGTGTTCGGTTTTAGCAGTAAAATTTACTGAGAGGCAAAATATTTTGTTAATTTACTCTGGTTTAAAGTTTTCATAGACTGAATAAATGAATAAGCTGGTTTAATAAGTCTACATTTGATACAAAAGAAATAAGAAGACCCTTGTGCTTTAATGAAACCTTTACAAAACCTTCTTGGCAGTAATTTAACTATTAAATCCAATTAAAGCTGGAATTCAACCATGATATTATATAACTAAATTTATCACTTATGCAATTTTTTTCAGATATGGCATGGCCTACTCCAACAATCATGTGTGTTCGCTCAATGATTGGTGAGTTGAGTATCATTGGTATTTTAACTTTTTTTTAAAGTCTTAACTAATAAGTTCTCAATGTCTTTTGTAGGAGTGGTAAAAATGTCTGTCGAGGGAACATGACCATAGGATGCTGCTTTGTTCCTACAATAAGGTGAAAAGTCAGGAGAATTAATGTCTTGTTTTGTATTCCCATGGCTTGAATCATTAACATAAATAATAAAACATGATTTTTTTTTTTATTCCAGTGGAAGTGGCACCTTTGCTCCAGAAAGCTCACTGTTTTCAGCAACAATGAACGCGGGAACCTTTCTATGTGAGTTCAGCAGCAAAATGCCTGTGCTTCACATGTAAGGTGCCTTAAAAAGTATTCACATCCCATGACATTTTTCATTCATCCATTTTTCACAATCATAAAGTTCTTCAATTAAAGGGAGAGGAAAATTAAACAGGCATTTCATTTTTTGGTGGGGAACTATCTAAAACAGCATAATTACAGCAGCAAGTACTTTAGTGAATCTGTGTTAGCTTCACACATCTAGAAATTGAAATTTTTGCCCAGTCTTTTGTGAAATGTAGCTCAAGTCTGTCAGATTGAGTGAATGTCGGTTTTCAAGCTTTGCCAAAAAGGGATTTAATTCTGGACTTTGACTGGACCATTGTAACACAAGAACGTGCGTTGACCTAAACCATTTCTATGCTTTATGTATGATTATGCTGGCTGTATGTTTAGAGTCATTGTACTGCTGGGAGGCGAGCCTCTGCCTCAGAGTTTTTGCCGTTTCCAACAGGTTTTCTTCTGGCATTTCTCTGTGTTTAGCTCCTTACATCAGTTCTGACCAGCTTTTCTGTCCCAACTAAAGAAAAACCTCCCCTTATCTTGATGCTGCCTCAGAGCTGATACATGCCTCAGCCATGTATCATCATGGGGAATGGCATTCTCTCATTGATGTTCACTGTTAATTTTCGGACACAGTGTTTGCAGAAAGTTTAACTTTATTTCTCATCTAACCAAATTGTCTACCACTTCCTACATGTTTGCGGCTAACCAGATTTCCTATTAGCTTTCTTTCGAGAATGGCCATTTTCTTTTCCATTTAACACAAAGACCAAATTTATGGATAGCAAATGCTCTCCTTGCTCGTCTTGTCAGTGGTAGTGGACAGCCATATGTTGAAGGTTTGCAGGTGTGAAACCCTTGATCGGTTTTCAGATGCTGCCTTAAGTAGAGCTCAGTGAGACATTCAGAGTTTGGGATATTGTTTTATAACCTAAAATAACTCTATATCTTATCTTCTGTCTTTCTTGTTGCTGTTTGTTCACTAGTGTTCTCTAACAAACCTCCGAGGCCTTCACACAGCAGCTGGATTTAAACTGAGATTAAATGATACACATATATAATATATTTAATAACTAGGTGATTCTCAAAGATATCTGGTACTGTACTTGTGTTTTATTAGGTGCATCTAATTGAAAAGAAATGAATAGAAATACATGTGACACTTTTGAGGTTATGGACTACCCACTAAAAACCCAACATGATACAAAAAACAAATAAGTCAAAGGGGTATGAATACTTTGTAAGGTGGTATGGTGCATGTTCCAATATGTGTCATGCTAATCCTGTTTTTGTCTTTAGTTGTGCTGTTCACCGTATTCCATCATGCCCACATAATGGAGAAACACATGTGCCATTCCATGCTGAGCAAAATAGCGTTAGCCTTTGGGCTTGTGGCAGGCGCCGGGGCCTTTGCTGCTGGAAACTGCAATGTAAGCAGTGCTTTACTTCCTACAAGAATTTAGCGATGTAAAAGTGAGCAGAAACCCCCCTGGGGCTGCTATGCGGAAGGATGAATTGTACAAAAAGATTTTATCCTACGAATACTTACCTTATATTAAAGTGGAACTGTTTCAGTTTACACCTGTGTTGAAAGAGCAAATAAAGGCAGGTCACTATTTGTTTTATGCACTCTAAAGATTTCCAGCACAGGAGGCATATTGTAATCTCTTACACGGCTTATAATATTGCACAGAAACCAGTGTTTTACTTTTGAACCCAGACTTATGTATTGAAAACCTGTTACCATCAGGAGCATTAAACGATCTGCTATTTTCCACTACCGAGCCAACCACATGCCTTCTTTTTAATTTTTTTTCCAATAAGGAAAAGACTGAGCTGAACAGCAAGAAGGAAAAAAAAAATAATTTACTAATAGCATTAGTAAAGAATTAATGATTAACTGCAATTTAAGAAGAATGTGTCTCTGTTTTCATAATGAAAAACCTGCTACTGCTCTCCACAGCCAGGTGATGTAACTCTCCTGCACTACCTCGGAGCCGCTGTCAGCTTCACGTGTGCCTGCTTCTACACCATCCTGCTCTGCGCCCTGACAGCGAAGTGTGTTCTGACCGGGTTCGAAAGGTTCCTCTTCCCTCTGCGCGTCTTCTTCGCAGTGGTTCAGTTCACTGTGACTGTCTGCTGTATCCTTTTGGAGTGTCTGATGCCACATCGGCTTTGTTTAGTAAAGAAATGCTTATCATTTGCACGATTATACAATAATTTAACTTGATGATTTCAAACTATATCTGAAGGCAGAATATAACAGTCAGACCTAAGTTATAGCCTCAAAGCTCTTTATAGGTCTGCAGTGCAACTGTGTTTACTAAGTGGGACTGACTACAGCAGCTTGCACGACACAAGAAGGAAGCACGAAATCTTCCCCAGGCAGGTCAGTGAGGGAGTGAATAAAAATAAAAAAAGATATTTAATCCTTCATCAGTTCAGTCATAAACAATCTTTCCAGTGATCGTCTGAATTTGTCCTTCAGATCCTTAACTTGACAACCTGCAGATACCATTTTTTTCGTCCAGGAAGAGTACATTTACAACCTCCTGTCTGCAGTTTTCGAGTGGACCCTCAGTGTCAACCTGCAGATATTTGAGCTCACCTACACAGTGGAGTTTTTCTTCTTCTCGTCCTTCATGGTTTCAAATCTGCTGACCAAACGCGAGGAGGAAAAGCCCTTGATATTGTCCATGTCCTGATATAAGGCGGCCAGGTTCCAGCAGGAAAGCACAAACAGCAGTGAAAGACTTCGTAGGACATCAGTAACCACAGTGGCTGGACCCTGGCTGAAGGTTCAATAGTGTTTTATATTATTTTATCGTTTTAGTCTTTGATGGCTTGGATTGCGTTTACTTTTGTTTCATCAGCTCAACTGTTACTTGAAAAAAGTTTCCTTAAATTGGGCATTTCTGTATCTTAGGTAATGTATTTATTAAAACTCTCCCACTTTAACAGCAACAGAACAAATCACATACTTGGATGGTATAATGCCTGTCAAAATCATTCCCTCTCTGGAACTTTTTCTCATTTTTTGTCACATTAACCATAAACTTCTTCTTTTTTTTTTTTTTGTGGGATTTTATATGATACCCCAATCTGAAACGTGCAGTGTGGAAAGGTATTGAGAAGCACTGAGCCAGCACGTTGTAGAACAATCTTTCACTGCATTTACAGCCACAACACTTTTGGTGGTACTGCTCTACGAGGTTTCCACGTCTACAAATTAAAATTTCTACCCATTCTTCTGTGAGATATTGCTCGAGCTCAGTCAGATTGAATTGATAAGAAATTAAAAATCTTGCCACAGATTGTTCTTTGAATGTAAGTCTTGATTTGGACTGGACCGTTCTAACCTTTAACTATGCGTTGATCAAACCATTCCACTGTAGCTGTGGCTGTGACTGATTAATGCTCTCCTTGCCGAACTCGCCAGTTTAGATGGATTGTCATATTTTTGTGAATTTAAAGTTGTGCAATATCTGTTCCATTTTCAAGCATGAGATTCATCACTTTTCTCCCTGATCTGTCTGCTGTGTTGCTTGGTCTTCACTAATGTTCTCTAACAAACCTCAAAAGCTTTCAGAGCAGGTTTTAGTTATTCTGAGAATGACTTTCACACAGATGGACTCCATTTACTAATTGGGAGACTTTCAGAGGTAATTGCTTGCTCTGGATTTTATGTAGGGAATAAAAGTGAGAATGCCTGAACACAAATGTCACACTTTGCCACAAATTTGCAAACCTTGTCTCAGTTTCCTTCTACTTCTCAATTATGTAGTACTTTCTGTTGGTCTATCACATAAAACCCTAATAAAACGCATTAAAATTTGTGGTTGTACCGTAGCAAAATGTGAACAGGGTTGTGAATAATTTTTCACAGCTGTGTAAACTGTACCCACCAGAAATAATTTACCCAAGTCATCTGGCTTTGATGAAATGGTTTAAGCCTGTGTGTTTTTTAGTGCAATAACCTTTAGAATGTGGACAGCATGTACCAACAAACACATTTTCTCTTGTAGCTCGGTACAGGCGTGACGTTTAGGCACTTTAATAGAATTAAGAAGTCATTACATGTGTTGTGCTGATAGACAGGTTAGACTATGATGCTCTTGGATCGAAGGGCGGAGTCCCTGTAACTACCAAAGATCCTGTTTGACTGAGTGACGTTTTTGAATAAAGACTTATGCGGTTCATTCTCACTGAAAACACACAGACGTCATCACCTCCTTTACAGAAGGTGTTGTCTGTCCCTTCCATGACGTTACCTGATTATATCTGATCAGGTGTTCCAAGACTGACTTTACCGAGTAGGGTAAATACTGTGGTGAAGTCCTCCTTGCTTTTCTCACTAGTTTAAAGGGACGACCATGCTGGAAAAACATAAAACCAGGAGTCATCTTGGAAATGCTAAATTATCGTTCCCATATAGACTTTTATTTTACAAATAAAATTAGATTAAGATCTCTGAAGGTGTTTTATTGTGTTTGAGTTCCTAAACACATGGGTGACTTTGTCGTTTGCCCAAAACCATGAACAATTTAAAATTCTCCTCAAGTGGAGTTTACTTAGCTTTAACCCATAATAGCCAGCTCCTCAGCTATTCTTCATTTGTTCTTTTTCAACATTAGTGTCCTCAGTCTTGCTGAAAACGTCAGGTCATTTAGTAACATGAGAGCTTGTAGGAAGCGTCAAAATTCTATAATAGTTGTCTTTATGCAGACCTGTGATGATTAAATAAATATTTTGCCCGACAATCCTCTCAAGGCTGCAGTTATTCCTGTTGCTGGTTCACCTTTTCATACCACATTTTTTTGTTCCAGGCAACTCTATAAATATGCAAGGATACAGCATTCAGAACAACCAGCTCCTTTAGCAAGACCCTTTTGTTTAATGTCCTTGTGCAGGGTGTCACCTGTCTTCCCCATGACTGTGTAGGCCATAATGTGGACATTACATAGCATACATACATTAAAAATGTGCTTTTTTTAAAGATGGATTTTGGTACTATCGACCTTTATTCAACAGTAGCTGGACAAGAGTCCAGCTAACAGAAGACATGCAGCAAATGACCTGAACCATACCCAGGAGAGCAGCATTGACAACTGTTGCCTCAGCATATGGTGTGGCTAAAAAATTTTTTTTAATTTGTGTAATATTAAAATTTTCAGAGATGAAATTTTGGAGTTTTGTCATCTGTATGTCTGGGTGACTTTAAATTACAATACATAACAGGGTTAAATATTTGGTTTCAATTATAAATGATGTTTTCCAATCAAACATTAGCAAACCTTCCAATTTGTATATCAAGCACTTTCCATACCTTGGAAACACCTAATTGAAATTCAAGCACTTTCAAGGATTTCAAGCACCTGAATTAAAAAATATACTATAATCAAATATTTCACTCCTGTAATAAATGTATGAATGGGACTCGCTTTCTGAAATGAGTGCAAAAACATTCTCAAAATACTTTTTTTTTCCTTTTTTTTACGTGTACCCGTAGTTTGCAAACTACGACTAAGGGTGGCATCTTATCATCACCAAGTTTCCATTAAACAATTTATTGTAAGGCTTTTGGACTCGTTGCAGTTGTTCAAAAGCAAATTACCCAAATTACCGTAATCCTATTTTGTTAAGATTGGGTTTAATGCTGAATCACTGAAAACTCAAACTCTTCACAAAAGTGACAACAATATTGTGGTTTAATGCAAAGCACTTAACCTTTACTTGAAAGAAGGTAATATACATCCTGGAATTACAGATAATAAAGATACATTATGAGCAAAGTCATTTCACAATGAATATCATCTTTCTTTCGCATCAATTGAGGAGTGCGACATAATCTACAGTTGCTGTTAGGAAGAAAACAGTGAAAAAGCACACCTTCTATCAGCAATATTACTGTATGGTACACGGGAAAAATGTCATCTGTATGCAGTAGTCCTCACTATAAACTGTAACCAAAGAAAAATAAAACAAGTTTCATCGTTGTAACTAAGTAACTGCAATCCATACATTATAAATAAATGTAACTGGAAGAAAACAAAACAAGAAGTACTACAAGCAATATTCCACAATTCCAGCATGGCTGAAGTAACAAATGGCCTTAAAATTCATACCTTCCACTTTGGAGTGCGACCACAGCTTTTCCGAACTATAATATACTGTAGATTCTTCATGCTGATGCACCTGAAAGCCCACCTCATGCTCTGAGTAAATCAAGTTAAAAACTGTCCTTAAAACTTATTCTGTGTAACAAAAATGTGTCTAGAATTTTTCTTGTGGGAGAAGAAACACATTCAGCATGAGAAAAACACAAGGCCTTAAAAGGTTAAGGGGGTTCTTTCCCAACTCAATGTAGTCAAATGCTGAAAAAAGCTTGCTCTCAGCATGGCTGTGGGAGGTCACTATACAAGTAACACAACTCCTCAACTCTAAAAGGAAATTATTTGTGTTCTTCTGCTCATTTAAGACATCTTGAGGCAGACTCTCCAGCCAGCCTGGTTCTAATAACTCCTTGTGTTGGGGGGAAGCTCAGACTGTACACACTATAAACAATATTTGTTTGCAATAAAAGGAAAATACACTATAGTAGTTGACAACTCAAAAAGTTAATGTGATGATGCAGACTGGTAATTGTTTAAATCTACAGCAAGTTGAAACAGGGGGAAGGGTTTTCAAACAGAGTACATGTTCTTGGTGGTGGAGCCGCTCTTACTGGATGTGTCGTCATGTGACTGGTAGCCAATCATGGCTTTTATAGGGATGTTCAACCGCTCTTTGTAAAGTTGCCTGTAGAGAGACAAGGAAAAGAAGCTCACAGTCACCACCTAATGGTCGTTGGAATCCAGCACTATAACACCAGTCGCATAAAAAATACAACTTTCAATGCATTTCAATGAGATCTGATGTTAGACCAATATAAGGTGTGATATAATTCTATTTAGGCCTGTCACAATAACAATTTTTGCTAAGCGATTAATTGTCTCAAAAATTATTGCGATAAACGATAATATTGTTTGAAGACTTTTTTACACTGATTTAATGGAAATTATGTAATAATGCATGTAATTTCCTGCCAAAGATAGATACACTTTATTTTCAAAAGAACACTTAACACTGGAACTGATAAACAAAATAAACAAAACAACCAAAAACAAAAATAAAATGGATTCTCAGTCTCCATTAATAAAAAAGTTACTTAAATAAAACCTAAACAACATAAAGCCAAAGTGGAAATAAATACTGCATTCAACCAAAAGAGTGCAGATTATGAAGTCTGTATACTATGTTGCCCTTCAGTAATAATTAGATTTAAATAGAGAAGATGGGCACATCGACTACCTGATGCAATAGTTCACACTACACAATTTTTTGCCCCTATTTTTCCCCTTACGAGAATCTTAGAACGTTGGTCGTTCTAAGATTGTCGTTACGATTTCTTAACCGATCATCCTGTAGTGTGTGGTGTGTTATGGTAGATCGTCCTGTCCTGGCCGCTTGATCCAAATCAGGGGTTTTCCCCGACTTGAATGTGACAGATATCCAATCAGAAAGCGCAGATTCTCCTCCATGCTTTCTGAGGGGAAATTACAGAGGGGAATCCCAAACAGCTGACATGGCAACCGAAGTCCAGCAGACATAGGAGATGATATGTGGAAACAATGTTAATGTTTATTCAACATTTCCTGCAAAGAATATAGAAATGACAAGGGGAGGAGTTGGAGCGAAATTGCTACCGCAGTTGATAAACCCGGTAACTTTTCAGCTGTTCTTCGTTAACGTGACGTAAATAGGTTCTAATGATTTTCATTCAGTCAGGACTTTACGCTGACACTAGCCACATGCATTGCTGGTAGACTGTAGTAAAGCATTGATTAATGCCTGGTTTTAAAATTAGTTAACTGGACTTGTAGTCATTATTTTGTGTCCATTGTTGGACACCACACGGCAGGATCGAACCGTTATACCTAGGATTTCTGTCGGCTAATGTGTGGTCTCAGGTTTTGAAAATGGGCCGACAGCTCTAAGATCGTGTTGTGTGCGCTGGGCATTACACTAAGGAGGAAGGGAGAGGTCGGTGGACAGCACCAGAGTTGAGTCTTTATTTATTCAGTGTCATCAACAGAAAGAGAAAAAGGCCGGAAGAGACGATAATGCCGATAATTAAAATGAAGTTGATAGTTTTAATTTATCATACGATTAATTGATTTATCGTTTATCGCGACAGGCCTAATTATATTCCATCAACTTTTCGGAATTTTATTTAATAAAGATTTGAGACCCAAGGGTCAGTTTTTTCCACATCACAATAATTGTGATGTTCTATGACATAAAACATAAAAAAAAGACAGAGGTTTGAGGTTGTGATGTGCAAAAACGTGAACAAGTTTTAGGAATATTAGGAATATTTTTGCACAGTCCTGCATATTGGTGTGACTTTCTTTCTTACCCTATCGTCATGATGGCTTCCCTGTTTTGGCAGTTGCTTGTCCAGATGGATATTTTGTCGCCTTTAGGTCTGACGTTCACCACTGCTCCACATACATCTTCACTTGCCTCATCAAATGACTCACCAACTAAACACAGGAGCTGTAAGGTTCAGCATGACAACGTGGGTCAATTCATCTTTTCCTAAACAAACCATGCTATAAGATGACAGGGAGTCGTTTTGAGGAGAAAACAGCGGCGGTACCGTTTCCATCCAGTAGCGGTCGAGGTCGTTATGCCTCTGTTGTTTGTTGAGGGTCATCAGCCATCGACCCCCGAGCTTATTCCGATCATCTTCCCACATTGGCTTAATCCCATCCTGGCACAGATAATTACAATTATATTAAATACTACAGTGTGTTCCTTTCTTTCAGATGCATTCATATTTTTGTTCTCTTCTTAAACTCAAGTCCCTAATTTGAAAAAGCTGATTTCAGATATGCTAGTATGTATGAAAACCAGACTGTGGAAGTGAAATAATACCCACTCTTATTTTATTTCAACATAAATAAATAATAAATAAAACATTATCAGATGATAACAAGGAAGAAATGTCAGATTGTAGGCACAAAATATTCATACAAATGGACAAAAAGAAAAAAGAAGTAGATTTACCTTAAACAAGCAATAATCACAACCAAAACCAAGTTTGCTTGGTTGCTGTATGTGGTTATATAGTCTGCAACAAAGATCAGAAGAATTTTTAACATTAAACAACAAAACTCAGAAAAATCCAAACATAAATATCAAGCCTCTTTTGCTGCAAACACGGGAGCCAAATAAAGACTTTAAAACAGCCCTGCTGGTTTGTATGTGTTTGCATTTTGATGGAAGGTTTCATATATTCAGCATGAAAAATATATTATTATGGAAATATTTAATAGTATCTTTGTAATATTCAGAAACAGTTCACAGTACATTATTGAAATAAACATAAATGATTCCACATTGTATTTGTAGGAGTTTGTATCATTTCATAAAAACGAAACTTACGCCCAAAAGTCTTCAACTGTGTCAAACTTGGAAATGAGACGCAAGTTCTCCGTCCAGCTTTTGCTCTTGTCATTTTTGAAATACCACAGGGCCCATCTGTAAAACGGAAGCAATTTTAGGTTCACATGGCAATTTATTGCTTCTCTCGCAAAGAAAATACGGTACCTCTCGCAAAGAAAATACGGTACCTCTTATCTAATATTATGAGCCAAATTGGTCTAAAGAGGTTTATACTTCATATTGTATGACCTCAGTGCACAGCAGAAACAACAGCTTCTCACAAAAGCACACATGGACGCAGAAAACCATCGGCAGCACTAGAAACGCAGCCTTTGTGTACAATGGGACCATTTATTCTTTCATATGTTCCCAGGAGGGGCGGGGCTGGCCGGGAGAGGGCCGAGGGCAGACAGGGGACACCGGGCGAACTCAGTGCCCCCACGACCTACAGCTGTTTCATTAAACCCACCCATAAGCAGCGTAAAACCCAGTCATACTGTGTAGTAAGGCTGGGCAACAAACCAATAACAATAGATTTATATCACAATAGATACATGATCGATGTCAATAGAAAATACAGCTGATAAAATGTTCAACAATTTCACTGGATTCTGATGCAGAACCGCACAGCATTCTGGGGGATGTAGGCAGAGTAAAGATTTTAGCCACTCAACCTTTCCCAGCTAGCTAAGCAAAGTGAGTGCCATCAACTAACTCATGCACTCACTCTTGGTTACTTAGCAACAATCTGTTGCGTAACTTGCGCAGTAGCAGTTTCAGGGTTTGTCACCGCATCTCATAACTGCTATAAAAAAAAAAAACTGTGGATAAAACACAGTTAAAAAACAAGAAAGGTCATGCCACCAGTTTGGCAGTATTTCCAATACTTAAAACAAAAAAACAAATCAATAGTTATTGATGTTGTCTGATGTGTCACTTTGGCTACATTCATACTGCAACCTGAAATTACCCAATTCTGATTTTTTATTTTTTTTGCCTTAATGTGACCTTTATCTGATCTCTTTATGAGAGGCTGAACAATACAGATCAAATTTTCTTCAATGCAAGAAAATCTGCATTCTGATTTTCTCCACTTTGTATTTCATGAATCTATAGTATTGTTTATTTCTTTTAAGGCTTGTTTAACTGCACCTATATTTGCATGTTCTTTTACTTCCCCAAAATAACACATTTTCAGAAGCAAAATATGTTTTTCATACTTTCAAGCAGCTGGTAGTTTCAAGTAGTACCTTGTAAGAAAATCATGTTGCCACACTAAAACGTAAAGAGATTACCAAGTCTCCTTATGTTGTAACAGTGTAGCTAAGCTTCATTGTGTGATTTAAATGTGTATTAAAGAGACAAAAAAATAGAACAAGATGAAAGAAATTGCAAACAGGTTCCAAGTTCCTGAAGCTTGAATTACTAAAACACACAATGGGTTTAGTCCCACCACAGAAACAGGAAAGTTTCACTCTTGCTTTGCTGTTTGCTCTATAACATTTAGCAAATGTTTTTGCAATGTCCATCAAGAAGGATGCAGTTAATTTACCAACTCAGTTAAATGAGGAAGAAATGTATCCATTTGTACATGAAATGATTTCAGTAGAACAGTCCAAGTTTGATTTTCAAAATGTTTTTCCAACATTTACCTATTCAACTCAGTGTGTTTGATTCTCACCTGTTCTGCAATGGATGTTTGATATACTGCTCAGGATTTGCAACAACCTGACCATCAGCCTGTTGATCTTCAGTTTCAGCTGCTTTCTACAGAGATAAACACACAAACACATCATTTAGCTGCAGAGGAAACAGAATTCATGAATCTGAATGAGTCCTAGTTTTGCGCGCACTGCAGACGAGAAAGGCACCAACACATTTTTTTAATCAGAGCTACAAAAAATGAGTAACACTTACTAATAATATTTTCAATAACAATTTAGCCTTTAAATCCTGCCAACTTAATCAGTCACCCAGCTTAGACGTCCAACATGAAACAGTGAGATGACTAAGCAAGCTTCTCAAAGCACGGCTCTGAACTTGGCTTCTGATTCTCTGTTGTACAAGAATATTTCTTAACCATAATCAGATTGTGTAAAATTTGAATTTCACTTTCACGTTGTCCTTCACACAGAATAGAAAATCCTCGGAGGGCAGAGGCAAGCTATAAGGATACAAATAAAGACAACACCCCCTCTTCCCCACAAATTAAATAATTCATTCCAGATGAATGACTAACCCACTCGCTGCGTTCAACAAAATGGGGGTTTGTGAATCCAAATTAGCACAGACTGAGCTGAAAGTGCATCCACTGCGTTTACATGATTTGATCATCATCTGCATTATGATCTTCTTTTAGATTTTGCCCACTGTCATTGCCAAACCTCACACAGGACCAAGAGACTCATCACGTGATTTGAAACGTGGTTCTGAATGTTCAGCAGTTCCACAGATTTCACACGACAGAGCACCCAAGATGTTGCAAAACAGAACGGACAGACAGACTGTGTCGATGTTAATTTTGCAATATTAAAAAAGAAGAAATAAAAGTAAAGCAGACATAACCACTGTAAGGGTACTAATCAAGTGATTATTAAAGTTTATGTTTACTTCTATGCCTGTAGGAAACTACGGTAAGGGGTTGACAAACTTTTATCCTCATGACTTCAATATCTTAAGACATCAAGTGTACTTGTAAAATTGAAAAAGAAGATAAGTTATATGAGAGAAACAGTGGAAACCGGCTACCTTTTACCAGGGTGCCTACATTCAAAATTAGAAAGATAGATTAGATAATGGATGTTAACTTTAAGTAAACATCTACATCTCGTTTCTTCAGCACCACAGACAGCGCCATGGACATGTCCACTTGACACATCAGAGCCAAGGCTGAAACCATGGATATGTATTAGCATAAACTCCAGTTAAAAAGAAATGCCAATGATAAACTCAGAAACACATTCTGACTGCTGCTGCTGGAGGGACGTAGAAAGATGATAGCAGGACAAAGACATTTTGATGATATTTTAAACTCATCAGTTAAATCAATTTTTTTTTAAAACAGAAACTTGAGACACCTGCAAGGTTTTAATATCTGCATTATGGAAGACTTCTGCCATTCATAGGCCCTACACTGACAATATTATTATACATTTCAAGCTGTATTTTTGAAGGACACATTTGAACGCGAGTCACCAAATTAACGTTTATAACACCTACAGATCAAACCAATTCAATAAATCTCGTAATAAGTGCCAGAAAAAGATAAAACCTTAGCTCACTTCACAACTAAGGGTTGCTAGCGTTAGTTTTAGCAGGCGTGCTAGGCTAGTTAGAAGCTCGATACACACGTGTTTTAGCGCCATTAACTGCATCAATAAATTAAAGGGAGCAAAATAAAAATGTTCCCGCCATGACCACCACTGTACCTTGAGTCTAATGTCGAGCAACAGCAAGGCAAACCACTGGGTGAAGTATGAATGAACGACGCTCAGTCAATCAGTCCCTCCCTACCGACAAAGTCAGGCACATTGCACTGCATGCTAACGCTAATCCACGCCGATATTGTTAATGCGAAACATCGCCAATTACCCTAAATACAAGCGCCACGTTCAACGTGGAAACGTCGGAAATTAAATTCAACTACTAAAGCGGGGACTCAACGAGCCTCTCCGCGCGCATCAGTAGGTTATTTTCATCTGTGTCTCGTCTCTCTTACCGGCTCCGATGTCGCCATCTTGACTTGTAGAAACGATCTGCCCGTGCGACGCTTCAATCCGCTCTACGGAAGCCGCACCGCTCCAGTTTGACTTGAGTGATCTAAAGGATATAATCAAGCTCCGCATAGTTTTATTTATTATTATTATTATTATTATTATTAGTAGTAGTAGTAGTAGTAGTAGTAGTATTATTATTATAATTATTATTATTAATATTATTATTATTATTATTATTATTATTATTATTATTGATAATAATAATAATAATAATAATAATAATGAAATACAGTATTTCTTTGGGGGAACGACTTACGTGAGCCAAAAAACTGTTTATTAGATTGGTAATCGTGAACAATAAGTGAATAAGTGAGAAATAATACTTGGCGACAAAAGTCTCTCCATAGTGTTATGAACACAAATTTTAATTTAACTCTGCTTATACGCAAACCTAAAATAGAACATTATTTATGTTTTTCACAATTTCGAAACAAAAATGTGACTTACTGACGTATAATCTGGTAAATGTAACTTGAAATGTTGAAAATATAAATTGGTTATTTCATTTTCTACCATTGATCACAAATCTACAATAGATGCCACAATTTAGAACCTCTCTTACCTTGTGTATAGATAGTTTTATGTCCTGGATGTGTCTGTACTTGACTAAAAGCTCTTCACTGTAATGCAAAACTACTTTGAACCAGATGAACTTGGAACCTGGTGCCTAGAGCTCAGTTCCCTCCTTGGTTATTACCCGTAAGAGGCAGCTTTGTCACATGTGGTTTAGTAAATTATCATACTTTCCACGAGGACTAACGTTGACAAAAAGTCATGAGCAGCTGTCATTATACATTTGATAAAAACATTTTGTGTACATCACCTGACTTATGATCCTTCCTAAGTTATTGCTGTAGTGCCTACAATTAAAAACTATTTAATTGGCAAGTATATTACTTATCTCATGAAAGGACTGGTAATTTGTTCATTTTTTAGAAACCATTTAAACATTTTCTTTGAGAGCCTTAAATGATCCTGCTCCAGTGTATATAAGAGACCTTTTAGAAATCTAAGTCTGAAACCATCTGTTGGTTTCATCTTTCAATCACAGGAGACAGATTTAGTAAAATATTGTCCCCTGGCTGACATAACCACTGACCGGAACGCTTTGCATCCCCATCTTCGTGGCATGATTCTGTTGAATGTTTCAAAACCAGATGAGGATACATTTATTAACAACAGGGAGATGCAAGGGTAGCAATGACCACCCCATACATTTTCTGGAATAGATTATTTATCCTTTTTGTGACTTTATAAAGGTTTTGATATGACTATCTCCACTATGTAGCACTTTATCCTGCGTATCCTTTCCAATTACTGTGCCTTAAAACAGAAAAAAAACATTGCTTCACACCATGAACCAGTGTGTTGTGACGTTGCCTTACACTACGTCTGCAAATATGCATCCCTGAAATGTATTAAATCAACTTGAAGCCTATGACTTCATGTGGACTTTCACAAATTGCATAAAGAGACAATGACCTTACTGTAAGTAAATTCCTCAAATAGTCTGTAACTTAGCAAATAAAAATAATATATTTTCTTCCTAACTGGATAGATGACTAAATATTAAAAATAAACAGTATGTAAAGTTGTGGTTAAAATTGTATTTCAATACACTGGAACTTATCAGTGAGCCATGTGTTGTTGAAGGTAGCATGAAAAACTGAAACAAAAACAAAGAGTAAATCATGATGAGGTCCAAAATATAAATATGACTTTATTTCACAATCCTGAACGAGATCAGCCATCCGTAAAAGGAATGCTAAATTTAGTCTCTTCTCAAGTCTAAACTGGATATACTTTTAGCAACATACAGTAATTCAGTTTTAAAATAAGCAAGATCACCCATTGTCTAAAACACCTTTAACAGTACAGTAAAAACAATGGTGGTTCACATACATATTTACAGTCTGTCTAAATGCTGGTGCTCGTTACAAAAATGTTTCATGTGGACAGAAAATGTCCGTTCAAAAGAAATAATAATAAAAAAAAAAATTTAAAAATACAATTTTCATTTTATTGTGATGTTTAAAATTCAGTGGATTCCAAACAGTTTACATTCATTCATTTATTTATTTATTTTTTGCATGTAGGTTCAGATTTTTTAAGAGCTGCTGGAGAAATCTTTAAATGTGGAAGACATTTAAACTGTAAATGAAAAACTGCACCAGTATGCACCTTAAACTTGCACTTGAAAAACGTATTAATGCTTCATCCTGTTGTCCCCTGTCTGTCAATATTTGACAAAAGAAATGATACAGACAATGTTTGAACACGTCCGACAAGGACGAGTTCTAGAAAAAGCACCTTTATACAGTTTAGAACCAGTTTAACTCAGTATCTGCACTTTGATATCTTTTCTTTTAGCACCAAAACCAAGTCTGCCAAATGTTTCAGATAAACATGTAATGTCATCTGTCTTAGTGTGAATATGAGTGAAGGGTTGTGCTAAAGTTGCAATCATCTTAGTTCCTAAAAATAAAGAGCTTCTCTTTAATGGGTACAAAAAATTCCCAGGAGCTACTCCCAGCCCCTTTATTGAGACCCTGTAAAAAGATATATGTAAACAAAGGTCTTCGCAAGAGCTGGGCACTTGAAAAAACATCTTAAGCAATTGTTTGAGTGCGACATGGTGTTCAAGTGGTTTTACAAGAGGGTGTTGTGTTGACATCTGACACATTTATAGCATCTTGTAAGATAGCACCAATAAAATATACAGTTAGATTTTGAAGTCCTATAATCACACCTGTTCCCTATGAAAGACGCCTCTTCCAAGAGTGGAATACCAGAACCGGCCCAAGGCATGAGCAATCTAAGATATGAGAGCAATTGATGCAAAGCAAAAATATAATGCAGACGTCCATTTTCTCTGCCTTTAGCATTTTATAGTAACAATCTGAAGGGTTAGTACAGTTCATAACTAGTGAGGGCGAGTTCAACTCTTTTCCAAGATTCTGATCTTTTGGGTCGGCTCCCCAAATGAGTCTCCACTGAGTATAACTCAAGAGTCTTCTGTCTTGGCTTCATTTGTGTAATTATGAATATTTTGCCAAAAGCAAGGACAACCTCTCACTAATAAACTTAGCAAACCTCGCAATCGGTCAGTTGGTATTGTTACATTGTCTGTTTAAATTATTTTTTCTCTTCTTACAGTAGGATCTGTAAGAGCATTAGTAACTGTTGCACATGTGTCAAAATATGACTCAATCCAATATTGTGCACTGCTAAACAGCTCAAATGCTCTAATTAATATAACTGTTGTGGTGAAGCAGGCTTTTTGGTAGTGGTTAAATTGTACTTTGAGAGAAGGACTTGTTCGGATTAGATCTGCATGCAATTCAAGAAGTATAATCAAAAGCACAGTGATAAATTTTCTTAAAAGTTTTTATCATCACGAAATAGATGCAACAAAATACTGTGATAAAATATTACGTCCACATCACCAATCAAGCTAAAAATGATCTAATTTCATTGACCAGCTAACTTCTGTGTCCATATTAAATTGTAGCTCTAGATATTTTATTTTTAAAATAAAAGTGAATATTGTAAAAAAGAAATATAAGAAAATAATCTATGTAAAGCGATAAGCTATACAAAAGTGGTCGACCATGTTTAATGTAGTGTGAGAATGAAATCTAGCAAACTTACTGAAATTGTTGATAAGCTAACATTAGTTAAAATGTTAGCTCAAGGTCTCTCCCACAATCTGCTGCTACAAAGGATGCACATTCATTGGCCAGAAGCTAGGCTTTAGCTAACATGCACATTTTGCTAGCTAACAATAGTAACAAAGGGACATTAGCAGAGCTACAAGGGTCCCCACATCTAAATAACTCTGTTTAGGAGCTCACACAGCCTTGGACCGGCTCTGGTCGAACTGAGAACCTAATCTCGATAGTTTCTCATGATTCATTACTTTGGTGAGAACAGAATTTCATTAAATATGTGTACTCAAACTGAATAAAAAGCTAATTATTGCAGAAATACTGTAAAATAAAACATGGTTAATTTTTAACTGTCAAATTTACTGTATAGTATCTCTGTCAGCACATACAATTCAGGCTTATGCCCTGCTTTTCAAGTTAAGTTAAGGGAAAGTGCTTCTTAATATGCCATTTATAGCTGTGAATTAAAGAAATAAAATATCTAAATGAAGAAAAAAGTAGATTTTTTTTAAACCACCAACAGAAGACGGAGCCAGTGGAAGGAAAACGCATAATGCTACATGTGACAATCTGTAGTAAATAAAATTATGTGAAGTAACAAAATTGCTAAACCAAGGTTACAGTGAGAATGGCACCAAAGTACACTCCTACTGTACAATATAAAGCAGGGTATCATAGACATCTTGCAGTAAACAGGCTTATATCAGAAATTAAATAGAAATTATGATCGGAATAAATAATCACATCTTTTTTGTTCTAAATCATGTGTATAAAACCAGTTTAAAAACATCTTGCTTCAAAGCACCATGTCTTTACATTAAAAACCAGCACCGAAACTCACAGTTAAAAAGCCAACAAACTTTGGTCCTTCCCATCACCAAAGATGGCAGACTGTAGGAAGGACAAAGTTAGCAGACAATAGAAAAGTACAATTAAAAAAAGCAACACGATGACGATGAGAATAGCCGTTTGAAGGTGAATGAGGTAAGGCAGAACCACGGTGTAGGAGTTTCGAGTGAGTCTGTTGAAACATGCCGACTAAGACCAGCGATTGTAAGGGCCCGTCACATGCGTAAGTGCATAAGGAGACACGGTGATAGCGCCGCCTGTCGGCGCAGTAAAAGCCTGCCGTGTCGGGACATTCATTACCCTTCTTGTCTCCGCTGTCTCCTTATCCTCGTCTTCCTCTCCTTCCCCAGCCCCTGATGTTTTTCTGTTCTTCCCCATACCCCCGCTTTCCTCCATCCTCAGTCTCTCCGCCTCCTCCTCCCGATCCCGCTCCCGCTTGGCCATCTTGGCGTCCCACATCGCCATCCCGTGGCCTGGCTCGTTCAGGGCTTTGTGCTGGTAGAAGACCAAGGAGATGCGAGTTGGGTGGCGGCGGTTTGGCTTGAGGATGGGGGTGGTGGCGTGGAGCTCGCGGCGCGCGCACTCAATCAGGATTGAGCCGTGTGACGGCGCCACAGCAACACCGCCAATGTCCTCATCCAGGAAGTTGTGCTCGCTGTCGGACCACACCTCTTCCTGCTTCGCCTGTTGCGGTTCGCGAGGCGGGGCTTGTAAGGGGAGAGACTGGCCTGGAGGGAAGTCATGGCCCCTGACCTCTCCTGCAACACTTTCTGCAGCCCGAAGAAGTCCATTGAGCCTGCTGAAAAGGCCCTCAGAGGTAGGTCTGGCAGAGAAAGAGGAGGGGGACAGTCTGTGCAGAGCGGAGCAGTGCATCTCGCTGGGCTCAGCTTTAAAGGGAAAGTCATTGTTGATGTCCTGTGGAGGTATACGTTCTAGTAAAGGACCCTGCTCACCAGACGCTGGAGTTAAACCACTCATAGTGGCACCAGCATTATGATAGCCGACAGCTACGCCATTATGCTTAAACTGAAGGTTTGATACACTGTGCTGGTTGGAGGGGAGGACCTCCCGCTGCGAAGTGATCCCGGCCCCTGGAGAAGAGCAGCTGCTGATGCTGTGGCTGTAAGCAGTGGCTTGATTTCTCTCCGGTGTGGATCTGCCAACACTGGTGGGTCTCGGTGGTACTCCGTAAGAGCTGTAGAAGCCTTGAGGCTCTTTTTGGGGAAAACAAATGACATGTTTTTCTATCACAGTTATAAAATAATTTCTGTAATTTTCTTATAAAAGCAAAAACATTCAGATAATTAGATGTACTGTACTACCTTTATTGGGGGTTTCAGATTTGACTTTCCCAGGAGTGAGAGAAGACATCCCGAGCTTCTTCTCCATCTTCTCTGCCTGCGCCTTCAGACGAGCTTCCTGTCTTATCTTACGAGCAGATTTCACAGGCTCAGCCAGCAGACGCACCTGAAAACAAATGGCCCCAATAAATAGAAAAAAACATTTAAACATAAATTTTCACAGTCAATTTAAAAAATTGCCCCAGAATCTTAGTTGGATTTATTATGAGTTGGGAAAATTAACTGGAACGCTGAGCCCAAAGTCAGACTTCTTGCTCTGAAAGTCATAGAAGTTTTCAAAAGTCTTGCATCAACAATACTAAGCTATAGTGTAAACATGTAAGAGTGTGTCTGAAGCCAATGTTCCATGTAGCGCCTTCAACTCTAAACTGAATGAATTAAAAGTGATGCTTACATGTGGAATGTGCAGCATAAAACAATTTTCATTTGTAAAAAGGGAAAATCATGAGTCATTTCCCTGTTACTCCACAATTATCTGCAACTTTATGTTGTTCTGTCACATAAACTCCTCAAAAAATATATAACATTTGCATGGGATAAAAATTGTGACAGGATATAAAAAGATTTAAAGAGTTAAAGTACGACTGAAACCAAACATAGAGTGTTGACCATCGACCATTCTGCTTCTACGCACCACAAATCTGGATCAAGTTTCCAGAAAACTGCAAAACAGTTGAAACACTGAGTTCCTTTAAATGTACACTAAAAACCCACCTGTTTAGAATTGTTTTTAAACAATAATAAATGAAACATTGACCAATATATTTGATGTGTATTGATGATTTTAATAATGGCATTCCTCAAAATGTAATGTGTGTTACTGGTATTCTCAATTGTTGACTGTATGGTGTCATTTTATGACTTTGTGTATTTGTGTTTTTATGATGTAAAGCACTTTGAACTGCATTGTTGCTGAAATATGCTATCAAATGAACTTCTTCTCCCCCTAAACGTTGAGCAGAGCTTCACTGACCACTTACCTCCCTGGGGAAGGAGGAGAGAACGTGCAAAGCTCCACTCCGGATCTTGGCCCACTGGCCTTCAACCTGACCAAACTCGTCTTTGTCAGAGATCTTGTACAGTGGGAGCACATGAAGCTGTTCATCCTCAGGTATATTCCGCACCGCACGGTTATCTTCCTTTGTTAAAGTGCAAACCTGATAAAGCACACCGGGAAGAGGTCAAGAGTTTCATTCCTTTCTGAAAAATATGACTCCAATTGTCTTCTTCTAAGGCGTGAAGTTATTGGTAAGAAAGCTACTGTAAGAAAGTGAGCCCTTTTTTTCTTGTAATTTTTTTAACAAATACAGACCAGTGACACAATGAAAATTGGTTGTGATCCATCTATATAAAAGTACGTTCATGTTTTTGAATGCCTCAAGCAAAATTCAAATCTAAATCAATTTGCGAATCGCAGGCAATATTTACAGAGATTCCCTTTCCAATATGGTTGAGATTTGAGAAGAAGAATTAGCAAATATTTCAGTCTCCACATGTCATTCTCCTTTCACTTTACAGATATGCAGTAGTTTACATTGATCTATTACAAAAAAAATTACAAACAAAACACAATAAAGTCAGTGGCTTTAATTAGTCAAAAATTGAAAAAGTCCAAGAGATGTTAATACTTTTGTAAAGCACAGCCGGCACTGCCCAACAGTAACCAGCCTGGTAACAGTTCTGACTGAGTGCTTACCACGGTGCTGCCGTTGTTCATGTTGCTGGTGTCTTTGTGAGCGTGAGCGCAGAAATCTACGCAAGCTGTGACCCCTGAAAAAGGACGACCCTCCATCCTGCCCAGCCGGCAAGCGTCCACTGCAGCCTCACACTCCACCTGTGAAAGGTAGAAGGAAAATAAGACATTTGAAAAGTGCTATCGGAAAAAAACTGGGGCAAATTATAGGATTGCATGTAAACATTCTCTAATCCACTGATGATGGTTCAGAAGACATAAAATAAATAAATAAAAGTAACAGAGTCAGCAAAAGCTTCAAAACAACCCCAATTCTGGGGGTTCTGGTAGCTATAATTCTACAGTTTCAATGTTTCATACCTGGTTCTGGAATGCCACAGGAGCCAGTTTTTTGTAGAGTGGAGCGAGATCAGTGGCCAAACTTTGAAGGTTGTTCTCAATCTTCGCCTCCTAAAAACAACAAATTTAGGATTTGTTTCTTTGGTTGCTGAAAAATGACTTTTGTTTGATGCTTTCTTTTTATGTCTTCTAACGTAATACTCAATATTGGTCACTAGGGGGCAAAATGCTGGAAGACATTTAGTTTTAAAGGTGTACATTTATAGCAAATTAAACAGTGAAGTGTAATTTATTATATTGTAAAACAAATCAAACATAGACCCATGACACAGACAACACATTATGACTTCAAACAGGGGATTAATGGTTTCTAGCAGAATTTTAGGAGTTATAATGGACTGAAAAACTGATGAAAACATCCTCTAACCTCCTCCCGGAGGTCTCCAAGCAGACGAAACTTGCGGGGCACTTTGCTGCGGGCAAACTTGCAGCCATTGAAGTACATGCTCCAGGAACAGCCAAAGGAGAACGAGGCTCCGCAGGTGTCCGGGTCCAAACCCTGGCATGCACACGTGCGACTGCAGGGACAGAAAGGATTGATCAGTGACGGGACAGAAACGGTCGGGATGAAGTAGCTGAACTGGAAAACAGCGGATAAAAAAAGCAACACACTCCTCGTTGAGGGCGCAACGGCGACTGGTGGGGGAGCCGTATTTAAAGAGGGTCTCTGTGAGGTCTTGGTAAAGGTGGTCCGCCACAGCTCGAGGGATACCCTCCCACGCCAGGATGAGGATCACCAACACAGCCGTGTCGCAGTAGTGGCCCGGTCTTTGTCGGACCAAACACAGCAACTTCTCCTCTTCGCTCCCACGTCGGATCACCTGGTGGGTGGATCAGGATGTAACAAGTCAGATGGTGAGCAGAGACCGCACACACACACAAAATCATGTTTCAAAAGGAAGAAGCTCTTTTCCTTAAACACACAACTAGCTTCAACATGTAATCAAGATGAGAAAATGATGGGATTATAAGCGTTACAGCAATCACACACCCATTTAGCTATGGGACACCCCTGGGAGCTCTTGCCCTCTTTCCCAGTGTAAACAACAACTTCCACCCTCACTGCATTTCCTTTGGCACCATACCTGTGAGCAGAAAAACAAACATGTCATCCTCTGCATGTAACGCAATAACACAATATAATCCTATATTCCATATCTTGAATATATGTCACTAATTCTATTTAAAAAAAAAATGTTTTCATAAACATAATTTCTAGAGCTTTTCCTTTTTTATCCAATTGTAGATATTTCTGACAAAATAAGATGTATCTAAAGTCTTTCTATCCAGAGGCTCCACGATGCTAAAGTTGACTTCCAATTTGTAAGTGTAGTAAATGAACATTTCAGTTTTCTTGCTATCTGGAACAACTTAGATCAGATCTGTTTCTATTTCTGTTAATCAATAACATTTGAAATCATATTTAAATTATTCAACGCTACTTACAGATTTTTGCTGGCCACTTATTTGTAGGAGTTTGTAACAGTTTAAAGAATATATGTTTCAAACTTTTTTTTATAGCATTGAAAACAGTTTATGAACCACATATTTCTGTCTCAACACCTAGTAAACAACTTGCAACTAAGATTTTAAGCAATTTAGAGGCCAAGAAAGGCAGTGACATGTGCCTATTTTTATTTTTGAATGAATATTAATTGGTCATGTTTTCAAAATAAAAATGCTGCTGCATTACTGGTGTGGTGTGGCAAATCAAAGAAAACAATTACAACTTTATAATTGCAAAAAACACTGTATTTTTAAGAAGGTTCAATGTTTATCCTTTTGAAAAGAGGATATGGAATAATATTCAATATGCTTTGACTGAAGTCAATAGCTTAAATGTAATCATCATATCCATTATTATGATCATTAGTGATCATATGATCATTAGTAGTAGATCATTAGCAATATTATCAATATAATATTGGGATATTATATTGGCAATATAATATCCCAATATTAACAGATTTAAAATCTGTCCTTTATTAGTTAGAAAATTAGTCGGCAGACTGAACCCACAATCCACTCTTGTAATTTTAGTGCTAACAGTAACCTCACTCAGCATAAGCAAATAGGCAACTACTTGCAGAGAAGTAGTCATGTTATTTCCTTTTTGAAGTAAGGAATCTAAGACATCATAAAACAAGACAGAAATTCCTCTTTGTGCAGTTAAGAAATTCAAAAACCAGCAACATTTTACACTCAGTGCTCTTCAGAGGTAATTATATCCCTGAAGATCATCTGAGTCTACTAAAGATAATTGATTTGGTTTTAATGGTAATTTCATTTTAAAACAGTATAACTAACTCAGAAATGTAATTACGGTTAAAACCAGTAACCTTTTCATTCCTAGCACCTGGCTACACATAGTTTCTATTTGTAGCCACAGTAGCTCTCGTCTGGGGGTCAGACCACATTAGCCACACTTCATTAAACTGACACTTGTTACATTACTTTACACAAACTCTGTGTATCCTGACTCTATCGGCTACTATAAATTCTCTCAACCTAGTAACTATTTATTGTTGTTCCAGTAAGAACGTGCTGCAACTTGGACAGTGATGGAGCCAAGGACCTTCGAAACAAGCTGTCATCTAAACTGAAATGGTCTCTGCTTTACAGTTTCCTGTTTCAGCACGCTGTGTGTTTCTGTGTTTTGGGGACATGTGTTGTAGTGTGACACTTAGGGCAAGTGTTAAAATACCTTAACCAAACTTCCTTCTTACTCAGAGTAGTTGAAACATTGCTGTTTACTTCTTGTGACCAGGAGGTTCTCAAAGTGTGTTTTATTAAAGCAAATCAATGTACCTGTTTTCCATCATTTCCCTTACGGCAGCAACGTTTGGTCCTGCCCCAAGGTGAGTGTAGTAAGGGCCTTCCTCCTTTTCAATAACTTGGTCTGTGAAAAAACAGACACCGTATGGCTAAAGACACGAATTAAGGTCTGCAAAGCATTCAAAAGTGTTCATGTGGATCCAAACATGGCAGAGAAACACAGTATTAATATGGATGAAGTGTAAATTGCAAAATTATTCATACCCCTTGAACTACAGTAATATTGTTTATAAAACTGCAATACTGAAAAAATATTTAGTCGGACATCATATATCAAGTGCCTTGCCCTCACACTCTGCTTGTCAAATATATCTGGCCTGTTAATAGGTCTTTAAATGCCTTTGTTTTCCATGTCAAATGTAAATTTTTAGTGGCTGAAATGCTTAACCTCACAGAGAATAGTGAGCAAATTAGAAAAACTGAAAAAGAAAGAGATGAGTCAGGAAATTGTAGGTAACTGCAATTGATACAGATATTGTCACTATCTTGAGCATTTATGTCCTCTTATATTCTTAAACCTCTCTTATGTGATATACAAACATTAAGGTCAACATGAATTTGTTGTACTTCTTTTTCCACAACTTTAGTCTTCCTTTATGAGTGTCATTATGTTGTGAATGATATAAAGCAGAGCTAACTCACCCACACACTGACAGGAAGGAAGATCTGCCAGTTTTTTGGAAGGTGTACTGAGCAGGTTCTTGATAGGGGTATCCAGGAAACTCATCGGAGACTCCAGAAAGCTGTTGACACCGTTCCTGGTTGGAGTGGACTCTGCAGTGTGAGCCCCGTCAGTCGCTGTGGACAGGACAGTGACAGACCCGGACGTCTCTAGCTTATAGTAGTTCTGTTGGCTTGGAGGAGGGGAATCAGGAGGCCCTGAGAAGCCGTTACTCAGAACATGGAACCCATTGACGTTGCTAATGAAAGCTGGTTTTGCAGGGCTAGTGTTAGGATGAGTGCCGTGCTGCAGCTCGCCAACAGGCTGCGCTACCTGAGATAACACGTGGCTCTCTGTTGGTCCTGCAATGAAACCATTGCATTGATTGTGTTGGAGAGGCAGACCATTAGGAAGTGACCACTGGTGGTTTTCTCTAGCACCAGTGTGGTTTGTGGTTAACAGATTGTTGGGATTCTGAGACAGACTTGCACTGTGAATGTTACTTTGATGGATCAGTTGCCTCCTTCCTTCTTGAGCCTCAGCCAAGTATTTCTTCAGATCAATTTGAGCCAAAGGCAAAAAGAAATTGTTCTTGGGTTGACGACTTGATTTCCCATGTGGGAGACCATTCTGGCCTCGGCTCCTGTGAGGCGTCTCCCCACCCTGCGCGGTCCTACGACTCGCTCCCTCCTGTAATCCATCGCTTTTCCTCTTCCTGGGCTTGGACGGCGTAGTTTTGATCTTTTTTAAGGGAGGCTTTTTCTGACTGGGGCTTTGCTGAGATTTGTAGTTGTACTTTATAGCTGAAACAGGTGTTCCCTTAGGGGGGTCGTTGTCGGATTGCTGATTGTGCCGCGCCTGGATGATGAAGGCCAGATCTGCCAGCTGAGCTGCCACTTCTTCCTCATCCCTGTTCCTCCTCATTTTAATCACGCACCTTTCCCTGTCCTCCACTAACCGCTCATGACCCCTGCTGGAGTCCTTATAGCTACACTGTGAATGGATGACATAAGGAGCCTGACCCTGCCCTGTCCCCCTGCAGTTTGAGCGCATTTCTGCAACAGAAGGCTTTGTGTCAGAGCTCAGCCTTCTGGAGCACTGAATGACATTCCCCTGCCTGGCCACAGGAGGGCGTATCACTGAAGTCTGGTGTAGTGGTGAGCTGATGACCGAGACTTTGTTGTAGTGGATGGCTGATGCACGTTTAGCTGCTTGCAGTGCAGGATTTGTGTTGAAACCTGGGGAACTGGAGGAAATGGGGTGTTCACCGTTACTTTCAGCTTTAATGGGACCTGAGGGGCTTTGTGGTATTACCGCCAGTTGAGTCAAGGCCTCGATAGCAATAGCCTGATCAAAACTAAGGTTTCTCCTCTCCACCAAGGACTGCACACTGGGTAACAGGATACTTTGAGGAGGTTCACTTTTGATGGGTTGGGGAGTCCTTTGCAAATTAGCAGGAGTGCTTTTCTTCAACTCATCTTTTTCTGTTTTGACAAAGTGCAAATCTGGCGGTTCTGTCTTAATGGAGCACAGAATGGAAGAACGTGTACCGAGAAGTTTCTCCTCTAATCCCTTCCTCTCTGTGACGGACAGGCAGACAACTGCTGCCAACATCGACAGAGGATCTTCGCACGTATCGTCGTCTTGTCTAGTCAGCTGTGTGGTAGTCTGCTCAGTGATCCACAGCCACGGCTCTTCCAGTTTGATCTTCTTTAGTGGAAGTGACACATCATCTGAAGACGCCTTTGGCCCGTTCTCTGAGCTGTCTTTTGGGATTGCGGCAATAATAGTCCTTTGAAGCTCCGATGCCATTGAAGTCTTTTTACATGCTGATTTCAGATCAGACTGAGACCCGTTGGTCATATTAGCACCATTAGGCTTTGTAAAACTCCCATCAGAACCATTCTGATGAGTCACAGAAGAGCATATGTGGCGGTGAAGTGCAGAATTGGTCAAATCCATCTCTGACTCTCTTTTAATAAGTGCTGGCTGTCCACCATGGTTGGTGAAGGACTGGACAATGACGGGAAATTGAGTGCGAGATATGTGGCCATCTTCCTCCTCGTCCTCCTCCGCTGCCATATAGGTATTATCCATCTGTTCCTTGCCTTTGCCATTTACTGAGCCAATTTCAGGAGCCACCTGAGAAGCAGAGGAGAAACATGAAGGAGAAAGCTGACTCAACAATCTCTGGCAGAATACAGTGATTTAGCTTGAACTAAATAGTCATGACACACAGAGCAACAGACCGCCTTCCAGTATAGGACGAGCATCAAAAATGCTAAAATGCAGAGGCAAATGATGTGCATATAAAGTTAATTGTAAAAGGCCATGGTTAAGCACAGTGATGGAAGGACTGTGTTGTGGGGATGTTTCTTTTCAGGAGAGACAGGCAAGCTGAAAAGAAGCTTGCCTGTAGTAAAATCTGTTATTAGCTGCAAAAGACTGGGGTGGAGGTTCCCATCAAAACCCTTCTGATGAGTCAGAATATTAAAAATGCAGTCTGAATTTCAATCCATCAAATCATATTCCTGTGCTAGATTGGCTCAGTCATATCCAGACTTAGAGCCAACTGAAAATCTTTATGTAGACTTGAAAACTGATGTTCTTGAAACTCCACAAAATCTCTTGCTTGAGCTTGAACTATTTTGCAAAGAAAAATAGGCCAAAACATCAGTTTCTAGATGTGCAAAGCTGATACAGACATAGAAATTACCCCAGATTTCCTGGGGTAATTTCAGGTTTTGAGATGAATGAACACTTTTGTGAACCTGGATATTTAAAAGCATTAGTCCACAGCTGAGGTGAAGATTCAGGTATCCTGCAGAGTGTGGAGAGAGGTACCGACCCAGAGGTAGCCAAGAGCTAAGTAAACATTTTAGAATCACCCGCACTTTATGACATCGCTGCTATCTGAGGTTCGCTGAGTTCATGTGTGCAGCATGCATGTACATGTTGTGTTTGAAGCTTCACACAGAGGTGTTTCCCTGAGCATGTCATAAAAATGTGCAAATTTATGCAGTCATTCACACAGACTATGTCAGCCGATGTGCATGCAGTCATGTGAGTGGTGCAGTGCAGCTTTTCACATCATTCAAGACTATTGACGACAAAAAGTGTAACAATACTCCAAAGGTCCAAAGTACCATTGCACATTGATTGCCCCCAAAAGCCTAGGCAAACACACACTCAACGTAATCTGTTACTACATGCAAACAATAATTTCCCCATCTTACAGTGTCTGTGGAGGTTTTGTGTTGTTCTAGATGTTATCTTAGGAACAAGGCAGACATTGTATTTCTATTATAAACATGTGGATTAAATATTGTTGAGAATTTTGTACAAATATAAACATATTCTTGTTTTTCAATCTCTTGACTCAGCCCTGAAAATGTGACATGGCATGAAACAGCACGGGGTGCGCGCGCAGTACTCCAATGTTGTTTTGTTACTCATTCTGCTGCAAGTTGGCTCAATTTTGACGAGCAAGACATAACTGGTAAAATCCGGTTTAGGATTTTCAAAATAAAAGATCCGGAAGTAGTTCATTATTTCTTGAGCGGCCCGGTACCAATTGGTACCGGTACCGGTCCGCGGCCCGGTGGTTGGGGACCACTGCTTTATAAGACTCAGATTTGCGTCCTTCAGCAAGGTAAGTATGACTAAATATGCAGCTAAAAACAAAGTTTTTTGAAAAGCACCAATAATGTGCTAAAACTAAGCTGAAGATAGAATTTATAACTGGAGGTTACAGTGCAATATCATAACCTGTGTCGTACACAATTTTGTAAGCCCCATGTTCACGCTAATGAACTAGCTGGACAGCAGCGGTGCGCAGGTTATGTTCTTCATCATTTTTTACCTGGCATAAACTCTCATTAAACTCCACGGTCACTGATTTAGAACTGTTTGGAGAGGGAGATATACACACCAGCCTTACAGCCTCTCAATGCAAACCACACGCCTTTGAACTAACAGAACAAATAGAAAACACATGCGCTGACCACATAATTATGTCTTTTATCAACATTTTTCCATCTGGGTCAAGTTGACTCTGATGCTCTATTACAGCTATGGGGTGCTTTTACTGTATTGCAGCGAATCCAAAAAGAAGTCAAACAGATTTTTAGCTATATATCAAGAACAGCACTATCATCTGAACAAAAAGCTGGCCTGCTGTAAGCAACTCAGAAATGTCCTGGTTGTGATGTACACAGTGTGTTTTGTTTTATGGAGGCATGTGGTGAACAAAGAATTGAGCCTTGTGATGTCCCACATGTGATCACGTCAGGGTTGCCATGAGTTCAGAAGAATATTCACTGTAAAAGCTTACATTCACTCTCCATGGGCTTGAATGCAATATTAATGTTAGACATTTAAAAATGAATTTCAATTGGTGGAGTTCACTTATTAAATCATATGCTGTCTTGGGGCGAAGAGATCTTTAGGCACAGAGCCCAAACTTTCTTGGAATTGAGTTTAGGGCTTTGGAAGTCCGTTCCAGAAGTCGATATGGTCTTTTAAAAACATGCTTGGATCTATTTGTGGGAGTTTTATTCTTCTTGGAACACCAGCGTCTGTGTAAGTTTTAACAACATGACCCAAACTTTCCCCTCAGACGTAAGGAAATTGGTTCGGATGCTGAGAAACCACTAAGTATCCAATCTGCCATAAACTGGAAACTGCTTGAACACCGTTGTTGCTGGCTACAGTGTTATGAAGGTTGCTGACCAAAAGATTTTTCACTTTGCTCCAAAATGGACACATTTAAGTGCAAATGAAGTTTCAGTGTTGTCTGTGTTTCACAAGTCATATTTAAACAGACCAAGAAATAAAATTGTGGCTGTGAGTAACCTTAATTGGTCTGCAACACATTGAAATGCACAGTACGTTCTGACACCTTTCTTTCAGAAACAGCATTAACCTTTATTGAAGTTTTAGCTGTAGCAGCTTGTCTGGTGGAGCGGGCCAGCTTTCACGCCCCCAGTGCATCAGTGAGTCTTGGCTGCCAATTCATCACAATTCCTTCCTTGGAAAACATTCAGACAGATACTGGCCATGGCTGACTGGGAAAACACCCAACAAGAGCTGCAGATTTAGAGATGCTCTGACCCAATCATTGGCTCCATCACATTTTGGCCCCTGCCAAACTCACCCAACTCCTTATGTTTGGCCATTTGTTATTGTTTTTAACATCAAATCTAAAGGCAAATGTTTACTTGTTGTCTCATCTGGACATACGAGGACATATAATTATCTCCTCATGATGAAGGATCATTGGGAATATTTACTTTACCTGTCAGTGGTTATGATGTTATGCCTGATCACTGTATGTTTCCCATTACTGTGTTTATCTCCACTACATGTGTCTCTATATTAAAAGTGAAGAATCAAAATTGTTTAAGATTTTATTGGTATTGATTACAATAAAGATAGAACAAAGCACAACACTAATATTTGAAGTCAGGAAGGAGTATCTACATCTATATCAGTAAGACTGTCACAATAAGCAATAAATCAGTTAATCCCATGATAAATTAAAATGAGTTTGATCATTTCCATTCCAATAATTTCCATTTTCTACCTCATAATCAATTTCATTTATGATTTTAGTTGTGTGTGGTTTTTATTTCCATTTTCATGTTATTATTCTTGGTCATTTTAGTTATTTATTTACTTTTTTTTGGATATTTAAAATATCTTCCAGGGCCAGTGTTATGGCTTATTTACACAATTAAAGCAGATTTATCTTTGAGAGGGTGTAGTTGTATTATTATGACATTATCACTGTATTACTTGAAAATGCTTTCAAAACATTATTTTTATTACCGGTACAACAATTTCTGGGACAATTTATTGGACAGCAAAATTGCTGTAATGATAGGCCTATGTTTCTGTAATGATATTTTCGTTTGCTGGTTGACCAAATTCTCTTGCAGATAACATCAATTCCTACTGAACAATCCTAAATTTGAAGACAGTTTGATGCTTTGAGGACGCCCAGGAACATGCAGAAAAAGGCACACAAGAAACGAAGGAGGAAGAGCTGGGGTGTCACAACTTGCTGTTTTCAATGACAAAGGAGCACTGGCTTTCTTCCAGCACTGCAGCAGACTCACACGTGTCATAATGCATGCACATGCAACAATTCTCGCATTAAACTTTTTATAATCTTAAAACGACATCAAAGCAGAGCTGCTGTTTTTCATTATGTTATATGCTTTATGATTACAGAGAGCCAAATGGAGGATGCAAATGAGGAGTCATGTGTTCTCATTTAGCCACTGGGTCTCTGGAGGGAGAGTTGGATCTGTGATGTGTTAGAAATGTGTTTCTGTGCTGAGCTGCCTCAGGGTGTCTGAAGTAACTCTTACTCTAAAGTATTACTCTGTTTGAGAAGCAAACACATCCTTATTAGATTTTTTTATTAGTCCAAGAGCTGAGCCAGTCATACAGTAATTTCAATGGGCTAACATCAGAGGTCCCCCTGTTTCATAAATGGCAAATATCATTGTAATACAGGTCAATTAAACCATAAATCAATCATAATCAGCTGTTGCATTGTTTTCCATAGTAATACATTATTTGATCCCAAAAAAGCTTTTATAGCCTCCTCTTGTAGAAGCAGGATGTGAGCACCATATATCAATGATGACACACAGATGTGAAAAGGACATGGAATTATTTCCAGAAATATTTTGTAAAATTTCTAAACACAGTTCAGAACGCTGCTCTATAGCTCAAGGAGTGGTGGCTTCTAATATGTTTTGCCATATGGGTGGTTGCCCAGGGTAGCATTAGAAAGGGCGATGCTCAATCACCACATATAACTGATCTATCAGGCAAGCTCTGAACATTTTTTATGGGGAGTATGCACCCCAATGTGTTGCTTAAACCTCCCCTCTTTGCTTTGAACATGGAGATTAATTTACATTATCTCTGAGTGAGTGTACTGCATTTATTACCAACTTAGAATCTCAGATAATTTCTCTTGTTGTAATTGGTTGTGGAGTGATATTAGGAAAGCCTCAACAGGAGCAATGGAATACTTTCTTTTACAGTAGATTTTACTGTATATCTGTTCGTAGTTAGCACAATACATCTTAAATAGTCGTAAACAGTCCACTCGCATATTTAGCAACAATTATTAGCTTCAGCTTAATCAGGTTTACTTTAGAGTCTGAGCCAACTCAACTAAATGTGCAGCATCACCTTAAAGTGACATTTTAGGACTAAGCAACATATTGTGGGGAACCTACCTATGGATGGACAGAGAGAGTGTGAGTAGCATGAAAGGTGGTACCTTGGAATGATGCTTTCAAGTTTTGTTAATATAAAGTACGCTATTCTGGTGACAGTTGTTGGGGGCAACGTGACCATGCATGTCTTTTTATGTCAAAGTAACAAGAACTGGGTAGAGTTTTAAAATTTCGAATTACAATTTTGTTTACAAGCAGTCATTTGATACTAGTATTTTACAGGCAGACTGGTCTCTTCATAAAGCACTTTTTTATCCGTATGTGGGTTCTCAGGTCGTAGGTCTCCAATCTATTGCTTTCAGACAACATTTCGCCTGATGTGAATACATCACCACATAAACCTTCACTATAAACTTAAATATGAGCTGGAGAGACTGCGATTACTATTTCTGTTTCCAATGGCGATCGTCTTATGCATTGATATCAAATTGTGGTGTTACAAATAAATCTATATTAACTTTCAGCTGTATTCTCAACTGTCTTGTGTTTGCTTTTTAAAATATTTCTCGGTGGAAATGAATGCAACTACATGAGCTGCGAGCCAAAAACACAACTGAATATGAAAAGTTGTAAAAATGTTAATATGCTCCTTTTAAGGGAATGACTAATGCAGGCAAGAGCAGCTAAGGACAAGACTCATGCACACAAATATGCATTTAGAGGCTTAACAAGCAACGAAAGCGTGACCACTTTGTGATTGCTAACAAGTCAGAGTGTCTCAAGAGAGTCATGTGTCTTCGAGCAGGTTTGCACGGGTTTGTTTTCATTTGCAAAAGAACAGCTTAAAGACAAATTCAACTGATTTACTGGGAAAAGCAAACATTTTAAATTCAAAACTCACATCCAGCTGTCCTTGTCTTCCTTACTTTGTGGCTGTGCAGAGATCACATTGCTGGAGCTGTCACTTTACAGCACTAAGAGTGAAACAATGAAAAAGCATGCTTCCTTCCTGGCTTACAGCATAGTGTTTCATGTGCGTTTCTCTGAACATGTGAGAATTTCCTTCATTCATTCTGTGTTTCCTGTCTGGCTGAGCTGGGTGTCACATAGTCGAGTACTCTACATAACAACCCCAAAAACAGCAACAAAAAGCCTTATTCAGACAAACATCAGAGGGTTAGGAAGTCTGCACTGAGGCAGCTGTGAAATAATGCAAGTATGGCTGACATCAGTAACAAAAAGACATTCTCGACAAACCGTAAAGTAATAGCATTATTAGTACACCAGTCAAAGAAGTATGGCTTGCCAAGTTACAACAGTTGGCAAAGTAAGCTTTAATTTATTGTATCTCGCTAAGTAGCTGAAAAGAGCACGTGCAAAAATACTGCTGACCACAACAATCCCAGCGAGAAAAGAGGAAGCAAGGGGTGCTCTTCAGAATGTCAAGAGCCTATAAACATAAAAAAAAAAAAAAAAACTGGAAAAATTTAAAAACGGTTTGTGCTTAGATAATAAAACTTCCCCCGGATAGCACAGAAAAAGTCCTGAGTGATTAAGCAGGAGTAAAAACACCAGCTTCCAAGCAGAACACTGCTGTCAGCTGATCCCTGGGTGACAAAAACAGACAACAGAGCAGCTCCTTTGCAGGCGGCTCATCTGCAGCAAGACAAAGCGCCTCAGGGTGAGAAGCCCTAGCTGCTTTTACCTCATCTGTCCTCAGCAGAGAAAGCCCCACAGGTTTAAGGCTGGATACTCCTAAAAGGTACCGGTGGCCATCTTGCTACGGCTTCCTCCAGATTCAACAAAAACGCTGGCTACAGTTGCCGTCCGTGGGGCAAACACCCGGGAGTCATGACTAAGGTGACCGTGAGCAGCTGTGACAAAGTGGGGCTATGGCAGCGTGGTCAGACTCCCCTCGCTCCACACACATATAGACACGCACACATATGGGATGCCTTTTGCAGATGCAGACAGAGCATCATCAGCCAATGGGATGGGGACCTCAGAAGCTTGTAAATTATCTTCCATGCCTAGACTCTCCCTAAACAAAGGATCCCCTATGTGGGCTTTTACTCCAGCCCTACGCACAGAGACGGCAGGAAAGCTGTGGAGCGGACGCTGCTGGATCTGGATCACACAAAACCACTCGCAGCTGAAATATTGACCCTTGATTTTTTTGATGCTTGAGTTGTTTCTTTTAGATTCATTTCAACTGAGCTGACATCCCAAATCCTGCTTTCTGCTTAGTTAGAGAGCTCATATTAACAATACAGGCAATCTTAAGGCACTTTACAAAATAAATAAATAAACAAAAGTACAAAAAGTAAAAAAAAGAAATTTGCACACACTGATATGTTTTTTTTCAGGATAATATTGATTTCTGATTTTTTTAAGGTCAGATCTGCCAATCACAGTTTTGAATCTAATATAAATTGAAACAATTTTAATATTATTCCCATTAATGACATTATAGCACAAGTTCCAAAAGTGTCATCTGGCTTTATTAAACTCAAAATACTGGAAAATAAATTGTGAATTTTTTTTTTTTTGTACCTGTTTTTCCAATTTCAATCTCTGGCTGAATGATTCTAATATTTTCCTACCAAGACACAGATTCTGCCTATTAACTAAGTAAACTTTTAACTAGATGAAGAACTAGGTGTAACTTCATCGCTTGAGATTATATAAAACAAACATTTGCTTTTGCTGTATATGAAAAATGTCAACTAAATTAATGCATCGCTACATTAGGTTTGTCCTCAAGACATGAGGTAGTGGAAAGCAATCAAAGGAATACACTTTAAATATTCTTTGACAAATTTAAATCTTCTTTTAACAAATTAACAAGTTAAAATTTAAACTTCACATATTTAAATCCTGGCTGGATTGACCATCTAGAAGAATCAATAAAAATGTTGCAGGGGTAAAATTGGTGAAAAGATACTCCAGCTGAAATTTTTAGCTGTAAAACTTTACAAATGCTATTCAAAAGTATACTCTGTCGAATAAATCTTTTTCTCTCTGGACAAAATTTTATTCTACAGAGCATGAATCTTTTTCTGTGGACTTATTCTTTGTAGAAAAAGTCAGCATCACTACAGACAGTCTCCGTTGTTTTATACACTCATTGGATTTTTTTAGTGCAGGATCTATAATGAGGAAGAAGTGCAGTCTGTTTTATCGGCTTGAAGCCAGTTTTACTTTCACTTGCTGCTTTTAAGTGATTCCATAAAGTAAAATGTGCAGAGGATGCATCTTACAAACATAAACAAAATTTCCCCTTTATCTTTGTCATCGCCCTAAAGAATTCTCAGAGTAGAAGCTGCGGTTAAAGAAAAAACACAGCTACAATAGGGTGAACCAATCCTCCTTTTCAACGTGACGATGAGGCCAAGAAGTTGGGGTCACGCCGGGACAAAGGAGCCTGAAGTGCAGTCAGAGCCAGCGCTC